>NC_088418.1:33650134-34850134 GCF_034236695.1 Oncorhynchus nerka | reverse complement strand
GATCGAGGGAGATTATCAGTGGTCTTGTATGTCTTCCATTTCCTAATAATTCCTCCCACAGTTGATTTCTTCAAACCAAGCTGCTTACCTATTGCAGATTCAGTCTTCCCAGCCTGGTGCAGGTCTACAATTTTGTTTCTGGTGTCCTTTGACAGCTCTTTGGTCTTGGCCATAGTGGAGTTTGGAGTGTGACTGTTTGAGGTTGTGGACAGGTGTCTTTTATACTGATAACAAGTTCAAACAGGTGCTATTAATACAGGTAACGAGTGGAGGACAGAGGAGCCTCTTAAAGACGGTCTGTGAGAGCCAGAAATCTTTCTTGTTTGTAGGTGACCGAATACTTATTTTCCACCATAATTTGCAAATAAATTCATTAAAAATCCTACAATGTGATTTTCAGGATTTTTTTTTCTCATTTTGTCTGTCATAGTTGAAGTGTACCTATGATGAACATTACAGGCCTCTCTCAACTTTTTAAGTGGGAAAACTTGCACAATTGGTGGCTGACTAAATACTTTTTTGCCCCACTGTAGCTACCTTTCATGTGAGTGCACCACTCACTCAAAGAGCACTTATGAGCCCCTCCTTTAGAGTAGAATCCTCAAAACAGGTTCTAAATACTGTTGACATCTAGTGGAAGCCTTGGGAAGTGAAACATAACATAACATAACAACCCTGTATCTTCAATGGGGGCTGAGTTGAAAAACTACAAACCTCAGATTTCCCACTTCCTGGTTGCATTTTTTCTCAGGTTTTTGCCTGCCATATGAGTTCTGTTATACTCACAGACATCATTCAAACAGTTTTAAAAACATCAGAGTGTTTTCTATCCAATACTAATAATTATATGCATATATTAGCATCTGGCACCTACAGAGTAGGAGACAGTTCACTCTGGGCACGCTATTCATCCAAAAGTGAAAATGCTGCCCCCTATCCCAAAAAGGTTAACACTGTGTCCAAAGAAGTGCCAGATATACAGAATGGTGTCGTCTGCGTAGAGGTGGATCAAGTAATCACCCGCAGCAAGAGCAACATCATTGATATATACAGAGAAGAGTCGGTTCACCTTCCAACAGGATAACGACCCTAAGCACACTGCCAAGACAACGCAGGGGTGGCTTCGGGACAAGTGTCTGAATGTCCTTGAACCCGATCAAACATCTCTGGAGAGACCTGAAAATAGCTGTGCAGCGACTCTCCCCATCCAACCTGACAGAGCTTGAGATGATCTGCAGAGAAGAATGGGAGAAACTCACCAAATAGAGGTGTGCCAAGCTTGTAGCGTCATACCCAATGAACTCGAGGATGCAATTGCTGCCAAAGGTGCTACAACACAGTACTGAGTAAAGGGTCTGAATACTTGTAAATGTAAATGTGATATATATATATATATTTTATATATATATAAATTAGCACAAATTTCTGTAAACTGTTTTAGTTTTGTTTTTATGGGGTATTGTTTGTAGATCGATGAAGAAAGAAAACAATTTAATACACTTTAGAATAAGGTTGTAACGTAACAAAATGTGGAAAATGTCAAGGGGTCTGAATGCTTTCCGAAAGCACTGTATATAAAAATGCTTCCGCTGAATACGATAATACGATTGGGGAATCATCCAATCTATTGAAATCAAATCAAACGTTTTTTAAAGTGCAATTAAAAGTCACATTACACTTTACAGTGATGGATTCATTTGCAAGTTATCTATTGTGTTGGGATGTAATAGGGAAGGAAAAAGTGTGACACATGTAGTTAATGGGTGATAGTTTACGAGGAAACACAGCCATCTCTTCATGGGAAGTTCCGGAGAATGTTTCTCCTTGGCTTTAATTCTGCAGAAAGTCTCATTCTAGTAAACACGGTATTCAGTCGAACACTTTCTCCTCACTATCTTTAGTGACAGTTCTGTAAACACACACAAACACGCACACACATACTGCACGCACACCCACACACACACACACACACAAACACACTCCAATTGACTTGTCCATGCAAAACAAGTGCCCTAAAATAAAAGACAGAATTTCTAGTGTTTTCTCTGTAAGTAGTAAAAAGTAGAATATTTAGAATCTACAGGGTTTTCACTAGTGTTCTAAGGAGTAGAGGTGGTAAGTAGTAGTTTAGGGAGAGCACAGTGAAATTCCTTGTGTGGGGGTAGCAGCTCACCTTTAGGACCAGTCTGTCACTCCCTGTAATATTGTTTTTCACCATGATGCGCTCGTGAGAATAGACCTGACTGCCCATCACTCACTGAGCCTCCTCACTTACTCTCTCTGGCCTTCCATCAATCCGCAGTTTGCATTGGTTTGGATGTTCCTTTGTGAGATTCACATTAATGGATTGGATTTCCCTTTCAGGTGCGTCACCAGCACTGGACCCTGATCATGGAGAGTGTGGTTCCATCCGACAAGGGCAACTACACTTGCCTGGTGGAGAACGCATATGGCACCATCAACCACACCTACACCCTGGATGTAGTGGGTGAGTACTGCACTGGGCCTGCCTGGGATAGAGGGGTTAATAATAACATCTGCGAGATACCTGTGAAAAGTAGGGGTCTGCCATTTGCATGTGTCCCTGGAGCATTTTGGTACTTTGCTCAAGGGCACAGCGGCAGATTTGACAACTTGTTGGCTCCGGGATTTGAACCAGCAACTTTTCGGTTCCTGGCCAATTGGTCTAACCTCGAGGCTACATGCAGACTCCAACTAAACATTACTTGTTTTGGCCAGCATTAGGGGATTCTCACAGAGGGTGTTGGGGACGGGGTGGGGTTGAGGGTTATTGCTGGCTGTTTGATCCCCAGGTGCATGCTACTACACTGTATGTAAGTACAGAGAAGGAATGTTGCCTAGATGTGACAGGTCTGTTTCTATGGGCAGGATTGATGCATGTATTGTATGTAGGCAGGGCCCTGGCCCAATAAAAAATCTAATCAAATTTGATTTGTCAAATGCGCCGAATACAACAGGTGTAGTAGGCCTTACCGTGAAATGCTTACTTACAAGCCCTTAACAATGCAGTTCAAGAAATAGAGGTAAGAAAATATTTACTAAATAAACTAAAATAAAAAGTAAGACAATAAAATAACAATAACGAGGCTATATACAGGGGGTACCGGTACCGAGTCAATGTGCGGGGGTACAGGTTAGTTGTGGTAAGTTGTACATGTAGTGACTGCATAGATAATAACCAGCGAGTAGCAGCAGTGTAAAAGAAAAGGGTGGGGGTCAATGTAAATAGTCTAGATGGCTATTTGATTAATTGTTCAGCAGTCTGATGGCTTAGGGGTAGAAGCTGTTAAGGAGCCTTTTGGACCGAGACTTGGCGCTCCGGTACCGCTTGCCATGTAGTAGCAGAGAGAACAGTCTATGACTTGGGTGACTGCAGTCTTTGACAAATTTTTGCTCCTTAGTCACAATAGTCTGATTCACACCAAGACAAGCCAAACTGTACTGTGCTTGCCTGGTTACGCATCAGCCGCATTTTTTGGAAACTCGCGGGAAAATACATTGTGAAAAGAAAATATCCAAGCCAGCAAATCCAGCAAATCTTCGGTTGGACATAAGGGACCATTGATGTGACTGTTAGAGGAGTTGGAGAGGGACAGTGGGAGTACATGCTGCGGAGCCTCTCTCGGGGAGCAAACAGAACCAATGTAGTCAGCAGCAATGTTACCTCAAATATTTTGGGGCACTGAGCAAATTTACATTTACATTTAAGTCATTTAGCAGACGCTCTTATCCAGAGCGACTTACAAATTGGTGCATTCACCTTATGACATCCAGTGGAGCAGCCACTTTACAATAGTGCATCTAAATCTTTTAAGGGGGGGTGAGAAGGATTACTTTATCCTATCCTAGGTATTCCTTAAAGAGGTGGGGTTTCAGGTGTCTCCGGAAGGTGGTGATTGACTCCGCTGTCCTGGCGTCGTGAGGGAGTTTGTTCCACCATTGGGGGGCCAGAGCAGCGAACAGTTTTGACTGGGCTGAGCGGGAACTGTACTTCCTCAGTGGTAGGGAGGCGAGCAGGCCAGAGGTGGATGAACGCAGTGCCCTTGTTTGGGTGTAGGGCCTGATCAGAGCCTGGAGGTACTGAGGTGCCGTTCCCCTCACAGCTCCATAGGCAAGCACCATGGTCTTGTAGCGGATGCGAGCTTCAACTGGAAGCCAGTGGAGAGAGCGGAGGAGCGGGGTGACGTGAGAGAACTTGGGAAGGTTGAACACCAGACGGGCTGCGGCGTTCTGGATGAGTTGTAGGGGTTTAATGGCACAGGCAGGGAGCCCAGCCAACAGCGAGTTGCAGTAATCCAGACGGGAGATGACAAGTGCCTGGATTAGGACCTGCGCCGCTTCCTGTGAAGCACGTTGTTAAAATTCTGTGCAACCTTCAGCTCACGTTTACTGTGAACACTGAGGCTGTACCTGCTTTAAGTTTCAGTTTTAACAGTGGGCAAGTAGGTTACTGTGGCCCCATAACATTTTAACATGGAAATAGTTGTTCTATCATTCAGCCTTTAGTAGCAGCCAATGTGTGATGTTCAATGTAGACTTTTTACTTTTGAAAAAAACATTCAGAGCTTGACATTAAACTGTTAATCCACTTGTCCTTCAGACAAGGTGATTGAAAATGTTGTGTTTGATACAAGAAACCACTTTACAAAATAAAATGCATTATTATTCGCATACCATTATTACAGAGAATTAATGCTACCCTCTGCCTATTGGCTACTTAGCTTATTCAAGCCTGTCTCAAAATACAACACTGCCCCTTTAAGACAAACAAAATGCTCTTTACCTGACTTGCTTTTTAAAGATGTCGAGAAATGTACACATTTTGTGTACTCGTAGGCGCAGCAGGGTAGCCTAGTGGTTAGAGCGTTGGACCAGTAACCGGAAGGTTGCGAGTTCAAACCCCCGAGCTGACAAGGTACAAATCTGTCGTTCTGCCCCTGAACAGGCAGTTAACCCACTGTTCCTAGGCCGTCATTGAAAATAAGAATGTGTTCTTAACTGACATGCCTGGTTAAATAAAGGTTAAATAAAAAAATAAAAATCACTTACCTATTTCTGACTGCAAATTATCTATAACTGGGCTCACTAACTAGCAAAGGATATTAACAAAATGTGTGCACACGTGGCTACATAAAGCTCTCGCTTTTCAAAACAAGCGCAACTGCTCATGCTGTAGAACAGTCCAGTTCAAAGTGAATGGTCCAGATCCATATATGGCAATGGTCTATGTGATATAATCCTACTGCAGCTCTGATTGGTTATGCCGCACGCGTGTCAATGCAATAAAATCCTACTCCAATGCGTTCTGCCTACATCCAATTCTCTTGCATAGTTAGTTTTGCATACTAAGTCTTTCATAGTTTGTTTTGTTGTGGTATGTTGCATTGAAAGTGGCTAATATTGTCACAGTAAAGGGACACGTTGATAGTGTTAAATAACAGGGACAAGTCTACAAAGTTGAGTGAAGTTCATTCACGTTGAGTGAAGTTCATTCTCGCATGCGCGCAGCTTAGAGGGAACATTGGTCAGCAGTATTACACAGGGAAAAAGCAAGTTCAAACCTAACTCACTCAACCCCTTTACTCTGACCTTTGGAGCAAACAAGACTAGAGTGTGTGTGTTGTGTTCAATGTATTATGTAGAGCACTGGTCATCTTGCTAAATAAACTAGCAGGAGGGTGGGGGAGAAGAGGGGGTTAAATCAAATGTCAGATACATGTGTGTACACTGTATATATTGCGTGCCTGTGTGTGTTTTTTCCCTGCTGAGTTATTCAACAATCTACTCTTATGAATATGGTTCTGTGTGTGTGTGTGTGTGTGTGTGTGTGTGTGTGTGTGTGTGTGTGTGTGTGTGTGTGTGTGTGTGTGTGTGTGTGTGTGTGTGTGTGTGTGTTATGTCTGTGACAGTCATGGAATTTTGGATGATGGTTATTGCTCAGCCAAATGATCTTGGTCACTGTTGTAACCATACAAATGTATATATTTTTTAAATAACTACATTTTCTCCTCTCCTCCGCTCCTGACTGCATGTGCTGCCAAAGAAATAGAATATGATATTCATTACGTTTCTACACTCTTAGAAAAAAAAGGTTATCTAGAAGCTAAAAGGGTTCTTTGGCTGTCCCCATAGGAGAACCCTTGGAAGAGCACTTTTTAGTTCCAAGTAGAACCATTTTGGTTCTATGTAGAACACTTTTGGGTTCCATGTAAAACCCTTACAGAGGGGTTCTACATGGAACCCAAAAGGGTTCTACTATGGGGACAGCCAAAGAACCCTTTTGGAACCCCTTTTTCTAAGAGTGTATGTGCTGCTGTAGGGAGGGGGCATTGCCTAGGCAACCAAAGACCCATTTGCTACAACAATTTCCTCCCCTTCATCTACGCTGATTGAAGTGGATTTAACAGGTTACATCAATAAGGGATCGTTGCTTTCACCTGGATTAAACTGGTTAGTCATGTCATGGAAAGAGCATGTGTTCCTAATATTTTGACTGGTACTGTATATACAGTACCAGTAAACATTTGGACACACGTACTCATTCAAGGGTTTTTCTTTACATTGTAGAATAGTAGTGAAGACATCACAACTATGAAATAACACAAAGAATCATGTAGTAACCTAAAAAAACCTGAAAGAGTATATATATATTTTTATTTTCATGACAGTCTTCATCCATAACTGTCATGCATTCATCCTGCAACACTAACTCAAAAAAGTTCTGGGACACTGTAAAGTCCATGGAGAAAAAGAACACCTCCTCCCAGCTGCCCACTGCACTGAAGATAGGAAACACTGTCGCCACTGATAAATCCACCATCATTGAGAATTTCAACAAGCATTTTTCTACGGCCGGCCATGCTTTCCACCTGGCTACTCCTACCCCGGTCAACAGCACTGCACCCCCCACAGCAACTCGCCCAAGCCTTCCCCATTTCTCCTTCTCCCAAATCCAGTCAGCTGATGTTCTGAAAGAGATGCAAAATTTGGACCCCTACAAATCAGCCGGGCTAGACAATCTGGACCCTGTCTTTCTAAAATTATCTGCCGAAATTGTTGCTTCCCCTATTACTAGCCTGTTCAACCTCTCTTTTGTGTCGTCTGAGATTCCCAAAGATTGGAAAGCAGCTGCGGTCATCCCCCTCTTCAAAGGGGGGGACACTCTTGACCCAAACTGCTACAGACCTATATCTATCCTACCTTGCCTTTCTAAGGTCTTCGAAAGCCAAGTCAACAAACAGATTACCGACCATTTCGAATCTCACCATACCTTCTCTGCTATGCAATCTGGTTTCAGAGCTGGTCATGGGTGCACCTCAGCCACGCTCAAGGTCCTAAACGATATCTTAACCGCCATCGAAAAGAAACATTACTGTGCAGCCGTATTCATTGATCTGGCCAAGGCTTTCGACTCTGTCAATCACCACATCCTCATCGGCAGACTCGACAGCCTTTGTTTCTCAAATGATTGCCTCGCCTGGTTCACCAACTACTTCTCTGATAGAGTTCAGTGTGTCAAATCGGAGGGTCTGCTGTCCGGATCTCTGGCAGTCTCTATGGGGGTGCCACAGAGTTCAATTCTTGGACCGACTCTCTTCTCTGTATACATCAATGATGTCGGTCTTGCTGCTGGTGAGTCTCTGATCCACCTCTACGCAGACGACACCATTCTGTATACTTCTGGCCCTTCTTTGGACACTGTGTTAACAACCCTCCAGGCAAGCTTCAATGCCATACAACTCTCCTTCCGTGGCCTCCAATTGCTCTTAAATGCAAGTAAAACTAAATGCGTGCTCTTCACCCGATCGCTGCCTGCACCTGCCCGCCTGTCCAACATCACTACTCTGGACGGCTCTGACTTGGACAACTACAAATACCTAGGTGTCTGGTTAGACCGTAACCTCTCCTTCCAGACCCACATCAAACATCTCCAATCCAAAGTTAAATCTAGATTTGGCTTCCTATTTCGCAACTAAGCATCCTTCACTCATGCTGCCAAACATACCCTTGTAAAACTGACCATCCTACCAATCCTCGACTTCGGCGATGTCATTTACAAAATAGCCTCCAATACCCTACTCAACAAATTGGATGCAGTCTATCACAGTGCAATCCGTTTTGTCACCAAAGCCCCATATACTACCCACCATTGCGACCTGTACGCTCTCATTGGCTGGCCCTCGCTTCATACTCGTCGCCAAACCCACTGGCTCCATGTCATCTACAAGACCCTGCTAGGTAAAGTCCCCCCTTATGTCAGCTCGCTGGTCACCATAGCATCACCCACCTGTAGCACCCGCTCCAGCAGGTATATCTCTCTGGTCACCCCCAAAACCAATTCTTTCTTTGGCCGCCTCTCCTTCCAGTTCTCTGCTGCCAATGACTGGAACAAACTACAAAAATCTCTGAAACTGGAAACACTTATCTCCCTCACTAGCTTTAAGCACCAACTGTCAGAGCAGCTCACAGATTACTGCACCTGTACATAGCCCACCTATAATTTAGCCCAAACAACTACCTCTTTCCTTACTGTATTTGTTTTATTTATTTATTTTGCTCCTTTGCACCCCATTATTTTTATTTCTACTTTGCACATTCTTCCACTGCAAATCTACCATTCCAGTGTTGTACTTGCTATATTGTATTTACTTTGCCACCATGGCCTTTTTTTTGCCTTTACCTCCCTTATCTCACCTCATTTGCTCACATCGTATATAGACTAGTTTATACTGTATTATTGACTGTATGTTCGTTTTACTCCATGTGTCGCTGTATGTGTCGAACTGCTTTGCTTTATCTTGGCCAGGTCGCAATTGTAAATGAGAACTTGTTCTCAACTTGCCTACCTGGTTAAATAAAGGTGAAATATATATATATTTTAAATAAATAAAAATAACCGTCGGTTAAACAGTTATACGGTAATTGGACCAGCCACAGTGTGTGTGTGGGGGGTCTTTGGCCATTGTTTTAATCTGTATCTATTTGTTTCCCAGTTGTCTTCACTGTACCACATGAAAAACAGCCAGTGGGCATCAAAGCACTTCTGTCCTCTAGGGTTCATCAATTTCCGGTGAGACCTTTACCCTAGGTACAGATCTAGGATCAGCTTTCCCTCCCCCCATTCCTAACTTTAACCATTAGTGGAGAAAATGAAAAACTGACCACAGATCAGCATCTAGGGGCAAATACCCCACACTGTTCATCAATGCCTTACTGATAACCAGTAGGTCAATACACAATACATTGTGATTTAATTCCCAGAGGTCTTGGATTCTATTTGTCAATGTGGTTGTAAAGCTCTCAGGAGAGTTGACCCCCTCTGTGTTCATTTGCCCTAGCCTTCTGTCAGGGTCTCCATGGTTATAAAGGGCAATGTTCACAACACTATCAGACAAGAGATGGAATCCTGAGTGTAAATACCCTCAAATACCTCACTGTTGTAGCCTCCAGATGCGCGTGCACACACACACACTCTCGCTCTTCCAGGCCCCCTTGCTATGGGATTAACTAAAGCACTCCTTCAGACTCTCTCTGTTTCTGTTTTTTGTTCTGTTTTATTGCTCAGCAGTAAACCCTTTTTATGTCCGGCTCCAGACTAACCCCCCCCCCCACAACCTCTTGCTTAATGTTACTGAATTTTACTGTTTAATAGAGTGTGAGAAGGGGTGGAGACAGAAAGAGAGATGGAGGGGGAGAGAGTGTCTGGAAGGCAGTTCTTATCGTGCTTTTGGGCCCAAATGACCAACAGGATCAGACATTAAAAACAAAGCTAGATACGCCTTTTCTGGCTGAAACTGTCCACGGGTGCGGGGGTCCCCCAGAGAAACACACACACATACATGCAGTGCACACACACACTCACTCACACGCGCGCGCACACACAGATCTGTGCCCTCCTGACTGAGCGTCTCCGAGAGGTCAACAAATGGTACCCGTTGGCCTTCACCAGCCTGCTCACCCACAGGGGTACCCAGTCACCCCGCAGGCACTTTGTTTATGCCCAGCCCCCTCCACTTTTCTTTCACTCCTTCTTCACTTTCTTCCCCTGGTCCGGGCCTGGCCCTATCCCCCTCCGATCAACAACCCCTCCCTGACCCCCAGGGCCCTGCGTGTCAAGCCGCCAGTTTACCCAGAGTTTAGTGGTGCTGCTTAGACGCCACAGAAGTCTGTCCCTTTCCTCAACTCCAACTCCCAGCAGCCATAAGTACTTTACTAATGACTTAATTGATAAATAGTTTGCAACGCCAAGCAGCCATCAAGACTACATGATGACTTCAGACAAGTTCCACATGAGTCCGCTAAACCACTAACACACATGCATGCGCACACACACACATACGCATACATGCACAAACACACACACGAGGGATGGAAGGAGGAGGGTAGAGAGACAATAAACACGGCGAGTCCAAGGAATGCGTAGGGAGGAGGGAGAGTGAGAGGAGGGAGGGGTGGAAATCATCTGATCTGACAGAGAGAGAGTAGCCATTTGGCCTTCTGATGGACAGAGGAACAGCACGGAGGAAGATTACTAGTGGCAAAACTCTTGACAGACTGACACACGGTGTATGAAAGTTGTCTCTCTACCTTTCTTTTTTTATTCACCCTCTTCACCCCTCTTTCTTTCTCTTTTCACTCTGTCTGTTGAGCTCCCTTTATTCGCTATATTTTTTTCCCACCCCTCCTCTCTTTTCTCTGCCACCCACTTATAAGCCCTCATTCTTCTTCATTCTAAGCCCGCTTTTTTCCATCTACGTAACATTGCAAAAATCAGAAACTTTCTGTCCAAAAATGATGCAGAAAAATTAATACATGCTTTTGTCTCTTCTAGGTTAAACTACTGCAATGCTCTACTTTCCGGCTACCCGGATAAAGCCTAAATAAACTTCAGTTAGTGCTAAATACGGCTACTAGAATCCTGACTAGAACCAAAAAATGTGATCATATTACTCCAGTGCTAGCCTCACTACACTGGTTTCCTGTCAAGGCAAGGGCTGATTTCAAGGTTTTACTGCTAACCTACAAAGCATTACATGGGCTTGCTCCTCCTCTGATTTGGTCCTGCCGTACTTACCTACACGTACACTACGGTCACAAGACGCAGGCCTCCTAATTGTCCCTAGAATTTCTAAGCAAACAGCTGGAGGCAGGGCTTTCTCCTATAGAGCTCCATTTTTATGGAATGGTCTGCCTACCCATGTAAGAGACGCAAACTCGGTCTCAACCTTTAAGTCTTTACTGAAGACTCATCTCTTCAGTGGGTCATATGATTGAGTGTAGTCTGGCCCAGGAGTGGGAAGGTGAACGGAAAGGCTCTGGAGCAACGAACCGCCCTTGCTGTCTCTGCCTGGCCGGTTCCCCTCTTTCCACTGGGATTCTCTGCCTCTAACCCTATTACAGGGGCTGAGTCACTGGCTTACTGCGGCTCTTTCATACCGTCCCTGGGAGAGGTGTGTCACTTGAGTTGGGTTGAGTCACTGATGTGATCTTCCTGTCTGGGTTGCCCCCCCCCTTGGGTTGTGCCATGGCGGAGATCTTTGTGGGCTATACTCGGCCTTGTCTCAGGATGGTAAGTTGGTGGTTGAAGAAATCCCTCTAGTGGTGTGGGGGCTGTGCTTTGGCAAAGTGGGTGGGGTTATATCCTTCCTGTTTGGCCCTGTCCGGGGGTGTCCTCGGATGAGGACACAGTGTCTCCTGACCCCTCCTGTCTCAGCCTCCAGTATTTATGCTGCAGTAGTTTATGTGTCGGGGGTAGGGTCAGTTTGTTATATCTGGAGTACTTCTCCTGTCTTATTCGGTGTCCTGTGTGAATTTAAGTGTGCTCTCTCTAATTCTCTCTTTCTCTCTTTCTTTCTCTCTCTCGGAGGACCTGAGCCCTAGGACCATGCCTCAGGACTACCTGACATGATGACTCCTTGCTGTCCCCAGTCCACCTGGCCGTGCTGCTGCTCCAGTTTCAACTGTTCTGCCTTATTATTATTGGACCATGCTGGTCATTTATGAACATTTGAACATCTTGGCCATGTTCTGTTATAATCTCCACCCGGCACAGCCAGAAGAGGACTGGCCACCCCACATAATAGCCTGGTCCCTCTCTAGGTTTCTTCCTAGGTTTTGGCCTTTCTAGGGAGTTTTTCCTAGCCACCGTGCTTCTACACCTGCATTGCTTGCTGTTCGGGGTTTTAGGCTGGGTTTCTGTACAGCACTTTGAGATATCAGCTGATGTACGAAGGGCTATATAAATAAATGTGATTTTGATTTGATTTGATTATTTAACCGAACCAGTGCCCCTCAGGCCTCAAACCACCCCACCTGACTCTCCGAACCCTCACCCCCAAGTATTCTGTGCTCGTTTTCAGTTCCTTAGACAAAGTGAAGTCTGTGTCATAATGCTTATTCCCAAGGTACCCAGTGGTGATCTAGCTTAGTTGATCAATTGGCTGTCATTGATATTAGAAATACAAATCTGTCTTTTACCAAGGGGTGTATGGTGCAAGGTTGGGGTTTGAAATGGCCAATGGCGATGTCTCAAGCACAAACTAACTCACCATAACACATCTCCCCTTTTCTCTCTCCATCTTAGAACGGTCCCCTCATAGGCCCATTCTCCAGGCAGGGCTGCCAGCCAACACCAGTGTGAATGTAGGGGAGGACGCACGCTTCGTGTGTAAAGTGTACAGTGATGCTCAGCCCCACATCCAGTGGCTGCAGCACATCCAGAAGAATGGTAGTCGCACCGGCCCAGATGGACACCCCTACGTCCGTGTACTGAAGGTACGTTCCAGCCCTCCCTCTGGCCCCTCATTGGCTGTTTTGACCTGATCAGTGAAAATGATTGGTTCCTCTTTCTTGTGACATCTGATTACCTGATTGACACTCAGTTTTTCATGTATTCTTTTTCTTCAAAGTGTAGGCTAATCATTTTTTCGTTTTCAGGTAACTTTTTTGCCATTTATAAAAACAGCATTTTTGTTACTATCACATCTGTCTCTCTCCTTTACGAAGAATAATAAATATCCCTTTTCCCTCTATACTACTGGAACACTGTCTGGGTGGCGGCTCCTGTAACCTCCTTTCCCTGCACTGAGGTGCAGATGTGATAGTAACAGGCCTGTGTTTTGTTTTGTCCCCCTGCTGCCGTGTACGTGTGTGTGTGTGCGTGCGGCTCACACACCCCAGCGCTCAGGCATCAATAGCTCGGATGTGGAGGTGCTCACGCTCACCAACGTGACTGAGGAGGACGCCGGAGAGTATACCTGTAAAGTCTCCAATTATATAGGGGAGGTCAACCAGTCGGGCTGGCTGACGGTCATCCCAGGTAACCGCTGACCCCTGATCCTTGACCTCTGTTGACCACCTCCCGTGTGGTCTCTTTGGGCCTGTCACTGACCCGGTTCGGTGTGGTGGTCTTAGTTCCTGCTGGGTTGTGGACTGACTGATCCTTTCTACTGTAACTACTGACTGTGACTGTACAGCCATGGAAATGCCTACTGTACCTGCACACTATCCTGCTACGTCCATCTCAGACCTTTCAACTCTGTCTCTCTCTCTCTCTTCTTCTTCACCCCCCCATTTGAATGGTGTGATGTGTAAGGGCATAGGTGATTGCCTTCCTCTTCTGTGGTTGTGTGTACTGTGCATGCCCAGGCCTGGTGTGGATACGATTGGGCTCTGGTGTTGTGGGTGAAGGGTATTTTTATCACGTGTTTTGGTGTATTGTGTTTGCTATTATTTCTTGTGGTACAAGGTGCTCTTCCTGTTTGTTTTGAAGACCCTCCCTCGCTGGACCCTCCTTCCCTTCTCTGGAAGCTCCTCCCATCTACTCTCTCTCTCTATAGATGGGACGACCGTTCTCCTCCCAGCTATGGACACCATCCAGCTACTCCTCTCTCATGGTGTTGTGGGTCTAATTGTTACCTCTGCTTTTCCTCCTCTTCTCTCCTCTCTGCTATTTTTTCCCCCTCCATTGCTACTCTCACTCCTTCCCTTTATCTTACCTTCTTCCTACTCACCCCTTAAATATAATTTATCCTTTTAACGTCCACCCTCCCTTTCTCATCCTCCATCCATGTCTCTTCCTATTCTTTTTCCTCCATCCCTGTCTCTTCCTTATACTTCTCCTCCACCCCTCCTCTCCCATCGACCTGCCCCTCTTTCTCCTCTTCCTCCCTTTCTTCTTCTACCCTTCCTCTCTCATCCTCCTCCTCCACAACTACTCCTAACCCTCTCCCAGACCGCAGGTGTAAACACCACGGACAAGGAGATTGAAGTCCTCTACCTCCCCAATGTCACTTACGAGGATGCTGGGGAGTATACCTGCTTGGCGGGTAATTCTATTGGGATCTCCTATCACACTGCTTGGTTGACGGTGCTTCCAGGTATATACACTCATATACTGCCCTCCCTTTCCCCTCACTCTCTCTCAATGTCATTCACTAACGGTTTTAAACGTTCGGTCAATAAAGTTATTTTGATGATTTCTATGGAAAAAGGGAGAAGTGAAAAGCTCCTTTGGAGTGAAAGACACACAAACTCAACAAAATAACAAAATATCAGAATACAATGATGAACTTACAGTCAACAACTCAACATCTAATTCGGTGTAATATTAGAGCAGGAATATGTATTACATATATTTTGTTATCTTGATGTGTTGAAAGCAAGGGGCCAGATATAGAGACATTTGCTCTAAGCTTATTATAACCCGACTTCTCCGAATGGCTTGAGTGTCTCGTTACTCAAGAGGAGGTTTGCCTCTCTCTCCCCCTCCCTCATCTCTCTCCCTCTCTCCCCTGGTTCTTGGGGAAAGTATGTTGGTGCTACGTACATTTTGGCTCGGACTGCAAGTTTTTACAGAAGAAGGGTGTCTGTCTGTCTTGGTGATTCTGTCTGTCGGTGTCAGTGGCTTCTCTGTCATTTCCTGAGAATTAATAAAAACTCCCTCATGGCTCCACGTCTTTCCTGACTCTGATAATTGATTGCCTTTTTATTATTTCTCCTTGAGATAATAAAAAATTATGTCACAGCTGGAATACTCACGGCTTGACTTTCTCAATTATCAGGGCCAATATTTTTTAAATGTATTCAATATATTTGATATAGTGTGTGTGTGTTTAAATTAGGTATGTCAGAGTTAATCAGTTGATTTTAGTGCACACTTTTTTAAAATTGTGGTTAATGAAAGCGTTCAAAATCAACTGAAAACATCAAAATACATAATATATATACTGCTAAAAACAATCTTGTCTCCAAAACAAGTTGACATTGAGGTTAAAGAAGGTGTACTTTATCAAAGAAGGTGTGTTTTATCAATTTACTTAATTTTTATAACCATTATTTTGGGATAAATCAAGACGTCATTATTCTTGTAATGCTTTTTGTATAAACAATCTTAAATTACATCTTAATTTGAGCAAATTCTGAATTTGCGATTAATCAAATCGTCATACGATTAACTCGATTAGAACATTTTATCGTTTGGCAGTCCTAGTTTAAATGTATGTGTGTGTCCCTGTGTCTGCACGATTGTGTGTGTCTTTTAAATGTGTGTCTGTGTGAGTGTGTCTGTGTTCCTCATGTCTGCACTGACAAACATCCATAGATTTAGAATGGGGTCATTGACACCCTTGATAAAGATTTGCAAAAATAACTGTATAAAATAACTAATTCAAATACTGAGCTATATTATTTTATACTAATACAATTGCTCAGAGAAAGAGATTTTCTTTTCTGCTTATGTATTCTCATTTTGACTGCAAACCCACCACTTGTGTCCATGGCCAAAGAGCTCTATTTTCATGCCCTCTGACCAAAGCACCGGTTTCAATCCAAGTGCCAATGCCGTTTAGCAAACTCCAGGCATTTACATATGTTGGATGACATGAAAATAGAGCTCTTTGGCCACACACACCAGTGGTGTGTTTGGCGTCGAAATGAGAATATATGAACAGAAAAGAACGCCATACCTACTGTAAAATATGGTGGTGGTTCTGGCGCTATTTTGCTTCCATTGGTCTTGGGGCCTTTAAGGCCAACGGCATCATGAACTTTACCCAGCACCGGGACATTTTAGCCAAATACCTGGTGTCCTCCCCCAGGAGGCTGAAACTTGGCCCCAAATGGATCTTTCAGCAAGACAATAACCCCAATAACACTTCAAAGACCATAAAGAAATGGTTCTATAGCAGTGGAGGCTGCTGTGGGGAGGAGGGGTCATACGTGGTTTCCAGCCACATGGAAACCACGTATGATACCAACCATTGATTGCATTCCAGCCATAATTATGAGCCGTCCTCCCCTCAGCAGCCTCCACTGTTCTATAGCTAGGTTTCCATCCAAATAGCAACAGATTTTCATGCTAATATAACAAAAATACATAAACAATATGCACATTTTCCCACCAGAGATGTGTTTCCATCCAATTGACTTGTTGACGGTAAAAGGCTGTGCTTGATGACGTAGTGCACATAAAAATAACATAAAAATAATAATAATAGGTTAAATTCCCATGTACCGAATAAAACATACAAGTTAAATGGGTTTCCATAGCATTTTCAACACTACTGATGGTTTTGTCACAAAAAAACATTTCTTACATAGCAAATGTGCCCACTCTGGTCTTGGCACGTGCACTCGATATAGAACAGCTCGCTTGTATAGCCTACATGATGAGATTATTATGGGGGGAAAAAGCAACTATCAAGCTCATCACAGTGCAGTTTCACCACCCTGTGAAGTTCATCATAATTGATTTCATCTGTAGCATAATAAACTGCATGCTTTCCCGAGTGAGAGGACCACACACACCATATAATCTCGTGACTCCAAGTTTGATAAGATGGTTATTATTATATCGATATTTGCGCATAAAGGCATTTCCACTTCCATTTCTTGCATAATACATTTTACAGACACAAAAAGATCCCACCTTGTCTAGCATATTTTGTTTTGTTGACATTTGGAAGGTTTACCAACAAATTTTGATCAGGCCTGTCGTCACATTTTTTTATCCAACATAAAAAGGTTGACTGGAAACCTGGTTATTTGCCACAAAATCAACATTTTGCAATGGCCATCTGTCTCTGGATTTGAAACCCATTTTCAAGTCCATAAACTTAGACAAAGGATATCAAGCATCTGGAAGGATTCTGTATGGAGTAATGGTCTAAGATCCCTCCCAACGTGTTCAACTCATAAAACATTTTAGAAAATGTCTCAGTGCCATTATCCTCACGAGGTGAGCTATTGAAAGGTATTAAAAACAGACTCCTACCTTTTTGAGAAGAAAAAAAATATTACTGTTAAACAATCTCTTTCTCTGAGCATTTATATTCATATAAAATAATAGAGTTTGCTAAATGTTTGGAGCATACAATATAGCTCACTGTTTCAATTATTTATTTTATACAATAATTTTTGCTCATCTTTATCAAGGATATCAATCATTTCGAACCCCACTGTATATACCAAACACAGTTAAAGTCCATATAAATAGAACACTTATGCTCATTCCTTAGAGTTTCAGTTCAGGCAACAGAGTTGGCCAACATTAATACATCTACATGTATGTAGGGTGGGTGAGATGTCTGGACTCTGGACATTAAATGAGATGGATGATAGCACTTCATCTCCTGTAATCCACAACATGAACAGACAGCAGGTACAAAAATCTCCTCAATGCTCTCCCAGATAATAGCCTTGCTTTGTCTCTGAACAAAATACTATTATTATGCATAGTTGCTTTACCCCTATTTACATGTACATATTACTTCAATTACCTCAACTAACTTGTACCCCCGCACATTGATTCGGTACCGGTACCCCCTGTATATATAGCCTTGCTATTGTTATTTTATTGTGTTACTTTTTTTCAACTTTAGTTTATTTAGTAAATATTTTCCCAACTCTTATTTTCTTAAAACTGCATTGTTGGTTAAGAGCTTGTCAATGTGCTGGTCAAGCAATGGGCTTGTCAAAGCATTTCACGATGTATTCGGGGGATGAACATTGTTCTTTGATTGGATTTAATTTCTTGGCGAATAGTATATTTTAATTTATTGCCCTAGTCCCCATGTTTCTGCTCTGGTGGCGCCTGCATAGCTCTTCTGCCTTCTGTGTTGCGCTGTGGTTTTTGGACCAGGTGATACGAAGCCGACTGGAGAAAGGTTCCTACATGTTACTTCCTCCTGGCTGCACAGTACAAGGGCATTGTTTGTAGCCATGGGTGGATGACATGCATTATGGAACAGGCTGTGGTCCTATAGCCACACAGAGACAGACCCAGACCCATTTCCTACAGACAGGAAGCTCAGGCCATATATCGCCACAAAGGGCACCACTCACTTGTTTGCAGTCTGATGTGAAGCGTGTGTGTATCCAGGTGAGAGAGGGAGGGAGAACGTGTGTGTGCGTGCATGTGTGTGTATTTGAGAGAGTGTGTCTTCACCCTGCGTGTGTGTGGTGTGTCAAGTCACCCTGAATGTAGGCACTTGTATATTTACCTTGTAAAAATAGAATCAGAATGATTTTATTTCTATGGTTTAGCCCCTCTTCTTAGATCAATTCCATTTTCTGTCTGTCCTAGATGGGCAGTAGATGGTTGTGTGAAGAAGAGAGAGTAGAAGGAGAGAGAAACATGTGTGCGTCTTTCTCATTATTTATGTTTTGTTTGTCTATCTAGCAATGACGTGTGTGTGTGTGTGTCGTTTCCATGGCAATGTGTTCTGTTCATACATGTGCGTCTATCAGATGTGTCCATGTCTTTTTTGTTTAAGTGTCTGTGTGCCCACGTCCGTGTGTTTGTGTACATTATGTCATGAGTCAGTATGTGCCTCTACGTTCCACTTTCTATCCCTCCCTGACACCCCCCCGCCCCGCTCCCCAAACAGCCAATAAGGAAGAGACAGTGACGGGTCTGACATCACCTGACTACGTGGAGATAGCCATATACTGCATCGGGGTGTTCCTGATCGCCTGTATGGTGGTCATCGTGGTGGTGTGCCGAATGAGGAATACGGCTAAGAAGCCTGACTTCGGGAACCAGCCAGCAGTCCACAAACTCAGCAAGCAGATACCTCTGCGTCGCCAGGTAACAGAAAGTAGATAAGGGGTTTCCAAGGCATTTAACACCCATAAAAAGACAAACTCCACACACACATGCATTTATACATAATTCTCTTTTCACACTATTGTGCCGACCCAAACCAAACTGTACTGACTGGGATTTTATTTGTTCATGGTTTCAGCTACTATGGTGGATGTGTAACCAGGCCAGCTCAGTACAGCTTGGTTTGGTTCAGGTTCAGCAGTGTGAAAAGCCCCATATACTCCATCTTAAATAAAAACAACAGAAAATAGTCCAAGGTTTACCTACCAAGAGCAGAAAACACCCAAAAAGTTCCACCGCATTTGTATTCCTGACATAGATCAATTGGGTTACTGGGACTGATTTGATTTGAGAGCCCAGTTAATTTAGCTGTTCAGGGGAAGTGGATAATAAGACTACTGTAACTAATACATCGCACTGCTTGAGGTGCTATGCATCAGTTAACTCCACTGAAAGACAGCTAGCTACAGTGAATGGTGTCTGAGCATGTTAGCACTGCTCTCCAGCACCTCTAGCTCCTGTTCTAGCTCCTCTACCTCTCTGTGAGTGATGCTTTTCCCTCAAGGGGAAAACAAACTCCAAGAGGTACAAAAAGTGATGGATTACATTCCTGCGAGAGATGGGTGGTTCCAGTGTCAAGGTAAGGTTGGAGCAGAAAGGAGAGAAGAGCCCTGAGGACAATGATAAACGGACACATTCATCAGATAGAACGTTACTCTAGCACTGAGATGTGATCACTAATGATCCCTAACATGCATTAACTTGCTTTTTAAAAAGCATGAAGAATATGTTGATTTGCACAGTATCAATATAATTTAAAGCCCATGTAATGAGGCATTTGATCTTTAGATTTTTTTTCATCACACAGACACGTGTGCGCCCACACACACCTACCCACCTACACTCCTGGTCCTCACAATAATAGTAATACAAACACACACACATGCCTATCCCTGCCATTTCTTATTTGACCAGTGTATCTAGGCTCAGGTGATCAGCCAATCTGTCGTCTCCTACAGGTGTCAAATGACTCCAGCTCCTCGATGAACTCCAGCACCCCATTGGTCCGCATCACCACACGACGCAGCTCGGCCGGCCATGACGACCCCATCCCAGAGTACGACCTCCCAGAGGACCCACGCTGGGAGTTTTCCAGAGACAGGTGATGGGCAGGGACGGGAACGGGTAGGAATGGGGAAGGGTAAAGGTAAAGGATGTAGCGGGGAGGGGTCAGTGTACAAAGGTGTCATTGACCTCAACAGTATGGCCACATTTCAGGCCGCCTACATAGTAGTCACTCACCAAACCTCAGAACATCTCTGTTTCATAATTTTCTTTCAATTCGAAAGAGGCTAAACGTGTCTCACTGGAGAAGCATCCAAGTGAATGAAACAGCACCCCTCTTTCTCAGTATGTGTAGCCCATCTATCTGATGCTGTCTGGTCAAAAAGAGTGACATTGTTGCCGCCCGTAGCATTGAATGTAAGAGAAGCCACTGAGCATTTGGCCTCCTTTGATAATTTAAAAAAAATAATTATAATAGCCAGTTAGCGTTGAGCTAAACTGAGTGAGCTCAACTGTGAATGTTCCTGGCACACTAAAAAAGTGTCAAGGGTAGCCAGTTTGGATTTGACTTCAGAACAATCACATCAAAAGCAGAACGGCATTTATAGCAAAAAAAAATGTAATAGTTGCATCTCATTGTGTCGTTGTCCTCCGGTGGCTAGCTAGCTAAAACTATCCCTTTTCCTAAATTAGCCATGGATGGAGATAGGGATTTGGACTTGTGGTTTTACTTCATTCTCCGTACCGGCCAATGATTATAAATGGCGATTCTGATCCAACCATAAATTCATACATTGTGCCCCTGGCCTGAGAGGATGGAAGTAGCTAGATCTAATAGGCTAATGTTAGCTAGCTGGCCTGGCACATAGATGGCCATGAAAGGAAGATAGGCTAGCGAGCAAGCATTTTAGCCAGGTAGCCTAGGACAACAAAAACTTCAAGCGTATACAAAATCTTCAAGCGTGTACTTAGCCAACAAGAGAGGATCAGTTATTGGCGTTTCTCTACAAGTAGGGTGAGGCAACATGTTTTTTCTACTTGCACGCACACACAAACACACAAATCAGTACCATGGGCAGCCACATCATATTTAGCTTACATTGATTGGACTAAGTTGTTTTTGGTGTCTTTCCACTATATTAAACAGACAGTTGAAGTCGGAAGTTTACTTACACTTAGGATTTGAGTCATTAAAAGTCGTTTTTCAACCACTCCACAAATTTCTTGTTCCAAGTTGGTTAGGACATCAACTTCGTGCATGACACAAGTAATTTTTCCAGCAATTGTTTACAGAAAGATTATTTCACTAATAATTCACTGTATCACAATTCCAGTGGGTCAAAAGTTCACATACACTAAATTGACTATGCAGTTAATTAAACAGCTTGGAAAATTTCAGAAAGTTATGTAATGGCTTTAGAAGCTTCTGATAGGCTAATTGACTTGATTTGAGTCAATTGGAGGTGTACCTGTGAATGTATTTCAAGGCCTGCCTTCAAACTCGGTGCATCTTTGCTTGACATCATGGGGAAATCAAAATGAATTATCCAAGACCTCAGAAAAAAAAGTGTAGACCTCCACAAGTCTGGTTCATCCTTGGGAGCAATTTCCAAACGCCAGAAGGTACAAACAATAGTACCCAAGTATAAACACCATGGGCCCACGCAGCCGTCATACCGCTGAGGAAGGAGACGTTTCTTTCTCCTATAGATGACCGTGCTTTGGTGCGAAAATCAAATCAATTGAGTTGCAAATCAATCCCAGAACAGCAGCAAAGGACCTCGTGAAGATGCTGAAGGAAACCGGTACAAAAGTATCTATATCCACAGTGAAACGAGTCCTATATCGACATAACCTGAAAGGCCGCTCAGCAAGGAAAAAGCCACTGCTCCAAAACCGCCATAAAAAAAGCCAGACTACAGTTTGCAACTGCACATGTGGACAAAGATCGAACTTTTTGGAGGAATGTCCTCTGGTCTGATGAAACAAAAATTGAACTGTTTGGCCATAATGACCATTGTTATGTTTGGAGGGAAAATGGGGAGGCTTGCAAGCCAAAGAACACCATCCCAACCGTGAAGCACGGGGTTGGCAGCATCATGTTGTGGGGGTGCTTTGCTGCAGGAGGGACTGGTGCACTTCCAAAATAGATGGCATGGGGAAGGAAAATTATGTGGGTATATTGAAGCAATATCTCAAGACATCAGTCAGGAAGTTAGTTGCAAATGGGTCTTCCAAATGGACAATGACCCCAAGCGTACTTCCAAAGTTGGGGCAAAATGACTTAAGGACAACAAATTCAAGGTATTGGAATGGCCAAAGCCCTGACCTCAATCCTATAGAAAATGTGTAGGCAAAACTGAAAAAGCGTGTGCGAGCAAGGAGGCCTACAAACTTGACTCAGTTACACCAGCTCTGTCAGGTAAGAAGAGGGGTGGGAGTGTATGCCTTATGGCTAACGAGACGTGGTGTGATCAAAGAAACATACAGGAACTCAAATCCTTCTGTTCACCTGATTTAGAATTCCTCACAATCAAATGTCGACCGCATTATCTACCAAGAGAATTCTCTTCGATTATAATCACAGCCGTATATATTCCCCCCCAAGCAGACACATTGATAGCTCTGAACAAACTTTATTTGACTCTTTGCAAACTGGAATCCATACATCCTGAGGCTGCATTCATTGTAGCTGGGGATTTTAACAAGGCTAATCTGAAAACAAGACTCCCTAAATTGTATCAGCATATCGATTGCGCAACCAGGGCTGGAAAAACCTTGGATCATTGTTACTCTAACTTCCGCGACGCATATAAGGCCCTGCCCCGCCCTCCTTTCGGAAAAGCTGACCACGACTCCATTTTGTTGACCCCTGCCTACAGACAGAAACTAAAACAAGTAGCTCCCACGCTGAGGTCTGTCCAACGCTGGTCAGACCAAGCTGATTCCACACTCCAAGACTGCTTCCATCACGTGGACTGGGATATGTTTCGTATTGCGTCAGATAACATTGACGAATACGTTGATTCAGTGTGCGAGTTCATTAGAACGTGCGTTGAAGATGTCGTTCCCATAGCAACGATTAAAACATTCCCTAACCAGAAACCGTGGATTGATGGCAGCATTCGCGTGAAACTGAAAGCGCGAACCACTGCTTTTAATCAGGGCAAGGTGACTGGTAACATGACCGAATACAAACAGTGCAGCTATTCCCTCCGCAAGGCTATCAAACAAGCTAAGCATCAGTATAGAGACAAAGTAGAATCTCAATTCAACGGCTCAGACACAAGAGGTATGTGGCAGGGTCTACAGTCAATCACGGACTACAAGAAGAAAACCAGCCCAGTCACGGACCAGGATGTCTTGCTCCCAGGCAGACTAAATAACTTTTTTGCCCGCTTTGAGGACAATACAGTGCCACTGACACGGCCTGCAACGAAAACATGCGGACTCTCCTTCACTGCAGCCGAGGTGAGTAAAACATTTAAACGTGTTAACCCTCGCAAGGCTGCAGGCACAGACGGCATCCCCAGCCGCGCCCTCAGAGCATGCGCAGACCAACTGGCCGGTGTGTTTACGGACATATTCAATCAACCCCTATACCAGTCTGCTGTTCCCACGTGCTTCAAGAGGGCCACCATTGTTCCTGTTCCCAAGAAAGCTAAGGTAACTGAGCTAAACTACTACCGCCCCGTAGCACTCACTTCCGTCATCATGAGGTGCTTTGAGAGACTAGTCAAGGACCATATCACCTCCACCCTACCTGACACCCTAGACCCACTCCAATTTGCTTACCGCCCAAATAGGTCCACAGACGATGCAATCTCAACCACACTGCACACTGCCCTAACCCATCTGGACAAGAAGAATACCTATGTGAGAATGCTGTTCATCGACTACAGCTCGGCATTCAACACCATAGTACCCTCCAAGCTCGTCATCAAGCTCGAGACCCTGGGTCTCGACCCCGCCCTGTGCAACTGGGTACTGGACTTCCTGACGGGCCGCCCCCAGGTGGTGAGGGTAGGCAACAACATCTCCACCCCGCTGATCCTCAACACTGGGGCCCCACAAGGGTGCGTTCTGAGCCCTCTCCTGTACTCCCTGTTCACCCACGACTGCGTGGCCACGCACGCCTCCAACTCAATCATCAAGTTTGCGGACGACACAACAGTGGTAGGCTTGATTACCAACAATGACGAGACGGCCTACAGGGAGGAGGTGAGGGCCCTCGGAGTGTGGTGTCAGGAAAATAACCTCACACTCAACGTCAACAAAACTAAGGAGATGATTGTGGACTTCAGGAAACAGCAGAGGGAACACCCCCCTATCCACATCGATGGAACAGTAGTGGAGAGGGTAGTAAGTTTTAAGTTTCTCGGCATACACATCACAGACAAACTGAATTGGTCCACTGTGTGAGACAGCATCGTGAAGAAGGCGCAGCAGCGCCTCTTCAACCTCAGGAGGCTGAAGAAATTTGGCTTGTAACAAAAAGTACTCACAGACTTCTACAGATCGAGAGCATCCTGGCGGGCTGTATCACCGCCTGGTACGGCAACTGCTCCGCCCACAACCGTAAGGCTCTCCAGAGGGTAGTGAGGTCTGCACAACGCATCACCGGGGGCAAACTACCTGCCCTCCAGGACACCTACACCACCCAATGTTACAGGAAGGCCATAAAGATCATCAAGGACAACAACCACCCGAGCCACTGCCTGTTCACCCCGCTATCATCCAGAAGGCGAGGTCAGTACAGGTGCATCAAAGCTGGGACCGAGAGACTGAAAAACAGCTTCTATCTCAAGGCCATCAGACTGTTAAACAGCCACCACTAACATTGAGTGGCTGCTGCCAACACACTGACACTGACTCAACTCCAGCCACTTTAATAATGGGAATTGATGGGAAATGATGTAAAATATATCACTAGCCACTTTAAACAATGCTACCTAATATAATGTTACATACCCTACATTATTCATCTCATATGCATACGTATATACTGTACTCTATATCATCGACTGCATCCTTATGTAATACATGTATCACTAGCCACTTTAAATATGCCACTTTGTTTACATACTCATCTCATATGTATATACTGTACTCGATACCATCTACTGTATCTTGCCTATGCTGCTCTGTACCATCACTCATTCATATATCTTTATGTACATATTCTTTATCCCCTTACACTGTGTATAAGACAGTAGTTTTGGAATTGCTAGTTAGATTACTTGTTGGTTATTACTGCATTGTCGGAACTAGAAGCACAAGCATTTCGCTACACTCGTATTAACATCTGCTAACCATGTGTATGTGACAAATAAAAATTTGATTTGAAAATGCACCCAAATTATTGTGGGAAGCTTTAGGAAGGCTACCCAAAACATTTGACCAAAGTTAATCAATTTAAAGGCATTGCTACCAAATACTAATTGTGTATGTAAACTTCTGACCCACTGGGAATGTGATGAAATAAAGAAATAATTCTCTCTACTATTATTCGGACATTTCACATTCTTAAAATGAAGTGGTGATCCTAACTGACCTAAGACAGGGAATTTTTACTAGGATTAAATTTCAGGAATTGTGAAACTTGAGTTTAAATGTATTTGGCTAGGTGTATGTAAACTTCCGACTTCAACTGTAGGTGATTTGATAATGTTGAAGTTGAAATGGTGCTGGAATAGTGAAGGCAGCTCTTTTCGACTTGAGGTAACTCTCCGTGGTTCTAAATCAATGGTTGTTTTGTAGTCCAAAAATATCAGAAACAATTTGCTTGACCATGCTGTAGGTTATGTAACTGTTTGTTACATGCAAAATGCTTTGAGGACTTGCTCGCTGGGTTTGTGATGAAACAAAGGTGTGGTTGAATTTATTCTGCCACTGTGTCTCTTCTTATTGTCTCGGCTTTCGGCCTACAGTATATATAATATGAACTAACAGGTTATAGAGCAAACAACCAAATTATCACAACACATAGGCTACTGGACTGCAATATAGAGTAAGTGTCTTTCACATTTTTGTTACGCAACTGTTTCACCGACCCCCTGGAATGCGGCATATGGCTTTCTCAGGTATTTCTCTGAGAATCGGTAAGGCAATGGGTGAGGCCCAAGATTAGCTGCATACTGCTGTAAGCTGCAGTCGGTGAGGTTTTTGCTCAGTTTGGAATGTATTTCTACCTAACACACCATCAGTGGGTCTGTAAAATCCAGAATCATCCGGTTTTCAGGAGAAAAGCAGAGAAGAGGCGAAGCCTGAAAACCGTATGCTTCCGGTTTCCTTCGACCCCACTCAGGCGTTTATTTTACGCCTGCTACTTTAGGTTATCGAACTTCAAACAAACCCAGAAATGAATCCAGTGCAGTGTCCCAGTTGTCAGAGATTGTGGCAGTGATTTCACGCTAGCTCTTTCAAGTGAAAGTGTGAATGTTGCTAATTACTTTGTCTCCTAACTAGATGCATTGTAGTAGCATGTACCCCCTTATCATGAATGACAACGTTAGCTAATATTTGGCTAACTGATTGTGTATGCAGGTACTAGTGTTGTCTGGTATAATATACCATTAAGCACCATTGAACATGGTCTGTGATCTGTAATGATTAACCAGTGAGTAATGACTGTGGCTGTGATAAAAAATGTCACTGTACCAGAGTAGTGTTCATTAGGCAGCAAACAGAAGAAAATTAACTTAAGAAACACACACAATAAGAAACACACATGTTTCTTTTCCATGTTTAAAAACTTTGGTCTCTACTGAACATGACCCAGGGTGGCCATTGGCACCCAGCCCTTTCCGTATCGCTTACACAGACCAATGAGTCATGTCTCAGTGCTACACAGTACCAGGGTCCTGTTCATTAGGCACCAAACAGAAGGAAACAGACTGAAACCGGGAGGAACTACCTGGAAGTGTCCAATGAGAAAAGCATATTTTCGATTAATGTTGCACTTTTCCTTTTTGCCTACTGAACAGGACCGTGTGTGTGTGTGTCTGTGTGTGTGTCATGGCTGTAATCTGTGTTTGTGCTGTGACTGTTTGCTTTGCCTCATACCAGGGGAGTTAGTCCCTACTACGAGTTGAACTAGTGGCCTCAGTCAGTTTCAGTGGAAAGTGTCAGGCTGAAGGCCACAACAGACTTATACAAAGTGATTTTGCTTCGGTGAGGTCTCTTGTTGTTAAGCAATGGGGAAACCCCAGACAGTAAAACACAATCCGGCTCTTGGGTTATTAATATGCTTCTGCCTGTGGTGTTTCGCCATGCCATGTTTTTGTGAAGATTTAACAGTAGGAGATCAAAAGCATTCAACATGTCTCCTTGGCATGCTCAATTAAGCCCCTACTGTTAAATCTAGTGTGTCTCTCGTTCATCTCTGTCTCCTCTCCGACTCTCCTCGTCTGTCATTCCCAAGTGCCTCGGGGGCCGTGGTGGAGATGCGGAACACTCAGGAATGCTAACGTTTGTGCTGGCATGGAAGAAAAAATAACATTGATTATGTGTGGTGGGCCAGGGCAGAAAGGGTGCCATTGAGCTAGGGGTGGTGGTGGGGGGGGGGGGGGGGATCTGTGTGGACAGACTAGGGATTGTGTTACTCTGATGGCGTGCTGGCCTTAGGCCCCGGAGCCAGTGTGAATGTTTACACAACCTCAAGTCTGGGCCACAGGGGCAGGCCACCGCCTGTCAATCAAACTAGGACCAATCTATTACCAAAGGATCAGTGAGCAGAGAGGTGTTGTGACCATGAGTGATTGTGGGACTGGGTCTAAGTGTGTGTGCGTGCGTGCACATGCCCATGTGAGTGTGTATAAAGGGGAGCTATTACAAATTATGTGTGTAGCTATACAGCTGTTTGAACTATTCTTCTAACCTCTCCCTCTCCTCCTCTACAGGTTAACTCTGGGCAAGCCGCTGGGCGAGGGCTGCTTTGGCCAGGTGGTGATGGCCGAAGCATTGGGCATTGATAAGGACAAGCCCAAGGAGGCCGTCACAGTGGCTGTGAAGATGCTGAAAGGTAAAGTGCATTCAGAAAGTATTCAGACCCCTTGAGATTTTGTTACTTTACAGCCTTATTCTAAAATGGATTAAATTGTTGTTTTTTTACTCTTCAATCTATACACAATACCCCATAATGACAAAGCAAAACAGGTTCAGAAATGTTTGCTAATTTATTAAAAATAAAAGCCTGAAATATCACAATTACATAAGTAGAGGCCTTACTTAGTACTTTGTTGAAGCACCTTTGGCAGCGATTACAGCCTAGAGTCTTCTTTTGTATGACGCTACAACCTTGGCACACCTATATTTGGGGAGTTTCTCCCATTCTCCTCTGCAGAATGTCTCAAGCTCTGTCAGATTGCATGGGGAGCGTCGCTGCACAGCTATTTTCAGGTCTCTCCAGAGATGTTAGATCGGGTTCAAGTCCGGGCTCTGGCTGGGCCACTCAAGGACATTCAGAGACTTGTCCAGAAGCCACTCCTGGGTTGTCTTGGCTGTGTTCTTAGGATCGTTGTCCTGTTAGAAGGTGAACCTTCACCCCTGTCTGAGATCTTGAGCTCTCTGGAGCAGGTTTTCATGATCTCTCTGTACTCTGTTCATCTTTACCTCGATCGTGACTAGTCTCCCAGTCCCTAGTGCTGAAAAACATCCCCACAGCATGATGCTGCCACCACCAAGCTTCTCCGTAGGGCCACACCGATCTCGACAAACCATTTCTGTATGGACCTCGGTTTGTGTGCAAGTGCATTCTCATGCGAAAACAGGACCTTCCCCAAACTGTTGCCACAAAGTTGGAAGCACAGAATCGTTTAGAATGTCATTGTATGCTGTAGCATTTAGATTTATCTTCACTGGAACTAAGGGGCCCAAACCATGAAAAACAGACCCAGATCATTATTCCTCCTTCACCAAACTTTACAGTTGGCACTATGCATTCGGTCAGGTAGCGTTCCACAGGCATCCTCCAAACCCAGATTTGTCCGTCGGACTGCCAGATGGTGAAGCGTGATTCATCACATCATAGTCCAATAGCCCCGAGCTTTACACCACTCCAGCCGACCCTTGGCAGTGTGCATGGTGATTTTAGGCTTGTGTGTGGCTGCTCGGCCATGGAAACTCATTTCATGAAGCTCCCGACTAACAGTTCTTGTGCTGACGTTGCTTCCAGAGACAGTTTGGAACTCGGTAATGAGTGTTGCAACCGAGGACTGAGGATTTTTACGCATTACGCGCTTCAGCACTCAGTGGTTCTGTTGTGTGAGCTTGTCTGGCCTACCACTTCGCGGCTGAGCCGTTGTTTCTCTTAGCCATTTCCACTTCACAATAACAGCACTTAGTTGACGGGGCCAAATTTAGCAGGGCAGAAATCTGACGAACTGACTTGTTGGCAAGGTGGCATCCTATGACAGCGCCACATTGAAAGTCACTGAGATTTTCAGTAAGGTCATTCTACTGACAATGTTTGTCTATGCTCGATTTTATACACCTGTCAGCAACGGCTGTGGCTGAAATAGCCAAATCCACTAATTTGAAGGGGTGTCCACATACTTTTGTGTATATGTGTATATATATATATATAGTGTACATACAAACCTGCCTATATGTCACTGAATGTGCATGTGTACCTGAACCCAAAATCTAGGTGTGTGTGTACCATAAAAGGTTCTGTGTAATGGATGCCTACAGCGCGTAAGCAGGCAACATCATATATTTGATGCGCAAAGATATAGTCACTCGGTGGACATTTAATGTTGCCATTAAGTCATACATAATCAGATAACATTGGAAATTGGCTAGATTTGTTTCTACCTACCTAAGGATTCATTTGATAGCCACCATGTAGCTATAGCTCACACATAGACCAAATTGAAACTTACATTTTAAGATGTTTGCTGTTTGGTGAAAACATTGTATAAAGTAAACATGACTCTGGGGCTCGGCCTGCCCTTGTAAATTCATATGCCCATATTTGGTAGTAGGTCACACCAAAGATTTGAAGGCACCGATCAATAGCCAAGATACTTAGCTTTCCGCAGACACCCTACTTTTCCAAACTGAATTGAATAAATAAAAAATCTAATAGGGCCCCCAAATATGGGGACTTTACATTTTAAAGTAACTGAGCGAGACAGGACCATCCAGGGAGGGCTAGTTAACAGGTAATGATGCTGACAAATGAATGCAGCCTATAACATTGCGCATGTGTCTGTAATTAATTAATATGTATTTTCTGTCCTCTATAATGACCCATTGTTCATCCCTCCTCCTTCCCCCCTCCAGACGATGCTACAGAAAAGGACCTGTCTGATCTGGTGTCAGAGATGGAGATGATGAAGATGATCGGTAAACACAAGAACATTATCAACCTGCTAGGGGCCTGTACACAAGATGGTGAGTACAAGGGTCTCTACCATAACTTACTCTGTACCTCTCCCATACATCTACAGTCGTGGCCAAAAGTTGAGAATGGCACAAATATTAATTTCCACAAAGTTTGCTGCTTCAGTGTCTTTAGTTATTTTTTGTCAGATGTCACTATGGAATACTGAAGTATTTCAGTAAATTACAAGCATTTCATTGACAATTACATAAAGTTGATGCAAAGAGTCAATATTGGCAGTGTTGACCCTTCTTTTTCAAGACCTCTGCAATCCACCGTGGCATGCTGTCAATTAACTTCTGGGCCAAATTAACTTCGGGGCCAAACTGATGGCAGTGTTTTCTTGCATAATAAATGTTTGGAGTTTGTCCACAAGCCTCTTGAGGATTGACCTCAAGTTCTCAATGGGATTAAGGTCTGGGGAGTTTCCTGGTCTTGGACCCAAAATATTGATGTTTTGTTCCCCGAGCCACTTAGTTATCACTTTTGCCTTATGGCAAGGTGCTCCATCATGCTGGAAAACGCATTGTTCGTCACCAAACTGTTCCTGGATGGTTGGGAGAAGTTGCTCTCGGAGGATGTGTTGGTACCATTCTTTATTCATGGCTGTGTTCAGAAAAATTGTGAGCGAGCCCACTCCTGTTATGCAGGTGAGTGAGGACCCAAAAGCGGTTTAACAAAAACAGAGTCCTTTAATGTCAAAACACAGGGAAGACATAGATCCTCTTCAAATGTATTGAATGGCAAAATAGACAACCCGCAGAGAGGGCGACAAATAAATCATAAAGTCCTTCTGATATTACAGAAGCGTCCCCTTCTAGCAGCAGAGGAGAATAGCAGAGTTAGCGGCGACAGACTGCTGGTCTCTCTGGGTAGGCGCGGGTTGTAGAGGACAGAGGTACCTGATCACACGTAGCATCAGATGAACAGGCAGATTCCGACAGGACGAGACAAGGGTGAAGCAAACGTGACGATAGTTTGGTTCTGGCATGAGAAACTCAAACGAGAATCTGACAAAGACAGAAGCAGGAACAGAGAGAGAAATAGAGAACTAATCAGAGGGAAAAAAGGGAACAGGTGGGAAAAGGGTGAACGAGGTAGTTAGAAAAGATGAGGAACAGCTGGGGGAAGGAAAGGAAGAGAAGGTAACCTAATACGACCAGCAGGGGGAAACGGAGTGAAGAGAAAGAACAGGAACAAGACAATATCTAGGACTCTTAGTTCTACGCTTATTAGCGGCTCTCACAGTCTGCGCCCTATAACGGCAAAGTGCAGACCTGACCCTCTTCCAGGTGCGCTCACAACGTTGGACAAACGCCTTGAGCGGAGGGGACGCTGGACTCGGCGAGCTGAGACGAGAACAGTGAAGGCTGATACCCGAGGCTACTCTGAAAAGGAGATAGCCCGGTCGCAGACGAAGGAAGCGAGTTGTGGGCGTATTCTGCCCAGGGAAGCTGTTCTGACCAAGATGCAGGGTTACGAAAAGAAAGACTGCGTAAGATGCGACCAATAGTCTGATTGGCCCGTTCTGCTTGACCGTTAGACTGGGGGTGAAAGCCGGAAGAGAGACTGACGGAAGCCCCAATCAAACGGCAAAACTCCCTCCAAAATTGAGACGTGAATTGCGGACCCCTGTCCGAAACGACGTCTGACGGAAGGCCATGAATTCTGAAAACATTCTCGATGATGATTTGTGCCGTCTCTTTAGCAGAAGGGAGCTTAGCGAGGGGAATAAAATGAGCCGCCTTAGAGAACCTATCGACAACCGTAAGAATAACAGTCTTCCCCGCTGACGAAGGCAGTCCGGTGATAAAGTCTAAGGCGATGTGAGACCACGGTCGAGAGGGAATGGGAAGCGGTCTGAGACGGCCGGCAGGAGGAGAGTTACCGGACTTAGTCTGCGCGCAGACCGAACAAGCAGCCACGAAACAACGCGTGTCATGCTCCCGAGTGGGCCACCAAAAACGCTGGCGAATGGAAGCAAGCGTACCCCGAACGCCGGGGTGGCCGGCTAACTTGGCAGAGTGAGCCCAGTGAAGAACGGCCAGACGAGTAGGAACGGGAACGAAAATAAGGTTCCTAGGACAAGCGCGCGGCGACGGAGTGTGAGTGAGAGCTTGCTTTACCTGCCTCTCAATTCCCCAGACAGTCAACCCGACAACACGCCCCTCAGGGAGAATCCCCTCGGGGTCGGTGGAGGCTACTGAAGAACTGAAGAGACGAGATAAAGCATCAGGCTTGGTGTTCTTAGAGCCCGGACGATAAGAAATTACAAAAAAAACAGCGCCCAACGAAAAACAGCGCCCAACGAGCCTGACGCGCATTAAGTCGTTTGGCAGAACGGATGTACTCAAGGTTCCTATGGTCAGTCCAAACGACAAAAGGAACGGTCGCCCCCTCCAACCACTGTCGCCATTCGCCTAGGGCTAAGCGGATGGCGAGCAGTTCGCGGTTTCCCACATCATAGTTACGTTCCGACGGCGACAGGCGATGAGAAAAATACGCGCAAGGGTGGACCTTGTCGTCAGAAAGGGAGCGCTGAGAAAGAATGGCTCCCACGCCCACCTCTGACGCGTCAACCTCGACAACGAACTGTCTAGAGACGTCAGGTGTAACAAGGATAGGTGCGGATGTAAACCGATTCTTGAGGAGATCAAAAGCTCCCTGGGCGGAAACGGACCACTTAAAGCACGTCTTGACAGAAGTAAGGGCTGTGAGAGGAGCTGCCACCTGGCCGAAATTAAGGATGAAACGACGATAGAAATTCGCGAAGCCGAGAAAACGCTGCAGCTCGACGCGTGACTTAGGGGCGGGCCAATCAATGACAGCTTGAACCTTAGCGGGATCCATCTTAATGCCTTCAGCGGAAATAACAGAACCGAGAAATGTGACGGAGGAGGCATGAAAAGAGCACTTCTCAGCCTTCACATAAAGACAATTCTCTAAAAGGCGCTGGAGGACACGTCGAACGTGCTGAACATGAATCTGGAGTGACGGTGAAAAAATCAGGATATCGTCAAGGTAAACGAAAACAAAGATGTTCAGCATGTCTCTCAGGACGTCATTCACTAATGCCTGAAAGACAGCTGGAGCGTTAGCGAGGCCGAAAGGAAGAACCCGGTATTCAAAGTGCCCTAACGGAGTGTTAAACGCCGTTTTCCACTCGTCCCCCTCCCTGATGCGCACGAGATGGTAAGCGTTACGAATGTCCAACTTAGTGAAAAACCTGGCTCCCTGCAGGATCTCGAAGGCTGAAGACATAAGAGGAAGCGGATAACGATTCTTAACTGTTATGTCATTCAGCCCTCGATAATCTACGCAGGGGCGCAGGGACCCGTCCTTCTTCTTAACAAAAAAAACCCCCCGCTCCGGCAGGAGAGGAGGAGGGGACTATGGTACCAGCGTCGAGAGCTACAGACAAATAATCCTCGAGAGCCTTACGTTCGGGAGCCGACAGAGAGTATAGTCTACCCCGGGGGGGAGTGGTTCCCGGAAGGAGATCAATACTACAATCATACGACCGGTGCGGAGGAAGAGAGGTGGCCCTGGACCGACTGAACACCGTGCGCAGATCGTGATATTCCTCCGGCACCCCACAAATCACCAGGCTCCTCCTGTGAAGAAGAGACAGAGGAAACAGGAGGGATAGCAGACATTAAACATTTCACATGACAAGAGACGTTCCAGGAGAGGATAGAATTACTAGACCAATTAATAGAAGGATTATGACAAACTAGCCAGGGATGGCCCAAAACAACAGGTGTAAAAGGTGAACGAAAAATTAAAAAAGAAATGGTTTCGCTATGATTACCAGAGACAGTGAGGGTTAAAGGTAGCGTTTCACGCAGAATCCTGGGGAGAGGACTACCATCCAAAGCGAACAAGGCCGTGGGCTCCCCTAACTGTCTGAGAGGAATGTCATGTTCCCGAGCCCAGGTTTCGTCCATAAAACAGCCCTCCGCCCCAGAGTCTATCAAGGCACTGCAGGAAGCTGACGAACCGGTCCAGCGTAGATGGACCGACAAGGTAGTGCAGGATCTTGAAGGAGAGACCAGAGTAGTAGCGCACCAGTAGCCCTCCGCTTACTGATGAGCTCTGGCTTTTACTGGACATGAAGTGACAAAATGACCAGCGGAACCGCAATAGAGACAGAGGCGGTTGGTGATTCTCCGTCCCTCTCCTTAGTCGAGATGCGGATACCCCCCAGCTGCATAGGCTCAGCACCCGAGCCGGCGGAGGAAGATGGTAGTGATGCGGAGAGGGGGGCAACGGATAACGCGAGCTCCTTTCCACGAGCTCGGTGACGAAGATCAACCCGTCGCTCTATGCGAATAGCGAGTTCAATCAAGGAATCCACGCTGGAAGGAACCTCCCGGGAGAGAATCTCATCCTTTACCTCCGCGCGGAGACCCTCCAGAAAACGAGCGAGCAAAGCCGGCTCGTTCCAGTCACTGGAGGCAGCAAGAGTACGAAACTCAATAGAGTAATCTGTTATGGATCGATTACCTTGACATAGGGAAGACAGGGCCCTGGAAGCTTCCTCCCCAAAAACAGAATGATCAAAAACCCGTATCATCTCCTCCTTAAAGTCCTGATACTGGTTAGTACACTCAGCCCTCGCCTCCCAGATTGCCGTGCCCCACTCACGAGCCCGTCCAGTAAGGAGAGATATGACGTAGGCGATACGAGCTGTGCTCCTGGAGTAAGTGTTGGGCTGGAGAGAAAACACAATATCACACTGGGTGAGGAACGAGCGGCATTCAGTGGGCTCCCCAGAGTAACACGGCGGGTTATTGATTCTGGGCTCCGGAGATTCGGAAGCCCTGGAAGTGGCCGGTGGATCGAGGCGGAGATGGTGAATCTGTTCTGTGAGGTCGGAGACTTGGGCGGCCAGGGTCTCAACGGCATGTCGAGCAGCAGACAATTCCTGCTCGTGTCTGCCTAGCATCGCTCCCTGGATCTCGACGGCTGAGTGGAGAGGATCCGAAGTCGCTGGGTCCATTCTTGGTCAGATTCTTCTGTTATGCAGGTGAGTGAGGACCCAAAAGCGGTTTAACAAAAACAGAGTATTTTAATGTCAAAACACAGGGAAGACATAGATCCTCTTCAAATGTATTGAATGGCAAAATAGACAACCCGCAGAGAGGGCGACAAATAAATCATAAAGTCCTTCTGATATTACAGAAGAGTCCCCTTCTAGCAGCAGAGGAGAATAGCAGAGTTAGCGGCGACAGACTGCTGGTCTCTCTGGGTAGGCGCGGGTTGTAAGAGGACAGAGGTACCTGATCACACGTAGCATCAGATGAACAGGCAGATTCCGACAGGACGAGACAAGGGTGAAGCAAACGTGACGATAGTTTGGTTCTGGCATGAGAAACTCAAACGAGAATCTGACAAAGACAGAAGCAGGAACAGAGAGAGAAATAGAGAACTAATCAGAGGGAAAAAAGGGAACAGGTGGGAAAAGGGTGAACGAGGTAGTTAGAAAAGATGAGGAACAGCTGGGGGAAGGAAAGGAAGAGAAGGTAACCTAATACGACCAGCAGGGGGAAACGGAGTGAAGAGAAAGAACAGGAACAAGACATAACATGACAACACATGACAACTCCCTTAGCTGAGAAGCAACTCCACACATGAATGGTCTCAGGATGCTTTACTGTTGGCATGACACAGGACTGATGGTAGCGCTCACCATGTCTTCTCCGGACAAGCTTTTTTTCCGGCTGCACCAAAAAATTGGAAAGGGGATTCCTCAGAGGAAATGACTTTACCCCAGTCCTCAGCTGTGCAATCCCTGTACCTTTTGCAGAATATCAGTCTGTCCCTGATGTTTTTCCTGGAGAGAAGTGGCTTCTTTGCTGCCCTTCTTGACACCAGGCCATCGTCCAAAAGTCTTCGCCTCACTGTGCGTGCTGCCATTCCTGAGCAAGCTCTGTAGTGGTGGTGCCCCGATCCCGCAGCTGAATCAACTTTAGCAGACGGTCCTGGCACTTGCTGGATTTTCTTGGGCGCCCTGAAGCCTTCTTCACAACAATTGAACCGCTCTCCTTGAAGTTCTTGATGATAAATGGTTGATTTAGGTGCAATCTTACAGCAATATCCTTACCTGTGAAGCCCTTTTTGTGCAAAGCAATGATGACGGCACGTGTTTGACAGAGGAAGAACAATGATTCCAAGCACCACCCTCCTTTTGAAGCTTCCAGTCTGTTATTCGAACTCAATCAGCATGACAGAGTGATCTCCAACCCTGTCCTCGTCAACACTCACACCTGTGTTAAATTCTCTAGGGTAGGGGGCAGCATTTGGAATTTTGGATGAAAAGCATGCCAGCTTTCTACTCAGGCCCAGAAGATAGGATATGCATATAATTAGTAGATTAGGATAGAAAACACTCTAAAGTTTCCAAAACTGTTAAATGAATGTGAGTATAACAGAACTGATTTGGCAGGCGAAAACCTGAGAAATCCATTCAGGAAGTCGTTTTTTTTTCTGTAGTTTTCTATTCAATGCCATTACAGTATCCATTGACTTAGGACTCAAATTGCAGTTCCTGTGCATTCCACTAGATGTCAACAGTCTTTAGAAATTGTTTCAGGCTTGTATTCTGAAAAATGAGGGAGTAAGAGCAGTCTGAATGAGTGGACCCTGCCGTGTCAGAGCTTTTTCATGCGAGCGACCAGAGACAGTGCCTTTCTTGTTTACCTTTTATATTGACGACGTTATTGTCCGGTTGAAATATTATAGATTATTTAGGCTAAAAACAACCTGAGGCTTGAATATAAACATTGTTTGACATGTTTCTATGAACTTTACGGATATAAAGTGGATTATCGAACAAAAGAAACATTTATTGAATACATTAATGTCTTCTGAGTGCACCCATATGAAGATTATCAAAGGTAAGGGATTCATTTTCTCTCTATTTCTGACTTGTGTAACTCTTCTACTTGGCTGGTTACTGTTTGTAATGATTTGTCTGCTGGGCTATGTTCTCAAATAATCGTAAGGTATGCTTTCGCCGTAAAGCATTTTTGAAATCTGACACCGTGGTTGGATTCACAAGAAGTTAATCTTTAAACCAATGTCAAATAGTTGTATCTTTTCTGAATTTTTATGAGTATGCCTGTATTTGAATTTGGCGCTCTGCAATCTCACTGGATGTTGGCCAGGTGGGACGCTAGCGTCCTAGAGAGGTTATTAACGAGAGAATCATTGACATGATGTCAGCTGGTCCTTTTGTGGCAGGGTTGAAATGCAGTGGAAATGTTTTTGGGGGATTCAGTTCATTTGCAAGGCAATTAATTTCAATTCATCTGATCACTCTTCATAATATTCTGGAGGACATGTAAATTGCCATCATACAAACTGAGGCAGCAGACTTTGTGAAAATTAATATTTGTGTCATTCTCAAAACTTTTGGCCACGACTGTACTATGAATATGGTGTTGAATATCAGAACTGAATCTACATCTGTATTTTATCCACACACACGACAAAACCTCTCCCACCATATATTTGTCATGTTTGACTCTGTCATTCACAAATTGTCAGCATTCAAGTTTTCAAGATAACATCCTGATGCCGATAATCCCTGATTGACTCGGTTCCTTCAATACTCAAGATTCATCCCTCCCCCCAATTTGTAAAGCAGTGATCAGTCAGTGTGGAGTCCTAAATGTGTGCATGTGTCCTCTCTCTCTTTCTGTCTGTGTCTCTTTTTCTCTCTGTGACAGGTCCTCTATATGTGATAGTGGAGTATGCCTCTAAAGGGAACCTGAGGGAGTACCTACGTGCCCGCAGGCCCCCTGGCATGGAATACTCCTACGATATTACCCGCTGCTCAGATGAACAGCTCACCTTCAAGGACTTGGTCTCCTGTACCTACCAGGTGGCACGGGGCATGGAATATCTGGCCTCACAGAAGGTACAGACACAAACACACATACAACATGTTCATTCTCACCATTCTGCTTGGTAGACACACTTCCTTGGCATTGCACTGGGTCCTTGTGACTAGGGCTTTAGCCATGGTGGTTGTGTAAAAAGTGTGTGTTTATCAATATTGTCTCCTAAAAACACATCTCTAGCCACCTGTCCAAATCTCAGCATTGTCTCTCTCTATCACACAAAGCCTCTCTGTGTGGACAACTGAAGAATAGCGTTTTCACAACGCATTCACAACTAGCAATGGGCACTATAGCCAAACACTCCATCACGCTCCTGCTTACTAGAGGAATGTGACAGAGCCTAGAGCATACAATAACACAGTATGCTAACACACTCACAAGCATACATACACACGCATACACACATGCACCTAAACACACATGCACAGGCAGACATACACATCTAGGTGCACAAACAACTTCTACCATGTATCTGTCATGAATCTTCCTCCAATTCAGGCATGTTTGTCGTGCATGTATTTTGTTGTCATGTTATATTAGGTAGCGTGTGTTACTTTAACCTTTTCACCCATGAGTTCCAAATATCTCTAACAGTCGCCCCAGGGCGAGTTTTTTTTTATGCACATGATGTCAGAATGCACTCACTGTTCCAAAATGTGATTATTACGAAACAGGACAATTAACCCGCGCTGCCCCAAACAAAAATAACTTGTCACTTTCAAGCTTCTTACTTAAGTTCTTCTTTAAGTTTTATTTTCTAACAATAGTTTAAATTGTGGTGTGTTCTACCTCCTCATTAATTGAAGTTCTGGTGACAAATCATGCATTCTGATTATTGCATAGATTGTAATGGACATCAAATCAAATTGTATTGGTCACATACACATGGTTAGCAGATGTTAATGCGAGTGTAGCGAAATGCTTGTGCTTCTAGTTCCGACAGTGCAGTAATATCTAACAAGTAATCTATCAATTTCCCAACAACTACCTAATACACACAAATCTAAAAGGGGTGAATGAGAATATGTACATATAAATATATGGATGAGCGATGGCCGAGCGGCATAGGCAAGGTGCAGTAGATGGCATAAACACAGTAAATACATATGATATGAGTGATGTAAGATATGTAAACATTATTAAATAGGCATTTTTTAAAGTGGCATTGTTTAAAGTGTCTAGTGATCCATGTATTAATGTGGCCACTGATTTGAGTCTCTATGTAGGCAGCAGCATCTTTGAGGTAGTGATTGCTGTTTAGCAGTCTGATGGCCTTGAGACAGAAGCTGTTTTTCAGTCTCTCGGTCCCAGCTTTGATGCACCTGTACTGACCTCTCCTTCTGGATGGTAGCAATGTGAACAGGCAGTGGCTCGGTGGTTGTTGTCCTTGATGATCTTTTTGGCCTTCCTGTGTCATCGGGTGCTGTAGGTGTCATGGAGGGCAGGTAGTTTTCCCCTGTGATGCGTTGTGCAGACCTCACCACCCTCTGGAGAGCCTTGCGGTTGAGGGCAGTTGCCGCCCCAGGCTGTGATACAGCCCGACAGGATGCTCTCGATTGTGCATCTGTAAAAGTCTGTCAGGGTTTTAGGTGACAAACCACATTTCTTCAGCCTCCTGAGGCTGTCTGTGTGGGTGGACCATTTCAGTTTGTATGTGATGTGAACTTAAAACTTTCCACTTTCTCCACTGCTGTCCCTTCGATGTGGATAGGGGGGGTGCTTCATCTGCTGTTTCCTGAAGTCCACGATCATCTCCTTTGTTTTGTTGACGTTGATTGAGAGGTTGTTTTCCTGACACCACACTCCGAGTGCCCTCACCTCCTATTTGTAGGCTGTCTCGTCGTTGTTGCTAATCAAGCCCACTACTGTTGTGTCTTCTGCAAACTTGATGATTGAGTTGTAGGTGTGCATGGCCACGCAGTCCTGGGTGAACAGGTGCCCCAGTGTTGAGGGTCAGCGAAGTGGAGATGTTGTTTCTTACCTTCACCACATCTATGATATGTGTAAAATACTTTTTGAAGGTTGTACTAATTATGATGAGCTAATGCTAAGCTATTTGCCAGCTATGTGTGGGGCCATGTTTGTTGACATTATACAATGCATTCTGGGTGTCACTTCAACGTCTGTCAGACCAAAGGTGTTATAACAAAATGAGGTGAAGGAATGGTGTTTTGCTCAGTTATTTCAATCAATGGAGAACTCACCCGTTATGTGATGAATTGTAAGTAGTAATTTCTATTATCATGGTGTGGTTTCTGTCAGCCGAGAGTTAGCTAAATATGACCGCATGCGTTACCTCAATCTTTCCTCAATTAGCGCTAGGACTAATGTAGCCTACATTTTCCAGTTTGAATGATTGTGTTATGCTGTTGCTACTTCTGTGAATGTTTAAACATTGCATCCAAAAATAAACTGGTCAAATTCAGGACATAACTTTCTGAGGTTGTGTTTGTGCAAAATGTTTCTGAGAAAAAGCAGTGTTGCCAGCTGAAACGCTGACTGTTGCGTCAATCGAAACTGGATGCTCTAAATAAGCGGTTTGAGTGTACGCTGCAGGGATCACTGTAGAATGATCACACACGTTTCTTGGTACTTGTCAAAGGGTTCATTAAATATGTTTCTGGTACACTTACCATACACATACATAGTATAACATTTTTAGCATAGCTTACTTATGTTTCTATTAAAATTTTATTTCTCGTTCTCAATTTCATCTATATCTCCATCCACCCTGTCCCATTTTCTCTACTTCTCTCCATCCAGTGTATACATAGAGATCTAGCAGCGAGGAACGTCCTGGTCACAGAGAGCAACTTCATGAAGATTGCTGACTTTGGCCTGGCCAGGGACGTCCACAACATCGATTACTATAAAAAGACAACTAACGTGAGTACTTGGGGGGGGGGGGGGGGGGCACTTGAGGAGTGTATACTGTGTCTAGTGTTCTGTAATGTTGTGAGGGGGTGTATGTGACAGTCAACTCCATTTCAATTGATTAATTCATGAAGTAAACCGATATTCCTTAAGGAAAATTTGAATTTCAGTTTACTTTCTGTATTGTGTAAGTTGAGCCTCCCTCCGTCCTTCTCAGTCTTGGCAGAGACAGGAGGTAGAAGTCTGCGTGGGACTTATTCCTTCATCCCGCTCCCACTGCTTTTCATACCACGCACGCCTGCTCCCACTGACTTCTTGTTCGATTCCCACCCGCTCCAGCAAGAACTGGTCCCGAACCCGGCCGTCATACTGCATTGTTATTGTAGGTCAGGGGGTTGCCAATTACATTCTGCCGTGGGCCAATTTTTCCTTGAGCTGATGGTCGGGGCCGGAACATAGTTATAAATAATTTGTACACTGCAAATTGACCGCACGAATCACAAACAGATATAGTGTTTGACAAAAACATAATCATTTCAAACCTTGATTACATTGGAATAAGAGCAAATATTACTGCTGAGCGATTAGCAGACCTGCCAACATGCAAGCATTTTGCGTACCAACTACGTAACTCTCTGTCCATGTATGTAGGTACGAGATCCGAGTCAAAAGTATGCAGAAATTAAAAGGGCCTGATATATATATATATTTACATTTGAATAAAAAATAAATCCACTGAATAAATCTAACATCCCGATTCTCGAGCTGCAACACACAGACATATACGGAGATTGTGTCAACGGACATGGAGATCAATACATCATTATTCGATGTAGCTACCCAGTGTCTGCCCCTCCTCCTGTTTGCTGTGATGCTGAGTTCGCTGACTGTCAGCTGCACGTAAACACATAACACATAGACAAATCCATTTTCGACTCTGCGAGTTGTGGAAAGGTAAACACTAATTGTTTCAAGTTAACGTTAGCGAACATAAGATGGACATTCAGTGGGCTCTAAAGTGCCAGCAGTTCACTTGCATTTGCTAGTGAATTAAATGCAAATGCGAAAAATAACCGGTTGCATTTGTGCAAGTGTGATATATATTTAATTCTGCATCCCATTAGTTGTATTTTCCATGTAACATTAGGAGGATCACGCAACCTGAGACTGTAACTGTAATTATGATCCACGCCACAAGAAGCATTACAAAACTATAATCAAAAATAAAAATTAACTTCTTGGCATTAAATGGAGTCGGGAGTTTAGAAGACTGCGCGATGAAGAATGAATGAGTGTCCGGTATTAGCGGCAATGCTTCTAAAATGCCTTTGCATTAGATTTGAGAGTTTATCAATTACGAAAATCTGAAATGATGTATGCTCTGCATAGAAATACAATAGGCACCTTTACATAGGCTGAAACACCAGACTCTTCTAGTGAACAGCAGTCAGATTCCCTTTGCAGTAGCCTACTTGAGCATTGTGTAGCCAGTTTGCGGTCTGTGTCGATGCAATCATTTGTTTTTTATGTTTTCAAAATGATATTGCTTTTAGTGTTGAATAGGAACGGTGTCTAAAAAGCCAATACTTGTGAGCTTGCCCTTGTGATTGGCCCTGTTTGAGAGGTGACAAGCGTTCCTCTACTACAGAGACTAAACTTGGGGGCATGTGCTAAGAAAAACTTTATATATAATTATCTCCATTCTACACTGTACATGTAATCTCCAAGAATAAAGGTTATTTGTGTGTTCTTTCTTATTTGATATTGTTAGTGACTTTTACCATATGTGTAAATGGAATGTTGTCAAGAATGTATTCCAACCTTTTATAGAATTGATTTGGTAGAATTCTATAATTGCGATCAGACTCACAAACAGCGCATGCAGGAGCATGCAGGGGGAGGAAGAAAACCCCAATTCGGCGAGTTGAATCTCCAATTTGCTGCGCGTGTCTGGTACTGTAATGCTCCGGGTGTCGTGGGTGTGGAGTCAAACGCAGGAGACAGAGAGTACAATGCTGTGCTCTTTAATTGCACCAACGCACCACAGGGTGCTCACAATAATAACGGCCCCAAAACACAGGGAATGAAAAATGACTACTGAAAAATGCACGACCACGAACTAACACGTTCCTCTACTACAGAGCCGAAGGTTACAATGAATAATCCCGCACAACAACCAGGCGGGCCGGCTGTCTAATAAAGACAAACTAATCATTCACCAACAGGTGCTACCAATAAACATACAAGGAGGGGGAGGAAAGATAATCAGTGGCAGCTAATAGGCTGGTGACGACGACCGCCGAGCGCCACCCGACCGGGAAGGGAAACCACCCTCGGTCGGACTCTTAACAGGTACTCTAAAAAAGTTGGAAAGGGTTGGCAGGTCTGGATTAGTGCTTTTTGATGTCGGTTTGATTATGAAAAAATAATCACGGTTTTCAATTTCGGTTTCAATAATGTTTTTAAACATTAAATGCACTATGCATTATGTGGGTTGAATGCTGTAACAACGCAGAATAAAACAATTAATACATGTCCCATGATGGTAGTGACTGCACATGACTGATTAGCCATCATCTATTCACATCACTTTACTTAATAAAAAGATTTCAGTTGTGTATATTTTATTTGATTACTTAATTTCATTCCATGTCATTATCTCATCTCTATACAGCTGCTGCCTGTGCTGTCTGACAAAAGTAGTATTTTGTAGTTATTCAAAGTAAATAAGGCATACATTTATGACTGCTGAATACCAACTATCAATCACTTAGATCATTTATGTTCAAGTAGAAATAACAGCTGCTCTCTATATCAGCAATCGTGCACTCTTCACTCTTCCATAGAAGCAGTCATAAAAGAGACACAGACCGGGCAAGTAGATGTGCAATGGAGTATGTTCATTGTAGTTAATTACCACATTTTATGCACTAAACTATGTAGAAAATCGGCCTGTTTGAAACTACAATCGCTACTACATTTCACAGTTCAGGCTGGATCTGATTTATCTCTAGATCAAAAAACTAAATAAATGGAATTCAAAAGAATAAAACCAACGGTCAAATAGTTGTTTAAAAAAAAAATGAAATGGTTAATTGCTCAGCAATATCATATATACCTCTATTTATGCGAGTGACTTACTTTGGAACAGATTTTCTACACTGAACAAAAATATTAACACAACATGTAAAGTGTTGGTCTCATGTTTCATGAGCTGAAATAAAATATCACATACTCACAAATGTGTTTACATCCCATGGCTGATTAAACGATATGGTCATTACACAGGTGCACCTTGTGCTGGGGGGGATAAAAGGCCACTCTAAAATGTGCCGTTCTGTCACAACACAATGCCACAGATTTCTCAAGTTTTGAGGGAGCATGCAATTGAATGCTGACTGCAGGAATGTCCACCAGAGCTGTTGCCAGAGAATGTAATGTTAATTTCTCTACCATAAGCCGCCTCCAACGTCATTTTAAAGAATTTGGCAGTATGTCCAACCGGCCTCACAACTGCAGACCACGTGTAACCACGACAGCCCAGAAACTCCACATCCGGCTTCTTCACCTGCGGGATTATCTTGACACCAGCCACCCGGACTGATGAAACTAGGTTTGCGCAACCAAATAATTTCTGCACAAACTGTCAGAAACCATCTCAGAGAAGCTCATTTGCGTGCTTGTCATCCTCACCAGGATCTTGACCTGACTGCATCGTAATCAACTTCAGTGTGCAAATGCTCACCTTCGATGGCTGCTGACACGCTGGAGAAGTGTGCTCTTCACTGATGAATCCCGGTTTCAACTGTACCGGCAGATGGCAGGCAGCGTGAATGTAGGGCTGTTACGGTGACCGTATGGTGTTGTGTGGGCGAGTGGTTTGCTATTGTCAACGTTGTGAACAGAGTTCCCCATGGTGGCTGTGGGGTTATGGTATGGGCAGGCATAAGCTACTTACAATGAACACAATTGCATTTTATCAATGGCAGTTTAAATGCACAGAGATATTGTGACGAAATCCTGAGGCCCATTGTCGTGCCATTCATCCGCCGTCGTCATCTCATGTTTCAGCATGGTAATGCATGGCGCCATGTCACAAGAATCTCTTCACAATTCCTGGAAGTTGAAAATGTCCCAGTTCTTCCATGGCCTGCATACTCAAAACATATCACCCATTGAGCATGTTTGGGATGATCTGGATTGGTGTGCACGACAACGTTTTACAGTTCCAGCAAATAACCAGCAACTTCGCACAGCCATTGAAGAGGAGTGGGACAACATTCCACAGGCCACATTCAACAGCTTGATCAACTTTATGCAAAGGAGATGTGTTGCGCTGCATGAGGCAAATGGTGGTTTCGATACACACCCCTACTTTTTTAAGGTATCTGTGGCCAACAGATGCATATCTGGATTCCCAGTCATGTCAAATCCATTGATTAGGGCGTATAGAATTCATTTCAATTGACTGATTTCCTTATATGAACTGTAAATCTTTGAAATTGTTGTATGTTGCGTTTATATTTTTGTTCAGTGTAAATTAAAATCACTCTGATTTCCTGGTGATTTTATAGTGTTTTATGTCCAACATCGAAGTGTATATAAGATATACAGTTGAAGTCGGAAGTTTACATACACTTAGGTTAGAGTCATTAAAACTAGTTTTTCAACCACTCCACGAATTTCTTGTTAATCTCTCTAGGGTATGTGGGATATCTGGCCAACATCCAGTGAGGTTGCAGTGCGCCAAATTCAAATACAGAAATGCTCATTATAAAAATTCAGAAAACAAAACATATTTTACATAGGTTTAAAGATGAACTTCTTGTTAAACCAACCACAGTGTCATATTTATAAAATGGTTTTCGGCGAAAGCATACCTAGCCCAGAACATACCTAGCCCAGAACATAGCCCAGTTGACAAATTATTACTAACAGTAACCAGCCAAGTTACAAAACTCAGAAATAGAGATAAAATTAATCCCTTACCTTTGATGATCTTCATATGGTGGCAATCAGAAGACATTCATTTACTCAATAAATGTTCCTTTTGTTCGATGAAGTCTCTTTATATCCAAAAACCACAGTTTTGTTAGCGCGTTTTCTTCAGTAATCCACAGGCTCAAACTCAGTCAAAACAATCAGACAAAAAATCTTTTTTTTTTTATTGTATCCGTAAAGTTCGTAGAAACATGTCAAACGATGTTTATATTCAATCCTCAAGTTGTTTTTTAGCCTAAATGATCTATAATATTTCAACCGGATAATAACGTCGTCAATATAAAAGGTGAACAAGAAATGCACATGCGCCTGAAAAAACTCTGCGTCACGTTAGGGTTCACTCGTTCAGACTGGTCTTACTCCCTCATGTATAAGAATACAAGCCTGAAACGAAATCCACCGCATTGTCTGCCACACTGCAGGAGTCTTGCCGAAGCTGGAGTAACTTCTGGGCAGCCTCTGTCCCGGACAATGGAGCATCAAAAACTGTATTTACCTCCGCCACAAACTCCTCCAGACATAAGCATTCGACCAACTGTTGTTCCCATAGTGCCGAAGGCCAGGCGAGAGCACTCGCGGACATTAGCGTGATGAAGTACGCTATCTTAGAGCAGGGGAAGGAGGAGGGCTGCAGCTCAATGATGTCTGCTGGGTTAGTCAAGGTCAGTTCGTACTATTACGTTCTAGGGAAGACCCAGATGCAGACGGTGTCGAAGTAACATAAGTTTATTACTAGAACAGCAGGCCGTCAAAACGACAGGTCAAGGGCAGGCAGAGGTCGGTAATCCAGATCAGAGTCCAAAGGGTACAGAATGGCAGGCAGGGTCAGGGCAGGCAGAAGTCAATATACTGCCCCCTACCCAAGAGAGATTAAGCACATTTTTACTCTTGAACTGATTTAGGCTTGCCATAACAAAACAGCTTCTCATTTATTTGATTTTTTTACATTTCTAAAAACATAATTCCACTTTGACATTTTGGGGTATTGTGTGTAGATCAGTTACACAATGCCTCAATTTAATCCATTTTAAATTCAGGCTGTAACACAACAAAAAGTGGAATGTGTTTATACTTTCTGATGGCACTGTAGATAATGAATGGCCTACAAAACAGAAAGACAAAATGGTTTTGAAATAATCTTGCAAAACTTCAATATAGGAGCGGGACAATTTGAAGGCAGGCACAAATAAATGTGTTATCAATATTTATATACGGTCAAAGTTGGAACCTAAACTACAGCCTATCATATTTAGGAAATTAATCTCCTCGGAAAGACCATTGCCCGTGCTTCTCATCCATTCATACAGCATACAGGTTTCATTGAGACCAAACACAGGCACATTTGATCTCCCACGCCCAACACAATAGAGAAGAGCTAGGTTATAGAACTTGAAGCAATATTATCCTTTGAGAGTTTGTAAATATTGCAACAAAGAGCTGTTTTTAATACAATAGATAAGAAAGATAACTGTTCTAAATAATCTGTGGGACCCAAAAATATTTTAATCCCAAAGTTATCTGTCTGACCACTTGCTCCCACCCACAGCATGAAAAATGCTGACCACACCGCCAGCAGCTCTCTAACTGGAGGTTCCCAGGCCATCAGTGAATGCAGTGCTTCTATAGAGGCTCTGCACTAGTTTGTGCCTCCTCTCTTGTTTCTTCACTTCCATAGCCACTTGTCCTAACAGACCAAGAGATGGAGAGACACTGAAATAGAGGGAGAGCAACAGAGTGCTTGACATCTCCATAGCAGACCCCCAGTAGCATTCATCTGATTCCCACTGTAGAGCACATCCTCCTTTAGTATGCATGGCTGTCTTTTCATTACACGCTGAGAGCCTAGCCTGGTTGAAAACAACAAGAACCACAAAAACAACCAACCACAACACAGCATGAGCCATAGACAATGGGTAATGGTGATGATGACGATAATCACCAATCCATCAGTCTGAACAATACTATGTTCTAGTCTTGGATAAATTAGACTTATTTCAGAAGGCCTAATAAAAAGGTAGGGGCAGAACTAATGTTAATCATAATCATGATTATCATCTGCCCCTACCTTTCTATTACCCATTCTAAAATAATTTCTCCTACACTGCAACTTCAGTATGCATGAATGTATTTGACCCTGCTTGTCACTTGCTATCCATGCTGCAGTGTTTAATGACATGCAGCAATAAACTGTCTTTATCTGCAACCCAGTTTATTTGCTAACTGCTATTCCCTCTGGGAATTCCCTATTGGTATTCCCAGATCTAATGAGATTCTTGGGAATACCAGGAACCTGGAAGAGTGCATGAATTAAAAGATGCTGATTAGCCAAGAAATATTGGTCATGAAATACCCTATGTCTGTCTGTGTATAGATATTTCAATGTTACCTTTTTGACCTTGACCTATTGACCTGTGTGTATGTGTCCTCCTCAGGGTCGTCTCCCGGTGAAGTGGATGGCTCCAGAGGCACTTTTTGACCGTGTGTACACTCACCAGAGTGATGTGTAAGTACTGTACCTTGATTTTACTCTCTTACCAGCCATTTTAAAAAGTTTTCCATTGTGTGCCCTAATGAACACGACCCTGGCCTATACACTGGCTGTAGCTTTCTGATGCAAATTTTGCAGTGAGACTGAGGGGGTAAGAGGTTGGGATGGTGGTGGAGGAATGGGTACAGGAGGTGATTTGGTGGTGGCGGAGTTAGGGGGTGCAGGGGGATTTGTTTGGGGGGTGGGGTGTGTACTGGCCGGTCTGTGGCGAAAGGGAAAGTTTCACACGGCCTGATGCTGTTACTAATCTGCCTGTCTTCAAAGCCTCTGGAAGGGGCCAGAGCCCACCTCCCCCTGCCCTGCACTCCAATTCAATTGTATTTATAAAGCCCTTATTACATCAGCAGATGTCACAAAGTGCTCATAATTGAAACCCAGCATAAAACCCCAAAGGGCAAGTAATGAGGATATCAGGGGATATGCAAAAATCACATTTCCAATTCAAATCAAATAAATGTTATTGGTTGCGTACACTTATTTTGCAGATGTTATCACAGGTGCAGCAAAATGCTTATGTTTCTAGCTGCAACAGTGCAGTAATACCTAACAATTAAAAACAATACACACAATTAATGCTTGACATTCAGGTACATTTGCCAATGCACACCGAGCCATTGCCAACTGAAAGTTACTGTCCCGTATGAAAATAATTCTGTCCTGGGTCAAGATCTGTCAGAAAAGCGGATGATGCACACGTAATTTCAATAGCAGGTGATTTTATCTTTAATATGGGCTGAGCAAGTAGCCTACAGCATTCATACAGACATTGACAAGTCAAATTCAAGGACCTTCTGGGACTTTTTCCAGTACTTAATTGTAATTTTCATGGACCTACATTTTATATTGAATTGTTGTAATAGCCTTTAGAAAAAAATCTCCCCCCAAAATGTTTGCAAAAAAGTATGCATTACCACATAGAGAATAATGCATGTTTTATTAAGCCTTCCCAATGGCATTATGCGTTGACATTACAAAAAAAAAATGATATTGGAACATCTTTCTTAACGCTTTCCTACACCTACCGCTGTCGGTCTTCACTGAGCTGCTTTACGCAACACTCTCAAGCTAGGCTATGTGTGCGGGGTCCGTGTGATAAATAATCGACATACGAAGTAACAGCTTCAGGAATTCATCGGTTTCTTTATTAAATTATATCGCCTAAATTATTAAATTATTACAAATTATTTTAATGTGATTATATCCGGGGCACTGTCCTCAGATAATCGCATGGTGTGCTTTTTGCAGTAAAGCCTTTTTCAAATCTGACACAGCGGCTGGATTAACAAGAAGTTACACTTTATTTTGATGTGTAACACATATTTTCAAGAATGTTAAATATATGAATTTACTATTTTTGAATTTCGCGCACTGCAATTTCACCGGATGTTGACCAGGTGGAACTACCGTCCAACCAGAAACCGTGGATTGATGGCAGCATTCGCGCAAAACTGAAAGCGCGAACCCCTGCTTTTAATCAGGGCAAGGCAACCGGAAACATGACCAAATACAAACAGTGTAGCTATTCCCTCCAAGGCAATCAAACAAGCTAAGCGTCAGTATAGAGACAAAGTAGAGTCGCAATTCAATGGCTCAGACACGAGAGGTATGTGGCAGGGTCTACAATCTACAGTCAATCACGGACTACAAAACCCAGCCTCGTCGCGGTCACCGATGTCTTGTTCCCAGACAAACTAAACAACTTCTTTGCTCGCTTTGAGGACAATACAGTGCCACCGACACGGCCTGCTACCAAAACCTGCGGTCTCTCCTTCACTGCAGCCAACATGAGAACAACATTTAAACGTGTTAAGGCTTCCGGCCCAGACGGCATCCCTAGGTCCTCAGAGCATGCGCAGACCAGCAGGCTGGTGTGCTTACGGACATATTCAATCAATCCCTATCCCAGTCTGCTGTTCCAACATGCTTCATGAGGGCCACCATTGTTCCTGTTCCCAAGAAAGCTAAAATATAACTGTTTGGCCATAATGACCATCGTTATGTTTGGAGGAAAAGGGGGAGCTGAAGAACACCATCCCAACCGTGACGCATGAGGGTGGCAGCATCATGTTGTGGGGGTGCTTTGCTGCAGGAGGGACTGGTGCACTTCAAAATAGATGACATGATGAGGAAGCAAAATGATGTGGATATAGTGAAGCAACATCTCAAGACATCAGTCAGAAAGGTAAAGCTTGGTCACAAATGGGTCTTCCAAATGGACAATGACCCCAAGCATACTTCCAAAATTGTGGCAAAATGGCTTAGGTGAGACGGTAGCGTCCCACCTCTTCAACAGACAGTGAAACTGCAGGGCGCCAAATTCAAAACAACAGAAATCCCATAATTAAAATTCCTCAAACATACATGTATTTTACACCATTTTAAAGATACACTTGTTGTAAATGTCCGATATCACAGTGTCCGATATCAAAAAGGCTTTACGACGAAAGCAAACCAAACAATTATGTTAGGTAAGTGCCTATTCACAGAAAGCACAGCCATTTTTCCAGCCAAAGAGAGGATTTACAAAAAGCAGAAATGTAGATAAAATTAACCACTAACCTTTGATAATCTTCATCAGATGACACTCATAGGACTTCATGTTACAAAATACATGTATGTTTTGTTTGGTAAAGTTCATATTTATATCCAAAAATCTGAGTTTACATTGGTGCCTTACGTTCAGAAGTTCCAAAACATCCTTTGATTTTGCAAAGAGCCACATCAATTTACAGGAATACTCATAATAAACATTGCTAAAAGATACAACTGTTATGCATGGAATTTTAGATGCACTTCTCCTTAATGTAACTGCTTGTGTCAGATTTCAAAAAAGCTTTACAGAAAAAGCAAACCATGCAATAATCTGAGTCGGCGCTCAGAGCCCAATCAAGACACAAATATATCCGCCATATTATGCAGTCAACAAAAGTCATAAATAGCATTATAAATCTTCACTTACCTTTGCTGATCTTCGTCGGAATGCACTCCCAGGACTCCCACAAGAAATGTTTGTTTTGTTCGGTAATGTCCATAATTTATGTCCAAATAGTTACTTTTGTTAGCGCGTTTGGTAAACAAATCCAAAGTCACGAAGCTCATTCACTAAAAGCGGACAATGTCAAAAAGTTCCGTAACAGTCAGTAGTAACATGTCAAACGATGTATTGAATCAATTTTTAGGATGTTTTTAAAATAAATATTCAACAATGTTCCAACCAGAGAATTAGATTGTCTTCAGAAGTGCGATGGAACAGAGCTCCCTCATGTGAACGCGCATGGTCAGAGCATGGTCAACTCATGGCAGACCTTACCTATTCCCTTATCCTTCGGCCCCACTTCACAGTAGAAGCATCAGACAAGGTTCTAAAGACTGTTGACATCTAGTGGAAGCCTTAGGAAGTGCAACACTACCAATTTCCCACATCTTCAATAGGAGCTGAGTTGAAAATCGAACAACCTCAGATTTCCCACTTCCTGGTTGGATTTTTTCTCAGGTTTTTGCCTGCCATATGAGTTCTGTTATACTCACAGACATCATTCAAACAGTTTTAGAAACTTCAGTGGTTTATATCCAAATCTACTAATAATATGCATATTCTAGCTTTTATGGCTTTGTAGCAGGCCATTTACTCTGGGCATGCAGGGTAGCCTAGTGGTTAGAGTGTTGGACTAGTTTACCGAAAGGTTGCAAGTTCAAATCCCCGAGCTGACAAGGTACAAATCTGTCGTTCTGCCCCTGAACAGGCAGTTAACCCACTGTTCCTAGGCCGTCATTGAAAATAAGAATTTCTTCTTAACATTAACTGACTTGCCTGGTAAAATAAAATAAAATGCTTTTCATCCGGACGTGAAAATATTGCCCCCTACCAAAGAAGTTAAGGACATCAAGGTATTGGAGTGGCCATCACAAAGCCCTGACTTCAATCCTATAGAAAATGTGTGGGTAGAACTGAAAAAGTGTGTGCGAGCAAGTAGGCCTACAAACCTGACTCAGTTACACTAGCTCTGTCAGGAGGAATGGGCCAAAATTCACCCAACTTATTGTGGGAAGCTTGTGGAAGGCTACCCAAAACGTTTGACACAAGTTAAACAATTTAAAGGCAATGCTTCCAAATACCAATTGAGTGTATGTAAACGTCTGACCCACTGGGAATGTGATGAAATAAATAAATAATACTCTCTGCTATTAATCTGACATTTCACATTCTTAAAATAAAGTGGTGATCCTAACTGACCTAAGGACAGGGAATTTTTTACAAGGATTAAATGTCAGGAATTATGAAAAACTGAGTTAAGGTGTATGTAAACTTCCGACTTCAACTGTATCTACATGGGCCAGTGGAATGACAATAGGTGAGCGATAGATACGAAGTGCCATTGAATGGAGCAAAGGGATGTGTTAACAAACAGAGAGATGTAGAGATAGAAAGAGAGAACAAACGCAGGGCCAGTTATGTCAACAGATCGATGGAGAGATAACCACAGGAGCAAATAAAAGATCACGGTGTCTTTGTATTGTGTTGTGGCCTCTTTGGGTCACTAAGTTAGGCGTGTTGGTGTGTATGCCTCCATTCCCTGCGGGTGCTATAATACACTCTTTGTTGCTCCCAACACACACACTGCCATGAAGAGTCATTGATTATTTATTTAACCTTTATTTATCTAGGCAAGTCACTTTTTTAAAAAGTCACTTAAAAAAAATAATCTTATTTACAATTGACGGCCTACCACGGCCAAACGCGGACAACGCTGGGCCAATTGTGCGCCGCCCTACGGGACTCCCAAACATGGCCGGTTGTGATACAGCCTGGAATCGAACCAGGATCTGTAGTGACGCCTCTAGCACTGAGATGCAGTGCCTTAGACCGCTGCGCCACTCTGAGCCCTAAATTAATGTTATGGTGGACATTTATAGAGAATGGGTAGCGGGAATCAATTAATTCCATTGATTCCATTAATTATGGAATCAATGGGATGATATAGTTACCCTTCAACCCTTTGTTTCTCTGAGCAGTAGCAGTTGAAATCGTGTAAAGAAAAAAAAAGTAATACTTCATTGCCATCAATTGTTATCACTTGTATGTATGTATGTATGTATGTATGTGTGTATGTATGTATGTATGTATGTATGTATGTATGTATGTATGTATGTATGTATGTATGTATGTATGTATGTATGTATGTATCAATGGATGCATAACATGATAATAGTAATGAAAGCATTAATGTTGAATATGTGTGTTTGTGTTTTTCTTCCCAGCTGGTCATTTGGGGTGCTGATGTGGGAGATCTTCACCCTGGGGGGTTCTCCGTACCCTGGTATCCCCGTAGAGGAGCTCTTCAAGCTGTTGAAAGAGGGCCATCGTATGGACAAGCCTGGCAACTGCACCAATGAGCTGTATAATACTATTTGATTCACTTTATCTCATATATACACACACACACACATATATATGCAGGTAGACACACACACGCACAAATGTGCACACTCACACACACACACAATTGTGCACACACACACAAACCCTACTGGGGTCCCCACCCTCACCCCATCTCCATCAGATCCATGATCCTACACAGCTGGCCTGGGCCTGTATCAATGTTGTCATTCACAATGGGCCCATTCCAGTTACACAGCACATAATGTCACTGCCTGCACCGGTATTGTCGGGCCTAATGGTCTCACGCTGTACTGGAAACAGTGAAATCTACAGTGGAGACAGACAGACCTAGGATAGGATTGGTATTGACGTGCATTTGTCTTAAACAGAGAGTGCAGAGAGGTGTGTGCAGAGAAATAAAACCAGCATAGCTCTGTGTTTGGATTGGCTGGTTCATACCTTGACACCTAGGCTCAGATAAATTAGTCTTTATCATCTCACCCACGTTTGACAGGCAATTGGACAATGATTTTAGAAATGTGCATCAGTCTGTTGAATGGGTGGCATGGCATGTGTTTTGGAAAGAAAAACAATGAAGTACTTTTACTAACCGTTCATACTCCTTGTTTCTCTCTCTCTCTTCTCTCTCTCTCTCTCAGGTACATGATGATGAAAGACTGTTGGCATGCCATCTCCTCCCACCGGCCCACCTTCAAGCAGCTGGTGGAGGATCTAGATCGCATCCTCACCCTGGCCACAAATGAGGTGAGGGCACAAACCAGTCATTCCGCTTCACTTTTTCATATCTAGAAATTAAAATTCAGAGCATTTCACTTTCCTCCAGAGTTGGGTTCCCTTTCAATTCAGGAAGTAAACTTGTTTTCTGTTGAAAAGCATTGAGTAAACATGGAATTGGAATTTCAGTTTACTTCCTGAATTGACTGAATTTAAAAGGAGTAGACCCCAACCCTGCTGACCTTGTATTCTTGGAAGTGCTTGGTCAATGAGAAGTATGATGTAAAAGCATGTCAGTCTTCTCTCCTAAAAGCTTGGAAAAAGGTGCACACTATACAGGCTCACGGACACTCCAATTGCCAGGGCAAGCAAAGTTGATCAACACTTTTTTTAACCAAGAATGTTGAAAAGCATTAGAAGGATCCTGCGTTGGCTGACACATGACCTTAACAATGACCAGAAAATGGCTGCTTGATTCAAACCAGGCCCCAGAGCTGTGGCCATGGCCCACCGATGTTGCCAAATCATCAAAAGATACTCTGAGCTATTCCTCGCCTCAGAATAATGGCTTGTGTTTCTTTCCGTTCCCCTCCTGTTGTGTGTGATATCCATGCGCGGGCCTGAAGAGGGGCTGTTGGATGGAAATATGTCAGGGCTCGTCTGGCTTCAGACTGGGCCGCCATAGATTATGCCAAAAGCTCCAACTTCAGTGTTTCAGTGTTTGAACTTTTGAAATGTAATAAAGCGCCTTCCTTTTTTTAAAACCACTCTTTAGTAATGTGAGACGCCTTGTGTTGAGCTGAGAAATGGAAGCCAGCACTCATTTTTATAAGAATGCTCAAACACCAACAACGCTTCTCTTCTTCCTCCCCACTCACTCTCAACTATTTCTTAACCTCACAACTATTCCAATAACTGACACAAAAGACAAGAGAAAAAGGAGAGAGGAGGGTGCAGGGATGAAGATGAAAAGAGCAAAAACAACTGCAAAATGCTTGTTCAAGTTTTTCTTACAACTAACATTAGAGATTCTCCAGTACTTTTGTGCCAATTTTTTTGAAAATAAAAAAAATGATCCCCGAAAATGGTTACTATGTCACATATGTGCAGATATATGCACCATGTCATTGCTCTCTCTTCTCACTCTGCTGTGTGTTCATCTTGCTAGCTGCCACTCAAATGGCCAGGAGCTGAAGCTCATTGGCTAGAACTCGAATTGCAAGGGGGCTGGCACACATGGGGGAAAATGTAGGGGAAATGGCACAGCACAGCTTCCAGAAAAACCCTTGCTTTCAAATGTTGTGGCTAATTGAGGTAAAACAGTAATTCTGATAATAGATTATGGATGTATGAACTACAGATTGGCACATCCAGCTCAAAGCAGGAGGTTTAAAAAATACTTAGTAGTTGCCAAAGTTCCGGAGCATGTCTTTAATAACAAAATTTACGTTTATCTTTTCCTTGGCTTTTGGGATATTTTTTTTCAGTCATTCTCCTACTGCGCTCAAACCCACGTTCCAATTTCAGATGTCAGGTTTGTTCTAATTGTGCTGGGTAGTGCCGTGAAGCAGAGCAGTATGGATGAAGCCCAGGGTTGGGTATCCCTCGCACAGTCTCCCTCCCTCTCTCTCTGCCCCAGCCCCCCCTTCTCAGTTTGAACACTCTCTGGTCTCTTATCTTTTTCTCTCTCTTGCTGTCTCTGGTCTTTTCCCTCTCCGGTTTCTCTTTCTCTCTGGACTCCACACCCTCTCTCTACCTCCCTCCCCCTTTCTCACTGGTCTCTATTTTCTCTCTCTGGTCTTCCCCCTCTCTTTCTTTCTTGTTCTCTCGTTCACTTTCGCTCGCTCTCTCTGTCTGGGTGTTCTTCCTCGCCCGCCCAGACACATTGAACCATTTTATACTGAGACTAACAGCAACCAGGTCAGCATTGCTCTATGTGAACTGTGCTGGACAGTTCCCCTCTCTCTAGCCCACGCCCCATTTATGAAGTATTATTCATCCACATATTTTCATATGGATCCGGTATCAAATCGTTTGCTCTCCTGGCGCCAAAATGTTTCATAAATTCGTCCAGCGTGATTTGGGAATAATTTATATTTATATTTTGCATAAATAAAATAATGAAAATGATACTCTCCACATGTCCATCACTGTCCTCCTGAAACTGTCTTCATGCCTGTCTCTATTTCAGTATTTTCCATTTGTCTCTCTCTCTCCACTCTCTCACTCCTCTAAACCTGTCAGTGTAATAGTTCTACCTTCTCACCCTGTCTGTGTATAGGAGTATCTGGACCTGTGTGCCCCAGCCGAGCAGTATTCTCCCAGCTTCCAGGACACACACAGCTCCTGTTCCTCCGGTGACGACTCCGTGTTCTCCCATGACCCCCTGCCAGACCAGCCCTGCCTCCCCAAGTACCAGCACATCAATGGAGGCATCAAAACATGAGCCCTCCTCCTCTATCCCCCATCCAGCTCCAGCCTGACCCCCCACAAAGTGACACTTCCATAGAGAGAAAATTAGATATACCCCCACCACCAACCCCACAAACCTCCTGGCCCCCAACCCCCCTCTGGATCCAAATGGACTAACGGACCCAGATGGGACTTGGCTGGTGGCAGTGCTGCTTTTAGAACTGAACACACACACACACATTTGCACACACATTCATACACATGTTCAAGGTCTTAAGAAGAGGACCGGGACCCTTCATCAGTGTTCCTCTTGTCTGACTGAATGAATATCTGTTCCCAAGGGTCCACCTCCTCTCCTCTCTTGCCGTTTTATTTGTTCCGGTTGTTTTCTACTAGAGTTTGGAATTTACTATTTTTGCGTTTCATGATTCCATTCCGTTGGCTGGCATTCCAAGACTTTTGCTTGTTCCCAGAGGGAAAATATGGACCGTAATGAACGGAAAAAACAAGGGACTCAAAAAGAGGACGACAAAATAGGAAACTGAAAGGACTGAAAGAAAGAATCAACTAACAAAAACAGATGAATAGGAGAAGAGCGCATACAGACAGACAGTGCCTCTTCTTTATATTTTGTAATATTGTCTTGTTTCTTTATACTTTCTCTTGATAAGTCCATACACTTATTATTATTATGGAGAAAAATAATATACAGTATATAGGGCTGGGTATATTTGTAAATATATTCAAATATGTATAAATATATATTATATATTTACAGTGAATTCTTTTTTGTATGGACTCCAGAATTATCCCCCCTCTCCCCTCCTCCTTCATTGGGTTTGAGACTGGTGTTTCATCACCCAGGTTATGTTTCTGTTCACTTGTGTTCTTTTAAACACAACACACACAAATATAGGCATGCACACACATATACGCACACACACTCTCATTCAATGACACAGTGGAGTATTGGCTTTCAGGGAAAGAGGTAGCTTGTTAATTTATTGATTTTTTTTAACGAAAAAAAAAAGATTAAAAAATAGAAATAGTAATAAAGATATGCTATTAATGATGCTGATATTAAATAATAAATAATCCATTATGTTTATTATCGTAATTTAAAATTCTCTTTCAGAGGAAACAGAAACAAAAGCTATTTTTAGTAGTGTACTGTACATTTTGTCTGCTAATCCCTTATGTAGATAATGCCGTTTCTATCCAGTCATTTTACTCTTAGGTTTGCATTCAAAATTATATGATGTCTGGATATTTATATATGATTGAAAAGAAAAATGATTTTGGAACCACCCACTAGCAATCTGTAAGATTCCAAATTCACACCAGAGGGTTCAAAGCTGAAAAACAAAGTATTAAATCATTCAAGTATTTTTTTTTCTACTGGACCAAGTTTAAGATGTTCTTTGCTAGTGTTCTTGACACATTTGCAAAATTAAAGATGGAAAAACAAGTGTGTTGATTTCTATTTTGTGTAATCACACTATTCAGTCAAACGTTACTAGTTTCTGCTATCTTGTCATGTCCTTGAGAGAGAAAAGAGGTCTGAGAATGGCTATATTTATTATCAATTTAATTGATAATGGTTGTGTTCATATAGTTAATGGCACTGTATTCTTATAAGCAAAGAAATAACATTAATAGCAACATACAGCAAGACAATGGCATAAAAAAACTGAGTTAAAGTATCACCAAATTAATTCAGCTTTCATTAAAATGTATGATCATTTTGCCTGCCAGTCTATAGGAGGGGTGGGGGAATGATGTGTCTAGTTGTAGGGCCTGGAATGAAGTTAGGAAAATTGCCCAGAACAGGGTTCGCTGGAGGTGCACTGTTGAGGCCCTTTGCTCCTCTAGGAGCTAAAAGGAATAAGGGCTCGATTCAATCTGTATCGCGGAAGATCTGTGGTTTGGCACGATTTAAATGTATAAACGCAATGTTCCTGCGTTCACAGAGACTACATTCACGGTACATGCTGCATATATCGCCTCAATTGGAATTACCTTTAAATTTCAATCTCACTATTTTATTCATTTTTATTTAACTAGGCAAGTCAGTTAAGAACAAATTATTATATTACAATGACAACCTACCCCGGCCAAATCTTCCCCTAACAATTACCGCGGATCTTCCGCGATATGGATTGAAACAAGCCCTAAGTCAAGTCAAGTTGGAAGGCCAGCGATTAAGAGTAGACATTTACAATTACATTCTTTAGAGTAAATCTTAATTCCCTCACCCTTAGTAACCACGTATTGACTTGTCTTGCTCTGAGAATCTCAGAGTGCACTGCACCCTCACCCCTGTGACTCGATGGCTCCTTCTTCCACTCGACGTGTTCTCTCATGCCCCTGTAACCTGAGAGGGCTTGGAGGGAAAAGTGGGGAAAAACATTTAGCTTTTTCCACCGAATAGAGGGAAACACTGAAAGGCCAAGAAGAGCCCTGTAGGATTGGAGGAGAGAAAAAGTGGCAGAGTTTAACCACAGAGCCGAACACCCTTCATTATGGGGTGTAGAGAAAGAGAGAAAGGCGGTGGTGTTGGCCGGCTATCCACACTGGCTTTAGCTCACTGTTATCAGCACCAAGGCTCAGCCGCTCTCCATTGTCCTGTGGGCTGGCTATACACAGTCCTGGAGAGGCCAGGGTGGGGTGAACACACTCCAATGAGGAGGTTGCATATTGAGACTAGAGAGAGTTTAGAGTGCTCCCTATACACAAGTTCAATGCTACCCATAATGAAACATTTTTTCCCGAAGTTAGTGACTGAGATTGAAAGAGGTTGTTATTTTAAGACCACACACACAGATAAAGTATACAGACATTTCCTTGCAATGTATATACTACGCAGTTACTGTACCTTTAGTTTCTTCCCACAGCCTCTGCATGGAGCTCCATGAGTGGCAAACGAGACTAACGTACCTTTCAAAAAAACACATTTCTAGAACTGTACATTATTGTATAATTTTATTCGGAACATTCTGTGAATGTATTGATATCACATGTATTATTTTGGTGAGGTATTCATATATTGTTTTATTAAACTGCATCCCAGGGATGATTGCAAAATAGGACTTTCTGGTTTAGAGATTATCTTAAATGCTGACCAGCACACCCAGACAAAGTGTTGGCTATCCCATAGAGGGGGCTACAATATTAGCCTTGGCCAACTTCTACGGAGACAAGGCGGCAGCCATTGGCAACCTATGGGCAATAAGGGTCCAATTCAGACTCAGGAAATGTATGCCTTTCCTACTCACTTCCCAGTAGTTGGTATTCAGACTTAATGCAGGCGCATAATGCGGTCTTCAGATGTCACTACCTTGCGCGCTTTGGATACATTTAATTATACTGCTGAAATCCCTCCCACTTGCTGGCAAACAGACTTTATCATGGAATTTGTATCATGGTTATCAGGGCATTTATCGTTAGCCATCCCTTTAAATACAGTTTAATTTGAATTTTTTCAGACTCAGTAGAATACACTGAGAGATTGGCTTCAGAATATAGGGGTCGATGAAAGAAGGCCATCTAAATAAACTCAGCAAAAAAAGAAACGTCCCTTTTTCAGGACCCTGTCTTTCAAAGATAATTTGTAAAAATCCAAATAACTTCACAGATCTTCATTGTAAAGGGTTTGAACACTGTTTCCCATGATTGTTCAATGAACCATAAACAATTCATGAACATGCACCTGTGGAACAGCTTACAGACGGTAGGCAATTAAGGTCACAGTTATGAAAACTTAGGACACTAAAGAGGTCTTTCTACTGACTCTGAAAAACCCCAAAGAAAGATGCCCAGGGTCCCTGCTCATGCCTTGGGCATGCTGCAAGGAGCCATGAGGACTGCAGATGTGGCCAGGGCAATAAATTGCAATGTCTGTACTGAGGGACGTCTAAGATAGCGCTACAGGGAGACAGGATGGATAGCTGACCATCCTTGCAGTGGCAAACCATGTGTAACAACACCTGCACAGGATCAGTACATCCGAACATCACAACTGCGGGACAGGTACAGGATGGCAAACAACAGCTGCCCAAGTTACACCAAGAACCCACAATCCCTCCATCAGTGCTGACTGTCCACAATAGGCTGAGAGAGGCTGGACTGAGGGCTTGTAGGCCTGTTGTAAGGCAGGTCCTCACCAGACACCACCAGCAACAACGTTGCCTATGGGCACATTCCTAAAATGGCCGTGAGACATTTGGTCACTGCTCCTCCAAAGTGTTCTTGTGGGATAGGCTCAAAGTATATGCCGCTTCATCTCTTGACCAAAGTCCAGATTATGACACTGTTGAAGCTGCTCTCAAATCGGGTTTACGAGTTTGTCCCAGAGGCATACAGACAACAGTTCCGTAAATTACGAAAGACGGAATCTGTGCTGTTGTGTGCACAGCAGCAGTTTCTGTGCTGCTGTGTGGGTTGTTGCTAACGTTACGTTGCTTTCTGCCAACTTAGTTAATTACTTTTACATTTTAAATAATCGTTTTATGTTCCCTTGCTCTACTTTTTTCATTCAACTCTTTTATCCCGGACGCTTTATCTGGACATGGTTCTATAGGACCTCCACCAGCTGAAGCTAAGTAGTAACATTTAGCCATCTAATTGCAGTCATAATATACAAGAGAACTATCACCTTATGGTGAGGATGCTGTGCTGCAAGCCCAGCTTCAGATGCAATCGTTAGATAAGTGTAATTTAAGTGTAGGAAAGGATGAAAGAGTCTGTGCCATCAATAAGTACCGATAGCAGTATAAATCCCCTCGCACAGTCCCCGCAGTTCTCAGTTCTCCCCATTAAGCAACGAGTTGGAGTCAGAGGCCGAGCCTTCTCTGGTCTCTCCTCCACCCGTTACGGGGTCTGAGCCGCAGAAGCCTCCCACCTTTAGCTCTGACAAATTGAAAACCCTAGTCATTGGCGACACCATTATCCACAGTATTAGACTTAAAATGAATCATCCAGCGATCATACACTTTTTACCAGGGGGCAGGGCTACCGACGTAAAGGCTAATCCGATGATGCTGGCTAAAGCTAAAACTGGCAAGTGTAGACTATAGGGATATTGTTATCCATGTCGGCACCAACGATTTTAGGATGAAACAATCAGAGGTCACCAAGCGCAACATAGCTTCAGCATGTGAAAAAGCTAGAAATATCATTGAGTAATTGTCTCTGGCCCCTCCCAATTAGGGGGAGTGATGAACTCCACAGCAGTCTCTCGCAACTCAATTGCTGGTTGAAAATTGTTTTCTGCCCCTCCCAAAAGACAATAATTGGCCCTCTTTCTGGGACTCCCCCACAAACAGCACCATGCCTGGCCTGCTGAGGGGTGCTCTCATCTTTTCTATGAACATAGGCAGGGCTCAAACACCTCTAGCTCTACAATGAGATTGGGTGCAGGCCAGGCAACAGGCTGTTAGCACATTTCCATTTACAAAAAAAAATACTGTGTTTGCCTTTTGAGCTTCTAGTCATAATCTATGCACCTACTCAATCACGTTTTTATAGCTACTGTTTACAGACCTCCTGGGCCATATATAGCGTTCCTCACTGAGTTCCCTGAATTCCTAATATTCTAATTTTACTTTGACTTTAATATTCAAATGGAAAAGTCCACAGACCCACTCCAAAATACTTTCGGAGCCATCAGACTCAGTGGGTTTTGTCAAACATGTCTCCGGACCAACTCACTGCCACAGTCAAACTCTGGACCTAGTTCTGTCTCATGGAATAAATATTGTGGATCTTAATGTTAGTCCAGAATATGAGGAAAATCTGACCACCATTTTATTATGTTTGCAATCGCAACAAATAATCTGCTTAGACCCGAACTAAGGATCATCAAAAGCTGTGCTATAAATTCTCGGACAACCCAAAGAGTCCTAGATACCATTCCAGTGTATACGAAAGCTTCAGTCTGGTTTTAGACCCCATCAAAGCACTGAGACTGCACTCGTGAAGGTGGTAAATTACCTTTTTTAATTGCGTCAGACCAAGGCTCTGCATCTGTCCTCGTGCTACTAGACCTTAGTCCTGCTTTTGACACCGTCAATCAACATTCTTTTGAAAACCCAAATTGGTCTACACGTACAAGTTCTGGCCTGGTTTAAATCTTATCTGTCAAAGATATCAGTGTCTCTGTGGATGGTTTGTCCTCTGACACATCAATTGTAAGTTTGTGTTCCTTAAGGTTCTGTTTTAGGACCACTATTTTTTTCACTATTATTTTACCTCTTGGTGATGTCATTCGGAAACATAATGTTACCTTTCACTGCTATGAAGACGATACACAGCTGTACATTTTGATGAAACATGGTGTAGCCCCAAAAGTGCCCTCCCTGGAAGGCTGTGTTTCAGACATAAGGAAGTGGATGGCAGCATATTTTTTACTTTTAAACTCGGACAAAACAGAGATGCTAGTTCTAGGTCCCAAGAAACAAAGATCTAATGTTGGATCTGATAATTAATCTTGATAGTTGTACAGTCTCAAATAAAACTGAAGGACCTCGGCGTTACTCTGGACCCTGATCTCTTTTGACGAACATATCAAGACTATTTCAAGGATCTTTTTTCCATCTACGTAACATTGCATAAATCAGAAACTCTGTCCAAAAATGATGCCGAAAAGTTAATCCATGCAATTTTTAAAAATGTATCTGTTATTTTACCAGGTAAATTGACTGAGAACACATTCTCATTTACAGCAACGACCTGGGGAATAATTACAGGGGAGAGGAGGGGGATGAATGAGACAAATGTAAACTGGGGATTATTAGGTGACCGTGATGGTTTGAGAGCCAGATTGGGAATTTAGCCAGGACACCAGGGTTAACACCCTACTCGTACGATAAGTGCCATGGGATCTTTAATGACCTCAGAGAGTCAGGACACTCGTTTAACGTCCCATACGGAAGACGGCACCCTACACCCTGGGGAATTGGAATATTTTTTAGACCAGAGGAAAGAGTGCCTCCTACTGGCCCTCCAACACCACTTCCAGCAGCATCTGGTCTCCCATCCAGGGACTGACCAGGACCAACCCTGTTTAGCTTCAGAAGCAAGCCAGCAGTGGTATGCAGGGTGGGATGCTGCTGGCTTTTGTCACTTATAGATCAGAAAACTGCAATTCTCTACTTTCCGGCTACCTGGATAAAGCACTAAATAAACTTCAGTTAGTGCTAAACACGGCTGCTAGAATCTTGAACCAGAAAATGTGATCACATTGCTCCAGTGCTAGCCTCTCTACACTGGCTTCCTGTTAAGGCAAGGGCTGATTTCAAGGTTTTATTTCTAACCTACAAAGCATTACATGGGCTTGCTCCTACATATCACTCCGATTTGGTCCTGCCGAACATACCTACATGTGTGCTATGGTCACAAGACGCAGGCCTCCTTATTGTCCCTATAATGTCTAAGCAAACAGCTGGAGGCAGGGCTTGCTCCTATATAGCTCCATTTTTATTGAATGGTCTGCCTGTCCATGTGAGAGACCAGACTCGGTCTCGACCTTTAAGTCTTCATTGAAGACTCATCGCTTCAGTAGGTCCTAAGATTGAGTGTAGTCTGGCCCAGGGGTGTGACGGTGTACGGAAAGACACTGGGGAGACAAACCGCCCTTGCTGTCTCTGCCTGGCCGGTTCCCATCACTCCACTGGGATTCTCTACATCTAACCCTACTACGGGGGCTGAGTCACTGGCTTACTGGTACTCTTACATGCCGTCCCTAGGAGGGGTGTGTCACTTGAGTGGGTTGAGTCACCTTTGTGGGCTATACTCAGCCCTGTCTCAGGGTAGTAAATAGGTGCTTTGAAGATATCCCTCCAGTGGTGTGGGGGGCTGTGCTTTGGCAAGTGGGTGGAGTTGACCCAATGTGGGTCCTTTGAGCTTGCTGAGAGAGAGGTTGTTGCAGGGCAACACCTTAAACCACCATTGCAGGCTTATAATCTGGATTACATTGCCACATCATAGCGCAGGAGAAAAACTAGGCTGTGTCACGTCAACATGTTGAAACCATACTTCACCCGCTACGATTTGGCGGCAAAGTCGGTGGAAACCGGTAGTGATGTTCTCCCTCTGGCCACTGCTGTCACCAATGGCTATAGTCTTCCTCAAGGATACGAGGACACCCAATACACCCTGTGCCGGTTGAACGGTTGAGTACCTCGGAGATTCTAGAAAACCTTGATGACTTTTTTGCACACTTGTCTCCAGAGGAAAAAGGTGACATTGTTGCACTGCTTTTAGAATATCAGGGTTTATTCCCAGATATGCCAACCCAGACAAATGTACTAGAGCTGTCACAAAGGAATGACAGTGAATTTACAAAGCAGGTACGGGGAAAAACATTTGAAATAAAACGGACATGGAACGAGACAGTAACAGCATCAGCTGGAGTTTCTTTTTTAATCCAATATCGCTGATGCGCATGGGGGAAGAGCGGGAGCAGACGTGACAGTACCCAGGCTCTCATGCTCGTGCTGGTTCGTTGGGCTCCCACGCGCCAACTGGCTTGCCCAGTGCCCATGTCTCGGTCGGTTCGCCCAGGTGGGATGCCAGGTGGTGCCCCAAGGGAGGAGGGGGGAGTACTGTCACATCTGCGCCCGCTCTTCCCCACCCCTGACACTCGAGGGAGCCAGGTTAAACCTGCATCACGCACACCTGCCTTCGGTCGTCATGTGCATCAGCGATATTGGATTCACCTAGACTTACTCATCACCTGTTTGTCAGTTCCCCTTCTCTGTTCCCTGCTGATGCATTAATTGTTTTCCATGACCCGCTGAGGCATGGAAGCCAGACAATATGGCTGAGGCAAGACGCCTGTCGATCCTGCTGCAGCGAGGCAGCCCGACGATCCGGTGTAGAGTGACGTACGATGAGAAGCCGCCGAGCCAACCGAGGCAAGGAAACCTCTCGAGCCAGCCAGGGTGTGAAAGCCCGACGGGCTGGCTTAGGCACCCCCACGTCACCAACAAAAAACAAACAAAAAAACTCCTGGACTGGCTGGGCAAACAAGAACTGATGATTTGGCTGAGGCCCGACTTGGGATGGGCGCCATCCTAGCCAACCGAGGCAAGGAAACCTCTCGAGCCAGCCAGGGTGTGAAAGCCCGACGGGCTGGCTTAGGCACCCCCACGTCACCAACAAAAAACAAACAAAAAAACTCCTGGACTGGCTGGGCAAACAAGAACTGATGATTTGGCTGAGGCCCGACTTGGGATGGGCGCCATCCTAGCCAACCGAGGCAAGGAAACCTCTCGAGCCAGCCAGGGCGTGAGAGCCCGACGCGCTTGCTTAGGCATCCCCGGATCCATTGGTGGCGACCCATACCAACCGGAATGCCAGTACTCCCTGATGCATCGTGTGATGGCTGCTGTATTCTGTCACATGGATGACGCTGGAGAGACGAAGCAGGTACGGGGAGAAAACATATAATATAGAACGGACAACGAACGAGACAGTAACAGCATCGGCAAACGGGTAACACAGACAAAAAAAATTACGCATCAGCAGGGAACAGAGCAGGGGAACTGACAAATATAGGGGAGGTAATAAACAGGTGATGAGTGACTCCAGGTGACTCAATATCGCTGATGCGCGTGATGAAGGAAGGCAGGTGTGCGTAATGGTGATGGCAGGAGTGCGTGATGCAGGTCAGCCTGGCCCTCTCGCTCAATGCCGTTTCTAAGGCAGACTCATACCCTTTGCACAAGATTGATGATTGTGTGGAACGTGTTGGATCTGCGTTAGCAAGTTTCATCTGCTGAAGGCAAATAGTTGTCTACTTTTGTCACTCCTGATGGTTTTGTTTTCCAACCTTCGACTCCCGTTTGAGTTACGAAATGCCGGAGTAACGTTTCAAATTTTGCAGAAGTCCGACCAGTCCTGGAAAAAGTGGAGGCCGTCGATCAATAATAATAATACTCTTACCAAAAATGTTCTTTAATTTACAAAATGTAGAATCTATGAGAATAGAAAGGTTCGGAAACATCACAGTACAGTTGAAAAATATGTGGCAAATAGAAAAATTAAAACTGCATGGTGTTCCTAGATAGACTGGAGGGGATGAGTGGAGCTGAAGGATGGGACTAAAAACAATCAAAAGGCAACTATTGTAAAATAAGTAGAAACCTAATTAGCAGTAGAAACCTAAGTGTTGTCCATTAGTTTACTCCAATAAGGGGAGGCTTGGTAGGGTTAGTGGAAATAATACATGAAAATATGTTTTTTATATATGGGGGATTGGAAATGATGCAGACAATTACATTGATGGAAGCCACATTCTATCTGCAATAGTAACATTTAGTGGGCCCTCATGGTGGGTGTGTCTTAGGTTCCAGTTGTTGCTAGTCAACTTTCAGTGGATACCCCTATGAGTGTCTTTTCAGAACTCCTCCTAAAACCCTGTCTGTTTCGTTTTGGCTGTTGGTCAGTGACTCTTAGTCCCCTTTCTGTTTGAAGCGACAATTTTTGATTTTCTTGCTGGGGAACGTAACGAGTACAATCCATTAAATATTGGAAGGTGGAATAAAATGTACAATAGGGGTTGAACAATGGTACTCTAATTCTACCCTAATCATGGAACTGTATGACAACGGTCATCCTGAACCATGCTCCAGGTTTAAACTGCAATGTGTGGTCTGTGTTCCATAATGATTCAAATAGTCTTCAAGTCCCAAATTATTACGCGTTAGCCTAATGTGATCAACTATTGCCAGCAATCTTCGGGTACAACTATGTGACAGAAGAAAGGTAAAGAAAATTGAATGATTTAAAATGTAGGCTACAAATGGAAGGATAACTAACACTAAAGTGACAGTTATAAATGTATGTATTATTGACGGTGGCTCCTGATATTGGCTAATATTTGACAAATTGTCAAATAAAGCCCCGGAATATACTTAATCTTCTAAAGCGCATAAATCAACTCGTCAGGTTCTGGGCTACAGAAGCATATAGCTTGGGTCTCAGAATTTTACCCCTGCAAATTATGAGGGCATACAGTTAAAAACGGCACAGCTATTTATAGCCTACTTCAATGTGGAAAAGGGGTCACAATACGTCATATTGATATGATTATCAGTTTGCTTTCATATGACTGGTTTCCCATTTGTCTCCAGAGATCATAATGGAAAATAATCTAAAAACAATTGCTATGTGTATTTACAATCTCTTCTCCAAACGGATTACTCACTTACAGATAGGGGGCAGTATTTCCACTTTGGATGAATTGCGTGCCCATAGTGAACTGCATCAAAATCTGTCCTAAATTGCTAATATATGCATATTATTATTAATATTGGATGGAAAACCCTCTGAAGTTTCTAAAACCGTTTAAATTATGTCTGTGAGTATAACAGAACTCACAGGGCAGGCAATCTTCCAAACAAGTTTTGAAATCCTGAAAGTTGGGGCAACTTTGACGTCATCGCCCCCTCCCTTCCCAACAAGTTATGGATCTGGAAACACTTCCTACGTCTTCCACTAGATGTCCTCATTCAGTAGAAAGTGTAATGGAGCATTTGCTGGGAACTTTGACCTAATGGGAAGGAAAGTAGTTGGTGTCGCAAAATAATGCCATTTTGTTGTGGCGCGTTTGTCTTTGAGTGCTTCGGCTGTTCCAATCAGCCCCAGATGAAAACGAATGATCCAGTTGGAATGCTATTGGATATATATGATGATAACATCCTGAAGATTGATTCTGCACTTAGTTTGACCAGTTTCTTCGACCTGTAATATGTCGTTTGGAAGTTTTGGAAGTTTTCATGCAAAGTTATCCTGGACCAGAAGTCATTTTTTGGCCATGTGAGCTGAAAGGTAATAGCAAATGCTGCTACTTGGACACTAGAATTGAACGTTATGAAACAAAACGATTTATTGTTGAACTAGGACTCCTTGCACTACATTCTGATGAAAGATCATCAAAGGTAAGGGAATATTTATGTTGTAATTTTGTATTTTGTAGTTCTTATCAATGTATAAAATACAGTGCATGGAGAATTCTGTTTTTTCTATCGGAAAAAAATAAAGTAGATGCTTTTTCAGCTTGGAATCATCAGGTTCGCTCTACGTTATTCATGGTTCCCTTGCACGTGAATGTGGAATTATTAGGGAATTAAGTTAAGGTCAGAATATGGCATATCTGTCACAGGAGGCTGCTGAGGGGAGAATGGCACATAATAATGTCCAGAACCGCGCAAATGGAATGGCATCAAATACCAGGAAACCATGTATTGATACCAGGAAACCATGTATTGATACCATTCCAGTCATTACCACCATCCCATTCTCCTTAATTAAGGTGCCACCAACTTCCTGTGGTATCGGTACAGTCATGGCCAAAAGTTTTGAGAATGACAAAAATATACATTTTCACAAAGTCTGCTGCCTCAGTTTGTATGATGGCAATTTGCGTATACTCCAGAATGTTATGAAGAGTGATCAGATGAATTGCAAATACTTGAAAAGTCCCTCTTTGCCATGCAAATGAATTGAATCCCCACAGAACATTTCCACTGCATTTCAGCCCTGCCACAAAAGGACCAGCAGACATGTCAGGGATTCTCTTGTTAACACAGTTGTGAGTGTTGACAAGGACAAGGCTGGAGATCACTCTGTCATGCTGATTGAGTCCGAATAACAGACTGGAAGCTTCAAAAGGCGTCATTGTTTGGAATCATTGTTCTTCCTCTGTCAAACATGGTTACCTGCAAGGAAACACGTGCTGTTGCTTTGCACAAAAAAGGGCTTCACAGGCAAGGATATTGCTGCCAGTAAGATGGCACCTAAATCAACCATTTATCAGATCATCAAGAACTTCAAGGAGAGCGGTTCAATTGGTGTGACGAAGGCTTCAGGGCGCCCAAGAAAGTCCAGCAAGCGCCAGGACTAGAGGTCGACCGATTAATCGGAATGGCCGATTTCAAGTTTTCATAACAATCGGAAATCGGTATTTTTGGACACTGATTTGGCCAATTTAAATATATATATATATTTTTTTACACCTTTTATTTAATCTTTATTTAACTAGGCAAGTCAGTTAAGAACACATTCTATTTTCAATGACGGCCTGGGAACGGTGGGTTTAACTACCTCGTTCAGGGGCAGTACGATATATTTTCACCTTGTCAGCTCGGGGGATTCAATCTTGCAACCTTACAGTTAACTAGTCCAACGCTCTAACCACCTGCCTCTCATTGCACTCCATGAGGAGACTGCCTGTTACGCGAATGCAGTAAGCCAAGGTAAGTTTCTAGCTAGCATTAAACTTATCTTATAAAAAACAATCAATCATAATCACTAGTTAACTACACATGGTTGATGATATTACTAGTTTATCTAATGTGTCCTGCGTTGAATATAATCGATGCGGTGCGTATCGTTGCTCCAATGTGTACCTAACCATGAACATCAAATCCAGGTTAGCAGGCAATAATAACCAGGTGAAATTGTGTCACTTCTCTTGCGTTCATTGCATGCAGAGTCAGTGTATATGCAACAGTTTGGGCCGCCCTTATTTGCCAGAATTTTACGTAATTTTGAAGGTTGTGCAATGTAACAGGAACGGTTCCGTATTTCACTGAAAGAATAAACGTTTTGTTTTCGAGATAATAGTTTCCGGATTCGACCATATTAATGACCTAAGGCTCATATTTCTGTGTGTTATGTTATAACTAAGTATATGATTTGATAGAGCAGTCTGACTGAGCTGTGGTAGGCAGCAGCAGGCTCATAAGCATTCATTCAAACAGCACTTTCGTGCGTTTTGCCAGCAGCCCTTCGTTGTGCGTCAAGCATTGCGCTGTTTATGACTTCAAGCTTATCAACTCCCAAAATTAGGCTGGTGTAACTGATATGAAATGGCTAGCTAGATCGCGTGGTGCACACTAATAGCGTTTCAAATGTCACTCACTCTGAAACTTGGAGTGGTTGTTCCCCTTGCTCTGCATGGGTAACGCTGCATCGAGGTTGGCTGTTGTCGTTGTGTTCCTGGTTCGAGCCCAGGGAGGAGCGAGGAGAGGGACAGAAGCTATACTGTTGACAGAAGCTATACTGTTACACTGGCAATACTAAAGTGCCTATAAGAACATCCAATAGTCAGAGGTTAATGAAATAGAAATGGTATAGAGATAAATAGTCCTATAATTCCTATAATAACAACAACCTAAAACTTCTTACCTGGGAATATTTAAGACTCATGTTAAAAGGAACCACCAGCTTTCATATGTTCTGAGCAAGGAACTTAAACGTTAGCTTTCTTACATGGCACATACTGCACTTTTACTTTCTTCTCCAACACTTTGTTTTTGCATTATTTAAACCAAATTAAACATGTTTCATTATTTATTTGATGTATTATATTATGTTAAAATAAGTGTTCATTCAGTATTGTTGTAATTGTCATTATTAAAAATACATTTCAAAAAACGGCCGATTAATCGGTATCGGCTTTTTTTGGTCTCCAATAGTCGGTATCGGTATCGGCGTTGAAAAATCATAATATGTCGACCTCTAGCCAGGACCGTCTCCTAAAGTTGATTCAGCTGTGGGATCAGAGCACCACCTGTACAGAGCTTGCTCAGGAATGTCAGCACGCAGTTGTGAGTGCATCTGCACGCACAGTGAGGCGAAGACTTTTGGAGGATGGCCTGGTGTCAAGAAGGGCAGCAAAGAAGCCACTTTCTGCAAAAGGTACAGGTATTGGACTGCTGAGGACTGAGGTAAAGTTATTTCCTCTGCGGAATCCCCTTTCCCCTTTCCAAGGTGAGCGCTACCATCAGTCCTGTGTCATGCCAACAGTAAAGCATCCTGAGACCATTCATGTGTGGGTTTGCTTCTCAGCTAAGGGAGTGGGCTCACTCACAATTTTGCCTAACACAGCCATGAATAAAGAATGGTACCAACACATCCTCTGAGAGCAACTTCACCCAACCATCCAGGAACAGTTTGGTGACGAACAATGTGTTTTCCAGCATGATGGAGCACCTTGCCATAAGGCAAAAGTGATAACTAAGTGGCTCGGGGATCAAAACATCGATATTTTGGGTCCAAGGCCAGGAAACTCCCCAGACCTTAATTCCATTGAGAACTTGTGGTCAATCCTCAAGAGGCAGGTGGACAAACAAAAACTCACAAATTCTGACAAACTCCAAGCATTGATTATGCAAGAATTGGCTGCCATCAGTCAGTATTTGGCCCAGAAGTTAATTGACAGCATGCCAGGGCGGATTGCAGACGTTATGAAAAAGAAGGGTCAACACTGCAAATATTGACTCTTTGCATCAACTTCATGTAATTGTCAATTAAAGCCTTTGACACTTGTGAAATGCTTGTAATTATATGTCAGTATTCCATAGTAACATCTGACAAATATCGAGTCTCTGAAGCAACAAACTTTGTGGAAATTAATATTTGTGTCATTCTCAAAACTTTTTCGCCACTACTGTAGACACACCTCCATTTATTTGATCTCCATACCCATACGTGTACCTTTCTGACACTGGCCCATGCTTAACTTCAAGGTCAGTATACACGTAGAGAAGTGCATGAAAAGGGAAGTAAGTTCCATTTACACAAACATCATTTGGGTCTGAATTTCACCCCTTAGAGAGACTTTGTTCAGGAGCTTGGCTGTGTTCATTAGGCACCAAATGGAACAAAGCAGACTGAAATAGGAAGGGACTGTAAGGGAGTGTGTAACTGGTGACAGGGAAGTCAGGCGATTACTGGGTAATCAACGGAGCAGTTTTATTCATAAAACGACCGGAAACCAGAAAAACAAACAAATGGGTACAAAACCAGTCGAGCTCCGCCGGAACAAGGGGAAGAACAGACTTCGGTGGAAGTCGTGACAGGGACAACCTGGACTTGTCCAATAAGAAACACTCATTGAACATTGTAAAATACCACCTGTGGTAAATTCAATTGATTGGACATGATTTGGAAAGGCACACAACTGTCTAAATAAGGTCCCACAGTTGACAGCGTACGTCAGAGCAAAAACCAAGCCATGAGGTCGATGGAATATTCCATAGAGCTCTGAGACAGGATTGTGTCGAGGCACAGATCTGGGGAAGGATACCAAAACATTTCTGCAGCATTGAAGGTCCCCAAGAACATGGGGCCTCCATTCTTAACTTCTTATGGCTGCAGGGGCACTATTGAGTAGTTTGGATGAAAGGTGCCCAGAGTAAACGGCCTGCTCCTCAGTTTCAGTTGCTAATATATGCATATTATTATTCATATTGGATAGAAAACACTCTGAAGAGTATAACAGAACTCATATGCAGGAAAAAACCTGAGAACAAATCCAAACAGGAAGTGAGAAATCTGAGGTCGGTATATATTCAACCCATTCCCTATTGAAATCCCCTTGGGATATGAATGAAGATGCACTTCCTAGGGCTTCCACTATATGTCAACGGTCTCTAGAAATTTGAATGAGGTTTCTACTGTGTTGTGGGACTGAATGAGAGGGGAATGAGTCAGACTACTGGCAGAGAGCCAGTTCCAGGTCACGCGCATACCGCATGACATCTTCCTGCATTCCGTTCCTCCTCAAGACACAAAGGAATTCTCCGGTTGGAACTTTATTGAAGATTTATGATAACATCCTAATGATTGATTCTGTACTTAGTTTGAAATGTTTCTTCTACCTGTACCAAACGCGCTAACAAAAGTAGCTACTTGGATATAATCGAACAAATCAAGCATTTATTGTGGACCTGGGATTCCTGAGAGTGCATTCTGATGAAGATCATCAAAGGTAAGGGAATATTTAGCATGTCATTTATGGTGAATACAACATGGAGGCTAATTTGACTTCATTGTTCTGAGCGCCATCTCAGATTATTGCATGGTTTGCTTTTTTCGTAAAGTTTTTTTTTTAATCTGACACAGCTGTTGCATTAAGGACAGGTATATCTATAATTCCATGTGTATAACTTGTATTATCATCTACATTTATGATGAGTATTTCTGTTGAATCGATGTGGCTATGCAAAATCACTGGATGTTTTTGGAATTAGTGAATGTAATGCGCCAATGTAAACTCAGACTTTTTTATATAAATATGAACTTTTTCAAACAAAACATACATGTATTGTGTAACATGAAGTCCTATGAGTGATGAAGATCATCAAAGGTTAGTGATTCATGTCAGTGATTCATTTTATCTCTATTTGTGCTTTTTGTGACTCCTCTCTTTGGCTGGGAAAATGGCTGTTTTTATTGTGGTTTGGTGGTGACCTAACATAATCGTTTGTGGTGCTTTCGCTGTAAAGCCTATTTGAAATCGGACACTGTGGTGGGATTAACAGCAAGACTACCTTTAAAACGGTATAAGATACATCTATGTTTGAGGACTTATGAGATTTCTGTTGTTTTGAATTTGGAGCACTGCACTTTCACTGGCTGTTGTCATATCATCCCATTAACGGGATTGCAGCCCAAATTAAATGGAAGAAGTTTGGAACCACCTAGCTGGCCGCCCAGCCAAACTGAGCAATCGGGGAGAATGGCCTTGGTCAGGGAGGTGACCAAGAACCCGATTGGCACTCTGACAGAGTTCTTCCTCTGTGGAGATGGGAGAACCTTCCAGAAGGACAACCATCTTTGCAGCACTCCACCAATTAGGCTTGTATGGTAGTAGCCAGACGGAAGCCACTCCTCAGTAAAAGGCATATGACAGCCCGCTTGGAATTTGCCAAAAGGCACCTAAAGGACTCTGACCATGAGAAACAAGATTCTCTGGTCTGATGAAAGCAAGATTGAACTCTTTTGGACTGAATGCCAAGCGTCACGTCTGGAGGAAACCTGGAACCATCCCTACGGTGAAGCGTGGTGCCAGCATCATGCTGTGGGGACTGGGTGACTAGTCAGGATCCAGGGAAAGATGAATGGAGCAAAGTACACTGCGATCCTTGATGAAAACCTGCTCAGGACCTCAGACTGGGGTGAAGGTTCACCTTCCAAAAGGACAACAACCCTAAGCACACAGCCAAGACAATGCAGGTGTGGCTTCGGGATAACTCTCTGAATGTCCTTGAGTGGCCCAGCCAGAGCCCGGACGTGAACTCAATCATACATCTCTGGAGAGAGGTGAAAATACTGTAGCTGTGCAGCAACACTCCCCATCCAACCTGACAGAGCTTGAGAGGATCTGCAGAGAAGAATGGGACAAACTCCCCAAATACAGGTGTTTCAAGCTTGTAGCATCATACCCAAGAAGACTCAAGGCTGTAATCACTGCCAAACGCGCTTCAACAAAGTACTGAGTAAAGGGTCTGTATACTTACGTAAGACTTTTTATACATTTGCAAACATTTCTAAACCTGTTTTTTCTTTGTCATTATGGAGTATTGTGTGTAGATTGTTGAGGGGAAAAAACGATTTAATACATTTTTGAATCAGGCTGTAACATAACACAATGTGGAAAAAGTCAAGGGGTCTGAATACATTCCGAATGCACTACATATAACAGTTGACCAATGGGACTGCCGTATGATCTATCCGTCATGCCTGCATGCTCAAACATACCATTTGTATTGAAGAGAAGATAATGACTGGTTCAACGCTGGGTCAATGGCTACAGAAGGAAGGGAGGGCTCTAGTTGTTTTAGGGTTTGCAAGGCACCGTGTCTGGTTCTTCATGGAAGGGTAAACAAATCGACTGTGATTGTGGGAGAGTGCATGTGTGTGGTTTGTTGCCAATTGGGGTCCTCCGTTACATTTGCTAATGGCACAATTGTGACGGAGCAGTTGTAATTCAGAAGACTAAAAGGCCTTACAGTTTCATCAGCTGCGGTCTTTGGTATCACTTGAGAACTTAGAAAACTCACAAATGGAAACAAGACAGGTGTAGAACTATACAGTTTGAAGTAAAATAATAATCTCCATGAAAATATACTGAACAAAAATATAAATGCAACATGTAAAGTGTTGGTCCCATGAGCTAAAATCCCAAATCCCTGAAATATTCCATAAAGCTTATTTCTCGCATTTTTTTTGCACAAATTTTGTGTTAATTTCTCTACCATAACGCGCCTCCAACTTCGTTTTAGAGAATTTGGCAGTAAGTCTTCCCTGCCTCACAATCGCAGACCACGTGTAATCACGCCAGCCCAGGATATCTACATCTAGCTTCTTCACCTGCGGCATTGTCTGACTGCAGCCAACCGGACACCTGATGAAACTGTGGGTTTGCAGAACCTAATAATTTCTACACAATCTGTCAGAAACCATTTGAGGGAAGCTCATCTGCGTGTTCGTTGTCCTCCCCAGGGTCTTGACCTGATTGCAAGTCGGCATCGTAACCGACTTCAGTGGGCAAATGCTCTTCTTCGTTGGGCGCTGGCTTGCTGCAGATGTGTGCTCTTTAAGGATGAATCCCGGATTCAACTGTATCGGGCAGATGGCAGACAGCATGCATGGTGTTGTGTGGGCTAGCGGTTTCCTGATGACAAAGTTGTGAACAGAGTGCCCCGTGGTGGGGGCGTTATGTTATGGGCAGGCATAAGCTACGGACAAGGAACATAATTGCATTTTATCATTGGCAATTTGAATGCACAGAGATGCCTTGACGAGATTCTAAGGCCCATTGTCGTGCCATTCAGCCACTATCATCTCATGTTTCAGCATGATAATACACAACCCCCAGGATCTGTACACAATTCCTGGAAGCTATAAATGTCCCAGCTCTTCCATGGCCTGCATACTCACCAGACATGTCACCCATTGAGCACCCATGCTCTGGATAGACGTGTACGAAAGCGTATTCCGGTATCCAGCAACTTCGTACAGCCATTGAAGAGTGGGACAACATTCCACAGGCCACAATCAACAACCTGATCAACTCTATGCAAAGGAGATGTTGCGCTGCATGAGGCAATTGGTGGTCACACCATATACTGACTGGTTTTCTGATCCACGCCCACATCTTTTTTTTAAGGTATCTGTGACCAACAGATGCACGTCTGTATTCCCAGTTATGCGAAATACATAGCTTAGAGGTAATGGATTTATTTCAATTGACTTATGCCCTTATGAACTAACTCAGTAAAATCTTTTGAAATTGTTGCATGTTGCGTTTCATATTTTTGTTCAGTCTGTCAGCACCTAAATAGAGTGCCTTCAGAAAGTATTCATACCCCTTGACTTATTCCCCATTTTGTTGTTACAGCATGAATTCAAAATGGATTCAATATTTTTCTCACCTTCTACTCACAATACCCCATAATGATAAACAAGTTTTTATAAATGCTTGCACATTTATTGAATATGAAATACAGATATTGCCATTTACATAATTATTCACACACCTACGTCCATATGTGTTAGAATCACCTTTGGCAGCGATTACAGCTGTGAGCATGTCTCAGCTTTGCACACCTTAATTTGTACAATATTATTTTACAAATTCTAGTTCTGTCAAGTTGGTTGTTGATCACAGCCATTTTCAAGCAGGTTTAAGTCAAAACTGTAACTAGGCCACCCAGGAACAGTGTTTATTTGGCCTTGTGTTTTAGGTTATTTTCCCGCTGAAAAGTGAATTTGTCTCCCATTGTCTGTTGAAAAGCAGACTAAGCCAGGTTTTCCTTCAGGATTTTGCCTGTGTTTAGCTCTATTACGTTTATTTTTTATCCATAACTCCCCAGTCCTTTCCTATGACAAGCATACCCACAACATGATGCAGCCTCCACCATGCTTAAAAATATAAAGAGTGGTACTCAGTGGTGTGTTTTGATTTGCCCCAAACATAATGTTTGTATCCAGGACATGAAGTTAATTTCTTTGCCACATTTTTTTTCACAGTGCCCTATCCCTCAAAGCTCATCATTTAAGCTTGAGGCCCTGGTTCTGAACCCTGCCCTGTCCAACTGGGTCCTGGACTTCCTGATGGCCCGCCCCAGATGGAGAAGGTAGGAAACAACAACTCTACTTCACTGATCCTCAACACTGGGGCCCCACAAGGATGCGTGCTCAGCCCCCTCCTGTACTCCCTGTTCACCCATGACTGCATGGACACGCACGCCTCCAACTCAATCATCAAGTTTGCAGAAGACACTTTAGTAGACCTGATTTCTAACAATGACGAGACAGCCTACAGCGAGGAGGTGAGGGCCCTGTGAGTGTGGTGCCAGGAAAGTAACCTCTCACCCAACAAAACAAAGGAGAGGTAACACCCCCCTCTACCAGAAGGGGGCAGAGCATGCATCCTTCTATGGCCCCAGTGTTGAGGATTCACAACCTTAAGAAATGTCTTCTTAACTGGCATTTTTTCTATAGACTATAGATTTAAGAAGAAAGTTAAGCAAAGTTGCTATTCCTCAGAGTTATTGGAAATGTTATTGGAAATGTTAAGGTTTTTCTTAAAAGAAATGGGATTTACTTAACTTCAGGACAGCTAAACCCTCACCTTGAGACGAATGGCTACTTTTGTAACCAATAATGTTTTCTTGCGCCACAGAAACAGTTGGCTACCAGATATTTAAATACAGCAAGAATACAAATTTAACACGCATTATCTAGCTAGCTAGTAATTAACAATATATTAATATTCTAGAAGTGTTAAATAGCTAGCGCGTCAATTTGCAAAGAAGAATTTGGCAAACTTAGCTAATGATGTTAACGTTAGCTAACTTACCAGTCGCGCAGCCCCTCTACCACCATATGATGGATATGATGGATGACACCTTCTCCTCAAGCTGGTCCACATGAATGAACACTTATTTTTTACGGCGTCACTGTCCCTCGGCCACTCTCGCCCATCCTCTCTTTTTGGTCTCTGCAGTGAACCTGCAGTTATCAACGGTCCCCAACAGCAACTTTTTCCTGGCTGCTATTTCTTCCACCATCACTTCAAGCTCTTGTTTACTGAAGTTTTTATTGCGCTTTCCTTGGTTATCCATTTTTTGTTTGATGTACAGTAGCTAACATGAGTGATGGTTATAATATACATATACATGAGTGATGGTTATAAAAATAAAGGGAACACTAAAATAAAACATCCTAGATCTGAATGAATGAAATGTTCTTATTAAATACTTTTTTCTTGACATAATTGAATGTGCTGACAACAAAATCACACAAAAATTATCAATGGAAATCAAATTTATCAACCCTTGGAGGTCTGGATTTGGAGTCACACTCAAAATTAAAGTGGAAAACCACACTACAGGCTGATCCAACTTTGATGTAATGTCCTTAAAACAAGTCAAAATGAGGCTCAGTAGTGTGTGTGGCCTCCACGTACCTGTATGACCTCCCTACAACGCCTGGGTATGCTCCTGATGAGGTGGCGGATGGTCTCCTGAGGGATCTCCTCCCAAACCTGGACTAAAGCATCCGCCAACTCCTGGACAGTCTGTGGTGCAACGTGGCATTGGTGGATGGAGAATGACATGATGTCCCAGATGTGCTCAATTGGATTCAGGTCTGGGGAACGGGCAGGCCAGTCCATAGCATCAATGCCTTCCTCTTGCAGGAACTGCTGACACACTCCAGCCACATGAGGTCTAGCATTGTCTTGCATTAGGAGGAACCCAGGGCCAACCGCACCAGCATATGGTGTCACAAGGGGTCTGAGGATCTCATCTCGGTACCTAATGGCAGTCAGGCTACCTCTGGCGAGCACATGGGGGGCTGTGCGGCCCCCCAAAGAAATGCCACCCCACACCATGACTGACCCACCGCCAAACCGGTCATGCTGGAGGATGTTGCAGGCAGCAGAACGTTCTCCACGGCGTCTCCAGACTGTCACGTCTGTCACATGTGCTCAGTGTGAACCTGCTTTTATCTGTGAAGAGCACAGGGCGCCAGTGGAGAATTTGCCAATCTTGGTGTTTCTGGCAAATGAAAAACGTCCTGCACAGTGTTGGGCTGTAAGCACAACCCCCACCTGTGGACGTCGGGCCCTCATACCACCCTCATGGAGTCTGTTTCTGACCTTTTGAGCAGACACATGCACATTTGTGGCCTGCTGGAGGTCATTTTGCAGGGCTCTGGCAGAGCTCCTCCTGCTCCTCCCTGCACAAAGGCAGAGGTAGCGGTCCTGCTCTTGGGTTGTTGCCCTCCTACTGCCTCCTCCACGTCTCCTGATGTACTGGCTTGTCTCCTGGTAGCGCCTCCATGCTCTGCACATTACGCTGAAAGACACAGCAAACCTTCTTGCCACAGCTCGCATTGATGTGCCATCCTGGATGAGCTGCACCTGAGCCACTTGTGTGGGTTGTAGACTCCGTCTCATGCTACCACTAGAGTGAAAGCACCGCCAGTATTGAAAAGCGACCAAAACATCAGCCAGGAAGCATAGAAACTGAGAAGTGGTCTGTGGTCACCGCCTGCAGAACCACTCCTTTATTGGGGGTGTCTTACTAATTGCCTATATTTTCCACCTGTTGTCTATTCCATTTTCACAACAGCATGTGAAATTTATTGTCAATCAGTGTTGCTTCCTAAGTAGACAGTTTGATTTCATAGAAGTGTGATTGACTTGGAGTTACATTGTGTTGTTTAAGTGTTCCCTTTATTTTTTTGAGCAGTGTATATTTTTTTCATTTGTGTGTAAAAGGTTTGCGAGCCAAATAAATAAAAAATATTCGAGACAAAGCAAAAACATACATGTAATTACATTTACATTTAAGTCATTTAGCAGACGCTCTTATCCAGAGCGACTAACAAATTGGTGCATTCACCTTATGACATCCAGTGGAACAGTAGTGCATCTAAATCTTTTAAGGGGGTTGAGAGGGATTACTTTATCCTATCCTAGGTATTCCTTAAAGAGGTGGGGTTTCAGGTGTCTCCGGAAGGTGGTGATTGACTCCGCTGTCCTGGCGTCGTGAGGGAGTTTGTTCCACCATTGGGGGGCCAGAGCAGCGAACGGTTTTGACTGGGCTGAGCGGGAACTGTACTTCCTCAGTGGTAGGGAGGCGAGCAGGCCAGAGGTGGATGAACGCAGTGCCCTTGTTTGGGTGTAGGGCCTGATCAGAGCCTGGAGGTACTGAGGTGCCGTTCCCCTCACAGCTCCGTAGGCAAGCACCATGGTCTTGTAGCGGATGCGAGCTTCAACTGGAAGCCAGTGGAGAGAGCGGAGGAGCAGGGTGACGTGAGAGAACTTGGGAAGGTTGAACACCAGACGGGCTGCGGCGTTCTGGATGAGTTGTAGGGGTTTAATGGCACAGGCAGGGAGCCCAGCCAACAGCGAGTTGCAGTAATCCAGACGGGAGATGACGAGTGCCTGGATTAGGACCTGCGCCGCTTCCTGTGTGAGGCAGGGTCGTACTCTGCGGATGTTGAAGAGCATGAACCTACAGGAACGGGCCACCGCCTTGATGTTAGTTGAGAACGACAGGGTGTTGTCCAGGATCACGCCAAGGTTCTTAGCGCTCTGGGAGGAGGACACAATGGAGTTGTCAACCGTGATGGCGAGATCATGGAACGGGCAGTCCTTCCCCGGGAGGAAGAGCAGCTCCGTCTTGCCGAGGTTCAGCTTGAGGTGGTGATCCGTCATCCACACTGATATGTCTGCCAGACATGCAGAGATGCGATTCGCCACCTGATCATCAGAAGGGGGAAAGGAGAAGATTAATTGTGTGTCGTCTGCATAGCAATGATAGGAGAGACCATGTGAGGTTATGACAGAGCCAAGTGACTTGGTGTATAGCGAGAATAGGAGAGGACAACAGAGCCCTGGGGGACGCCAGTGGTGAGAGCACGTGGTGTGGAGACGGATTCTCGCCACGCCACCTGGTAGGAGCGACCTGTCAGGTAGGACGCAATCCAAGCGTGGGCCGCGCCGGAGATGCCCAACTCGGAGAGGGTGGAGAGGAGGATCTGATGGTTCACAGTATCGAAGGCAGCCGATAGGTCTAGAAGGATGAGAGCAGAGGAGAGAGAGTTAGCTTTAGCAGTGCGGAGCGCCTCCGTGATACAGAGAAGAGCAGTCTCAGTTGAATGACAAGTCTTGAAACCTGACTGATTTGGATCAAGAAGTTCATTCTGAGAGAGATAGCGGGAGAGCTGGCCAAGGACGGCACGTTCAAGGGTTTTGGAGAGAAAAGAAAGAAGGGATACTGGTCTGTAGTTGTTGACATCGGAGGGATCGAGTGTAGGTTTTTTCAGAAGGGGTGCAACTCTCGCTCTCTTGAAGACGGAAGGGACGTAGCCAGCGGTCAGGGATGAGTTGATGAGCGAGGTGAGGTAAGGGAGAAGGTCTCCGGAAATGGTCTGGAGAAGAGAGGAGGGGATAGGGTCAAGCGGGCAGGTTGTTGGGCGGCCGGCCGTCACAAGACGCGAGATTTCATCTGGAGAGAGGGGGAGAAAGAGGTCAGAGCACAGGGTAGGGCAGTGTGAGCAGAACCAGCGGTGTCGTTTGACTTAGCAAACGAGGATCGGATGTCGTCGACCTTCTTTTCAAAATGGTTGACGAAGTCATCTGCAGAGAGGGAGGAGGGGGGAGGGGAGAAGGATTCAGGAGGGAGGAGAAGGTTGCAAAGAGCTTCCTAGGGTTAGAGGCAGATGCTTGGAATTTAGAGTGGTAGAAAGTGGCTTTAGCAGCAGAGAGAGAAGAGAAAATGTAGAGAGGAGGGAGTGAAAGGATGTCAGGTCCGCAGGGAGGCGAGTTTTCCTCCATTTCCGCTCGGCTGCCCGGAGCCCTGTTCTGTGAGCTCGCAATGAGTCGTTGAGCCACGGAGGCGGGAGGGGAGGACCGAGCCGGCCTGGAGGATAGGGGACATAGAGAGTCAAAGGATGCAGAAAGGGAGGAGAGGAGGGTTGAGGAGGCAGAATCAGGAGATAGGTTGGAGAAGGTTTGAGCAGAGGGAAGAGATGATAGGATGGAAGAGGAGAGAGTAGCGGGGGAGAGAGCGAAGGTTGGGACGGCGCGATACCATCCGAGTAGGGGCAGTGTGGGAAGTGTTGGATGAGAGCGAGAGGGAGAAGGATACAAGGTAGTGGTCGGAGACTTGGAGGGGAGTTGCAATGAGGTTAGTGGAAGAACAGCATCTAGTAAAGATGAGGTCGAGCGTATTTCCTGCCTTGTGAGTAGGGGGGGAAGGTGAAAGGGTGAGGTCAAAAGAAGAGAGGAGTGGAAAGAAGGAGGCAGAGAGGAATGAGTCAAAGGTAGACGTGGGGAGGTTAAAGTCGCCCAGAACTGTGAGAGGTGAGTTGTCCTCAGGAAAGGAGCTTATCAAGGCATCAAGCTCATTGATGAACTCTCCGAGGGAACCTGGAGGGCGATAAATGATAAGGATGTTAAGCTTGAAAGGGCTGGTAACTGTGACAGCATGGAATTCAAAGGAGGCGATAGACAGATGGGTAAGGGGAGAAAGAGAGAATGACCACTTGGGAGAGATGAGGATCCCGGTGCCACCACCCCGCTGACCAGAAGCTCTCGGGGTGTGCGAGAACACGTGGGCAGACGAAGAGAGAGCAGTAGGAGTAGCAGTGTTGTCTGTGGTGACCCATGTTTCCGTCAGTGCCAAGAAGTCGAGGGACTGGAGGGAGGCATAGGCTGAGATGAACTCTGCCTTGTTGGCCGCAGATCGGCAGTTCCAGAGGCTACCGGAGACCTGGAACTCCACGTGGGTCGTGCACGCTGGGACCACCAGATTAGGGTGGCCGCGGCCACGCAGTGTGGAGCGTTTGTATGGTCTGTGCAGAGAGGAGAGAACAGGGATAGACAGACACATAGTTGACAGGCTACACAAGAGGCTACGCTAATGCAAAGGAGATTGGAATGACAAGTGGACTACACGTCTCGAGTGTTCAGAAAGTTAAGCTTACGTAGCAAGAATCTTATTGACTAAAATGATTAAAATGATACAGTACTGCTGAAGTAGGCTAGCTGGCAGAGGCTGCGTTGTTGACTATGTAGGCTAGCTGGCAGTGTCTGCGTTGTTGACACTACACTAATCAAGTCGTTCCGTTGAGTGTAATGGTTTCTACTGTGCTGCTATTCGGGGCTAGCTGGCTAGCTAGCAGTGTTGATTTACGTTACGTTGCGTTAAAAGAACAACAATAGCTGGCTAGCTAACCTAGGAAATCGCTCAAGACTACACAATTATCTTTGATACAAAGACGGCTATGTAGCTAGCTATGTAGCTAGCTACGATCAAACAAATCAAGCCGTTGTACTGTAATGAAATGAAAAATGTGATACTACCTGTGGAGTGAAGCGAAATGCGACCGGATTGTTGAGTGCGGAAGTTCTGTTACATTAAGGACGACGAATAGCTGGCTAGCTAACCTCGGTAAATTAAGATAATCACTCTAAGACTACACACTCTAAACTACACAATTATCTTGGATACGAAGACAGCAAAGACAACTATGTAGCTAGCTAACACTACACTAATCAAGTCGTTCAGTTGAGTGTAAGTTGTGCTGCTAATCGGTAGACGGTGGACTAGCTAACGGTAGACGTTAGCTAGCTAGCTAGCTGCAGGGCGGTGTAGACTGCGTTAGGACGACGAAATACGATAATTACGCAATTATCTATGATACAAAGACGACTATGTAGCTAGCTAAGAAGAAAAATTGCTAAGATTAGACAAATCAAACCGTTGTACTATAATGAAATGTAATGAAATGTAATACTACCTGCGGACCGAGTGCAGATGCGACCGCTCGCTCCAACCCGGAAGTTGCTCACGTAATAAAATGTAAATATCAACACTTTTATTGTGGGCCAAATCCTATCATCCCTGTCACATAGACTTATTTATTGGTTTCAAGCACGTCACTAATGCCACATAAGAAGATATTTAGTTCTTAAGAAAGATTTATGAATGCCTAAGAACATTTTGAGGAATTGCATTTACGAACTATCTAATGAACTTCTTTTTTTGTTCATTAAGCAGATCCTTAAATTTTTTCGCAAGTATTGTTTCATGAATCCGGCCCCAACACCCAGTTGCACAGGGCAGGGTTCAGACCCAGGGCCTCGAGTTTAAATTATGAGCTTTGAGGGAACTATTGTAACGATGTTTGTCTGAGGAAGAAGGAGTAGACCAAAGCGCAGCGTGGTACGTGTTCATATTTCCTTTAATTAACTGAACACCAAATACAAAATAACAAGAGAATAAATGAAAACCGAAACAGTCCCGTATGGTGCAAACACTAAAACGGAAAACTACTCACAACCCATAGTGGGAAAACAGGCTGCTTAAGTATGGTTCTCAATCAGAGACAACGATTGACAGCTGCCTCTGATTGGGAACCATACCATGCCAAACACCTAGAAATATAACACACAGAAGCAAAACATAGAATGCCCACCCCAACTCACGCCCTGACAAAACTAAAATAGAGACATAAATAAGGAACTAAGGTCAGGACGTGACAACTATGGTGTTGAATGCCAAGCTATAGTCAATGAACAGCATTCTTACATAGGTATTCCTCTTTTCCAGATGGGATAAGGCAGTGTGTAATGAGATGGCGATTGCATTGTCTGTGTACCTATTGGGGCGGTTAGCAAATTGAAGTGGGTCTAGGGTGACACGTGGAGGTGATATGATCCTTGACTCGTCTCTCAAAGCACTTCATGATGACAGAAGTCAGTGCTACAGGGCGATAGTCATTTAGTTCAGTTACCTTTGATTTATTGTGCAAAGGGTTCATCAAGGCAAAGGGTGGCTACTTTGAAGAATCTCAAATAAATTATAAAATATATTTTGATTTGAGCACTTTTTTTGGTTACTACATGATTCCATATGTGTTATTTCATAGTTTTTATGTCTTCACTATTATTCTATAATGTAGAAAATAGTATACTTATCGGTAAACTCAACAGCCTTGGTTTCTCAAATTACTGCATCGCCTGGTTCACCAACTACTTCTCAGATAGAGTTCAGTGTGTCAAATAGGCGGGCCTGTTGTGCGGACATCTGGCAGTCTCTATGGGGGTTCAATTCTCGGGCCAACTCTTCTCTGTATACATCAATGATGTCGCTCTTGCTGCTGGTGATTCTCTGATCCACCTCTACGCAAAAGACACCATTCTGTATACTTCTGGACCTTCTTTGGACACTGTTAACCAACCTCCAGACGAGCTTCAAAGCCATACAACTCTCCTTCCGTGGCCTCCAACTGCTCTTAAATGCAAGTAAAACTAAATCCATGCTGTTCAACCGATCGCTGCCCCCACCTGCCCGCCCGTCCAGCATCACCACTCTGGAAAATTACAAATACCTAGGTGTCTGGTTTGACTGTAAACTCTCCTTCCAGACTCACAAACCTGTTATGGCAAGGCGATCCCCGAGGGGAACTCCCCCATTCAGCTGAAAAGGTGGCGCAGGGAATTCAAAAATATTCTTTAGAAATATTTAACTTGCACACATAAACAAGTCCAATACAGCAAATGAAAGATAAACATCTTGTTCATCTACCCATCATGTCCGATTTTTTAAAATGTTTTACAGCGAAAACACAACATATATTTATGTTAGACCACCGACAAAATCAAAGGAAAAACGCAGCCATTTTTCCAACCAAAGATAGAGTCACAAAAGCAGGATTAGAGATAAAATGAGTCACTAACCTTTTGAAAATCTTCATCAGATGACACTCATATGACATGTTACACAATACATTTATGTTTTGTTCGATAATATGCATATTTATATCCACAAATCTCGGTTTACATTGACGCCATGTTCAGAAATGCCTCCAAAATATCCGGAGGAATTATAGAAAGCTATGCCAGATAACAGAAATACTCATCATAAACTTTGACTAAAGATACATGTTCTACATATAATTAAAGATACATTGGTTCTTAACTTCTTGCTCCTACCCTCTACTTTTTTGAAAATTTTGTTAAAAATCGCACAACATTTCAGCGCCCTGCTACTCATGCCAGGAATATAGTACGTTCATATGGTTAGAATGTGTGTATAGGAAACCCTCGGACGTTTTTAAAACTGGTTAAATCACGACTGTGGCTATTACATAACCATGCGTTACATCGGAAAGCGCAGGAAAACCTGATCACAGAAAATTGAAATAAATATCCTTGCGCCACTTCCAGCAATTGTTAACAGTGAGCCGAATTAGATAAGACCGAGCATTCAACTCCCACAGCATCCCCATGTAGTCAAGTATCTTGTGAATTTAATCCTCTTTGATTCTTGGTTGAACCGAAAGAGGGGCACGACGTACCTCCGGTCTCCGCCCAGATCATTCCGGAAGAGCTCTCTCCTGAAATTTTTTCCAAGACGACAGCTAATGATATGTACATCGCCTACGGATGAATTTTATCGCTTATTAACGTTTACTAATACCTAAAGTAGCATTACAAACGTATTTCGAAGTGTTTTGTGAAAGTTTATCGTCTACTTTTTGAATTTTAAAAAATGACGTTACGTTGTGAAATCGCTGTTTTTTTCGTTTATCACACAGTCTACATATAACGATATCTTGGCTTTATATGGCCCGATTTAATTGAAATAAAGACCCAATAGTGTTTATGGGACATCTAGGAGTGCCAACAAAGAAGATGGTGAAAGGTAATGACTGTTTTCTATTTTATTGTGCGGTTTGTGTAACGCCGAAATGCTAATTATTTTGTTTACGTCCCCTGCTGTGCTTTTCTGTTGTAGTGTATTGGTGCATGCTATCAGATAATAGCTTCTCATGCTGTCGCCGAAAAGCATTTTAAAAATCTGACTTGTTGCCTGGATTCACAACGAGTGTAGCTTTAATTTGATACCCTGCATGTGTATTTTAATGAACTTTTGAGTTTTAACTAATACTATTAGCATTTAGCGTAGCACATTTGCATTTCCAGAGCTCTAGTTGGGACGCAAGCGTCCCAGGTAGAGGTAAGAGGTTAATGCAACCGCTGTGTCAGATTTTTTTAAAACGTTACGGAAAAAGCCTTACCATGCAATAATCTGAGACAGCGCTCAGACGTAAAAGTATTTCTCCGCCATGTTGGAGTCAACAGAAATACGAAATTACATCATAAATATTCCCTTACCTTTCTTTGATGATCTTTCATCAGAATGCAGTGCAAGGAGTCCTAGTTCCACAAATCGTTGTTTTGTTCCATAATGTCCAATACTAGTGTCCAATTAGCTGCATTTGCTACCACTTTCAGCTCACGTGCCCAAAAACTGACGTTGGTCCAAGACAACTCGCACGAAAACTTCAAAAAGATATATTCCAGGTTGAAAAAACTGGTCAAACTAAGTAGAGAATCAATCTTCAGGATGTTATTTTCATATATATCCAATAACGTTCCAACCGGATCATACGTTTTCAGCTGCAGCCAAATGGAACGACGGTGGCACCCACAGAGAAATGCGCCACAGGAAAATGTAATTCTGTCGGGACAGTGACTATTTCCCATTCGGTCAAAGTTCACACCAAAAGCTCCATTCCACTTTCTACTCAATGAGGACATCTAGTGGATGCCGATAGAAGTGCTACCATGTCCATATATTGTTGGGAAAGGAGGGGGCGATGTCAAAGTTGACCCACATTCAGAATTTCACTTCTTGTTTGGAAGATTGCCTGCACTATGAGTTCTGTTATACTCACAGACATAATTCAAACAGTTTTAGAAACTTCAGAGTGTTTTCTATCCAATAGTAATAATAATATGCATATATTAGCAATCTAGGACAGAGTAGGATGCAGTTCACTATGGGCACGCAATTCATCCAAAGTGAAAATACTGCCCCCTATCCTCAACAAGTTTTATGCATCTCCGATCCAAAATTAAATCTAGAATCGGCTTCCTATTTTGCAACAAAGCATCCTTCACTCATGCTGCCAAACATACCCTTGTAAAACTGACTATCCTACCGATCCTTGACTTCGGCGAGGATCACTCTACTCAACTCAGCAAATTGGATGAAGTCTATCACAGTGCCATCCATTTTGTCACCAAAGCCCCATTTGTTTTACCTTTATTTAATAACTAGGCAAGTCAGTTAAGAACAAATTCCTATTTTCAATGATGGCCTCAGAACAGTGGGTTAACTGCCTGTTCAGGGGTAGAACGATAGATTTGCACCTTGTCAGCTCGGAGATTTGAACTTGCAATCTTTTGGTTACTAGTCCAACACTCTAACCACTAGGCTACCCTGCCACCCCATATACTACCCACCACTGCGATCTGTATGCTCTCGTTGGCTGGCCCTTGCTTCAAATTCATCGCCAAACCCACTGGCTCCAGGTCACCCATAAGTCTTTGCTAGGTAAAGCCCCACCTTATCTCAGCTCACTGGTCACCATAGCAGCACCCACCCGTAGCACGTGCTCCAGCAGGTATATTTCACTGGTCACCCCCAAAGCCTATTCCTCGTTTGGATGCCTTTCCTTCCAGTTCTCTGCTGCCAATACCTGGAACGAATCATAAATCACTGAAACTGGAGACTCATATCTCCCTCACTAGCGTTAAGCATCAGCTGTCAGAGCCGCTTACCGATCACTGCACTTGTACATAGCCCATATGTAAATAGGCCATCCATCTACCTCATCTCCATATTGTTAATTATTTTTATTTCTTTTTTGCTCCTTTGCACCCCAGTATCTCTACTTGCACATTCATCTTCTGCACATCTATCACTCCAGTATTTAATTGCTAAAATACTTTGCCACTACGGCCTATTTATTGCCTTACCTCCCTAATCTTACTTCATTTGCACACGCTGTATATAGATTTATTTTCCTATTGTGTTATTGACTGTACGTTTGTTTATTCCATGTGTAACTCTGCGTTGTTTGGGTCACGTTCTGACCTTAGTTCCTTTGTTTTGTCTTTGTTTTAGTTGGTCAGGGCGTGAGTTGGGTGGGCAGTCTATGTGTGTTTTTCTATGTTGGGGTTTTGAGTTCGGCCTAGTATGGTTCTCAATCAGAGGCAGCTGTCAATCGTTGTCCCTGATTGATAAACATAGCCTGGGTTCCACTTTTGAGTTGTGGGTGTTTGTTTCCGTATGAGTGTTTGTTGCCACACGGTACTGTTTCGATTTTCGTTCACATTTATTGTTTTGTATTTCATAGTGTTCAGTTTATGTCCTAAAATAAACGTTATGGACATTTACCACGCTGCGCATTGGTCCTCCGATCCTTCTCGCTACTCCTCCTCGGAAGAGGAGGAAGAATGCCGTTACACACTGCTTTGCTCTATCTTGGCCAGGTTGCAGTTGTAAATGAGAACTCAACTGGCTTTCCTGGTTAAATAAAGGTGAAAGAAAATAAAAATAAAGATAAAACCCTTGAATGAGTAGGTGTGTCCAAACCTTTGACTGGTAACTTTTGTATATACGTTGTTCAACTAAGTGTAGAAGTAGCCTATGACAAATTATTTGAAATTAAATTAACAGTGAAATGATGTATACACATGACTAGAAAGGCAAATGAATAACGTAAGGCAAGTTTAAAATGGAGGAAAATGAAAAGGGGACTATAGAAACAAGGAGGAGTGGATCAGCAGTTAGTGAGGTGTTTGCACATGCTCAAATGCTTCATTGTGTGTGGGGGTTTGCCCCCAGCTTTGTCAGGCTGACTGTTTCTATAATCCAAATGATTGCTTGCCATAACAATGCCATGGTGATAGATGTGGGATATAAATCACGGTGTATAACCCTCCTACATACATCTCTTTTTTCCAAGCTAACAAGCAGCCCAGTGTTTCTCTCAATACTATAGCTGCTCATTTAACATAGGCGTCTCTTTCTCCCAGTCAATTTCAAATATGTTTCAAAGTTCTCTCTCTCTCTCGCTCTGTCCCCTGAAAGCCTAGGTACTGTTTCTTCTTTCCCAGGGTAGTTGTGTGTTGCTGATTATTTTGAGGGCAGGTAAAGAGAATGCCTCTGAATGTCTTGGCCTGCGTTCCAAATGCCACCCATTTCCCTATATGGTGCACAGCTTTTGATCAGAGCCCTATGGCTTGGCCTATGGGCCTTGGTCAAAAGTAGTGCACTATAAAGGGAATAGGGTGCAATTTGGGACACACAAACTATATACAGTAGGGAGGAGGTAATTAAAGCAAAGCGTTCCCTCAGTACCTACCCGCCCGCCCTGCTCCAACTGAAACCCGCTCTGTCTTGCCCAGGCAAGAGGTAATTACAGTTTGACTTAAATGCTCACCTTCAAGCTCTTCACTTCATTCTCTCTCTCTCTCTCTCTCTCCATCTCTCCCTTTCTTGCCAAGAGTCAAGATGTGTAACTTTGTGGAATGTTACTTTTTAAAATCATAGACAATGAAGGGTTGGGAGAGATCAATACAGTAGTTCTGACATGTAAAAAAGCAAACAGTGCAAGCAGCGCTGGAAGCTATGCTTAGAGATAACATTTATTTTAAGGTTATTAATAAGATCCATGTTAAGGGCTCCTGAGTGCTGCAGCAGTCTAAGGCACTGCATCTCAGTGTTAGAGGTCTCACTACAGACCCTGGTTCGATTCCAGGCTGTACCACAACCAGCCGTGATTGGGCGGCGCACAATTGGCCCAGCGTCGTCCGGGTTAGGGTTTGGCCAGGATAGACCGTCATTGTAAATAAGAATTTGTTCTTAACTGACTTGCCTACTTAAATAAAGGTTAAACATGACTACTACATATGTCTCAAATGTGTGTGTATGCAAAGTAAAGCAAAGCTGCTGTAGTAATGAAAGAGTATGTTTATTTGCACAAACCATTAGGAACAGAGGTTCTCTTTTCTAAACATTGTTGTACAGTATTCAAACATACATCTTACAGCATATCCATATTTTCATTTAAGTGTCTGTGGCCCTTCAGCCAGAGAGTTAGGGGGGAAAATATGAATGTGAAATCCTGAACCTCAGCCCATTTTTCTGCACTGAAAGCATTCCCTCCCAGGCTTTATGAGGTGACTGGACCCTGGCTGAGGGGAGAGAGGGTGAACGGGCCCCTGAAAAGGTACTTTGTGCAGGGTTATACTCTGGCCAGCTCAACTCCATCAGAGGTTGTGGTTCTAGGCCAGAGGCCAGGTGCTCAGACCCCCTCCGCTGGCACCAGCGGAGCCACCATCTGGGCCAAGGGGGTGATGGGTTGGCCCTCCCTGAGCAGGTCCGTCCACACCGAATCCAATCCTCCAGTCCTTCAACCCTGCATTTCCATTCCCATGGGAGGGTTCCAGACTTCGAGAATGCTCCACGCGGAACTTACAGTGCCTTGTAAAGTATTCATCCCCCTTGGTGTATTTCCTATTTTGTTGCATTACAACCTTTAATTTAAATGAATTTTTATTTGGATTTCATGTAACGGACATAGACAAAATTGTCTAAATTGGATGAAATGAAAATTTAAAAATATTTGCTTAATTTTTTTTTTTTAAACGGAAAACTGGTGCGTGCGTATGTATTCAACCACTTTGCTATGAAGCCCCTAAATAAGATCTGGTGCAACCAATTACCTTCAGAAGTCACACAATTGATTAAATGAAGTCAAATATAAGTGTCACATGATCTGTCAGTATATATATACACCTGTTCTGAAAGGCCCCAGAGTCTGCAACACCACGAAGCAAGGGGCACCACCAAGCAAGCGGCACCATGAAGACCAAGGAGCTCTCCAAACAGGTCGGGGACAAAGTTGTGGAGAAGTACAAATAAGGGTTGGGTTATAATAAAATATCTGAATCTTTGAACATCCCACGGAGCACCGTTAAATCCATTATTAAAAAAGTTGAAAGATTATGTCACCACAACAAACCTGCCAAGAGAGGGCCGCCCACCAAAACTCACGGACCAGGCAACGAGGGAATTAATCAAGAAAAGCAACAAAGAAACCAAAGATAATGCTGAAGGAGCTGCAAAGCTCCATAGCGGAGATTCAAGTATTTGTCCATAGAACCACTAAGGCGTACACTCCACAGAGCTGGGCTTATGGAAGAGTGGCCAGAAAAAAAGCTATTGCTTAAAAATAAGCAAACACATTTGATGTTCGCCAAAAGGCATGTGGGAGACTCCCCAAACATATGGAAGAAGGTACTCTGGTCAGACGAGACTAAAATGTAGCTTTTTGGCCATCAAGGAAAATGTCTGGTGCAAACCCAACACCTCTCATCACCCCGAGAACACCACCCTCACAGTGAAGCATATTGGTGGCAGCATCATGCTGTGGGGATGTTTTCATAGGCAGGGACTGGGAAACTGGTCAGAATTGAAGGAATGATGGATGGTGCTAAATATAGGGAAATTCTTCCAGAGATTTTAGATTGGAACGGAGGTTCACCTTCCAGCAGGACAATGACCCTAAGCATACTGCTAAAGCAACACTCAAGTGGTTTAGGGGGAAACATTTAAATGTCTTGGAATGGCCTAGTCGAAGCCCAGACCTCAATCCAATTGAGAATCTGTGCTATGACTTGAAGCTTGCTATACACCAGTGGAACCCATCCAAGTTGAAGGAGCTGGAGCAGTTTTGCGTTGAAGAATGGGCAAAAATCCCAGTGACTAGATGTACCAAGCTTATAGAGACATACCCCAAGAGACTTGCAGCTGTAATTGCTGCAAAAGGTGGCTCTACAAAGTATTGATTATTGGGGGGGTGATTAGTTATGCACGCTCAAGTTCTGTTTTTTGTTATTTCTTGTTTGTTTCACATTACAAAATATGTTGCATCTTCAAAGTGGCAGGCATGTTGTGTAAATCAAATGATACAAACACAGGCAACAAAATAGAACCTGACCCATACACACATTTCGAATTCATGAATTGTATTTCTGTAACCATACAAAGGTGATGTTCCAATACGTTCTATGCAAGGTATGGGCATGCATTCTGAGTTTTGGTTCGGTAAAATAAAGTTTAAAAAAACAACTCAATATGACATGGCAGGGGAATGATTATGTTCGGTGACTCGTTTTAACTCAGGTTCCTCCATTTGGCTGTCTGCTGCTATATCCCACATCTGAATATTACAAAAGCAAGTGGGAAGATTCAGTATCATCAAATGTGATTTATAATTTTTTATTTAATGCTTGCCTTGGATGTCAACATTGTGGGCGAGCTGAGGAGCTCAATTATCTGCGCACCACTTGGTCGAGAAATGCTGCAAACACAATTAGGGCTGCTTCCCAAATGGCACCCTATTCCCTATATAGTGCACTACTTTTGACCTTGGCCCATAGTGGTGCAGTTGTCTTGATGTTCTCTGAGTGGAGGCCCACTGTCTTGACTTTGAAAACACATGTACAAGACCATTAGAGAAGTAGTGAAGTGGATCCTAAGACTAGCTGAGAACTCGAACAGAACACTGTAAAGTGAAGAGGGAAGAAACACACAGCCATTCTGTGGACTTTGCCTAACTCCCTGGAATTCTTGGAGACAACCCAAGCCAAACAAATTATAGGACAAAATGTTTTTAATTTAACCTCTGTCACGCAAAAACATCACTAAGCTCAGTCCCTCTCTTCTGGAATGGACTCCATACTTTATCCTGTTCTTGGGAGCAGAGCCTTTGTCCTGAATCCTAGAAGAGAGAGAGGGTAGAAGAAAACAAACAGAAGATAGAATGAGAGAAAGTCAAGCATTACGATCTTTTAATTTATTTAAGGCAAGCAAGAAACACTTATGTCAGGCTAACCATAACTTGTTGAATGAATGAACGATTCATTCTAGTTTTAAAATAATTAATATTGTTGCCCATTGCCAAATCATGGTTGAGTTAACAAAACCTCTCTCTATGTAGCTGTGAAATGGCTAGCTAGTTAGAGTGACATCATTGATTGTCCAAACTGTATTTCACACCTTGTGATTTATGAGGGGGGAGTGTCCGGAAGTAAATCAAATTAGGTAATTTGGTTGTAAACATCCGATTTGTGGGGGACTGATTTGGGGGTTGGTAATTAGGTTGTTCTCCTGTGGTTGTGGGCTTTAGTTATGATAATTAAGACTCTTTAAATTAGGTTTGTGTGGGTGTTGTCTGTGATTGATGTCTGTTTACATCAAATTACATAATGTCCGGTAGAACCTGACCCGGGAGTTGTGACTTATGATCTCAGATGTTAAATCTGTGACTAGGGACTGATTTCTATAGAAGGGTATTTGTACTTACAAGAACATAATGTTACACAAATTAACATATGTAACATGTAAAAGGTTATCAGATTCAATTTGTAAGGTATTATATCCACTGATGCTGCAAACAACACTTTTCAAGAAGTTACATTGGTGATGGAAAATGTCTGATATTCAAAGACATACATCATCAATTGTGCAATATGTCACATTGCAGTCAGTGAAGCTTATGATAGGAACTCAGTCCTGCCAGTGATGAAATGACAGGTCTTAATCAAATCAAATTGTATTTGTCATATACACGTGTATAGCATATATTGCAGTTGTAGCGAAATGCTTGTGATTCTAGCTCTAACAGTGCAGTAATATCTAACAATACATACTATCTAAAGTTAAGGAATGGAATTAAGAATATATAAATATTTGGATGAGCAATGTCAGAGCGGCACAGACAGTAGAATAGGACAGAATACAGTATATACATATGAGATGAGTAACGCAAAAATATGCAAACATTATTAAAGTGACTAGTGTTCCAATTATTAAAGTGGCCAATGATTTCAAGTCTATGTATTTAGGGAAGCAGCCTCTAATGTGCTAGCTATTTAACAGTCTGATGGCCTTGAGATAGAAGCTATTTTTCAGTCTCTCGGTCCCAGCTTTGACGCACCTCTATTGACCTCCCCTTCTGGATGATAGCAGGGTGAACAGGTAGTGGATCGGGTGGTTGTTGTCCTTGATGATCTTTTTGGCCTTCCTATGGTTGTTGTCCTTGATGATCTTTTTGGCTTTCCTGTGACATCAAGGGGTGCTGTAGGTGTCCTGTAGGGCAGGTAGTTTGTCCCCAATGATGCGTTGGGCAGACCGCACCACTCTCTGGAGAGCACCACGGTTGCGGGCGGTGCAGTTGCCCTACCAGGGGGTGATACAGAACAACAGGATGCTCTCAATTGTGCATCTTTAAAAGTTTGAGGGTTTTAGGTGCCAAGCCAAATTTCTTCAGCCTCCTGTGGTTGAAGAGGCGCTGTTGCGCCTTCACCACACTCTCTTTGGGTGGACCATTTCGGGTTGTCTGTGATATGTACGCCAACGAACTTGAAGCTGTCCACCTTCTCCGCTGCGATCTTGTCAATGTGGATAGGAAGTCCACGATCAGCTCCTTTGTTTTGTTGACGTTAGGTGAGAGGTTATTTTCCTGGCACCACACTCCCAGGGCCCGCACCACCTCGCTGTAGGCTGTCTCGTCATTGTTGGTAATCAGGCCTACTGTTATGTCATCTGCAAACTTGATGATTGAGTTTGAGGCTTGCGTGGCCACGCAGTCATGGGTGAACAGGAAGTACAAGAGGGGGCTGAGCACACATCCTTGTGTGGCCTCAGTGTTGAAGATCAGCGAAGTGGAGGTATTGTTTCCTACCTTCACCACCTGGGGGCAGCCCATCAGGAAGTCCACGTCCCAGTTGCACAAGGCGGGGTTCAGACGCAGGGCCTCGAACTTAATGATGAGCTCTGAGGGTACAATGGTGTTGAATGATGCGCTAGAGTCAATGAACAGCATTCTTATATAGGTATTCCTCTTGCCCAGATGGGATAGGGCTGTGTGCAGTGTGATGGCGATTACATTGTCTGTGGATCTGTTGGGGCGGTAAGAACATTTAAGTGGGTCTAGGGTGTCAGTTAAGGCAGAGGTGATATGATCCTTGACTAGTCTCTGAAGCACTTCATTATGACAGAAGTGAGTGCTACATGGCGATAGTCATTTAGTTCAGTTACCTTTACTTTCATGGGTACAGGAACAATGGTGGCCATCTTGAAGCATGTGGGGACAATAGACTGGGATAGGGTTGAGATTGAATATGTCCATAAAGACTCCAGCCTGCTGGTCTACGCATGCTCTGAGAAAGCGGCTAGGGATGCCGTCTGGGCCGGCAGCCTTGTGAGGGTTGACACGTTTAAATGTCTTGCTCATGTCGGCCACAGAGAAGGCGAGCCCACAGTCCTTTGTAGCGTGCTGAGTCGGTAGCACAGTGTTATCCTCAAAGTGGGCAAAGAAGTTTAGCTTGTCCAGAAGCAAGGCGTCGGGGTCCACGACGTGGCTGGTTTTCCTTTGTAGTCTGTGATTTTCTGTAGACCCTGCCACATACTTCTTGTGTCTGAGCCGTTGAATTGCGACTCCACACTGATGTTTTGCCTGTTTGATTGCCTTACGGAGGGAATATCTACACTGTTTGTATTTGGACATATTCCCAGTCACCTTGCCATGGTTAAATGCGATGGTTAGCACTTTCAGTTTTGCGCGAATGCTGCCATCTATCCACAGTTTCTGGTTAGGGTAGGTTTTAATAGTCACAGTGGGTACAACATCTCCTATACACTTCCTGATAAACTCAGTCACTGTATCAGCATATGTGTCTGTTGTTTTCTGAGGCTACATATCCCAGTCCGCGTGATTAAAACAATCTTGAAGCGTGGATTCCGATTGGTCAGACCAGCATTGAATAGTCCTTAGCACGGGTACTTCCTGTTTGAGTTTCTGCCTATAGGAAGGGAGGAGCAAAATCGAGTCGTGATCAGATTTGCTGACGGGAGGGCCTTGTAGGCATCCCGGAAGTTGAAGTATCAGTGGTTGAGTGTTTTAGTGGATTACTACAGTCAATGTGTTCGGTAACGTTTTCCTCAAATTTGCTTTGTTAAAATCCCCAGCTACAATAAATGCGGCCTCAAGATATGCGATTTCCAGTTTACATAAAGTCCAGTGAAGATCTTTGAGGGCCATCGTGGTATTGGCTTGAGGGGTAATATACACGGCTGTGACTATAACCGAAGATAATTCTCTTGGGAGGTAATACGGTCGGCATTTGGATGAGGTATTCTAGGTCGGGTGAACAAAAGGACTTGCGTTCCTGCATGTTATCACAATCACACCATGAGTAATTAACCATGAAACATACACCCCCTGCCCTTCTTCCCAGAGATATTTATTCCTGTCTGCGCAATGAACTGAGAACCCAACTGGCTGAATGGACAGTATATCCCGAGAGAGCCATGTTTCCATGAAACAGTATGTTACAATCCTGATGTCTATTTGGAAGGAAATTCTTATCCCTGAGTCCTTTGGGGTCATTTTGACTCCAGCGAAAATACACCTAATTACGCCTATGGTAATTTGATAAATAGGACCTTTATTTCACTCTAGGTTTCTCTGGAGACATAATTCAAACAAATAGATGAAAACTTCTATGTTGGATTTGCCATAATGAACACATGTTACTTTATTGTATTGCTTTTTACAAAACTAACCCCATTACTAATTGTGTTCAGATGTTTAACCAGCATTGTTTTCTTAAACCCTAGATGTAAATAATGCAGTTGAACATTGTATTATTATACTACGTAATGTTGTCTTACATTTTATGTCGATAGCACATCCCACCAAAATACAAAGTTTGTTAAATATTTAACAATCAGATTACGTTGAGGCAAATATACACCATATATACAAAAGTATGTGGACACCCCTTCAAATGAGTGGACATGGCTATTTCAGCCACACCCATTGCTGACAGGTGTATAACATCGAGCACACAGCCATGCAATCTCCATAGACAAACAATGGCAGTAGAACAGCCTTACTGAAGAGCTCAGTGACTGTCAACGTGGCACTGTCATAGTATGCCACCTTAACAAGTCAGTTCATCAAATTTATGACCTGCTAGAGCTTCCCCTGTCAACTGATGGCAGACAGGGACCGGCTGACCAACCAACCAACCACGTCAACATCCCCACCTGCCCCCCTCTCAACCAACTGTAAAGACCTAACCCAGGGGGGAGGGGGCAGTGGGGGCGTGCCTGCGTGCTTGCATGTGTGTTGAGACAGAGAGAGCGAGGAAGGGGGGACACTTAAACGAGAGAGAAAAGAGGGATACTTAGATATTTTTTTCTTTCTCTTTTCTCCCTCAGTTTTATTTCATGACACCTTGTAAAAAAGGGTTTATGACTGTCAGAGTGGAGTGGTGGGTTCTGGGAGTTTTCAGTGGGATTTAGAAGTCCTTTAGGGCTAGTGCTTAGTCCAAGTGACAAGAAAGCATCTCCAGAGAGAGCTACCCTGGTAAATGTGAAACTCTTTAATCCAACTCCTTCCTCTCTCGCTTGCACTCTCTCTCTCTCTCCGTCTCCTTTCTCTGTCTTAATCGCTCTCTCTCATCCCTTCACTTGATTCTACCTTCTCTTCTCCTCTCTCAATATATCACACACACCAACACCCATGCACTCTTCAAAGTGTTCACAATTGCAAATACATGGACAGGCCCCCCAAAAATGGTAACATCTAGTTTTCACAATTCATGACATTTAATCCTAGTAAAAATTCCATGTCTTAGGTCAGTTAGGATCACCACGTTATTTTAAGAAAGTGACATAATAATAGTAGACAGAATGATTTATTTCAGCTTTTATTTCTTTCATCAAATTCCCAGACGGTCAGACGTTTGCATACACTCAATTAGTATTTGGTATCATTGCCTTTAACTTGGGTCAAACATTTTGCGTAGCCTTCCACAAGCTTCCCACAATAAGTTGGGTGAATTTTGGCCCATTCCTCCTGACAGAGCTGGTGTAACTGAGTCAGGTTTGTAGGCCTCCTTGCTCGCATATGCTTATTTTCAGTTCTGCCCACACATTTTCTATAGGATGAAGTCAGGGCTTTGTGATGCCCACTCCAATACTTTATCTTTGTTGACCTTAAGCCATTTTACCACAACTTTGGTAGTATGCTTGGGTCATTGTTCATTTGGAAGAACCATTTGTGATCGAGCTTTAACTTCCGGACTGATGTCTTGAAATGTTGCTTCAATATATCCACATAATTTCCCTTCCTCGTGATGCAATCTATTTTTTGAAGTGCACCAGTCCCTCCTGCAGCAAAGCACCCCCACAACATAATGCTGCCACCCCTGTGCTTCACGGCTGGGATGCTGTTCTTTGGCTTGCAAGCCTCCCCCTTTTTCCTCCAAAAACGATGGTCATTATGGCCAAACAGTTCTATTTTTGTTTCATCAGACCAGAGGACATTTCTCCAAAAAGTACAATCATTGTTCCCATGTGCAGTTGCAAATCGTAATCTGGCTTTTTTATGGCGGTTTTGGAGCAGTGGCTTCTTCCTTGCTGAGCGGCCTTTCAGGTTTGTCGATATAGGACTCGTTTTACTGTGGATATACAGTGGGGAGAACAAGTATTTGAAACACTGCCAATTTTGCAGGTTTTCCTACTTACAAAGCATGTAGAGGTCTGTAATTTTTACCATAGGTACACTTCAACTGTGAGAGACAGAATCTAAAACAAATATCCAGAAAATGACATTGTATGATTTTTAAGTAATTAATTTGCATTTCATTGCATGACATAAGTATTTGATACATCAGAAAAGCAGAACTTAATATTTGGTACAGAAACCTGTGTCTGCAATTACAGAGATCATACGTTTCCTGTAGTTCTTGACCAGGTTTGCACACACTGCAGCAGGGATTTTGGCCCACTCCTCCATACAGACCTTCTCCAGATCCTTCAGGTTTCAGGGCTGTCGCTGGGCAATACAGACTTCCAGCTCCTTCCAAAGATTTTCCATTGGGTTCAGGTATGGAGACTGGCTAGGCCACTCCAGGGCTCAAGTTGTCATTCTTCCAGCCACAGACAAACATCGAAACCATTGGTCAATATAATCAGCCGCTCAGAACTCAGGAGTTACACACACAGTGGAGGAGAGAAGGGCCTCCCCATTCCCCAGCCTCTTGGTTGCAGGCAGTACAGTGCCATACACACACTCCGGAACAGGTAATGGGACCAGTCTATTTCTATGAGTGTATAGCCTTGTGTGTGATGCATGACGGCACCTAGCACTGCCCCACCTGCTCTAATTCTCCCACCATCTGAGAGGTCATATTGGAGTCTGTGCCCCCTTCAACGTACTGAATGCTCTAAACAGAGACCCTAGGTCCTTATCCCCAACAACCCTCCCGGTCCGATCCGCAACTCCCACCCTCGACCCTACACACCCATTAAAATCTGACACCAGAAGACAAATTACAAACAGCATTCAAGCCTCCGGCAGATGTTTTGATGAGAAACCCATATTGGAGTTTGAGCCTGAAGTATGAAAAGGATGAGAAATAAACTGTTGTCAGATAAAGACAGCAGTTGTGGAACACACCACCAGTCGAGTGCAACCTCTCGGCATCAACCATATGGTGGCACTTACTTGAACCCCTTTTTCAGCACTGCATTGTTTAATTTCACAAGCGCCTGTTACAGAGAGGAATATATTTGTTTATTCCTCTAATGGAATTTGGTTTTGTTGAATAGATAAATGTTTACTTCCAGAAAATAAAATAAATAAATCACTTTTATGATGATTTCTCAACTCAAAACAATGCAGAAGGATTCTCTAAACAGTATACATTGAGTGAAGGAGTTCATTTATTACAAATTACAGTTGTTTAGTCTCATTTTAGTTTCTCAGGTGATGTCATTGTGTGTGTCTTTGTTTCGTTTGAGCGTAATCATCTTGTGGGATTTATTTTATTTATCATTGTTCTCAGATCTGCATCCATTTATAAATACATAAAATGTTTAAGGTTTGTTTCCCATACACTGATTAAGCTCAGACCTGCACTAAAAAGCATACTCAATGGAAATTCTCCACTGAAATTAAAGTTGAACTAGTCAGACAAAAGACATCACCATCCTATTTTAGATGCATTTAAAAAGTTACTCCACCTGGAATTACCAAAAAAAAGAGAGCTTTCCTCACCCACTTTGGCTGAATATGAGAAAATGACAACAAGGTCCAGTGACCTTAGAGGAGAACTATATTATATGGGCCCTGGTCAAATGTATTGTGCTAAAAATGGAATAGGATGCCATTTGGGATGCAGCCATACACTTCCCACTGGGCACATTTAATTTAAATGACATGGACACAACGTTGATTCAACCAGTGTTTGCCCAGTGGGTTAGAACCACAGAGGACAACAATGATCTCCTATTCACGTTTCCTCACAATATTGTTTTGAACATTCGTTTTAGGACTGATGCCCAGTTGAGCATTCTACAGTCTCAATAGGTGCTGTTGAAGATTGTCTAAAATGCATTTCTTGAAGCAAATAATTAACATGACAAGCTTTTGTCGTCACTGTGATGTAGCAAGATTGATTTTAGATGCAGTATAACTTAAGATAGCTAACGTAAACTCACCCCATTCCGTACAAATGTGCGCAACCGCAACATTCAAACGAGGCTACAAAGAAAACGAATGGGACTGTAGTGACTGTGTTGACTTCAAAATCGGGGGTGTGAACTAGGTTTCTATTCAAGCGTTGATCGACATGATAATGACTCTACAGTATTGGAGAAAAGTTGAAAAAACGGACCCTCCGTTACATCGGGACGTGTCATGTGGTAACATACAGCACGCATAAAGCAACTTTTTCTGTCTTACAATCTCTCTCCACCAGGTGTAGCACTTCTCTCATCCTTTAAAAACAAGAAATGGACAGTGACGGGAGTAAGGGGGGAATACTTAGTCATTTTTTCCGTCATCATCGCATGCGATCATCATTCTCAAAGCTGTTGTTTACTTCTAAGATCACTTTAGCACCACCCTAAAAACCCGATTAAAATTCGACAAAGCTTCAAATAGGTATGTAATGACACATTTTATAAAAACTCTTTATAGTGTTTAATTTACATTTTAGAGACGATAAGGTGATAAGTTGGACAGATCGAGTGAAAAAAAGCTATTTTCCCACACGTGATCTCTCCTTTTAACTATACACATTAGTTTAGCTTACCCACCCGCCATTTTTAAAAAGACCCGACAGGGCTCATTGCTTGCTTGAACTATGCAGAAACAGGCAGCGTTTAGGACATGTAATTGATTCTGTTGGAAAGGGGAGAAATTGTGCTTTACAATGGTATTGACATTACAGTTGATCTGGAAGTACGTTACGTTTTTGGGGCGCTAAAATAAGGGCAATTGTACGGAACAAGGCGATGTACGAGCTTACGTGAGTTTACGTTAGCTAATCAGAGGGAAGATCACTGAAATTTTAGCTAGCTAACGTTAGTGTTGCTAACTATTTCTGTCTGACTTTAAAGTAAACTTGACAACATCATGATGATAAAGTTATTTTTTGACTAATTATTTGCCTACTTGCAATGTCATCATTTCCAGGCCACTATAGTGTAATTTTGACGAAACAGTCATTAGCCCCAGTTAAGACTAAGCATTAACCATCAATATGCTGCGGCATCTGTAGAATGTAGATAACAATGGCAACAACATGAACAAGTTACGTAGGTGCAACCCATGAATAGTCATCTCCAAGGGCCAGGAACAATAAGCCCATTTTAGACTGACCAGTGTTGTGAGTGGGAACGATTGTCAGGGGTGAGGAGGTGTGAGGAGGGGTGGAAAATTAATATGGGCTCTGTAATCATCGCAATAACCACCAAGGCAGGAATGTGGATGAGAAGGACTTTGAGGCATTGTAAGAGTGACAGAAAGCGAGAGTGCGCATGTGTGTGAGTGTGTACTCATGGGAGGTGAAAATGCAGTATGTAATGAGAAAGGAGGGTCTGTTTGAGGTTAGAGAGAAGACCTTCCATTACTAAAGAAAAGGGGAAAGGTCTGTAGTTATTGTTGATGGATGGTGTGATAAATGTGAGGATGGGTCTTAGGTCCCTGGGAGAAAAGTAAGGGATGAAGAGGAGAAGTGTAGTTTAGAGAGGTGTTCTCATCTCTCTCTCACCTCTGTGATGTAATGTCTACCTCTCATAGAATGACCTTACTGATCGGTATGAGCCATAACACCTGATCCGAATAGTATTGTCGACATTTAAAAATGTATTTGATGTAAAGGTGCCTGGAAGAGCCCACCGGCGGAACAGTTCCAGTTGAATCCTGGCGTCCAAGCTTGGCGTCCCCACTCAAGAACTTCCCTGTATTTAGCGACATCTTTCAATTCTGACTAGTTTCCCAGTCCCTGCCGATGAAAAACTTCCTCACAGCATTATGCTGCCACCACCATGCTTCACTGAGGTGTTGGGTTTGCGCCAGACATAGCATTTTCCTTGATGGCCAAAAAGCTCAATTTTAGTCTCATCTGACCAGAGCACCTTCTTCCATATGTTTGGGGAGTCTCCCACGTGCCTTTTGGCAAACACCAAATATGTTGGCTTACTTTTTTCTTGAAGCAATGGCTTTTTCTGGCCACTCTTCAATAAAACCCAGCTCTGTGGAGTGTGGGTTCTATGGACAGATACTCCAATCTCCGCTGTGGAGCTTTGCAACTCCTTCAGGTTTATCTTTGTTGCTTCTGATTAATGCCCTCCTTGCCTGGTCTGTGAGTTTTGGTGGGCAGTCCTCTCTTGGCAGGTTTGTTGTGATGCCATATTATTTAAATTTTTTATAATGGATTTAACGGTTTGTGATAATTTTTTATAACCCAATCCTGATCTGTACTTCAACACAACTTTGTCCCTGATCTGTTTGGAGCGCACCTTGGTCTTCATGGTGGCGCTTGCTTGGTGGTGCCCCTTGCTTAGTGTTGTTGCAGACTCTGGGGCCTTTCAGAACAGGTGTATATATACTGAGATCATGTGACACTTAGATTGCACACAGGTGGACTTTATTTAATCAATTATGTGACTTCTGAAGGTAATTGGTTGCACCAGATCTTATTTAGGGGCTTCGTTGCGAAGGGGGTGAATACATATGCACGCAACTCTTTTCCGTTGAAGTTTTTATTTTATTTTTTTAAACAAGACATTTTTTAAATTTCACTTTCCCAATTTGGACTGTTTTGTGTATGTCCACTGCATGAACTCTAAATAAAAATCATTTTAAATTACAGGTTGTAATGCAACAAAATAGGAAAAACGCCAAGGGGGATGAATTATTATTATTTTTGGCCACCCTTTTATCCAAATGTCATTCCTGTTCATCATGTTGTTTGCAAATGTAAACTTTCTTTGAAAATGTATGAATATTACATATTCTAATATAATGTAAAAATAAATAAATGAAAAATGCAATGTTTGGTCATTGGCCTACATACAATACCCCATAATGTCAAAGTGGAAATATAAATTTTAAAAAATCACTTTAATTAAAAATGAAAAGCTGAAATGTCTTGAGTCAATAACTATTCAACCCCTTTGTTATGGCAAGCCTGTCACATCCTGATCTGTTTCACCTATCTTTGTGCTTGTCTCCACCCCCCTCCAGGTATCACCCATCTTCCCCAGTACCCCAAGTGTATTTACAGTTGAAGTCAGAAGTTTACATACCCCTTAGCCAAATATATTGAAACTCAGTCTTTCACAATTCCTGACATTTAATCCTTGTAAAAATTCCCTTTCTTAGATCAGTTTGGATCACCACTTTATTTTAAGAATGTAAAATATCAGAATAATAGTAGTGATTTATTTCAGCTTTTATTTATTTCATCGCATTCCCAGTGCATCAGAAGTTTACATACACTCAATTAGTATTTGGTAGCATTGCCTTTAAATTGTTTAACTTGGGTTAAACGTTTCGGGTAGCCTTCCATAAGCGTCCCAAAATAAGTTGGGTGAATTTTGGCCATTCCTCCTGACAGAGCTAGTGTAACTGAGTCAGGTTTGTAAGGCCTCCTTGCTCGCACACGCATTTTCAGTTCTGCCCACAAATATTCTACAGGATGGAGGTTGGGCTTTGTGAATGGCCACTTCAATTACCTTGACTTTGTTGTCCTTAAGCCATTTTGCCACAACTTTGGAAGTGTGCTTGGGGTCTTTGTCCATTTGGAAGCTTTAACTTCCTGACGGATGTCTTGAGATGTTGCTTCAATATATCCATGTAATTTTCCTACCTCATGATGTCATCTATTTTGTGAAGTGCACCAGTCCCTCCTGCAGCAAAGCACCCCCACAACATGATGCTGCCACACCCGTGCCTCACTGGTTGGGATGGTGTTCTTCGGCTTGCAAGCCTCCCCCTTTTTCCTCCAAACGTAACGATGGTCATTATGGCCAAGGAGTTCAATTTTTGTTTCATCAGATCAGAGGACATTTCTCCAAAAAGTCTTTGTCCCCATGAGCAGTTGCAAACCGTAGTCTGGCTTTTTATGGCGATTTTGGAGCAGTGGCTTCTTCCTTGCTGAGCGGCCTTTCAGGTTATGTCGATATAGGACTCGTTTTACTGTGGATATAGATACTTTTGTACCTGTTTCCTCCAGCATCTTCACAGGGTTCTTTGCTGCTGTTCTGGGATTGATCTGCACTTTTCAACACCGAAGTACGTTCATCTCTAGGAGACAGAACGAGTCTCCTTCCTGAGCAGTATGAAGGCTGCATAGTCCCATGGTGTTTATACTTGTGTACTATTGTTTGTACAGATAAACATGGTACCTTCAGGCATTTGGAAATTGCTCCCAAGGGTGAACCAGACTTGTAGAGCTCTACAATTTTTTTTCGGAGGTCTTGCTGATTTCTTTTGATTTCCCCATGATGTCAAGCAAAGAGGCACTGAGTTTGAAGGTAAGCCTTGAAATACATTTACATTTACATTTAAGTCATTTAGCAGACGCTCTTATCCAGAGCGACTTACAAATTGGTGCGTTCACCTTAAGACATCCAGTGGAACAGCCACTTTACAATAGTGCATCTAAATCTTTCAAGGGGGTGAGAAGGATTACTTTATCCTATCCTAGGTATTCCTGAAAGAGGTGGGGTTTCAGGTGTCTCCGGAAGGTGGTGATTGACTCCGCTGTCCTGGCGTCGTGAGGGAGTTTGTTCCACCATTGGGGGGCCAGAGCAGCGAACAGTTTTGACTGGGCTGCGCGGGAACTGTACTTCCTCAGTGGTAGGGAGGCGAGCAGGCCAGAGGTGGATGAACGCAGTGCCCTTGTTTGGGTGTAGGGCCTGATCAGAGCCTGGAGGTACTGAGGTGCCGTTCCCCTCACAGCTCCGTAGGCAAGCACCATGGTCTTGTAGCGGATGCGAGCTTCAACTGGAAGCCAGTGGAGAGAGCGGAGGAGCGGGGTGACGTGAGAGAACTTGGGAAGGTTGAACACCAGACGGGCTGCGGCGTTCTGGATGAGTTGTAGGGGTTTAATGGCACAGGCAGGGAGCCCAGCCAACAGCGAGTTGCAGTAATCCAGACGGGAGATGACAAGTGCCTGGATTAGGACCTGCGCTGCTTCCTGTGTGAGGCAGGGTCGTACTCTGCGGATGTTGTAGAGCATGAACCTACAAGAACGGGCCACCGCCTTGATGTTAGTTGAGAACGACAGGGTGTTGTCCAGGATCACGCCAAGGTTCTTAGCGCTCTGGGAGGAGGACACAATGGAGTTGTCAACCGTGATGGCGAGATCATGGAACGGGCAGTCCTTCCCGGGAGGAAGAGCAGCTCCGTCTTGCCGAGGTTCAGCTTGAGGTGGTGATCCGTCATCCACACTGATATGTCTGCCAGACATGCAGAGATGCGATTCGCCACCTGGTCATCAGAAGGGGGAAAGGAGAAGATTAATTGTGTGTCGTCTGCATAGCAATGATAGGAGAGACCATGTGAGGTTATGACAGAGCCAAGTGACTTGGTGTATAGCGAGAATAGGAGAGGGCCTAGAACAGAGCCCTGGGGGACGCCAGTGGTGAGAGCGCGTGGTGAGGAGACAGATTCTCGCCACGCCAGCTGGTAGGAGCGACCTGTCAGGTAGGACGCAATCCAAGCGTGGGCCGCGCCGGAGATGCCCAACTCGGAGAGGGTGGAGAGGAGGATCTGATGGTTCACAGTATCGAAGGCAGCCGATAGGTCTAGAAGGATGAGAGCAGAGGAGAGAGAGTTAGCTTTAGCAGTGCGGAGGGCCTCCGTGATACAGAGAAGAGCAGTCTCAGTTGAATGACTAGTCTTGAAACCTGACTGATTTGGATCAAGAAGGTCATTCTGAGAGAGATAGCGGGAGAGCTGGCCAAGGACGGATACATCCACAGGTACACCTCCAATTGACTGAAATTATGTCAATTAGTACATCAGAAGCTTCTAAAGGCATGACATTGTTTTATGGAATTTTCCAAGCTGTTTAAAAGCACAGTCAACTGGAATCGTAATACAGTGAATTAACAATCGTTTGTGGTGCTTTCGCCGTAAATCCTATTTGAAATCAGACACTGTGGTGGGATTAACAACAAGAATACCTTTAAAACGGTATAAGATACATGTATGTTTGAGGACTTTTAATTATGAGATTCCTGTTGTTTTGAATTTGGCACCCTGCACTTTCAGTGGCTGTTTTAAACAATTGTTGGAAAAATTACTTGTGTCATACACAAAGTAGATGTCTTAAAATATATAATCGATAATATATCAACAGCAACTGTCTTATTCAGTAGGAGAGGGAAAGGCAATGGCTGCCCAAACTCTGCTGGCACCCGGCCATACAATGACTCAATGTTATCTCTCTCGCTCATTTTTAAAAATATAAGCCTGAAACTATGTCTAAAGACTGTTGACACCTTGAGGAAGCGATAGGAAAAGGAATCTGGTTGATATCCCTTTAACCTCTTCAACCTATGGGGGCGCTATGTCATTATTGGATAAAAAGACGTGCCCGTTTTAAGCGCAATATTTTGTCACGAAAAGATGCTCGACTATGCATGGAATTAACAGCCTTGGAAAGACAAAACTCTGACGTTTCCAAAACTGCAAAGATATTATCTGTGAGTGCCCCAGAACTAATGCTACAGGCGAAACCAAGATGAAACTTCAAACAGGAAATGAACAGGATTTTTGACGCTGTGTTTACTAACGTCTCCTTATATGGCTGTGAATATGCTGTGAACGAGCTTATGCGCTCTGCCGTTCTTCCAAGATGTCTGCAGCATTGTGGCGTATTTGTAGGCATATCATTGGAAGATTGGCCATAAGAGACTACATTTGCCAGGGGGCCGTCCGGTGGCCTTTGTCTAAATTGGTGCGTAATTCCCAGTGGTATTCATTTTACCTTGCGATACAGAAGGAGAAGGATACTTCCAGGAACGATACATCATTGAAGAGATATGTGAAAAACACCTTGAGGATTGGTTCTAAACAACGTTTGCCATGTTTCAGTCGATATTATGGAGTTAATTTTGAAAAAAGTTTGGCGTTTGGATAACTGAATTTTCGTTTTTTTTTGGTAGCCAAACGTGACGCACCAAACAGACCGATTTCTCCTGCACAAAAAATCTTTCAGGAAAAACTGAACATTTTCTATCTAACTGAGAGTCTCCTCATTGAAAATATCAGAAGTTCTTCAAAGGTAAATGATTTATTGAATGTTTTTGCTGGTTTTTGCGAAAATGTTGCCTGCTAATGCTAACGCTAAATGCTAAATGCTAGTTTGCTATGGTAGAGAATCATATTTTTGAAAATCTGAGATGACAGTGTTGTTAACAAAAGGCTAAGCATGAGAGCTAGCATATTGATTTCATTTCATTTGCGATTTTCATGAATAGTTAACGTTGCGTTATGGTATTGAGCTTGAGGCTATGATTACGCTACCGGATCCGGCATGGCTCGACGCAAGAAGTTAAAAGGAGCGAAGGCAGGCTATGGAACATGGAGTTTTCAAAATAGAAGCCACTTCCTGGTTTGATTTCCCTCACGGTTTCGCCTGCAATATCAGTTCTGTTATACTCACAGACAATATTTTGACAGTTTTGGAAACTTTAGAGTGTTTTCTATCCTAATCTGTTAATCAATTCTATGCATATTCTAGCATCTGGTCCTGAGAAATGGGCCGTTTACTTTGGGAACGTTATTTTTCCAAACATAAAAATAGTGCCCCCTAGGTTCAAGACGTTAACAAACCATGTCAAATTATGTTTGGATATTGTCATGTTTTTGATGTTTGGAAAAATTGCACCTTTTGGGGGGCTACTGAGCACCCCATGGAGAGACAAACGTATCACACAAGTTAGAGTTATACTTAAGCTAAATCTTTATTCCCTTATTAATTAGGAAGCAGGTCAATAAAACACACATACAGTGGGGCAGAAAAGTATTTAGTCAGCCACCAATTGTGCAAGTTCTCCCACTTAAAAAGATGAGAGGCCTGTAATTTTCATCATAGGTACACTTCAACTATGACAGACCACATGAGAAAAAAAATACAGAAAATCACATTGTAGGATTTTTTATGAATTTATTTGCAAATTATGATGGAAAATAAGTATTTGGTCACCTACAAACAAGCAAGATTTCTGGCTCTCACAGACCTGTAACTTCTTCTTTAAGAGGCTCCTCTGTCCTCCACTCGTTACCTGTATTAATGGCACCTGTTTGAACTTGTTATCAGTATAAAAGACACCTGTCCACAACCTCAAACAGTCACACTCCAAACTCCACTATGGCCAAGACCAAAGAACTGTCAAAGGACAACAGAAACAAAATTGTAGACCTGCACCAGGCTGGGAAGACTGAATCTGCAATAGGTAAGCAGCTTGGTTTGAAGAAATCAACTGTGGGAGCAATTATTAGGAAATTAAAGACATACAAGACCACCGATAATCTCCCTCCATCTGGGGCTCCACACAAGATCTCACCCCGTTGGGTCAAAATTATCACAAGAACGGTGAGCAAAAATCCACACGGGGGGACCTAGTGAATGACCTGCAGAGAGCTGGGACCAAAGTAACAAAGCCTACCATCAGTAACACACTACGCCGCCAGGGACTCAGTGCCAGACGTGTCCCCCTGCTTAAGCCAGTACATGTCCAGGCCCGTCTGAAGTTTGCTAGAGAGCATTTGGATGATCCAGAAGAAGATTGGGAGAATGTCATATGGTCAAATGAAACGAAAATCGAACTTTTTGGTAAAAACTCAACTCGTCGTGTTTGGAGGACAAAGAATACTGAGTTGCATCCAAAGAACACCATACCTACTGTGAAGCATGATGGTGGAAACATCATGCTTTGGGGCTGTTTTCTGCAAGGGGACCAGGATGACTGACCCATGTAAAGGAAAGAATAAATGGGGCCATGTATCGTGAGATTTTGAGTGAAAACCTCCTTCCATCAGCAAGGGCATTGAAGATGAAACGTGGCTGAGTCTTTCAGCATGACAATGATCCCAAACACACCGCCCGGGCAACGAAGGAGTGGCTTCGTAAGAAGCATTTCAAGGTCCTGGAGTGGCCTAGCCAGTCTCCAGTTCTCAACCCCATAGAAAATCTTTGGAGGGAGTTGAACGTCTGTGTTGCCCAGCAATAGCCCCAAAACATCACTGCTCTAGAGGAGATCTGCATGGAGGAATGGGCCAAAATACCAGCAACAGTGTGTGAAAACCCTGTGAAGACTTACAGAAAACGTTTGACCTCTGTCATTGCCAACAAAGGGTACATAACAAAGTATTGAGAAACTTTTGTTATTGACCAAATACTTATTTTCCACCATAATTTGCAAATAAATTCATAAAAAATCCTACAATGTGATTTTCTGGCTCTTTTCCCCTCATTTTGTCTGTCATAGCTGAAGTGTACCTACGATGAAAATTACAGGCCTCTTTCATCTTTTTAAGTGGGAGAACTTGCACCATTGGTGGTTGACTAAATACTTTTTTGCCCCACTATATATAAAGTGAATCGATTGAGTGCTCTACGATAATGATGGCTGGTCGACAAATCACCCTCAGATGATTCGGTGATAGCCCTGAGACAACAATACAAAGGTCTTTTATAGCCAAGTGACAACCCCTTCAGGCTACATGACAAACAACAGTTGTATGGAATGGGTCACAAGGTTAAGATTTGTATGAGAGACCAAGGTCTGGCCTTGGAGTTATCTCTCCCTGGTACCTTATAGAACAGAAACATTAACTCATACTCTAGAATGCGGAATCACCCAAAGACATCGTACATTTTCCAGAAGCCCATTCTCAGTAGAACACATATCAAATCAAATGTATTTATATAGCCCTTCTTACATCAGCTGATATCTCAAAATGCGGTACAAAAAAGCACGGTAGAAAGGCCAAAACCTAGGAAGGAACCTAGAGAGGAACCAGGCTATGAGGGGTGGCCAGTCCTCTTCTGGCTGTGCAGGGTGGAGATTATAACAGAACATGGCCAAAATGTTCTAATGTTCATAAATTACCAGTATGGTCAAATAATAATTACAGTAGTTGTCGAGGGTGCAGCAAGTCAGCACCTCAAGAGTAAATGTCAGTTGGATTTTCATAGCCGATCATTAAGAGTATCTCTTCCGCTCCAGTTGTCTCTAGAGAGTTGAAAACAGCAGGTCTAGGACTAGTAGCACATCCGGTGAACAGGTCAGGGTTCCATAGAACAGTTGAAACATGAGCAGCAGCACGACCAGGTGGACTGGGGACAGCAAGGGTCAGGAGACACTGTGGCCCCATCCGATGATACCCCCGGACAGGGCCAACAGAAATAATATAACCCCACCCACTTTGCCAAATCACAGCCCCCACACCACTAGAGGGATATCTTCAAGCACCAACGTACCATCCTGAGACAAGGCCGAGTATAGCCCACAAAGATCTCTGCAACGGCACAACTCAAGGGGGGCGCCAAACCAGGCAGGAAGATCACGTCAGTGACTCAACCCACCCAAGTGACGCACCCCTCCTAGGGTTAGAGACAGAGAATCCCAGTGGAGAGAGGGGAACCGGCCAGGCAGAGACAGCAAGGGCGGTTCGTTGCTCTAGAGCCTTCCCGTCCACCTTCACACTCCTGGGCCAGACTACACTCAATCATATGACCCACTGAAGAGATGAGTCTTTAGTAAAGGCGACTAGCATACCCGTATCCGGGAGCGTAATCATAGCCTCAAACACATTAGCATAACGCAACTTTTCCTATTCATGAAAATCGCAAATGAAATGAAATAAATATATTCAAACACAAGCTTAGCCTTTTGTTAACAACACTGTCATTTCAGATTTTCAAAATATGCGTTACAACCAATGCTAAACAAGCATTTGTGTAAGTTTAGCATGGCATAATGCTATGCTAGGCTCTGCTGGCAGCAGGCAACATTTTCACGAAAATAAGAAAAGCAACCAAATTAGATAATTGACCTTTGAAGAACATCAGATGCTTTCACTCAGGAGACTTCCAGTTAGATAGCAAATGTTCCTTTTTTCCAAAAATAATATTTTTGTAGGCGAAAAAGCTCCCGTTTGTTCATCAGTTTTGGCTGAGAAATCGACCGAAAAATACTTCAACTATAACGCCAAACCTTTTTCAAAATTTGCTCCATAATATCGACAGAAACACGGCAAACGTTGTTTAGGATCCATCCTCAAGGTGTTTTTAACATATATATTCGCTAATATATCCGTCGAGGCAATTGTTTTCTCATAAGAAGTGATTGGAAAAATGGCTACCTCAGTATTTTACACGAGATCTTCTCCGGGAGAAATGGGTATTTCTCTTCAAGTCCCTGTTTGGGAGCCAATTCTGTAGCGTCCTTACAGGCTGTCCCCCGCCAAACTGGCAATTCTCAATGAACAACCCAAAAGGCATGACTTTGAAGGAGTACAAACCAGCAGGGGTGACAAAGGCAGTCTTGTCCTGACTAGCGGGATCCATTGACACCTACCAATAGCCACTTTTGGGTTGACGAATGCTCCAGCAACCTTCCAACGGTTGATGGAGACTGTCCTGGGAGATTTGAGGGGTAGAAATGGTCTTGTGTATCTGGATGACATCATAATCTACTCCTCCTCTGTCGTGGATCCGTCTTTGACAGACTAAAGGCTGCCATGAACTTGAAGAAGTGTCGTTTCTGTCTGCCAGAACTCAAGTTCATTGGTCATGCGGTTAATGCTGAAGGTATCCATGCCGATCCAGCCAAAGTTGCAGCCGTGCAGGAATTCCCAATTCCCACATCTCTCAAGGTTGTTCAGCGGTTTCTGGGTATGGATGGATGGTACCACAGAATAAGAAAGGTGTGAAATTCCAATGGACCCCTGCATGCCAAAGTGCATTTGAAGCACTCAAAAACAGTCTAATTACTCCTCCAGTGCTTGGACATCCTAACCTGAATGCTCATTTCATTGTGTACACGGATGCAAGTCAAACAGGACTTGGAGCAGTCTTGGCTCAACAAACAGGACTTGGAACAGAAGAAGTTCTTGCCTATGCAAGTCACACCCTTAATTCAGCCGAGAGGAATTATTCAACGACTGAAAGGGAGTGCCTCGCTGTGGTCTGGGCTTTGGAGAAATGGAGCTACTACTTGGAGGCAAAGATCTTCACCGTTGTCACAGACCATGCTGCTCTGCAGTGGGTTCTGGCATCAGGCAAGACCAACAGCCGTCTTATTCACTTGTCTATCAGACTGCAGAAGTTTGACTTCATCATTGAGTATCGCAAAGGAAAACTGAACGTTGTACCAGATGCCCTTTCTCGGATTACAGAGACTGCCAATGTTTGTCCTCCCTTGTGCAGTACTTATACTACCACTAAATGTCTGGATGATTCCTTTCCTCTGGATGATGAGAGTGTATGGAGAGCACAGCAGAAGGATGCTGCCATCATGGCGATCCACAAGAGTCTGTCGGAAGAAGACTCCAAGAGTCGCTTCAATGATAAGTATAGCATAATTCAGGATAAAGTGTATCGAAAAACTCCAAGAGGAGATGGAATACACAGCACCCATTATCGCATCTTCATTCCCTCTACATTGTGTGACCAGATAATCCAAGTTTATCATGCCAATCCCATGAGTGGCCATCTTGGAGTTTTTAAAACTTATCGAAGACTCCAAGAGGTGGTTTACTGGCCGGGCATGTGGGTTGATACCCGGAAGTTTGTACAGCAGTGTGAAGTCTGCCAGAAATACAAACCAGACATTGGCAGACCTGCCGGGAAAATGCAGCAGACCGTGGTGAACCATCCAAATGAAATGTTGGGAATTGACCTCATGGGACCTTTTCCTCCCAGCCGGGGGACACAGAATTAATTTTTATTGGTGGTAGTTGACTACTACACACACTGGGTGGAATTGTTTCCCCTCCGCAAAGCCACTGCATCAGCCATTGCTCTAATTCTGTGAAGGGAGGTTTTTACCAGATTCGGAATTCCCGACCAAATCCTCTCTGACCGAGGTCCGCAGTTCATATCAGGAATATACAAAGAGCTCTGTACCTACTGGGGTGTAATTGCCAAGCTGACCACAGCCTTACCATCCTCAGACCAACCTGACCGAGAGGGTAAACCGAACCCTGAAGGGGATGATTGCTTCATTCTTGGGGGATCAGCATCTTCCAGAATTTCGCTTTGTACTGAACTCTGCCGTGCAGGAGACTTCTGGGGTCACTCCCGCCGAACTCCACCTGGGAAGACCACTAAAAGGTCAGATGGACAGGGTCTTGCAAAGTTCGAATGTTTCACCTGACTGCCCATCGTTTGATGCCGTACAACACCACCACACCTTGCTAGCCAGAGTGGAGGCCAGCAAAACCAAAGCAAAACAACGACAGCTGAGAAACTATGACAAACATAGACGAGACGTGTGTTTTCCACCCCAGTCTCGTGTCTGGGTACGTTCACATCATCTGTCAAAGGCATGTAAGAAGTTCACTGCCTAGCTAGCTTCGAGATGGAAAGGTCCATACCGTGTAGTGCAGCAGTTGGGACCAGAGAACTACTTGGTCTGTTTGGAGGACACTGGGGAAGATGTCAGGACAGTGCATGTTGTTGACCTAAAGCCCTGCGACCCTACGGCAGAAGAGCTGGATCGCAGGCAAAAGCAACACCTGCAGGACCTCTTCGTGGAGGACTCTGATGAGGAGGACTTCCCTGGTTTTGTGTAGCAGGAACATGAACTTGTCAAAGCCTGCATCCTCTTTGTTTCTACAGGCATTGTTTTTTCATGGGGGGAGGAGTGTGGCGAAATCTGCACGGAGCCTTCACTGTTCACTGCCACTTTAAGAGCGCATGAGCAGTAAGGAAGGAGTAAATAAAGAGAGCTCATTCAGCTCTTTGGGGAGGGGCTCTTGGGTGGCGCGACAATTGATTGTGTGTGCTGTGCTGCAGAAGTTTTGTTTGTTTTCAGCGTTTGTAGTTTATAAAGTATTTAACTCAATCATCGGTGTGATCGCTTTAGATTTACATTTACATTTAACATTTAAGTCATTTAGCAGACGCTCTTATCCAGAGCGACTTACAAATTGGAATCGTGGTTGTTTTTGTTTGGGACCGCGCCCGTTATGGATCGCATGGATTAGTAGCAACATTGTTGCGAAGCTTTAACATACAAACCAACAAACCACCGGACCTCTCGTTCCAGTGCTTTACCCTGCAACAGACTCTCTATTTTTCAAATGCACTTCCCATTGAAGTTCATTAGAGCTGGACTATTATTGCCCTGCCAGAAGTATTTGGATGGACATTTTAGTTAAAAGGGAGGTTGCTTGCAAGTTGTAGTGTTATGTGAACTGTATTGAGGTGAGGTGTACTAATGACATGTGGCCGAGAAGACTGTGGACATTTTTAAGGCCTTTGTTGTGTCGATGAACACCCCCCCACATTCATACCCTCTGCACTCATCCACTACAAAATAATACAGAATATTGCAAATCCTCTGATGACTGGGTTCGTTCTTGTATGAAATTGCTGTTAAATTGCTCTGCCATTATTAGTATTATTATCATTGTATGAGGTATTCTTGTTGGGGTTACCCCTGTGCTGTGATGTGGGTTTTATATGGTGTGTATTCTCTTTTCTCTCCACTGGCTATCTGGTAAACAGGCTACACTCTAGGCAGTCTCTTCTGCTGATGTGTGTGGGTCTGGTAGTGGTACTCTCTCTATTCTACTCTTTTCCTTTCGGCATGGTTAATACCTGCCTGGCGCCCGAACAAAATCATTCTTTACCCCTCTCTAATAAATACCGTTATACAAATATGGTCCCTTACAGCTATTATCCAATGGAAATGCCTAAAACGACGTCACAATGCCGTAGACACCTTGGGGAATGCGTGGAAAACGTAAGCTCATTCGTAGCTCATTCACAGCCAGTCATTGGCATGAGGCGGTTTAAAAAAATGCGGCACTTCCTGATTGGATTTTTATCTGGGTTTCGCCTGTAACATCAATTCTGTAGCACTCACAGACAATATCTTTGCAGTTTTGGAAACATCAGAGTGTTTTCTTTCCAAAGCTGTCAATTATATGCATAGTCAAGCATCTTTTCGAGACAAAATATCTTGTTTAAAACGGGAACGTTTTTCATCCCAAAATTAACCTTTTGGGGCCATAGTTCCACTTTGGGAACCCCGCCCACACCCCCTGAGCTGTAATGTGGCGCAGGGAACGTAAGAAATAATCCTAAAAATATTTAACCTCCACAGATTAGCAAGAAAAATGGCTCAAATGAAAGATAAACAAGTTGTTTATCTCCCCAGCAAGTCAGATTTCTAAAATGTTTTACGGCGAAAACATAGCACATATTTATGTCCAACCACCACTGCAGACATACCTCATTAGCATAGTCAAGTAGGAAAAAATATGCAATCAACAAACGCAGGATTAAAAGAAAAATCATTTCACTAACCTTTTGAAATCTTCATCAGATGACAGTAATATAACATGTTACACAGTACATTCATTTTTTTTTCAATAATCTGCAATATATATCCATAAATCTCTGTTTACAATTATGCATCGTTCAAAAATGCTACTGCAATGTCAGGAGAAATGAAATAGCTCCGGCAGATAACGTCAGCTAACAAGGAATACACATCATAAACTTTGACTAAATATGCATGTTTTACATATGTATGGCAAGATACACTTCTTCTAAATGCAATCGCTGTGTTACATTTATTTTTAACGTTACATTTTGCGTTCACTAGGCTATAATAGGGAGTCGGCGCTCCCATATTAGCATAATGACTCCTCTATCTTGGAGTCGACAGAAACCCAAAATTAACACATAAATATTCCCTTACCGTTGCTGTTCTTCCATCAAAAGACCTGGAAGGGTTAATACTCACCAAGTTAGCGTTCAGTTTTCAAGTCTGTGTCTTTCGGTTCTCAAACTAGCCACATTTCGGTCGAAATGTATGCACATTTATAGTGGATGCGCACCAAAACGTTGAAAGTATACATTATATGTCGAGTAAACTTGTCAAACTATGTTCATAATTAAGCCTTAACATGTTATAAAGGTCTACAGCAATCGTGAGGGCGAACAGACACACACACGTTGTTCAATCGTTCCTGAGGAAAAGAGAGAAAAACTTCAGAGCGCACATTGGGTAAACTTTTTTTGGGCGTGACCGAGACCTTTCCGCACGCTGAACGTCTCGTGAGCGCGCGATTCTCACAGTTACACGCCTCATCGAAAGCAGGCTTCGCGCTGAAGACGTAGAAACTGTTCCCATGGTTATAACTGCTTGGTAAGTGCGTATACGATGACGTCAAAGTGGTGGCAACTTTTTTCATTACAAGAGAGACTTTGGGAGAATGCATGCCCTGACACTTCTGCTTTACATAGAGACAAAATTTAAACGGTTTTAGAAGCTTTAGAGTGTTTTCTATTCGATAATATTTTTTATATGCATATATTAGCAACTTTTGACAAAAATGTATCATGTTTTATATGGGTACCGAATTCCTCCAGAAGGGGCAGTAGTCAGGGGTAGCCTTAAGGGGTAGCGTCCCCTATATCCAACTGGTTAAAGGTTGAGACCGAGTCTACGTCTCTCACATGGGTAGGCAGACCATTCCATAAAAATGGAGCTCTATAGGAGAAAGCCCTGCCTCCAGCTGTTTGCTTAGAAATTCTAGGGACAATTAGGAGGCCTGCGTCTTGTGATCATAGCGTACGTGTAGGTATGTACGGCAGGACCAAATTGGAAAGATAGGTAGGAGCAAGCCCATGTAATGCTTTGTAGGTAAGCAGTGAAACTTTGAAATCAGCCCTTGACTTATGGCTGCAGGGGCAGTATTGAGTAGCTTGGATGAAAGGTGCCCTAATCAAATGGCCTGCTTCTCAGTCATAGTTGCTAATATTTGCATAATATTATCAGTATTGGATAGAAAACACTCTGAAGTTTCTAAAACTGTTTGAATTATGTCTGTGAGTATAACAGAACTCATAGCAGGCAAAAACCTGAGAAATTCCACTTCCTGTTTTTTTTCTTTCTGGAGGTGGCATATTGTCAACCAAGGTCTCATTGAAATTACAGCGAGATATGGATGAGTTCTCACTTCCTACGCATTCCACTAGATGTCAGCAGTCAACAGAACTTTGTCTGATGACTCTAATGTGAAGGTGGGCCGTGTAAGGTCCTGGGTGTCGTGAGGGTGAAATCAGGCGCAGGAAAGCAGAGTTCAATAAAGTGCTTCTTTAATGCACACACGGAGAACTACGGTCCCCCCACTTACGGGTGCTCAAACCAAATGCCCCAGACACAGGGAAACGAAAACAGTCTAGCACTAAATACACAAACATGTACATCTAATGGAAACACCAGGGTTACAATAATCAATCCCGCACAAAGAACCAGGCTGACTAATAAAGCCTCACTAATTATAACCAACTCAAAACAGGTGTACTCAATAAACACATAAGGAGGGGGAGAAAATAATCAGTGGCCGGCGACGACGACCGCCGAGCGCCACCGAACGGGAAGGGGAACCACCTTCGGTCGGAGTCGTGACAGGTCGATTGACACAGTCACCACAGCCATGAGTGGACCATGCTTTCGCCAGGCGTGTTCACAGGGGAAGGACTTGCGTTCCACCGCTCATCTGAAGTAATTCTAATTCTCCGGTTGGAACGTTATTCAAGATATATGTAAACAACATTCTAAAGATTGATTCAGTACATCGTTTGACATGTTTCTACTGACTGTTACGGAACTTTTGGACATTTCGTCACGTTATAGTGGACGCGCTTTGTGAATTCTTTACCAAACGCGCTAACCAAAGTAGTTAATTGGACATAAATAATGGACATTTTCGAACGAATCAAGCATTTATTATGGACCTGCGATTTTTAGGACTGCATTCTGAGGAAGTTCATCAAAGGTAAGGAAACATTTATCATGTATTTTCTGGTTTCTGTTGACTCCAACATGGAGGCTAATTTGGCTACTGTTCTGAGTGCCGTCTCAGATTATTGCATGGGTTGCTTTTTCTGTAAACCTTTTTTGAAATCTGACACAGCAGTTGCATTAAGGAGAGGTATATCTATAATTCCATTTGTATAACTTGTTTTATCATCTACATTTATGATGAGTATTTCTGTTGAAACGATGTGGCTATGCATCTAGCGAATCTAACGTGCCAATGTAAACTCCGATTTGTTTTACATAAATATGAACTTTATCAAACAAAACATGCATGTACATGAAGTCCTATGAGTGTCATCTGTTGAAGATAATTCAAGGTTAGTGATTAATTTTATCTTTATTTATGCTTTTTGTGAATGCTTTATTTTGTGGGAAAATGGCTGTGCTTATTGTGGTTCGGTGGAGACCTAACATAATTGTTTGTAGTGCTTTCGCTGAAAAGCCTATTTGAAATCAGACACTTTGGTGGGATTAACAACGAGAATAGCTTTATAATGATAAAAGACACATGTATATTTTAGGAATTGTAATTATGAGATTTCTGTGGTTTGAATTTGGCGCCCTCTATTTTCACTGGTAGTTGTCATATCGATCCCGATATCGGGATTGCAGCCATAACAAGTTAACAGGAAGCCAGTGTAGGGAGGCTAGCACAGGAGTAATATGATCACATTTTTTTGGTAGCAGCCGTATTTAGCACTAACTGAAGTTTATTTAGTGCTTTATCCAGGTAGCCCGAAAGTAGAGCTTTGCAGTAGTCTAACCTAGATGTAACAAAAGCATGGATACATTTTTTTGCATCATTTTTGGACAGAAAGTTTCAGATTTTTGCAATGTTATGTAGATGGAAAAAAGCTGTCCTTGAAACAGTCTTGATATGTTCGTCAAAAGAGAGATCAGGGTCCAGAGTAACGCCGAGGTCCTTCACAGTTTTATTTGAGACGACTGTACAACCATCAAGATTCATTGTCAGATTCAACAGAAGATCTCTTTGTTTCAGGGGACCTAGAACAAGGATCTCTGTTTTGTCCGAGTTTAACCTTTTTGGGATAGGGGGCAGCATTGTCCCTTTTGGATGAAGAGCGTGCCCAGAGCAAACTGCCTCCTACTCTGTCCCAGATGCTAATATATTCATATTATTATTAGTAGTATTGGATAGAAAACAGTCTGAAGTTTCTAAAACTGTTTGAATGATGTCTGTGAGTGTAACAGAACTCAAATGGTAGGTGAAAACCTGACAAAAATCCAACCAGGAAGTGGGACATCTGAGGTTTGTAGTTTTTCAAAGCTTGTAAACTGAGATTTTTGAATATAAATATGCACATTATCGAACAAAACATACATGTATTGTGTAACATGATGTCCTATGAGTGTTATCTGATGAAGATCATCAAAGGTTAGTGATTAATTTGATCTATATTTCTGCTTTTTGTGACTTGGCTGGAAAAATGGCCGTGTGTTTTTTGGACTTGGCTATGACCTAACATAATCATATCTTGTGCTTTCACTGTAAAGCATTTTTGAAATCAGACACGATGGGTAGATTAACAAGATGTTTATCTTTCATTTGCTATATTGGACTTGTTAATGTGGGAAAGTTACATATTTCTAAAACATATTTTTGAATTTCGCACGCTGCTTTTTCAGCGGAATGTTGTGGAGGGGTTCCGCTAGCGGAACGCTTGCCCTAGAAAGGTTAAAAGTAGAAAAAAAAAAAAAAAGTTTGCAGCCATCCACTTCCTTATGTCTTAAACACAGGCTTCTAGCAAGGGCAATTTTGGTGCATCGATTTCATGACTAGAAGTTCAAATGACGAAAACGCAACAAAAAAAAATTGAAATTGAAATTTGCTATTGTAAATGTTAGCAACACCCCGCCTTTGCGGGATGCATGGGGGATATGGTCACTAGTGTAACCAGGAGGTGAGGCCTCATTTATAACACAGTAAATTCATCAGGCTTAAGCCATGTTTCAGTCAGGCCAATCACATCAAGATTATGATCAGTGATTAGTTCACTGATCAAGTGAGGGATCTAACATTAAGTAGCCCTATTTTTAGATGTGAGGTATCACGATCTATTTCAATAATGGCAGGAATGGAGGAGGTATTTATCCTAGTGAGATTGCTAAGGCGAACACCGCCATGTTTAGTTTTGCCCAACCTAGGTCGAGGCACAGACACGGTCTCAATGGGGATAGCTGAGCTGACTACACTGACTGTGCTAGTGGCAGACACCACTAAGCTGTCAGGCTGGCTAACAGCCTGCTGCCTGGCCTGCACCCTATTTCCTTGTGGAGCTAGAGGGGTTAGAGCCCTGTCTATGTTGGTAGATAAGATGAGAGCACCCCTCCAGCTAGGATGGAGTCCGTCACTCCTCAGCAGGCCAGGCTTGGTCCTGTTTGTGGGTGAGTCCCAGAAAGAGGGTCAATTATCTACAAATTCTATCTTTTGGGAGGTGCAGAAAACAGTTTTCAACCAGCGATTGAGTTGTGAGACTCTGCTCTATAGCTCATCACTCCCCCTAACTGGGAGGGGGCCAGAGATAATTTCTCGATGCCGACACATCTTTCTAGCTGATTTACATGCTGAAGCTATGTTGCGCTTGGTGACCTCTGACTGTTTCATCCTAACATCATTGGTGCCGACGTGGATAACAATATCTCTATACTCTCTACACTCGCCAGTTTTAGCTTTAGCCAGCACCATCTTCAGATTATATTTAACGTCGGTAGCCCTGCCCCCTGGTAAACAGTGTATGATCGCTGGATGATTCGTTTTAAGTCTAATACTGCGGGTAATGGAGTCGCCAATGACTAGGGTTTTCAATTTGTCAGAGCTAATGGTGGGAAGCTTCGGCATCTCAGACCCCGTAACGAGGGGGGTAAGGACAAGAGAAGGCTCGGCCTCAGATTCCGACTCGCTACTTAATGGGGAAAACCGGTTGAAAGTTTCTGTCCTCTGAATGAACGACACCGGTTGAGCATTCCTACAGCATTTCCTTCCAGAAGCCATGAGAAAGTTGTCCGGCTGCGGGGACCGTGCGAGGGGATTTTTTACTAATGTTACTATCTGTACTTACTGGTGGCACAGATGCTGTTTCATCCTTTCCTACACTGAAATTACCCTTGCCTAACGATTGTATCTGAAGCTGGGCGTCCAGAGTGAAAAAGTTGAATGAAAAAAAAGTTGAGTGAGGGAATAACTAAAAATATAAGCGGTAATTAAAAAGTAAAAACCGTAAAGTTGTCAGGTAGCAAAGTAAGCTTGGCAACAAAACGCACAGCAACACGTAAACAAGTCTGCAAGTTGTGACCAGAAATGACAAGCCGTGTATTCTCTGTGTATTCTCTTATACAGATGAGCATTCTAATAACCCCTTATTCTGTTGCATGAAACAACCATTTGATAAAATAACAGCATTATCACATAATCTTGTAATTTCTTCACCATACACGCCAAATATATTTTCGACCAAGCCACAAGTCTGAGCTACCAAAAACATTCCATGACCAGACATGGCTTATCAAAACAGAAGATTTTCTATGGGTGTATAGAGTTTCATGGCAGAAAATAAGTGTATGTATGTAAATGTTTTAAAAAACTGTTTTATATTGATATTGGAGAACCTCGTAAATATACTATTTAAACATTCTACACCCTTTAAATGACCATTCAACCCCTATACCCATTATTCCTGTAGCTCTAACTCCAAAAGGTTCTGGGACACTATAAAGTCCATGGAGAACAAGAGCACCTCCTCCCAGCTGCCCACTGCACTGAGATTAGTAACACGGTCACCACCGATTAATCCATGATAATCAAACTTCAACAAGCATTTCTCAACGGGTGGCCATGCCATCCTCCTGGCTACTCCAACCTCGGCCTACAGCCCCCCCCCCACCCCCCCGCGCAGCTACTCGCCCAAGCCTCCTCAGCTTCTCCTTTACCCAAATCCAGATAGCAGATGTTCTGAAAGAGCTACAAAACCTGGACCCGTACAAATCAGCTGGGCTTGGCAATCTGGACCCTCTATTTCTGAAACTATCCACCGCCATTGTCGCAACCCCTATTTCCAGCCTGTTCAACCTCTCTTTCATATCGTCTGAGATCCCCAAGGATTGGAAAGCTACCACAGTCATCCCCCTCTTCAAAGGGAAGACACCCTGGACCCAAACTGTTACAGATCTATATCCATCCTGCCCTGCCTATCTAAGGTCTTCGAAAGCCAAGTCAACAAACAGATTACTGACCATCTCGAATCCCACTGTACCTTCTCCGCTGTGCAATCTGGTTTCTGAGCCGATCACGGGTGCACCTCAGCCCGCTCAAGGTACTAAACGATATCATAACCGCCATCGATAAAAGACAGTACTGTGCAACCGTCTTCATCGACCAGGCCAAGGCTTTCGACTCAAAAGCCAAAAGCAATCACCATATTCTTATCGGCAGACTCAGTAGCCCCGGTTTTTCTAATGACTGCCTTGCCTGGTTCACCAACTACTTTGCAGACAGAGTTCAGTGTGTCAAATCGAAGGGCATGTTGTCCGGTTCTCTGGCAGTCTCTATGGGGTTAAATTCTCGGGCCGACTCTTTTCTCTGTATATATCAATGATGTTGCTCCTGCTGCGGGCGATTCCCTGATCCACCTCTACGCAGAGGACACCATTCTGTATACTTCTGGCCCTTCCTTGGACACTGTGCTATCTAACCACCAAACGAGCTTCAGTGCCATACAACACTCCTTGTGTGGCCTCCAACTGCTCTTAAACGCTAGTAAAACCAAATGCATGCTTTTCAACCGTTCGCTGCCTGCACCCGCACGCCCGACTAGCATCACCACCCTGGATGGTTCCGACCTAGAATATGTGGACATCTATAAGTACCTAGGTGTCTGGCTAGACTGTAAACTCTCCTTCCAGACTCATATCAAACATCTCCAATCTAAAATCAAATCTAGAGTCGGCTTTATATTCTGCAACAAAGCCTCCTTCACTCACGCCGCCAAACTTACCCTAGTAAAACTGACTATCCTACCGATCCTCGACTTCGGCGATGTCATCTACATCTGTAGCTTCCAACACTCTACTCAGCAAACTGGATGCAGTTTATCACAGTGCCATCCGTTTTGTCACTAAAGCACCTTATACCACCCACCACTGCGACCTGTATGCTCTAGTCGGCTGGTCCTCGCTACATATTCGTCGCCAGACCCACTGGCTCCAGGTCATCTACAAGTCCATGCTAGGTAAAGCTCCGCCTTATCTCAGTTCACTGGTCACGATGGCAACACCCACCCGTAGCACGCGCTCCAGCAGGTGTATCTCACTGATCATCCCTAAAGCCAACACCTAATTTGGCCACCTTTCATTCCAGTTCTCTGCTGCCTGTGACTGGAACGAATTGCAAAAATCTTTGAAGTTGGAGACTTTTATCTCCCTCACTAACTTTAAACATCTGCTATCTGAGCAGCTAACCGATCGCTGCAGCTGTACATAGTCCATCGGTAAATACCCCACCCTATTTACCTACCTCATCCCCATACCGTTTTTATCTATTTACTTTTCTGCTCTTTTGCACACCAGTATCTCTACCTGCACATGACCATCTGATCATTTATCACTCCAGTGCTAATCTGCAAAATTGTAATTATTTGCCTACCTCCTCATGCCTTTTGCACACAATGTATATAGACTCTCTTTTTTATTTTATTTTATACTGTGTTATTGACTCGTTTATTGTTTACTCCATGTGTGACTCTGTGTTGTTGTCTGTTCACACTGCTATGCTTTACTATCTTGGCCAGGTCGCAGTTGTAAATGAGAACTTGTTCTCAACTAGCCTACCTGGTTAAATAAAGGTGAAATAAAAATGTAATACATAACCGAACCTCTACTACCATGGTCTTCGGCAGAGCATATTTCTGATGAGCAAGACAATTATGCACGGAATTCTCAATACCTATCTAAATCGAGCACCTGTGCCATGATTTGGCTTTCACCTTCAGAAAATACATCCCTCTGTTAAGTAGCCCACAGAACCCAAGCAGATACACGCACCTGTCGCAAAACATGCCGCATGTTAATATTTTGCAGTGGTAGCCTACAGAAAGAATGCAGGTAAGGTGATAGTTTATATGTCTATGATGACATACAAGTAGGCCTATATGTATTTGAATCTATAGCTTCACCAAGCCCATTATAGGCCTATATGAAGATAAGCTTACTATCGCAAATAGCCCTATATTGCGTAGCCTATTCGAAGGTCAGTCTGCAATATAATAAGTTATTCCCTGTTACAAATGGTAACAGGAGCCCTGCACGGCCTAAATAGTTAACGCTGTATCAGCCCTTTCAAAACGCCCTAATTCTTCATGACACCCCTCACGCAGATCCACTGATGTAGGAATTTGCCTCCGTATTATGTTTTCTCATTACTCACAATAAAATCATTAGGCCTACTAAAGTTGTTCAGACCAATCCACTGCTCATAACCTATATCAATCAGAATTGTGCCAGATGCCTATCTTAGTAGGCTATAGTTTGAACTTCATCACGTAAAATTCTATATTTTTTATACGATTTATATATCAATTAACATAAATTAATTTAGGTAAAATTAACTATTAAATCATATGTTGCTGTTAATAGGCATACTACGTTATTGTCCTTCTTCAGCTTTAACAGGACACATGTCTCTGGATAAGAGCGTCTGCTAAATGACTTAAATGTAAATGTAAATGTAAATGTCCTACCATTTGAAATGATGGTGTAGGGTACCATGCACTGCTGACAAATATGGGTTGGGCACCAGTACATTCCACTCAATATCTGATTAGAAAGATGATGTTGTACTTACAATGTTGCAAGGGGCAGCAATGGCTTAGAGCATCAAATCAAATGTTAATTGTCACAATACAGGTGTTTATCAGATGTAATTGTAGGTGTAGTGAAAGCTTGTGTTTCTAGCTCTAACAGTGCAGTAATATCTAACAGTAATATCTAATCATTTCACAACAATACACACAAATCTAAAGTAAAGGATTTAAGAATATATAAATATTGCCTGAGCAAAGTCAGGGATGAGTAATGCAAAATATGTAAACATTATTAAAGTGGCCAAGTCTAGGGCAGCAGCCTCTAATGTGCTAGTGATGGTTATTTAACAGAAATGAACAGTCTGAGGGCCTTGAGATATAAGCTGTTTTTCAGTCTCTTGCTCCCAGCTTTGATGCACCTGTACTGACCTCGCCTTCTGGATGATAGTGGGGTGAACAGGCAGTGGCTTGGTTGGTTGTTGTCCTTGATGATCTGTTTGTCCTTCCTGTGACATCTGGTGCTGTAGGTGTCCTGAAAGGCAGGTAGTTTGCCCCAGGTGATGCGCTGGCAGACCGCACCACCCTCTGGAAGTCCAGCGGTTAAAGGCTGGTGCAGTTGCCGTACCAGGCGGTGATACAGCCTGACAGGACGCTTTTAATTGTGCATCTGTAAAAGTTTGAGGTTTTCAGGTGCCAAGACAAATGTCTTCAGCCTCCTGATGTTGAAGAGGTGCTGTTGCGCCTTCTTCACCACACTGCCTGTCTGGGTGGACCATTTCAGATTGTCCGTGATGTGTACGCCGAGGAATTTGAAGCTTTCCACCTGCTCCACTGTGGTCCCATCGATGTAGATAGGGGGGTGTCCCTCTGCTGTTAAAGTCCACGATCAACTCCTTTGTTTTGTTGACATTGGGTTTTGGTCTTTTTTGGGGTATTTTATTAGGATCCCCATTAGTTGTTGCAGAAGCAGCAGCTAATCTTCCTGGGGTCCAGACAAAACACTAAACATAATACAGAACATCAATAGACAAGAATGGTGAAAAAGACAAAGACAGAACTACAAACATTTTTTTTAAAGGCACACATAGCCTACATGTCAGTGCATACACACAAACTCTCTAGGTCAAATAGGGGAGAGGTGTTGTGCTGCAAGGTGTTGCTTGTTTTTTGAAACCAGGTTTGCTGTTTATTTGAGCAATATGAAATGGAAGTTCCATGCAATTAGGGCTCTATATAATACTGTACTCTTTCTTTAATTTGTTCTGGATTTGGGGACTGTGAAAAGACCACTGGTGAGAGGCTATTTTCCTGGCACCACACTCCCAGGGCCCTCACCTTCTCCCCATTGTTGGTAATCAGGCCTACTACTGTTGTGTCATCTGCAAACTTGATTGAGTTGGAGGCCTGCGAGGCCACACAGTCATGGACTATCATGGTCCATGCCCCAGGACTACCTGACATGATGACTCCTTGCTGTCCCCAGTCCACCTGGCCGTGCTGCTGCTCCAGTTTCAACTGTTCTGCCTTATTATTATTTGACCATGCTGGTCATTTATGAACATTTGAACATCTTGGCCATGTTCTGTTATAATCTCCACCCGTCACAGCCAGAAGAGGACTGGCCACCCCACATAGCCTGGTTCCTCTCTAGGTTTCTTCCTAGGTTTTGGCCTTTCTAGGGAGTTTTTCCTAGCCACCGTGCTTCTACACCTGCATTGCTTGCTGTTTGGGGTTTTAGGCTGGGTTTCTGTACAGCACTTTGAGATATCAGCTGATGTACGAAGGGCTATATAAATACATTTGATTTGATTTGATGGGTGAATAGGGAGTACAGGAGGGAGCCGAGCACGCATCCTTGTGGGGCCCCAGTGTTGAGTATCAGCAAAGTGTTGTTTTTTTCCTACCTTCACCGCCTGGGGTCAAACCGTCAGTAAGTCTAGGACCCAGTTGCGCAGGACGGGGTTCAGACCCAGGGTCTCAAGCTTAGTGATAAGCTTGGAGGTTACTATGGTGTTGAATGCTGAGCTATAGTCAATGAACAGCATTCTTACATAGGTATTCCTCTTGTCCAGATGGGATAGGGCAGTGTGACGGCAATTGCATCGTCTGTGGATCTATTTGGGCGGTAAGCAAATTGAAGTGGTCTAGGGTGTCAGGTAAGGTGATATGATGCTTGACTAGTCTCATAGCACTTCATGACTGAAGTGAGTGCTACGGGGCAATAGCCATTTAGTTCAGTTACCTTTGCTTTCTTGGGTACAGGAACAATAGTGGACATCTTGAAGCATGTGGGGACAGTAGACTGGGATAGGGAGAGAATGAATATGTCCGTAAACACCCTTGCCAGCGGGTCTGCGCATGCTCTGAGGTTGCGGCTAGGGATGCCGTCTGAGCCGGCAGCCTTGCGAGGGTTAACATGTTTAAATGTCTTAGGTCAGCCACGGAGAAGGAGAACCAGTTTTCCAGTTTCCTCCGACGAACAGATTTTAGTATTAAAATAAAAAGGGATACATTTTTTAAATGGAATTCTAAGCATCACTCCAGTCAAAACAGGCTCTGCAAACGTTTGATTCCATTAATTTGCTATGGGCTTGCGCTAGTGTTCCTGTTTAGCCAACCTTCTTAAGCCATTTTCCAGCCTTGGGTGAATTTTGACTCTTTCTATTGTCAAGCCTATAGATAGCCAGAGCGAATTTATGAAAGCACCCAAATGTCCATTGAGAAAGCACAACGGCTATACCATTTAGCTAAGCTAAGAATGGTGGGAATAATCAAGTCAAATAAATGTTGGGTAGTTAGATAGCCTATAGTTAATATACTGGCAAGTTTGATGTATAACTACTAACGTTAGGTAGCTAGCTAACATACCGGCACATACTGTTGTAATGATATGCTATGTGGTTCGTAAGGACAGTGTAGCTAACAAATTGTCAGCCAACATGACGTGTAAGGTAACTTATTTGAAAAGTCATTCGTTTATTACATTGAGTAGCAAGCTACCCCTTGGTTGTTAGGGCAAATCTGGTCTGTGATAGGAGGGGGAATTTTCACACATAGCTCGGCTATTAGACAATTGTTTAGTAAAGGTTGAATAGTCTATTGTTCAGCTATTAGCCCCCCTCCCCAAATTGCAACAAATTATTGTTCCCATCTCATTCCTTTCCTCTTCCACGCGTCATTATTCTGCTCCTGAGTGGCTCGCTTGTGGGCGTTCTGGCAGGATATGGCAGCATCTTCGGTTGTGCGTCAAGAATTCTGCATACAGTAGCACGTTTGTATGAAGGTGTGGTTATTCACAGGCAAATTGTTTTGCTATGGAGGTACATTTCTGTCTTTTTGTTGAGAGCAAAACCTTCTTTTTTTTCAATCAGAAATAATTGTTCTGAAAGCAACTTTTTTCTGACACAAAGGAACTCATAGCGGACACCTACGAAGATAGTAGCACTGGGCTTATTGACATATCCTGAAAATGACATCTGCAGCTTTAGATTGAACAGTCATATCTCAGTTATTGTTTTCATATCTATAAAACAATAAGCTGTTTTCTTTACTTTCAGAGAGCAAGCTGATCAAGGGGTCGAAAATGTAGATATTGCCAGATGTTCACTGTCCGAGGGACAGCCCGTGGAAGCTTTATTGCTGGCAAAAGTGTCCATAACCAGAGGTAATTAAATTGCTCTTTGTTCTTTTTCTCTCCATCTCTGCCTGTCTTGTTGTATATGGAACCTGTCTCACATGCATTAATTTTTTTTTAAACTTAAGATGCCAGCTGCAAATTTTCAGATTTACACTACATAAACACAGCCATTTTCACTGGACTATCTGTTGCTGCTAAGTCATGATTTCCCAGGGGGTTAGCCTTGCAATAATCAAGTGGTGAGACACATAGCCCTCTATATTTAAATGTTTCAGGTACACTCCGATAGGTGTCTGCTTCACATACAGTATCTTCTATCGTTTGTCCCCATGTGTCTGTTTTTCAGCATAAAGTACTCTGTAGCAACTTAATGTGGACACCAGTTGAGACCACACACACACACACTGTTCCTAGGCCGTCATTGAAAATAAGAATTTGTTCTTAACTGACTTGCCTGGTTAAATAAAGGTAAAAAAAAAAATATTTAAAAAACACACACAATAACAGTCTCTCTTCTTCACTTCATCCCTCTCCCCCTTCTCCCTAAATCCTCTAGGTTATATCAGCTGTTTTGGTGAACCACTCCCACATCTGAAATGGCTGACAGAGGGCACAGCATAATCATAGGTGAGATGTCACTTGGTCCGGTCAACAGGAAGTATTTAAGGGATGCTTTACATTGAAATACAGACAGAGATGTAGTAGTCCCAGAGTTAATGATCCAAGGTCAGTTTTTCACCTCCTGATTATGATGACTGACCATGTTAGAATAAAAAAAATAGTCTTAATCATGCTCTCTCTCTATCCATCTGCCTCTCAGCTGCAGGCATGTTTTGATGTGAGAGAGGAAGCCAGTCCAGTCATCGCCACCTCACCCGCTCTTAAGATAACCTTAGGACCAACTGGGGGCCCAAGGCTGGTTAGGAGACACCGCAATTGTGATGAACTGAGAAAATATTAGGGCAGCACTGCAATTTACATCTTTCCCTTTCTGTCTTCTACACCTCTCTACCCACCCTGTCTGTCTTCCTCGTTTTATAATGCACACCATATGTGCACTGAGGTACAGATTGAACTTGTATTTGTAATATAATAATGTGTTTATGTATTTATAACACCTGGATAATGAACTTCTTTCAATAAAGCGTTTCACATTCTCCACTGGTTGAAATACTATCATGTGTCCTAAGATTAATGCAGGTGAAGGGAGTTCGATATGCATAGTTTTTTCTGTATATATGAATTACAAATCAATCATGTTTCTAGTCTATTGCATAGTTACAATGTGTAATCATTGATGTCCCGGAGCAGGAGTGGTAAACACTGTTGAAGTGTATAATTGTAATGCATACATGCAGACACAGCATCATTCAAATAATGGAGTTTGATATAACTGAAAAAGAATGTTTCAGAGATTCATACCTGAACTGCACCTTTATTTGACAAGGAAAAGTACATGATCAGCTACATGATCAACTATATTCAATGTACAGGCTACACTGTGGGAATCTCACGCATGGTAATAACTACAGTACATATATATAGGACTTGCATCCTTGGCACAATAAAGTTATTATATTCTATTCTATCCATAGGCTTCATTAATGCCATTCAGACTTTAAGTTAATGCCATTCAGACTTGAACAACTATGATAGCTGAGGTACATAGATTGGTATGAATATTAGTTCAGAACCTAAAGTTTTAGAGTCCATACAGAGATAGGCTACATAATAAAATGCTAATGAATTACTTAAAAATCATACAATGTGATTTTCTGGATTTTTGTTTTAGATTCAGTCTCTCACAGTTGAAGTGTACCTATGATAAAAATTACAGACCTCTACATGCTTTGTTAGTAGGAAACACTGCCGGTTTTGCAGGTTATCAAATACTTGTTCTCCCCACTGTATATATGAATATATATATATATACATAATTTAAAATAACACCACCCTACTCCACTAGGCCATAAACATTTAGGTTTAAAACTATTTAGTCCTACTTCAGGCCAACAACCTGAAAGGATGGGACACCACCACTTAACACACCCTGTAACTCTTCTGTTGTCAATTCTCGCACACCCAAATGCCTCTCTGCAGCTGACACCACAATCTCAATTTTCTTATGTTCCATCCCTGCTGTACAGTTGATAACCATTGCTATAAATGATACAAATCCAATCTTACTGAAATATCTATTACTTGTTGGCCTATACCTCTGTACTGGTACAGATCTACTACTCACACCACTCCTCTCAGGATCTCTCCCCGTTGACCCATCATCCTCTAATTTCTTCACTGCCTCAGCATGTGACAACATCTGCACTACTCTAACCCTGGAAACCTCAACCTGCCTCTCTTACACAGGACATTCCTGATCCCCAGCCCCATGGGCACCTCTACAATTAACACATTACACTACTTTCCCCAGTGCTACACATTCCTTTGTCTCATGCCCTTCTGCACAATTATCACACCTAGGAACCTCCCTCCTACACACTGCTGCCACATGCCCATAAGCTTGACACCAGTAACAACTTAATGTATTTGGCACAAAAGCTTGTATAGGATAACTTATTTATACACTAACATCACTTGTCAGGCAAAGACTCAACATTGAAACTCAAAAGAACAGACAATGACTCTTCTGTTTCACCACTAACGCCACCCTGTCTGCGTCGCACCTAATGACGAGCATCACAAAACTGGGAATCCCCTTCAGTTGGTCAAATTTTAAATGTACTGCTACCCTAGTAATCACTCCTTTCAATGGTGTCCATTAATTGAGAGCAAAACAATTCACATTTCTTTCCCCCATACGTTTAACGCAGAGCGCCTTCTCCTTCTTACCAGCAGAAACACAAACAATTATCACAAGACCACTTCTGGTTACCCTCACCGATTCCAAAGCACCCAACACTGTTTTCACCCACCCTGAAACCACAAATGGATCAGCCAAAAGGCAAGGGTCCTCCAAAAACTTCACTCCTACTGTCATAGACTCATCTTTGTACTTTAAGATTTCAGTGTAGCTTTTGATATTATTTAACATAACCTGTTGTTGAAAAGTCATATCGTGGATTCAGAGCTACAGTTGAAATCGGAAGTTTACATACACTTAGGTTGGAGTCATTAAAACATGTTAAACTATAGTTTTGGCAAGTCGGTTAGGACATCTACTTTGTGCATGACAAGTACATTTTTCCAACAACTGTTTCCAGAAAGATTATTTCTCTTATAATTCAACTGTATCACAATTCCAGTGGGTCAGAAGTTTACATACACTAAGTTGACCGTGCCTTTAATAAACAGCTTGGAAAATTCCAGAAAATGATGTCATGGCTTTAGAAACTTCTGATAGGCTAATTGACATAATTTGAGTCAATTGGAGGTGTACATGTGGATGTATTTCAAGGCCTACCTTTAAACTTTGCTTGACATCATGAGAAAATCAAAGAAATCCAAGACCTCAGAAAAAATAATTGTAGACCTCCACCAGTCTGGTTCATCCTTGGGAGCAATAAACAAACGCCTGAAGGTACCACGTTCATCGGTACAAACATTAGCACGCAAGTATAAACACCATGGGATCACGCAGCCGGCATACCGCTCAGGAAGGAGACGTCTGCTAGAGATGAATGTACTTTGGTGCGAAAAGTGCAAATCAATCCCAGAACAACAGCAAAGGACCTTGTGAAGATGCTGGAAGAAACAGGTACAAAAGTATCTATATCCACAGTAAAACGAGTCCTATATTGACATAACCTGAAAGGCCGCTCAGCAAGGAAGAAGCCACTGCTCCAAAACCGCCATAAAAAAAAGCTAGACTATGGGGACAAAGATCATACTTTTTGGAGAAATGTCCTCTGGGCTGATGAAACAAAAATAGAACTGTTTGGCCATTATCTTTGGAGGAAAAAGGGGAAGGCTTGCAAGCTGAAGGACACCATCCCAACCTTGAAGCACGGGGGTGGCAGCATCATGTTGTGGGGGTGCTTTGCTGCAGGAGGGACTGGTGCACTTCACAAAATAGATAGCATCATGAGGTAGGAAAATTATGTGGATATATTGAAGCAACATCTCAAGAAATAAGTCAGGAAGTTAACCTCTCGGGATATGTGGGACACTAGCGTCCCACCTGGCCAAAAGCCAGTGAAAATGCAGAGTGCCAAATTCAAATAAATTACTTTAAACATCTAACTTTCATGTAATCACACATGTAAGATAGCAAATTAAAGCTACACTTGTTGTGAATCCAGCCAACGTGTCAGATTTCAAAAAGGCTTTTCGGTGAAAGCAAACAATGCTATTATCAATGCTATTACCCCAGTAAACAAAGAGAGAAAAGCATATTTCAACCCTGCAGGCGCAACACAAAACACAGAAATAAAGATATATTTCATGCCTTACCTTTGATGAGCTTCTTCTGTTGGCACTCCAATATGTCCCATAAACACAACAAATGGTCCAATTTGTTTGATTAATTCTGTCGATATATATCCAAAATGTCAATCTATTTGGTGCTTTTGATCCAGAAAAATCACTGGTTCCAAGTTGTGCAACATGACTGCAAAATGTCTCATAAGTCAGCTGTAAGCTTTGTCCAAATTACTTTCCTAATACAACTTTAGGTATTTTTTACGTAAATATTCGATACAATTGAACACGGGATGATCTGTGTTCAATACCGGAGGAAAACAAAGTGGAGCGTGCTTTTCAGGTCACGCGCCTCTAACAAAGAGGACACTAGACTGGAGCCTCATTCTGAACAGTGTTACTTCTTCATTTCTCAAAGGAGAAACCTCAACCAATTTCTAAAGACTGTTGACATCCAGTGGAAGTGATAGGAACTGCAGGAAAGTCGATTAGAAATCTGGATTCCCAATGAAATATTAAAACCCATTGAAAAGAGAGTGACCTCAAAAAATAAATAATCTGAACCGTTTGTCCTCGGGTTTTTGCCTGCCAAATAAGTTATGTTATACTCACAGACATAATTCAAACAGTTTTGGAAACTTCAGACTGTTTTCTATCCAAATCTTTACTTTGGACACAAAATTCATCTGGACGTGAAAATACTGCCCCCTGTCACAAAGAAGTAGTAATAGTTTCAAGTTTTAATGTCACATGCACACGTACAGTGAAATGCCTTTCTTGCAAACTCAAAGCCAAACAATGCAATAATCAATAACAATGTATTAAAGAAAGAAAACACGAGAATAAAGAATATGAAATACACTAGGTAAGTAAGCATACTATACAGTGCATTCGTAATGTATTCAGACCCCTTGACTTTTTCCACATTTTGTTACATTACAGCCGTACACGTTTTTTCCCTCATCAATCCTCACACAATGCCTCATAAATGACAATTCCTTTGACCTCATGGCTTGGTTTTTGCTCTGACATGCACGGTCAACTGACATGCACGGTCAACTGTGGGACAAATTGTGTCCAATCAATTGAATATACCACAGGTGGACTCCAATCAAGTTGTAGAAACATGTGCGGGTGTGTAGAGTCAGTATAAATGTATGTGCATACTATGTGTGAGTAAGCAAATGATGGAGGGGGTGTTTGTGTGTGTGTTGGAGTGACAGTGTGTGTGAGAGTGTAGGGCCCTGTGAGCTTGCATAGAGACAGTGCAAATACTGAACTAAAAGGTCAATAAGAAAACAAGCTAAAATCAGTCCATGTACCCATTTTGTTAGCTATATATCAGTCGTGTTGCTTGGGGATAGAAGCTGTTCAAGAGCTTGTTGGTTTCGGACTCTATGTAGTGTTACCTCTTGCCGTGCGGCAGCAGAGAAAATAGTCTATGGTGTGTGTGGTTTGGGTTTTTGACGATTTTCTGGGACTTCTATTCACACCGCCTGATATAGGTCCTGGATGTAAGGGAGCTCGGCCCCAGTAATGTATTGGGCCCTCTATAGCTCCATATGATCGAGGGCGGTGCTATTGCCATATCAAGCAGTGATGCAACCAGTCAGTATGCTCTCAATGGTACAGCTGTAGAACCTTTTCAGGATTTGAGGGCCCATTCCAAACTTTTTCAACTTCCTGAGGGGGAAGAGGCACTGTCGCGCCTTCTTAACGAATGTGCGTGTGTGTTTGAACCATTTTAAGTCTATAGTGATTTGGACACCGATGAACTTGAAGCTGTCCACCTGCTCCACTGCCGCCCTGTCGATGTGGATGGGGGTGTGCTAGCCCCCTTGTTTCCTGTCATCCACGATCAGCTTCTTGGTCTTGCTGACATTGAGGGAGAAGTTGTTGTGGCACCACACTGATATAACAGAGTATTTAGTGTAGATCGTTGACTTAAAATGACAATTAAATACATTTGAATCCTACTTTAACACAACAAAATGTGAAAAACGTCAAGGGGTGGGAATGTAGTAATAAAATTCAACGTTGGGATTTGCATAGGCTCTGGAGGAACTTAGCCTAATTAAAGATACAAAACTGTCAGTGTTCACCCTTAATATGTGATGACAATAGAACCGATGAAAAACAATGACAATTACTGTACCAAGTGACCCCCCCAAAAAAGATCTTAAATCCACACTCCTATTAAGCCTCGCCACCACTCCAGGGTTCCTCCAGGTTCCCGTTTCTACATTGAACCATTAAAGGTTCCTCCACGAATCCCTCAACTAACCGAAGGTGCAAATATGAACCATTGCAACTCCAGGGTTCCTCGAATCTGGTTCATTGAGGAACTCCAGGGTTCCTCGAATCACCACTTCCATTTTAGTACCACTATTGTTTTCACTATATATTTTACCTCTTGGGGATGTCATTCGAAAACAAAATGTTAACTTTCACTGCTATGCGGATGACACACAGCTGTACATCTCAATGAAACATGGTGAAGCCCCAAAATTGCCCTCGCTAGAAGTCTGTGTTTCAGACATAAGGAAGTGGATGGCTGCAAACTTTCTACTTTTAAACTCGGACAAAACAGAGGTGCTTGTTCTCGGTCCCAAGAAACAAAGAGATCTTCTGTTGAATCTGACAATTAATCTTAATGGTTGTACAGTAATCTCAAATAAAACTGTGAAGGACCTCGGCGTTACTCTGGACCATGATCTCTCTTTTGACGAACATATCAAGACTGTTTCAAGGACAGCTTTTTTTCATCTACGTAACATTGCATAAATCAGAAACGTTCTGTCCAAAAATGATGCAGAAAAATTCATCCATGCTTTTGTTACTTCTAGGTTAGACTACTGCAATGCTCTACTTTCCAGCTACCTAGATAAAGCACTGAATAAACTTCAGTTAGTGCTAAATACGGCTGCTAGAACCAAAAACTTTGATCATATTACTCCAGTGCTAGCCTCCTTACACTGGCTTCCTGTCAAGGCAAGGGCTGATTTCAAGGTTTTACTGCTAACATACAAAGCATTACATGGGCTTGCTCCTACCTATATTTCCGATTTGGTCCTGCCGTACATACCTACACATACGCTACGATCACAAGACGCAGGCCTCCTAATTGTCCCTAGAATTTCTAAGCAAACAGCTGGAGGCAGGGATTTCTCCTTTCGAGCTCCATTTTTATGGAATAGCCTGCCTATCCATGTAAGAGACGCAGACTCGGTCTCAACCTTTAAGTCTTTACTGAATACTCATCTCTTCAGAGGGTCTTATGATTGAGTGTAGTCTGGCCCTGGAGTGTGAAGGTGAACGGAAAGGCTCTGGAGCAACGAACCGCCCTTGCTGTCTCTGCCTGGCCGGTTCCCCTCTCTCCACTGGTATTCTCTGCCTCTAACCCTATTACAGGGGCTCTGGCTTACTGGTGCTTTTTCATGCCGTCCCTAGGAGGGATGCGTCACTTGAGTGGGTTGAGTCACTGACGTGATCTTCCTGTTTGGGTTGGCGCCCCCCCCTTGGGTTGTGCCGTGGCGGAGATCTTTGTGAGCTATACTCGGCCTTGTCTCGGGATGGTAAGTTGGTGGTTGAAGAAATTCCTCTGGTGGTGTGGGGGCTGTGCTTTGGCAAAGTGGGTGGGGTTATATCCTTCCTGTTTGGCCCTGTCCGGGGCTATCATTGGATGGGGCCACAGTGTCTCCTGACCCCTCCTGTCCCAGCCTCCAGTATTTATGCTGCAGTAGTTTGTGTCGAGGGGGGCTAGGGTAAGTTTATTATATCTGGAGTACTTCTCCTGTCTTATTCATTGTCCTGCGTGAATTTAAGTATGCTCTCTCTAATTCTCTCTTTCTCTCTTTCTTTCTCTCTCTCGTGGGACATGAGCCCTAGGCATGATGACTCCTTGCTGTCCCCAGTCCACCTGTCTAGAGACAGCAGGAGCGGTAGAGATACTCTTAATGACCGGCTATGAAAAGCCAACTGACAATTACTCCTGAGGTGCTGACTTGCTGCACCCTCGACAACTACTGTGATTATTATTATTTGACCATGCTGGTCATTTATGAATATTTGAACATCTTGGCCATGTTCTGTTATAATCTCCACCCGGCACAGCCAGAGGAGGACTGGCCACCCCTCATAGCCTGGTTCCTCTCTAGGTTTCTTCCTAGGTTTTGGTCTTTCTAGGGAGTTTTTCCTAGCCACCGTGCTTCTACACCTGCATTGCTGTTTGGGGTTGTAGGCTGGGTTTCTGTACAGCACTGTGATATATCAGCTGTGTTTAGGCCGTCATTGTAAATAAGTAAATAATAATTTGTTATTTTAACTGACTTGCCTTGATATATAAAGGTTAAATAAAATAAAAAATAAAAATGTATACAGATGAGAAAATAAACCCCATTGTCTGCACATACATGCTTATGTATTGTTGCAATATTGAAGATATATTTTAGAAGAAACGTTTGTCATTATTGAATAGTTTGTGCTTACTGGCTGATGGCTCCTGTCAATTTGAGCTGCGGACCAAGAATGTAGAGTTGCCAGCCACAATGAAAGGTAAAGGCAAAGATGTAATGTCAATTGAAAAGTAGAATTCTCTTTCGCCATCCCGCTCCTCAGACTCTCCTTCGCATCTCGTAATGGGAATAGGGACTAAGTTAAAACTGATCTCCTCGATCTTGATAAGGGATATGGCTGGATTGGGTTAAGATAAACTAACAATATCCTGATCAGAGTGAAGCTTAGTTCACTTCACTTCCCTGCCTCCTCAGTCTCTTGAAAATACCCTCTATTGATAAAACCTTTGTTCAATGAAAGGCCTTTTACTTACCAAGCCATGTTTTTGTGTCTTTTTCATAATTCAGCTTTGTGTGTCTTCCACTAACCAGCATACAAACTGTTTTTCTGTTAGCTCTGAGTGAAAGTCTCTCATTTGATAACAAGTGTTGCCACAGGAACTTTAGAGAATGAAAGGGGAGGCCTATACTGAAAGCAGGACCTGGGTTCAAATACTATTTGAAATCATTTAAAAGTATGTATCTGGGCTTGATTGAGCTTGCCTGATGTAATATAACTAATGGAAGAGTTGCAAAGTGCAAACCCTGCCCATATGGCACTCCATGCAGACTAAAGCAAATGCTAAAAGTATTTGAAAAAAAAAAGATTCAATTTAAACCCAGGTCTGCTCAGCGCCAAAAAACTTTTATTGATACCACAAAACACATGCATCCTTTATCACATATTCAAGCTGTGATTTATGCCTAAGGGGTCTGTCAGTATGACTCCACCAACTATATTAATTGACAACAGCATTATTTATAAGCATGGATGATCTTCAGACTTTCTGCAAATGTTGCCGTTCAGTGTGTTGTCAATTCGTCCTGTTTAACACATAGCTTTGCATGTTTAGAATTTTTGGGGGGTTTGTTTGTTGTGCATTGTTTTATGTGGAGACGTTGTGCAATTGAACTGCAATTTAGTGTGGCCCTGGGTGGTCAGGGTCAAAATTCCCCAATGCTTTCTCTCTCTGGGTCAAATCCAAAATTTGGGAAATGTGTTTGAACCTCACATGCATAGATGTCTATGGGAGAATGTTTCGAAACTTTGTTAGAGTTACACATAATGCATCTCAAGGATTTTACGTTGTATCCCTGTGTGACCCTCCAAAAAGAGACAGTACACTTGTGGGAGAGAGAGAGAGAGAGAGAGAGAGAGAGAGAGAGAGAGCGAGGGCGAGGGCGAGAGAGAGAGAGAGAGAATGATGAGAGCCTGCGTACCATTAGCACATACAGCTGCAGGCAGGGCTCAGACACAGACATACAGTGCCTTGCAAAGGTATTCATCCCCCTTGGCGTTTTTCCTATTTTGTTGCATTACAACCTGTAATTTAAATAGATTTTAATTTGGATATCATGTAATGGACATACACAACATATTCCAAATTGGGGAAGTGGAAAAAAAAAAAAAACTTGTTTAATTTTTTTTTTAAACATTCAAAACAGAAAAGTGGTGCGTGCATACAGTTGAAGTCAGAGGTTTACATACACCTTAGCCAAATTCATTTAGACTCAGATTTTCACAATTCTAGACATTTAATCTGAGTAAAAAATCACTGTCAGTTAGGATCCCCACTTTATTTTAAGAATGTGAACGCCCAATATATGTCAAGACTTGATAAGGGCTGTCTAGCAATGACCAACAACCAATTTGCCAGAGCTTGAAGAATTCTAAAAATAATAATGTGCAAATATTTTACAATCCAGGTGTGCAAAGGTATTAGAGACTTAACCAGACAGATTCATAGCTTCTAACATGTATTGACTCAGTGGTGTGAATACTTATATAAATGAGATATTTCTGTATTTCATTTTCTATACATGTTTTCACTTTGTCATATTGGGGTATCGAGTGTAGATGGGTGAGAAAAAACATTTATTTGATCCATTTTGAATTCAGGATGTATAACCACAAAATGTGCAACAAGTCAAGGGATATGAATACTTTCTGAAGGCACTGTATATGCTGTTGAAACTAACAACTCAAAAACCACTTGGAACTGGAGGTATTTTTTACATCGCTGGATAGAGGACAGCCTGCTACATTTCAGGGTGTTGGATTTTGATGCGGGGGTCAACAAAACAGAAAAGGAAACGCAACACTGTTTTGTCAATCAATTCTGTATATCGACATCACATTGTGATCAATAGAGCGAGTGGGGGGAAATCAGGTTGCACGTCCTGTTAAGTAAAACAGCTCAAAAACCACAAGGAATGTGGGAATAATTTGAAAAATCACTGGTTAGAGGAGAACTTGTAGATGACAGATGACTGACTTTTGAAGTGTTACAAAATAAAAGTGTGATATCAATTCAAAATGTTTTGCATAGTGCACAACATTGCATTAGGATGCAACATTATAACTACATAGGGAACAAGGTTTTTAAATATGTTTTTGACACTTTTCTACTATGACATGGGGGACTTTTATTTTGAAATTATCCCAAATCCGTGACCCAGAAATGACTTGTTAGTGTTCCTATCAATATGCTGAGCTAGCTAATTTTCAATCTCACCCACAAATTTCAAACATGCCACAATCCATAGCCTTTCCTTGCCTTTCTAGCCTTTAAATTGGCCTATTCTGTTAGTACAACTAATATTTGTCATGATTTGAGCACATACAGTGGGGAGAACAAGTATTTGATACACTGCCGATTTTGCAGGTTTCCCTACTTACAAAGCATGTAGAGGTCTGTCATTTTTATCATAGGTTCACTTCAACTGTGAGAGACGGAATCTAAAACAAAACTCCATAAAATCACATTGTATGATTTTTAAGTAATTAATTTTCATTTTATTGCATGACATAAGTATTTGATACATCAGAAAAGCAGAACCAAATATTTGGTACAGAAACCTTTGTTTGCAATTACAGAGATCATACATTTCCTGTAGTTCTAAATGCCTACTGCTTGTAAAATATATGTTTTTTCAACTATAAGGTCAGGATTGTCCTGACTTTCAAAAATGCCTGAATTTCACCATGGTGATAGGTTGGGGCGGCAAGGTAGCCTAGTGGTTAGAGCGTTGTACCAGTAACCGAAAGGTTTCATGTTTGAATCCCCGAGCTGACAAGAGCTGACAATGTACAAATCTGTCATTAACCCACTGTTCCTAGGCCGTCATTGAAAATAAGAATTTGTTCTTAACTGACTTGCCTAGTTAAATAAAGGTAAAATTGAAAAAATTGAAAAGGTTGCCATATGAGAATGATTAGAATATGTCAATTATTGCACTCTATCCATGCTGGCTTTCACGGGCTACCTGAGACATGACACAGACAGGTGGGATGGCATATAGGCGTTCACCAATTTATTAATGCGCAATTTTCCTAAATGGGTAATGGAACCACTACATTTTTATTGAACACTGCTGGGTTTTGCAAATTGTACTTTTTTTTTTAGCTGTGACGTCATTAAGTCCAGCTGTTTTTAATTGACACAAGATAGTTAAATGGAAATGCACCCCAGCAGGAAAACTTTATAAAATGTTGAGACAAAAGTTAATGGAAACATAGCTAATACCTGCTAACAGTTCCATCTAAATTCTCACTGCGCCTTCTTAAGAATTTCATCATGTTCACGTTGCTGTCCGAATCATCTATTTTATCTTGCACATTATTTCCCCTTGCTTCTAGCCTAGCATTTAGTTTAGTACAGCCAGGTTAATATAAGCCTAGCTGTCTGCCTGTCCGAAATTCTTAAGATTTGTTTCACTTCTGAAATGTAAACTCCCCTGGAGCCACCATAAACCCTTTTCCCATAACGTTAAAGGGAATTAAGAAGGAATGTCGACATAACTTGTAGCATAATAATTACTATTTCCTTTCCTATAGCACAATCTATAGCAATCTAAAATGAGCATATCTTGGCCAAATCCTGGTAGTGACTCCGGTTTAAGTAAAAATTGCCAGACCAAACTTCGGAGACTCCTCTCAGTTCACATACACAGATGAGAGAGTTCTAAGAACCCTATGCTATTTCAAAAACAACCATTCGATGCATAAACAGTATTAAACATAATCTTGTAATATTTCTACCACAGTTGTGACAAGGTAGGGGGATAAACAGAACACTCTCTCAACCAGCTTCATGAGGTAGTCACCTAGAATGCATTTCAATTAACAGGTGTGCTTTGTTTCCTTCTTAATGTATTTGAGCCAACCAGTTGTGTTGTGACAAGGTAGGGGTGGTATACAGAAACTAGGCCTATTTGGTAAAAGACCAAGTCATAGTGTGGCAAGAACAGCTCAAATAAGCAAAGAGAAACAACAGTCCATCATTACTTTAAGACATGAAGGTCAGTCAATAAGGAAGATTTCAAGAACTTTGAAAATGTATTCAAGTGCAGTCGCAAAAACTATCAAGCGCTAGGATGAATCCGGCTCTCATAAAGGACCACCACAGGAATGGAAGATCCAGAGTTACCTCTGCTGCAGAGGATTTCATTAGAGTTAACGGCCTCAGAAATTGCAGCCCAAATAAGTTCAAGAGTTCAAGTAACAGACACATCTCAACATCAACTGTTCAGAGGAGACTGTGAATCAGGCCTTCATGGTCGAATCGCTGCAAAGAAACCACCACTAAAGTACACCAACAAGAAGAAGAGAGTTGCTTGGGCCAAGAAACATGAGCAATGGACATTAGACCGGTGGAATTTTTGGATCGAACGGCTGTGTCTTTGTGAGAGGCGGTGTGGGTGAACGGATGATCTCTGCATGTGTATTTCCCACCATAAAGCATGGAGGAGGAGGTGTTATGGTGTGGGGGTACTTTGCTGGTGACACTGTCAGTCATTTATTTAGAATCAATTCACAGTTAACCAGCATGGTTACAACAGCATTCTGCAGTAATACGACATCCCATCTGGTTTGGACTAATTTGGACTATCATTTGTTTTTCAACAAGACAACACACCACCAGGTTGTGTAACGGCTATTTTACCAAGAAGGAGAGTGATGGAGTGCTGCATCAGGTGACCGGCCTCCACAATCCCCTGACCTCAACCCAATTGAGATGGTTTGGGATGAGTTGGACCACAGCGTGAAGGAAAAGAAGCCAACAAGTGCTCAGCATATGTGGGAACTCCTTCAAGACTGTTGGAAAAGCATTCCAGGTGAGCTGGTTGAGAGAATGTCAAGAATGTGCAAAGCTGTCATCAAGGCAAAGGTTGGCTGTTTGAAGAATCTCAAATTTAAAATATATTTTAATTTGCTAAACACTTTTTTGGTTACTACATGAGTCCATATGTGTTATTTCATAGTTTTGATGTCTTCACTATTATTCTACAATGTAGAAAATCGTTTTTTTTTTTTACTTGAATGAATAGGTGTTCTAAAATTTTTGACCAGTAGTGTACATACATATGCTACAGTAGAAACGACAACACAATATACAGACAACACAATATACATATTTGTAACTGTCACGACTTCTACCGAAGTCGGTTCCTCTCCTTGTTCGGGCGGTGTTCGGCGGTCGAAGTCAACGGTCTTCTAGCCATCGCCAATCCTTTTTTCATGTTCCGTTTGTTTTGTCTTGTTTTCACACACACCTGGTTTCAATTCCCTAATTACATGTTGTATATATCCCTCTGTTTCTCCACATGTCTTTGTCGGGAATTGTTTATTTGTAAGTACTCGTGCTATGTGTTACTGGTGCGCTACGGGTTTTGTACCCATGTGTTTGTTGTTTTGTATGCCGTTAGTTTTATATATTAAACTGCTCCGGCTTTTCACCAAGTTCTGCTCTCCTGCGTTTGACTTCCCTACCACCAGTTACGCACCCCTTACAGAATTCCCGACCACCTATGCTCCATCAGTCTTCCAATCCTTTGTAGACGAGATTTTAAGTGACCTGAACGGGCAGGGTGTAGTGGAGTATACGCTACATGTGTCTTTGGTGCGCAGTGTACTTGGACGACTGTTGGAGCATGACCTGTACGTCAAAGCTGAGAAATGCCTGTACTTTCAGCAAGCCATCTCCTTCCTAGGGTATCGCATTTCCACATCTGGGGTGGAGATGGAGAGTGACCGCATTTCAGCCATGTGTAATTGGCCGACTCCCACCACGGTAAAGGAGGTGCAGCGATTTTTAGGGTATGCCAATTACTACCGGAGATTAATCAGGGGTTTTGGTCAGGTGGCTGCTCCCATTACCTCACTGCTGAAGGGGGGTCCTGTAAGTCTGCAGTGGTCAGTTGAGGCGGACAGGGCTTTTGGGCAACTAAGGGCTCTGTTTAACTCGGCGCCCATGCTGGCCCATCCGGATCCCTCTTTGGCGTTCATAGTGGAGGTAGACGGGTCCGAGACTGGGATAGGAGCCGTGCTCTCTGAGCGCTCGGGTACACCACCAAAGCAACGCCCCTGTGCCCTCTTCTCAAAGAGGCTCAGCCCGGCGGAACAAAACTATGACTTGAGGGACGCGGAGCTGTTGGCTGTAGTCAAGGCCTTGAAGGCATGGAGACATTGGCTTGAGGGGGCTAAACACCCTTTTCTCATCTGGACTGACCACTGCAATCTGGAGTATATCCGGGCAGCGAGGAGACTGAACCCTCGCCAGGCAAGGTGGGCCATGTTTTTCACACGTTTTGTTTTCACCCTTTCGTACAGACCAGCTTCCCAGAACGTTAAGGCAGACGCACTGTCCCGGCAGTATGACACAGAGGAGCGGCCCATGGATCCTACTCCCATACTCCCCGACTCTTGCTTGGTGGCGCCGGTAGTGTGGGAGCTGGACGCGGACATTGAGCGGGCATCATGTGCAGAGCCCGCTCCCCCTCAGTGTCCAGCTGGGCATCTGTATGTTCCGTCTACGACTGGCTGATCTATTGGGCCCACACGTCACCCTCCTCTGGTCATCCTGGGATCGGTCGAACGGTGCGCTGTCTTAGTGGGAAGTACTGGTGGCCCACTTTGGCTTAGGATGTGAGGGTTTATGTTTCCTCCTGCTCAGTGTGCGAGGGCGTTCATGGAGGGCGTTCATGGAACGTCTGGGGGTCTCGGTCAGCCTTACCTCAGGTTTTCACCCTGAGAGTAATGGGCAGGTGGAGAGAGTTAACCAGGATGTGGGTAGGTTTCTGAGGTCTTATTGCCAGGACCGGCCGGGGAAGTGGGCAGCGTTCGTGCTCTGGGCAGAGATGGCCCAGATCTCGCGCCGCCACTCCTCTACTAACCTCTCTCCTCTCCAGTGTGTATTGGGGTATCAGCCGTTAGAGTCAGTATTTGCATTAGAGTCAGACCGAGGCTCCTGCGGTGGATGACTGGTTCTGGCGTGCGGAAGAAACATGGGACGCCGCCTATGTCCATCTTCAGCACGCCGTGCTGCGCCAGACAGTTGGCGCAGACCGTCACCGCAGTGAGACCCCAGTGTTCGCACCGGGGGATCGGGGATCTCCACATGTCTTTGTCGGGAATTGTTTATTTGTAAGTACTCGTGCTATGTGTTACTGGTGCGCTACGGGTTTTGTACCCATGTGTTTGTTGTTTTGTATGCCTTTAGTTTTATATATTAAACTGCTCCGGCTATTCACCAAGTTCTGCTCTCCTGCGTTTGACTTCCCTGCCACCAGTTGAGCACCCCTTACAGTGACAAAAACATAAAGGAAAGCAATGTGAGCCAGAACTTGTGTCAATTCGTGCAAAACTGCGCATGTGTTTGCATACTTGATCTGCGGAAACCTTGGTGAATGGAGTGAACTCTCCTCAAAGAGAGTAGTTTGTCAGGCTCAGTAAAGTTTCAAACATAAATTGTCCGCAACCCTGAAATGGTCTACTTCTATGTGAATTAATGAGGAGGCGGAACACACCTCAATTCAAACTGTTGTTAGAAGATACAACTTTTTAGAAAATCATTTGAAATTGACAAATTGCAACATAGCCTATAGATAAGTAACAGGCAGCGTGTGTTAACTGTCCTGTTGTCTAACAATCACATTTTGGAACAGTGAGTGCATTCTGATACCATGTGCATAAAACAACTCACGCTGGGGCAACTGTTAGAGATATTTGGGATTTCCGTATGAAAAAGTTAAACCCAAACCACACTCCCACTCCACTGAATAGCAGGCTAGTGTTTGCTTTGCAACGTTTGCAGTTAGTCACTGATTCATTGAATTTGTTGAATTTCCAACTTGTTGTGTAACGTTTATGGCCGATGAGCACCGATACATTTTATCAATCATTTGTCTTCATATGTGACTTACCGTGTCCAGATAAAAATATTTTCTTAAATATTGTATGGTTATTAGATGACGCTTACCTGACACACTTGTCTCAATTGATGTGAAGGAAATGCTATAACCACCCATCACCCACATCTAGTTAAGTGGATGGGTCACTATTGTCTAAAAATTTGCACATGTTCATGAAATACAATCAATGGCCGTAATCACCCCCAGACACACCTGCTAATTTGATAGGACATATAATAATCCGGCCGAAATTGAGTCTTTTGTTTAACCTCTTGCTTCTACTCGGGACGCTTGCGTCCCAACTAGAGCTCTGGAAATGCAAATGCGCTACGCTAAATGCTAATAGTATTAGTTAAAACTCAAAAGTTCATTAAAATACACATGCAGGGTATCGAATTAAAGCTACACTCGTTGTGAATCCAGGCAACAAGTCAGATTTTTAAAATGCTTTTCGGCGAAAGCATGAGAAGCTATTATCTGATAGCATGTAACACCCCAAAAGACCCACAGGGGACGTAAACAAAATAATTAGCATTTCGGCGTTACACAAACCGCACAATAAAATAGAAAACATTCATTACCTTTCACCATCTTCTTTGTTGGCACTCCTAGATGTCCCATAAACACTATTTGGGTCTTTATTTCGATTAAATCGGTCCATATAAAGCCTAGATATCGTTATATGTAGACTGTGTGATAAACGAAAAAAACATCGTTTCAAAACGTAACGTCATTTTTTAAAATTCAAAAAGTCGATGATAAACTTTCACAAAACACTTCGAAATACGTTTGTAATGCAACTTTAGGTATTAGTAAACGTTAATAAGCGATAAAATTCATCAGGAGGCGATGTAAAGATCATTAGCTGTCCGTCTGGAAAAATGTCCGGCTAGAAACTCAACGAAAATATCCGGTCCCTAGACCTGAGGAGATACGGTGCCCTGCATGTGTTTGACCAAGAAAAAACTCGAAGGGAAATGACAAGACTCTAGACACCGTGTGGAAGCTGTAGGTACTGCCACCTCAGTCAATTAATTGTGGTTCACCTTTATCAATGGGTTCAAGTAGCGCATGGATATATTTTCCCATTTTCAGTGATCAGTTTTTCCTGTGCTTTTCGATGTAAATGCCGTTCTGGTAAAGCCACAGCAGTGATTTAACCAGTTTTATAAACGTCTGAGTGTTTTCTATCCACACAGACTAAGCAAATGCATATACTATATTCCTGGCATGAGTAGCAGGGCGCTGAAATGTTGGCCGATTTTTAACAGAATGTTCAAAAAAGTAGAGGGTCGACTTAAGAGGGTAATTAAAGATAGGGCTGTCTACTGCCCCCTTTGGAGGAATTGCGTGCCCATAGTAAACAGAAAAAAAAGCTGTCAGAAATTGCTAATACATGCATATAAAAAAATATTATTGAATAGAAAACACTCTAAAGCTTCTAAAACCGTTTAAATTATGTCTGTATGTAAAGCAGAACTCTCAGGGCAGTCATTCTACCAAACTCTCTCTTGTCATCATAAAAGTTGGCCCAACTTTGACGTCATCGCCCCCACCCTTCCCAAGCACCTACAGACCTGGGAACAGTTTCTATGTCTTCAGCGCGATGTCTGCGCGCTCACGAGAGTTTTGGCGGGCCGAAACCTTTCGGTCACGCGAAAAAACAGGTTACTCTCATGTGCGCTCTCCTCCGGTGATGTCTTTTTTCCAAGATTGATTAAACGATGCGTGTGTTTCTGTTCGTCCTCAGGATTGTTGTGCACCTTTATAACATGCTAAAGCTTGATTATGAACATAGTTTCACAAGTTTAGTCGACATATAATATGTAATTTCAACGTTTTGGTGCGCATCCACTTGACTTTTGGCTGCATTTCAACCGAAATATGTCGTGTTTGATAACCGAAAGACACAGACTTCAAAACTAAACGCTGTTTTTGGTAAGTATAATTCCTTCCAGGTCTTCTGATGGAAGAACAGCAAAGGTAAGGGAATATTTATGTGGTAAATTTGGGTTTCTGTGGACTCCAAGATAGAGGAGCCATAATGCTAATTTCTGAGCGCCGACTCATATTATAGCCTAGTGAACGAAATCTGTAACGTTAAAAATAAATGTACACAGCGATTGCATTTAGAAGAAGTGTATCTTTCTATATATATGTAGAACATGCATATTTAGTCAAAGTTTATGATGTGTATTCCTTGTTAGCTGACGTTATCTGCCGGATCTATCGTCATTTCTCAGGACATTTGAGTAGCATTTTTTGAACAATGCGTCATTGTAAACAGAGATTTATGGATATATATAGCATATTATTGAAAAAAACATAAATGTACTGTGTAACATGTTATATTACTGTCATCTGATGAAGATTTCAAAAGGTTAGTGAACTTATTTTTCTTTTAATCCTGCGTTTGTTGATTGCATATTTTGTTCAACTTGGCTATGCAAATTAGCTGAGTCTTCGGTGGTGGTTTGACATAAATATGTGCTATGTTTTCGCCGTAAAACATTTTAGAAATCTGACTTGCTGGGTAGATAAACAAGTTGTTTATCTTTCATTTGAGCTATTGGACTTGTTAATGTGTGGAGGTTAAATATTTTTAAGAATATTTTTGCGTTCCATGCGCCACATTCCAGCTGAACGTGGGAGGGAAAGTTCCCAATTGGGACTCAACAGATCCCCAACAGGTTTTAAACACGTAACTTGCTAGCTAGCTATACAATGAACCAGCATAACCTCAACTCATACTACTACCAATACAAACATTGTCATAGCTGTAGTATGAATCTGCAGGTAGATAAAGCTAACAAACTAGGTGCCAATGTTAACTAGCTAACATTAGGCTAAAACTTGCAATGCAAATGGAATTTCTAATTCGAATAACTACACAGATCATACACGTAACGTTAGCTAGCGAGCCAGCAAGCTAACGTTTGCTAGCCAACTAACAGTATGCTTTAATTTGCAATAAAATGACTTTCTGACAAAATTAGAAATATATCTGGAAAATGTAGCTAGAATCTTACCCGTATACAATGGGATGAACACTTTACGGCAGACTTGAGGCATTTAACTCAGTTTTGTTTCTAGCTACATCTTGTTTGGCCAGCTTTGTGTCAAATCACTCCGGTTCACACTGACTGTGGCATGTGCAGAAAGTAGCCCATCACTTTTTCATACTTATCTGTCGATAGCGCCTGCTAAATTCAGGGCATCAATGTTGTTGAAAAAAGTAGCAAAAATGTTGTAGTTCTCGGTGGCTAACGTTATATGTTTTAAAAACGGAAGTAGTGTCAACACATACTGAACAGATCACGTTACAGACGGGCTACATGACAGACCAATCCAAACTGATATCCCGGCATGTCCGGCCAATATATTATCTCAGCCAATCATGGCTAGTGGGAAGTTTTCTGTCTTTTTCCATGGGTAAACCAACTAGGCTTGTAACTTAACCATTTTATTCATATTTATGGATGGAATATAAGTGTGTTATTAAGGCACATGAAAGTTCACATGTTCCAGAATGCATTTCTGCCCAAGAATGCATTTTGATAAAAAAATGCATGTTTACGCTCAAATGCTGCTCCTGTGAAGAAGTAGTGATGTGCGACGTGCGCCTAGTTTCCTGAAATGAGTCACATATGACAAGGATTTGCCTGTAGATTGTCGACTTGATTCAGGATGATGACTGCTTGTCTAACTTGCTAGCTAAGATTTTGAAAGTATGATGTTGACGTGATGAGTCCAGTCAAAGCTAAGGTAGATATAACGTTATTTGATGTAATTTTATCTGTGGCCTATGACATTGAGCCTTCTTGGATGGGCACTTCTAATGTAAATATATGGCAGTACCTATAAGGGGCTTAAATTTTTGACCTCCCCCTGTAGATTTTGTGGTGACATAGTGTCCCCATGACTGACAGAACACTGAGCCAATCATGGAGCAACTAGGGATCATTACTGACCCCTAGATTCCGTGTTTTTCCCGCTGGCTGCCCCATCTGTCATGTTATATCTTGTCCCTGTGCTTTCTCTTCTCTTCGTTTCCCCCTGCTGGTCGTATTAGGTTACTATCTTTCTCTCTCTCTTTCGTTCCGTTCCTGCTCCCAGCTGTTCCCCATTCTCCTAACGACCTCGTTTACTCTCTCACACCTGTCTCCTCTTTTGCCCTCTGATTAAGTCTCTATTTCTCTCTCTGTTTCTGCTTCTGTCCTTGTCGGATTCTTGTTTGCTTTGCCCTTGTCCCGTCCTGTCGTAATCTGCCTCTTTATTAGATGCTACGTGTGAGCAGGTGTCTTTGTCCTCTACGGCCCGCGCCTACCCTGAGGGACCTGCAGTCTGTTGCCGCTAGCCCTGCAATTCTCCTCTACTACTAGAAGGAGGACTCTCCTGCAAAGATAGAGGATTTATGTTTTCCCTGTTTGGACATCTCCTGTAACGATTGAGGATTTATGTTTTCCCTGTTTGGACATTAAAAGACTGTTTCTGTTGAATCGCTGTTGGGTCCTCACTCATCTGCATAACAGAAGAATCCGACCAAGAATGGACCCAGCGACTTCGGATCCTCTCTACTCAGCCGTCGAGATCCAGGGAGCAATGCTAGGCAGACACGAGCAGGAATTGTCTGCTGCTCGACATGCCGTTGAGACCCTGGCCGCCCAAGTCTCCGACCTCTCGAAACATATTCACAATCTCCGCCTCGATCCACCGGCTACTTCCAGGGCTTCCGAGTCTCCGGAGCCCAGAATTAATAACCCACCGTGTTACTCTGGGGAGCCCACTGAATGCCGCTCGTTCCTCACCCAGTGTGATATTGTGTTCTCTCTCCAGCCCAACACGTACTCCAGGGGTACAGCTCGTATCGCCTACGTCATATCTCTCCTTACTGGACGGGCTCGTGAGTGGGGCACGGCAATCTGGGAGGCAAGGGCTGAGTGTACTAACCAGTATCAGAACTTTAAGGAGGAGATGATACGGGTTTTTGATCGTTCAGTTTTTGGGAAAGAAGCTTCCAGGGCCTTGTCTTCCCTATGTCAAGGGAATCGATCCATAACGGACTACTCTATAGAGTTTCGCACTCTTGCTGCCTCCAGTGACTGGAACGAGCCGGCGTTGCTCGCTCGTTTTCTGGAGGGTCTCCACGCGGAGGTAAAGGATGAGATTCTCTCCCGGGAGGTTCCTTCCAGCGTGGATTCTTTGATTGAACTCGCTATTCGTATAGAACGACGGGTAGATCTTCGTCACCGAGCTCGTGGAAGAGAGCTCGCGTTATCCGTTTCCCCCCTCTCCGCATCACGACCATCTTCCTCCACTGGCTCAGGTGCTGAGCCCATGCAGCTGGGGGGTATTCGCATCTCGACTAAGGAGAGGGAACGGAGAATTACCAACCGCCTCTGTCTCTATTGCGGTTCCGCTGGTCATTTTGTCATGTCATGTCCAGTAAAAGGCCAGAGCTCATCAGTAAGCGGAGGGCTACTGGTGAGCGCTACTACTCAGGTCTCTCCTTCAAGATCCTGTACTACCTTGTCGGTCCATCTACGCTGGACCGGTTCGGCAGCTTCCTGCAGTGCCTTGATAGACTCTGGGGCGGAGGGCTGTTTTATGGACGAAGCCTTGCTGTGTCTCAGTCTGCCCCAAGTTGTCACTCTCCTGGCCTGTTTGGTCCTGATAGCTCTAACTCTTACAGTTCTCTACCCGTGTCTCATTTAAAAGAATAATAATAGCACAATGATTCCCTCTTCATCGTTTTCCGGTACGGTCCTGAGGAAAGGAGTTGGGTTCCATCTCGGGACGTGCTGGACCGTTCGCTGATCGGTGATTTCCTCCGTTGCCGCCAGGTTTCCTCCTCGAGTGCGCCAGGAGGCGCTCGGTGAGTGGGGGGGTACTGTCATGTTATATCTTGTCCCTGTGCTTTCTCTTCTCTTCGTTTCCCCCTGCTGGTCGTATTAGGTTACTATCTTTCTCTCTCTCTTTCGTTCCGTTCCTGCTCCCAGCTGTTCCCCATTCTCCTAACGACCTCGTTTACTCTCTCACACCTGTCTCCTCTTTTGCCCTCTGATTAAGTCTCTATTTCTCTCTCTGTTTCTGCTTCTGTCCTTGTCGGATTCTTGTTTGCTTTGCCCTTGTCCCGTCCTGTCGTAATCTGCCTCTTTATTAGATGCTACGTGTGAGCAGGTGTCTTTGTCCTCTACGGCCCGCGCCTACCCTGAGGGACCTGCAGTCTGTTGCCGCTAGCCCTGCAATTCTCCTCTACTACTAGAAGGAGGACTCTCCTGCAAAGATAGAGGATTTATGTTTTCCCTGTTTGGACATCTCCTGTAACGATTGAGGATTTATGTTTTCCCTGTTTGGACATTAAAAGACTGTTTCTGTTGAATCGCTGTTGGGTCCTCACTCATCTGCATAACACCATCAACAAAGAAAGCACTGAGCTAGGCTGAAACACCTGCATTTTGGACCTGCCTTACTCAAGAAAGCAAAGAAGAGACCATGTTTGTAAGAGGCTTTATTACGTCAATTATTCTTTTCTTCATTGTTTGAAAACCATCCCACTTCAGAGGACAACTTTATTAGTAGAGGATAATGATTGAGCTATACAATTATAGCGTAATTTCAAAGCAATAACTGATCGATTTACTCAATTTTGAAGTAAATACATTTTGAGGTAAGTATATTCATCACATTTACATCCAGTCTTTCTGGGTACTGTTATGGGATACTTCTGTCCTCTCATGGCTGAGATTCCCTGCCTGGGTCAAAAGTAATACACTATAGGGCCCTCAAACTCAACTTTGGACCTCGAAGCCAGTTCCACTGCATTTTTCACACCAGGTGTGTGCAATTCATGATAAGATGAAACGGGGAGGCTCCGGACCTCGTACGGTAAAAGTTGAGTACTCCTGCTGTACGGAATAGGGTGCCATTTCGGACTCGACCTAGAACAGGAGAAGGGTTTAATGGGATAGCGTGTGTATCTGAGCGATGTTTGTTGTTGGGTTTCTGAGCTGTCTTGGAAAAGCTCCAATCTCCTCAGCAATCTGAGAGTGTGTTCCCTGAGCATGTGGAGAGAGGGAAGGCTTCTGATTGGCTCCATGGAGAGACGTCTAAGATGTAGGGCTGATTGGCACATGTTTTGTGTGAAAAAGGTTACCCTACAGCATGGTACAGATTGTATTTTTACACATTTGGATGCACAATAAGTGTATGTTCATGTTACTGTGTGCTTGCAAAAGTAGGGATTTCCAGACAGTTACAGTATATGGTATATTTATGTTAATAATGTGTAATTAATGTGTGTGTGTGTTCACATCTGTGTGCTTGTCTGTGTGTGTGTAACTCGGGAGCAGGTTGGTACAGCTCTGCTGGGTCCTCAGGTAAGTGGAGCAGAGCGGTATGGGAAAGGTGATCCACCTGAGAACCTCCCAGGGAATTGTGGGCCATTGTGCGGAGTTGTACCAGGGCCCTGCAGCGTGTCTATGCTGAATGAGAGCCACTTGTGCCATTTTACACACAGAACACCACCACCGGATGTACCAATCGAATCAACACGCCATACTTCTCCAGCACTTTGACCTGTGTACAACAAACAGTAATTATCATCTCACTTACTACTACCCTCCCCAATGACCTGCGACATGGCACCAATCCATGAAAGTAATCTGAACCACACCAATTCATAAATTGTGAAACTTTGCTTTTCTGAGTGTCCTAGATTGTTCTTGTCATGACGGAAATAGTTTGTCACTTTTCTTTAGTTTTTGATTTGATTTATTACACAATTAAAAATACATATAAAGCTGCTCCAGCTGCTTATCCTTTAGCGACTCCCAAACCCGCATGCGGGAGCATAATCATCGCCTGAAACGAATTAGCATAACACAGCAGACATAAATATCCCTAGAAAATATTCCTATTCATGAAAATCACAAATGAAATATATTGAGACACAGCTTAGCCTTTTGATAATCACCCTGTTATCTCAGATTTTCAAAATATGCTTTACAGCCAACGCTAGACAAGCATTTGTGTAAGTTTATAATAGCCTAGCAAAGCATTTTGCCTTGTAGCAGTAGGCAACATTGTCACGGAAATCAGAAAAGCAATCAAATTAAATTGTTTACCTTTGAGTCCTATATTGACATAACCTGAAGGTCGCTCAGCAAGGAAGAAGCCAATGCTCCAAAACCGCCATAAAAAAGCCAGACTACGGTTTGCAACTGCACATGGGAACAAAGATCCTTTTTGTAGAAATGTCCTCTGGTCTGATGAAAAAAAATAAAACTGTTTGACCATAATGACCATCGTTATGTTTGGAGGAAAAGGAGGGAGGCTTGCAAGCTGAAGAACACCATCCCAACCGTGAAGCACGGGGATGGCAGCATCATGTTGTTGGGGTGCTTTGCTGCAGGAGGGACTGGGGGAATTCACAAAATAGATGGCATTTTGAGGGAGGAAAATTATGTGGATATATTGAAGAAACCTCTCAAGACATCAGTCAGAAAGTTAAAGTTTGGTCGCAAACGGATCTTCCAAATGGACAATGACCCCAAGCATATTTCCAAAGTTGTGGCAAAATGGCTTAAGGACAACAAATTCAAGGTATTGGAGTGGCCATCACAAAGCTCTGACCTCAATCCTATAGAAAATGTGTGGGCAGAACTGAAAAAGCTTGTGAGAGCATTGATGTCTGCAAACCTGACTCAGTTACACCAGCTCTATCAGGAGGAATGGGCCAAAATTCACCCAACTTATTGTGGGAAGCTTGTGTTAGTCTACCCAAAACGTTTGACCCAAGTTAAACAATTTAAGCGCAATGCTTATTGAGGATATGTTAACTTTTGACCCACTGGGAATGTGATGAAAGAAATAAAAGCTGAAATAAATAATTATCTTTACTATTATCTATTATTCTGTAATTTCACATTCCTAAAATAAAGTGGTGATCCTAACTGACCTAAAACAGGGAATTTTTACTAGGATTAAATGATAGGGATTGTGACAAACTGAGTTTAAATGTATTTGGCTATGGTGTATGTAAACTTCCGACTTTAACTGTACATCATCTCTGCTGGGAGCGTCAAGATGGATTCCGAGTAGGTGAAAGCGGTGGTGGACTGGCCTCACCCTACCTCCAGGGTGAAGCTGCAGTGCTTCCTGGGGTACGCCAACTTTTATCGCTGCTTTATCTGCCCTCACCTCTACCAAGATTCCGTTCATGTGGTCCACCGTTGCGGACCGGGCGTTCCGGTACCTGAAACACCACTTCACCACGGCTCCAACCCTGGCTCATCCAAACCCTTCCCGTCAGTTTGTGGTGGAGGCCGACGCTTCGTAACTCAGAGTGGGGGCTGTTCTGTCCCAACGTTCTGCCCTGAACCTTAAGCTGCATCCCTGCGCCTTTTTCTCCCACCGCCTCATCGCCATGGAGAGGAATTATGATGTGGGGAATCGGGAGCTTCTCGTCGTGAAGATGGCAATGGAGGCACTGGCTCAATGGGGTGGAAAATTCGTTCATTGTCTGGACTGACCACAAAAACCTGGAGTATCTCCGCACCACCAAGCTCCTCAACTCCAGGCAGGCAAGATGGGTCCTGCTGGTTACACGGTTCAACTTTTTCCTCTCCTACCGGCCGGGGTTCAGGAATGTTGAGCTGGATGCCCTGTCTCGCCACTTTAACCCCAGGGTTCAATTCTCAGGCCGACTCTTTTCTCTGTATATATCAATGATGTTGCTCTTGCTGCGGGCGATTCCCTGATCCACCTCTACGCAGATGACACCATTCTGTATACTTCTGGCCTTTCCTTGGACACTGTGCTATCTAACCTCCAAATGAGCTTCAACGCCATACAACACTCCTTCCATGGCCTCCAACTACTCTTAAACACTAGTAAAACCAAATGCATGCTTTTCAACCATTCGCTGCCTGCACCCGCACGCCAGACTAGCATCACCACCCTGGATGGTTCCAACCTAGAATATGTGGACATCTATAAGTACCTAGGTGTCTGGCTAGATTGTAAACTCTCCTTCCAGACTCATATCAAACATCTCCAATCCAAAATCAAATCTAGAATCGGCTTTCTATTTCGCAACAAAGCCTCCTTCACTCACGCTGCCAAACTTACCCTAGTAAAACTGACTATCCTACCGATCCTCGACTTCGGTGATGTCATCTACAAAATGGCTTCCAATACTCTACTCAGCAAACTGGATGCAGTTTATCACAGTGCCATCCGTTTTGTTACTAAAGCACCTTATACCACCCACCACTGCGACCTGTATGCTCTAGTCGGCTGGCCCTCGCTACATATTCGTCGCCAGACCCACTGGCTCCAGGTCATATACAAGTCCATGCTAGGTAAAGCTCTGCCTTATCTCAGTTCACTGGTCACGATGGCAACACCCACCCGTAGCACGCGCTCCAGCAGGTGTATCTCACTGATCATCCCTAAAGCCAACACCTCATATGGCCGCCTTTCCTTCCAGTTCTCTGCTGTCTGTGACTGGAATGAATTGGAAAAATCGTTGAAGTTGGAGACTTTTATCTCCTTCACCAACTAGGGCTAGCCCTGAATACTGCCCCTTCTGGAGGAATTCGGCACCCATATAAACCATGATAAATTTTTGTCAAAAGTTGCTAATATATGCAATTAAAAATTGTTATCGAATAGGAAACACTCTAAAGCTTATAAAACCGTTTAAATTTTGTCTCTAGCTAAAGCAGAACTCTCAGGGCATGCATTCTCCCAAAGTCTCTCTTGTAATGGGAAAAGTTGCCATCACTTTGACGTCATTGTTTACACACTTCCCAAAGAGCTATAACCATGGAAACACGTTCTATGTCTTCAGCGTGAAGCCTGCTTTCGATGAGGCCTGTAACTGCGAGAATCACGTGCTCACGAGACGTTCAGCGTGACCAAACGTCCCGGTGACGCACAAAAAAAGTTTCACCAATGGGAGACTGAAGATTTCTCTCTCTTTCTCCCAGGACAGACTGAACAACGTGTGCTAATCTGTTCGCCCTCACGATTGCTGTAGACCTTTATAACATGCTAAGGCTTAATTATAAACATAGTTTGACAAGTTTACTCGAAATATAATGTATACTTTCGACGTTTTGGTGCGCAGCCACTTGAAATTTGCATACATTTCGACCGAAAAGTGTCTAGTTTGAGAACGGAAAGACACAGACTTGCAAACTGAACGCTAACTTGGTGAGTATTAACCCTTCCACGTCTTCTGAAGCAAGAACAGCCATGGTAAGGGAATATTTACGTCTTCATTTTGGGTTTCTGCCGACTCCATGATAGAGGAGTCAGCATGCTAACTGAGAGCGCCGACTCTCTATTATAGCCTAGTAAACGCCAAATGTAACGTTAAAAATAATTGTAACATAGCAATTGCATTTAGAAGAAGTTTATCTTGCCATACATATGTAAAACATGCATATTTAGTCAAAGTTTATGATGTGTATTCCTTGTTTGCTGACGTTATCTGCCGGAGCTATTTATTTCTCCTGACATTGGAGTAGCATTTTTTGAACGATGCATAATTGTAAACAGAGATTTATGGATATATATTGCATATTATTGAAAAAAATGAATGTACTGTGTAACATGTTATATTACTGTCATCTGATGAAGATTTCAAAAGGTTAGTGAAATTATTTTTCTTTTAATCCTGCGTTTGTTGATTGCATATTTTTTCCTACTTGGCTAAGCTAATGAAGTATGTATGCAGTGGTGGTTGGACATAAATATGTGCTATGTTTTCGCCGTAAAACATTTTAGAAATCTGACTTGCTGGGTAGATAAATAACTTCTTTATCTTTCATTTGAGCCATTTTTCAAGCGATTCTGTGGAGGTTAAATATTTTTAGGATTATTTCTTGCGTTCCCTGCGCCACATTACAGCTCAGGGGGGGTGGGGTGAGTTCCCAAAGGGGAACTAGTAGCCCTAACAGGTTTTAAACATCTGCTATCTGAGCATCTAACCGATCGCTGCAGCTGTACATAGTCCATCGGTAAATAACCCACCCAATTTACCTACCTCTTCCCCATACTGTTTTTATTTATTTACTTTTCTGCTCTTTTGCACACCAGTATCTCTACCTGCACATGACCATCTGATCATTTATCACTCCAGTGTTAATCTGTTAATTGTAATTATTCGCCTACCTCATGCCTTTTGCACACAATGTATATAGACTCATTTTTTCTTTTTTTCTACTGAGTTTCTACTGAGTTATTGACTTGGTTATTGTTTACTCCTGTTACGATAAACTAGGAGTGGTGGGTGGAATCAGGCGCAGAGAGCAGGGTTCAGTAGATTGTCAAATTTATTCACCGGCACAACAAAACGGTCACGCCAACACACAGGGCGCATACAATTTACCAGCCCAAACAACAGGACCAAAATAGTCCGAAGAAACACCATCCAACAGAGTAACAAAAGAACAAGCCCGCACAAATACCCAGCGGGCCTAGTAGCCTACAAACAAACACTAACACAAAACAGGTGTACACAATTACCCAATAACCAGAAACAAACGAAAAGGGAATCGATGGCAGCTAATAGGCCGGCGACGACGACCGCCGAGCACCGCCCGAACAGGAAGAGGCACCATCTTCGGCGAGGTTCGTGACAACTCCATGTGTAACTCTGTGTTGCTGTCTGTTCACACTGCTATGCTTTATCTTGGCCAGGTTGCAGTTGTAAATGAGAACTTGTTCTCAACTGGTCTTCCTGCGACAACACTTTTGGTCGTCTACCATGGCCTCCTCCAACCTATTCCCATCCCTCATCGCTCCTGGTCTCACATCTCCCTGGACTTTGTCATGGGTCTCCCCTGTCTGATGGCAACACCGCCATCCTGACCATGGTGGATCCCTTTTCCAAGGCCACCCATTTCATTCCTCTCCCCAAGTTTCCCTCTGCCAAGGAGAAGGCCCAGCTCATGGTGCAGCACGTCTTCCAGATCCATGGAATGACCGTGGACATGGTCTCCGACTGCGGCCCTCAGTACTGTCACACCCTGATCTGTTTCACCTGTCTTTGTGATTGTCTCTACCTCCCTCCAGGTGTCGCCCATCTTCCCCATTATCCCCTGTGTATTTAGACCTGGGTTCTCTGTTTGTCTGTTGCCAGTTCATCTTGTTTGGTCATGCCTACCAGAATTTTGTTGTTCAGCTCCTGCTTTTTCCAGTTTCTCTTTTCTCACCCTCCTGGTTTTGACCCTTGCCTGTCCTGACTCTGAGCCCACCTGCCTGACCACTCTGCCTGCCCCTGAGCCTGCCTGCCAACCTGTTCCTTTGCACCCTCTGGATTACCGACCTCTACCTTACCCTGACCCTGCCTGCCGCCCGGTACTGTTGCCCCACCTCTGGTTTACTGACCCCTGCCTGCCTTGACCTGTCTATTGCCTACCCTTGTTGGGATATTAAACTATTGTTTATTCGACGTGGTCTGCATCTGGGTCTTACCTTCATACCTTATAGGAGATGTCTCTTTCATAGCACGCAGTAAATTGGTCAGTGTTGACTTTTTTGTTAAACATTTCTAGTGTTGATTCAAGAGTTACATTAACACTGTGAAGAGTTCAATTAACACTCAGTGGCGTAAAATAACTGATGTTGGTGTTAATACCAGAGTTGAACCAAAACCACCGCAGTCATGATCATATTTCCCAGCATGCTCTATTGCAGGTTGGTTTTTAGATTTGTTTGTTTCAATATCTACGTTTTTGCATGTACATTGATTGATTAATTAATATTATGTTACACAAATACAAATTATATACATTTTTCTAAACTGTTCCAATCTGTTACTTGGACTTGTTGAACCCATTACTGAAATGGTTGTTCCAGTTTAGGTGATTAAGGTAGTCACATAACTTACTCCTCCCATCACTTTGCAAGCCTAAGAGTTTCAGGGTATAAGTAAGAAAGAAAGCCTTACGAAATATGTTACATTTGAGTCATTCAGTAGACCTTCTTGTCCAGACTGACTTACAGTAATGAGTGAAAACATTATCTCGTACTGATCTCCGTGGGAATCAAACCCACAACTCTGGCACCATGCTCTCTCCAGTTGAGCCACACAGGACTATTTTGTATTGTCATAGCTTAAATAATTACATTTGAATGTTGACATATCCACTAAATTACTGAAGGCACCGTATCTGGAATGAATGAATGCATGCAACAACAATGTCACTAGCAAACACAGTCATGGGTGGTACTGTTAACTCTAAAATTCACTCGAAAGGCACCTTGGGAAATATGCAAATAACACCCAACGGCAGGACTCTTATTTTTATGTGTATAGTAAATAGGCTGCCATTTGGCATGCACTTAAGTTGTTTTCATCCTGTTCCCATCTATTCTCAGTCTTTATTTAGCAACTACTTAATTGCTTTCTCACTCTCTGCCTTGCAAACCTGATGACCTGTAGCAGTACTTGGCTGGCCTAGTTCACTCAGCGATGACACCGATTCAACCACTGTTGACTGTTTACTATCACGAAAAAGAAGAGAACAGGAGAGAAAGGGAACAACAGACAGAGAGAGAGAGAATGATTGTCTAAAGGTGGGAGGGCTTCCATAAAGAACTGTCACTTTTCTTGGTGTCAGTCTGTGGGAGATAACAGAGGGAGAGAGGGGGGGTTAGTTAGGGAGGGAGAGAGAGAGGGGAAAGAGGGAGGGGAGAGAGAGAGGTATGGGGAGAGATAGATTGAGAGGGAATACATGCAGGCTAAAACATTCACTCAGATCACATTTCTTATGTTCATATTTATATCCATTTTTGTTACTCTGAAAACGCCACAGTTGTAATTTCTGGCCCTTTTCCTGGCTTTTGTTGACATTTCATATTTGAGAAGGAATTTATATCGCCTCGTAAACAACAGTCCAAGGCTCCGTGGACCTAGGGAAGAAAAGGGGGGCAGAGAAGAAACAGAAATGAAAATAGTCTAAGGAGGAAATGGGGGAGTTGGAGTACACCCCGCCACCCCCCACCCCCACCGCCTGCACCCCCACCCAGCACACCTCCACCTCAAGATGTTCCTCTTGAGATATGTTCTGTCCCATCCTGCCCCTGCTTCTCCCTCCCAGGGGGGCACGCCCTTTGCACAGAGTGGGTATTGTTCTCCCCCTCTTCCCACTATACCTGCGCAGAGTGCCTATCACTCATATCCAACATACCATGATGGAGGGCGAGAAAGAGAGAGAGAGCATTCAAACTGAGAAGAATGAGAGAGAGAGAGAGAGTCCCCACCACTTTTAATAATTGCTGTCAATCTTCCCACTGACCTCTCTCTCACATTCCTCCCCTCTGCTTATTAGCTATTTGTTAGCTTTTTCATTTCTCTCTGTTCAGCTGGCTGGTTGTGGCTGCATGTTGAGCTGTGTGTTCTGTTACAGGCTACAGGCAACACTGAGCTTGGGGCTATAATAAAATTATATGTACACAATAAAGAAAATGAATTACGGGTCAACATCTAAATATTTCTCCCAGCGTAGATCAAAGTTCAGAATGCTTATATTCTTGATCTGATTGTGAGTTCTAATCATGCTTGCCTCTTTGTGAACGAGTGGAATCATGAACAGGGATTGTATATTTATGCTCACCTGTGTCCCCCGATTTGCCTTTTTAGCAGCACATTCACCACTCTCTCAAACGGCTAACTCCGCCCTCTTGCGGCACGGAGTCGGCTCAAGTAGGGAGCTAAAGGGAAAGGAAAGGGGGATACCTAGTCAGTTGTACAACTGAATGCCTTCAACTGAAATGTGTCTTCTGCATTTAACCCAACCCCTCTGGATCATGCTTAGAGTGTGTGTGTGTGAGGTGCCGGACAAAAGGCATTTTTAAAATGTCCCGTGACTCCTGCCATGTCTACAGACATCCCCCAAACAAAAACTGACTGTCAGAGGATGATTGAACAACTGGTAAATAGTTAAGTGATAATCCCGCCGGTGTTTGGAGAATATATTGGTACGGGTGTTAGGCATTGTTTGACTGTTAGTTTATTCAAATAATGATTGACATATTTTCATTAAAGATGTATTTTGATACATTTATTCAGAATATTTCATCCATCTACAAGATATAGTCCCTACACAAATTTAGAGTTGCTACCCAAGCCGGCTGGTCGTTCATACTTTTTGTTCCGTGTCTATGGACGTGACCCAGTCGTTTTAAATGTTTGCTGGCAACGTTCTCATGCCTTGCTTGCTAGCTAGACAACTAAGGCTAACTTACTGCCAGAATAAAAGGAAAGTAGCTGCATTTGTTTAAGCTGTTTTCTAGTGACATTTATTTGGATAGATACTTAACAATGAGCTAATAAGGCAACATTTTGAATATTGAAACAATGTTGCAAATGTCAGCTGTTGAAAACTAAATGTTTGTCTAAAATAAATGTGAGATAATGTCTAGATGCTTTTATAGTGGAGATCAAGTTTATAAAGTGCCTGGCTGGGCTGATGAGACAGTGGATTGCGCAGTCAGATGGAACGGAGTTAATAGGCATTTTAATGTCATATATTTAGCCTGGTGGTAACTTGTGGAATAGACACCGGCTGGAATGTGGTTTTAACCAATCATCATGCAGGATTAGACCCACCCGTTGTATAATAAGCTGATAGATTCTGTATTTCAGTCAGCCAGATGGCTAGGTGCCGGCAGAGACTTCTATTGCAGTAATGTTGAAGGGTTCTGGCTAGTATTTTCCAGTTAGAAGGATGTAAGTAAGAAGCTAACGTTAAATGGAGTGTACCTCAGCAATTATTAAGTTCTCATGACAACTTTGCTTTACAGAGAGTAGGCTACTGAGATAGACAGTGATGTGGTGCTCAGTGGTGAGTCTGACACCTTGATCATACCAACAGCGTCTTTGTGCAAAATGTTACGCAGTATCATCTGAATATGTGTTCAACAAAAATTAAACTACCATTTTTGTCAAGCCATCTATGCATACAGTTTGACACATATGTTTGATAAATCCAACTTAAGCACCACACAGAACCCACTGCCTCTACAACGCAATATTGCAACACAAATGCAGCATTCCATTGGAAATTAATGTGCTTCTGGTACACCAAAATGCAATGACGCTGTCGGTGTGATCGAGGCATGAAGCAGGCTGGAATGCATGCAGGAGGGAGCAAAGGAGACAGAGAGTAAGCAAGCAGAGAAAGAGGTTAGTACAGTGGTTCCCAAACTTGGGGTCAGGGTCCCATGTGGGGTCCCCTGAGAAAATCTGTACTAATCTAATCAAAACAAAAGTTTCAATATGTTGGGTTGTTGGGATTTCCCAAACATGGGTTAATTTAACTGTCAGGTATTTTTTAATTTCCTACTGGTTTGACCTAGCAGCTGGGTCTTTGTTAATATAATCCTTAGGTTATTTACAATTGGAGGAGGTGTTGCTTTCAGATTTTATTGGCCAACCGTGAGAGTAAATTACATTTCTGTTCATCATGTTAAACGTACATAGTACAAACTACAATTTTCCAAAACAAACCAAATTCTTAATTGAATAATATGATTATTTTGTGCATATTATATTAAGGTGGTATCTATCCCAACACTGGGATCTGCATAGGCCTTTAGGGAACCTATGCACTTCTGTAAACCTAATTGAAGCTACAAAAATGTCAACCTTAGCAGAACAGATAAAAAGGGATGACATTTAATCCTGATGGGTGGTTACAAAGAACTATCTGAAAGCCACGCCACTCATATCTCAAAAACCCAGCACCAATAACCCACAATCAACAACCCAACCCTGCTCTTTTAAAGAAAACAACCTGACTAAGTTACCTGAATGCCTGCAACCCAGCAGTTGGGTCATCCAAACAACACAGCATTTTTTAATGTAGGAAAATAAAAAAGGTGGCGATATTGATGGTGCTCTCAATGCGTCTGAATGGGGGTCTGAAGAAAGTATGTAAAAGGAGCCGTCATCATGTGTAGCTAGCCATAATAACTATGACCACACTACATTCTGTTGGACTAAAAGCCTTCAAGAAACATTTACACTTTACATTCCTCATTTACATTTCTCAGTGACAAAAACAGAGAAAAAGACTATATGGAGTGCCCTATTTTCTTCTAACCGGTGTTAACACATAGCACCATGAACTGTGAGTACTGTAATCTCTGTGCACCAGATGTTGACCTAGAAGTGGTGGTGCTACTGTCTGCTGCTAATAGAGATGCACTGCATGTCTCTTTTAGAGAAAGGTGGTGAAAGAGAGAGGGAAAGGAAGGAGGCAGAGAAAAGAGGTATGGATGGAGGGAGTAGAGGACAAATCAAATCAAATCAAATTGTATTTGTCACATACACATGGTTAGCAGATGTTAATGCGAGTGTAGCGAAATGCTTGTGCTTCTAGTTCCAACAATGCAGTAATAACCAACAAGTAATCTAACTAACAATTCCAAAACTACTGTCTTATACACAGTGTAAGGGGATAAAGAATATGTACATAAGGATATATGAATGAGTGATGGTACAGGGCAGCATACAGTAGATGGTATCGAGTACAGTATATACATATGAGATGAGTATGTAAACAAAGTGGCATAGTTAAAGTGGCTAGTGATACATGTATTACATAAGGATGCAGTCGATGATATAGAGTACAGTATATACGTATGCATATGAGATGAATAATGTAGGGTAAGTAACATTATATAAGGTAGCATTGTTTAAAGTGGCTAGTGATATATTTACATAATTTCCCATCAATTCCCATTATTAAAGTGGCTGGAGTTGAGTCAGTGTCAATGTCAGTGTGTTGGCAGCAGCCACTCAATGTTAGTGGTGGCTGTTTAACAGTCTGATGGCCTTGAGATAGAAGCTGTTTTTCAGTCTCTCGGTCCCAGCTTTGATGCACATGTCCTGACCTCGCCTTCTGGATGATAGCGGGGTGAACAGGCAGTGGCTCGGGTGGTTGATGTACTTGATGATCTTTATGGCCTTCCTGTAACATCGGGTGGTGTAGGTGTCCTGGAGGGCAGGTAGTTTGCCCCCGGTGATGCGTTGTGCAGACCTCACTACCCTCTGGAGAGCCTTACGGTTGAGGGCGGAGCAGTTGCCGTACCAGGCGGTGATACAGCCCGCCAGGATGCTCTCGATTGTGCATCTGTAGAAGTTTGTGAGTGCTTTTGGTGACAAGCCGAATTTCTTCAGCCTCCTGAGGTTGAAGAGGCGCTGCTGCGCCTTCTTCACGATGCTGTCTGTGTGAGTGGACCAATTCAGTTTGTCTGTGATGTGTATGCCGAGGAACTTAAAACTTGCTACCCTCTCCACTACTGTTCCATCGATGTGGATAGGGGGGTGTTCCCTCTGCTGTTTCCTGAAGTCCACAATCATCAATCATGGAAGATACCATGGAAGGCTCCTCAAGGGAGAAAGAAGAGGATGGTCTACCTCATGAATTTCAGGAAACAACAAAAACAATGACAAATATCCTCTTCGTAAATAAATACGTAATCCCATTGGCTTCATTAAAACGTCCATATAACTTTTAATTCACCCGCCACTACTAGAGATTAAAGTGTATGTTGCTGACAGGGACTGAGTAAGTTAACTACAGCACGATAAAGAAAAGAGAAAATGAAAGCTATGATGGTAGCACAGTATAAGGATTATAATGGTTTTGACTTGTTGACTTATTCTTCCAAACATCTGGTCCTACATATAGCCGCCCTACATACCACAGGAAAATACACTATTGTGGACGCCCAGAACAAAGCTATTGCATTTGTGTATGTACTTTGTACTGTATGTTGCCTTTCCCTGCAGTGAAAGCTCAGGATTTAGAGCACAGAGGGAGAGAAAAGTACACGACATGCTTCCCTCTGTGGAAAGATTTAGTGATCCCTGCCTACAATAAAAACCAAGCAGCAGTTTGATGTCTGTGCATGAAAGTGTTTCTGGGCTGGGCTGGTGTGGTGGAATAGGGAGGGAGTAGTGGTGAGGAGAAAGGGGATACTGTAAAAGCAGCGCGGCAGAGGAGAGTGGAGGTGTTATAAACCAGGGCCCTACACAAAGGGCCCACTGTGCAGCAGGTCACACACTCGCTCACACAGTTCAGAAATCATCCTGGGCCCCGCCATTCTGAAATTGTCCGGCATGAATATGCATTCATATAAGACAAATAAGGAAAAAGTGAGTGCAGAAAAAGGGGTGAATGGGAGAGAAGGAGAAGATGAATGAAATGAAAGGAAGAAAAAAAGAAGGCAGTAACACATTCAACAAGGCTTTTCTTTTCTCTGGTGACAATGTCCCATTGTTTTTGAGTCTGAGAGCAAGCAGGGGAAAAACACTGGATTTGTGGAATGTATGAGTATTATACATTACTCTCTCTTCCCCCTAATTTAAATGCAGGTCGATGTTTCTTGTCATGAGTGTTGCCCTAGGGGCAGAACTGAGCGATTTCCCCTTAGATAGGCCAGCTGCAAAGTCAAAATTGGATAAAAAAAAATAGCTTTTTTAATAATAGCTATGCTAACATTACATAAATACAGCAGTCGTTTCCCTAATCATGGGGAGCGCCTTGGCAGACAGCCGCACTCACAACATCAAACCCCTCAACAGATAGGGAGGGGTGGGGGCAAAGAGGGAGTGAGAGAGACAGGGAAAGAGAGAGGCAGAGAGAGAAAGAGAGGAGTCAGAGAGAGTGAAGAGAGAGGTATGAGCTTATAACACACATTACCCCCAGAATGCAGACCCTGTGCCTGCCCACCTCTACCATGCCCCCACAGTGCAGCCTGCAAATAAAAAGCACAAGGTACTGAACAAACACTGTGGATTTAAATAATAAAATAAAATAAACAAGGCATTCAATAGACAATTCTTCCCACTGTTCATTCGTCCCTCAATGACAACATTAAATCAGTTTATTGGTCACGTACACAGATTTCAAGTGTTATCGCAGGTGCAGCTTGTGTTTCTAGTGCAGTAATACCTAGCAATAAAAAAAACACCATTTGCCTCATGTGCATATAGTTGATCAGGTTGTTGATTGTGGCCTGTGGAATTTTGTCCCACTCCGCTTCAATGGCTGTGCGAAGTTGCTGGATATTGGCAGGAACTGGAATACGCTGTCGAACATGTCGATCCAGAGCATCCCAAACGTGCTCAATGGGTGACATGTTTGGTGAATATGCAGGCCATGGAAGAACTGGGACATTTGAGGTGATGGTGTTAGGATCTCGTCATGGTATCTCTGTGCATTCAAATTGCCATCGATAAAATGCAATTGTGTTTGTTTTCCATAGCTTATGCCTGCCGATACTAAAACCTCAACGCCACCATGGGGCACTCTGTTCACAACGTTGACATAAGCAAATCGCTCACCCAGACAATGATATACACACAGTATTGTTGAAACCGGGATTCATCCACAAAGAGCACACTTCTCCAGCTAGCCAGTGGCCATCGAAGGTGAGCATTTTCCCCCTGAAGTCGGTTACGACGCCGAACTACAGTCAGGTCAAGAACCCTGGTATGGACAACAAGTACGCAGATGAGCTTCCCTGAGATGGTTTCTGACAGTTTGTGCCGAAATACGTTGCTTGTGCAAACCCACAGTTTCATCAGCTGTCCGGGTGGCTCCTCAGAGGTGGAGGTTCCTCAGAGGAAGAAGGGGTGATCATTCTCTTCAGTGAATTACATAAAAATAAAAATGGTAAAACATTGAAAAAGTAATCAATTTTAGATAAAACTATACTAAATATATTCAAGTCACCAAATAATTGATTAAAACACACGGTCTACAGCAGCCTCAACAGCACTCTGTAGGGTAGTACCATGGTTTAGCCAGAGGACAGCTAGCTTCCATCCTCCTCTTGGTATATTTAATTCAACACAAAACCTAGGAGGCTCTTGGTTCTCACCCACTTCCATAGACTTACACAGTAATTATGACAACTTCCAGAGGACGTCCTCCATACTATCAGAGCTCTTGCAGTATGAACTGATATATTGTCCACTCAATCAAAGGATCAAATAATTAATCTAGTACTGAAAGCATAAGCTACAGCTAGCTAGCACTGCAGTGCATTTACATTTACATTTACATTTAAGTCATTTAGCAGACGCTCTTATCCAGAGCGACTTACAAATTGGTGCTTTCACCTTATGACATCCAGTGGAACAGCCACTTTACAATAGTGCATCTAGGTCTTTTAAGGGGGGAGGGGGAGAAGGATTACTTTATCCTATCCTAGGTATTCCTTAAAGAGGTGGGGTTTCAGGTGTCTCCGGAAGGTGGTGATTGACTCCGCTGTCCTGGCGTCGTGAGGGAGTTTGTTCCACCATTGGGGGGCCAGAGCAGCGAACAGTTTTGACTGGGCTGAGCGGGAACTGTACTTCCTCAGTGGTAGGGAGGCGAGCAGGCCAGAGGTGGATGAACGCAGTGCCCTTGTTTGGGTGTAGGGCCTGATCAGAGCCTGGAGGTACTGAGGTGCCGTTCCCCTCACAGCTCCGTAGGCAAGCACCATGGTCTTGTAGCGGATGCGAGCTTCAACTGGAAGCCAGTGGAGAGAGCGGAGGAGCGGGGTGACGCGAGAGAACTTGGGAAGGTTGAACACCAGACGGGCTGCGGCGTTCTGGATGAGTTGTAGGGGTTTAATGGCACAGGCAGGAGCCCAGCCAACAGCGAGTTGCAGTAATCCAGACGGGAGATGACAAGTGCCTGGATTAGGACCTGCGCCGCTTCCTGTGTGAGGCAGGGTCGTACTCTGCGGATGTTGTAGAGCATGAACCTACAGGAACGGGCCACCGCCTTGATGTTATTTGAGAACGACAGGGTGTTGTCCAGGATCACGCCAAGGTTCTTAGCGCTCTGGGACGAGGACACAATGGAGTTGTCAACCGTGATGGCGAGATCATGGAACGGGCAGTCCTTCCCGGGAGGAAGAGCAGCTCCGTCTTGCCGAGGTTCAGCTTGAGGTGATGATCCGTCATCCACACTGATATGTCTGCCAGACATGCAGAGATGCGATTCGCCACCTGGTCGTCAGAAGGGGAAAGGAGAAGATTAATTGTGTGTCGTCTGCATAGCAATGATAGGAGAGACCATGTGAGGTTATGACAGAGCCAAGTGACTTGGTGTATAGCGAGAATAGGAGAGGGCCTAGAACAGAGCCCTGGGGGACACCAGTGGTGAGAGCACGTGGTGAGGAGACGGATTCTCGCCACGCCACCTGGTAGGAGCGACCTGTCAGGTAGGACGCAATCCAAGCGTGGGCCGCGCGGAGATGCCCAACTCGGAGAGGGTGGAGAGGAGGATCTGATGGTTCACAGTATCGAAGGCAGCCGATAGGTCTAGAAGGATGAGAGCAGAGGAGAGAGAGTTAGCTTTAGCAGTGCGGAGCGCCTCCGTGATACAGAGAAGAGCAGTCTCAGTTGAATGACTAGTCTTGAAACCTGACTGATTTGGATCAAGAAGGTCATTCTGAGAGAGATAGCGGGAGAGCTGGCCAAGGACGGCACGTTCAAGAGTTTTGGAGAGAAAAGAAAGAAGGGATACTGGTCTGTAGTTGTTGACATCGGAGGGATCGAGTGTAGGTTTTTTCAGAAGGGTGCAACTCTCGCTCTCTTGAAGACGGGAGGGACGTAGCCAGCGGTCAGGGATGAGTTGATGAGCGAGGTGAGGTAAGGGAGAAGGTCACCGGAGATGGTCTGGAGAAGAGAGGATGGGATAGGGTCAAGCGGGCAGGTTGTTGGGCGGCCGGCCGTCACAAGTCGCGAGATGTCATCTGGAGAGAGAGGGGAGAAAGAGGTCAGAGCACAGGGTAGGGCAGTGTGAGCAGAACCAGCGGTGTCGTTTGACTTAGCAAACGAGGATTGGATGTCGTCGACCTTCTTTACAAAATGGTTGACGAAGTCATCTGCAGAGAGGGAGGAGGGGGGGAGGAGGATTCAAGAGGGAGGAGAAGGTGGCAAAGAGCTTCCTAGGGTTAGAGGCAGATGCTTGGAATTTAGAGTGGTAGAAAGTGGCTTTAGCAGCAGAGACAGAGGAGGAAAATGTAGAGAGGAGGGAGTGAAAGGATGCCAGGTCCGCAGGGAGGCGAGTTTTCCTCCATTTCCGCTCGGCTGCCCGGAGCCCTGTTCTGTGAGCTCGCAATGAGTCGTCGAGCCACGGAGCGGGAGGGGAGGACCGAGCCGGCCTGGAGGATAGGGGACATAGAGAGTCAAAGGATGCAGAAAGGGAGGAGAGGAGGGTTGAGGAGGCAGAATCAGGAGATAGGTTGGAGAAGGTTTGAGCAGAGGGAAGAGATGATAGGATGGAAGAGGAGAGAGTAGCGGGGAGAGAGAGCGAAGGTTGGGACGGCGCGATACCATCCGAGTAGGGGCAGTGTGGGAAGTGTTGGATGAGAGCGAGAGGGAAAAGGATACAAGGTAGTGGTCGGAGACTTGGAGGGGAGTTGCAATGAGGTTAGTGGAGGAACAGCATCTAGTAAAGATGAGGTCGAGCGTATTGCCTGCCTTGTGAGTAGGGGGAAGGTGAGAGGGTGAGGTCAAAAGAGGAGAGGAGTGGAAAGAAGGAGGCAGAGAGGAATGAGTCAAAGGTAGACGTGGGGAGGTTAAAGTCGCCCAGAACTGTGAGAGGTGAGCCGTCCTCAGGAAAGGAGCTTATCAAGGCATCAAGCTCATTGATGAACTCTCCGAGGGAACCTGGAGGGCGATAAATGATAAGGATGTTAAGCTTGAAAGGGCTGGTAACTGTGACAGCATGGAATTCAAAGGAGGCGATAGACAGATGGGTAAGGGGAGAAAGAGAGAATGACCACTTGGGAGAGATGAGGATCCCGGTGCCACCACCCCGCTGACCAGAAGCTCTCGGGGTGTGCGAGAGCACGTGGGCGGACGAAGAGAGAGCAGTAGGAGTAGCGGTGTTGTCTGTGGTGATCCATGTTTCCGTCAGAGCCAAGAAGTCGAGGGACTGGAGGGAGGCATAGGCTGAGATGAACTCTGCCTTGTTGGCCGCAGATCGGCAGTTCCAGAGGCTACCGGAGACCTGGAACTCCACGTGGGTCGTGCGCGCTGGGACCACCAGATTAGGGTGGCCGCGGCCATGCGGTGTGGAGCGTTTGTATGGTCTGTGCAGAGAGGAGAGAACAGGGATAGACAGACACATAGTTGACAGGCTAGAGAAGAGGCTACGCTAATGCAGAGGAGATTGGAATGACAAGTGGACTACACGTCTCGAATGTTCAGAAAGTTAAGCTTACGTAGCAAGAATCTAATTGACTAAAATGATTAAAATGATACAGTACTGCATAAAATGTGGTGAGTAGCAGACTCAAAGAGAAAGAAAGACAATAGTTGAACAGTTGAATTTCTTTAAATTAAGGAGAATCAAGAGAGAGATTTTCTCATTTTTTTCACTTTCAGTTTCACTGAACTAGCAAATGCAGCTGGCTAGTTTAGTTGCTCAAACAGAGGGATGCTATGTTAGCTAGCTGGCTATGACTATCCAACACAACACTGGAACTCTTCCAATTCAACGTAAGCTTTTGGTTTTATTAATATATTGCCACTGGGGCACGCAAGTGTAACTGCTTACTGACTATACACTAACATTACTGCATGACTGTAGCAGGTTTTTTTATTTTATTTTTTATTTCACCTTTATTTAACCAGGTAAGCAAGTTGAGAACAAGTTCTCATTTACAATTGCGACCTGGCCAAGATAAAGCAAAGCAGATTCGACACATACAACGACACAGAGTTACACATGGAGTAAAACAAACATACAGTCAATAATACAGTAAAAAAAACAAGTCTATATACAATGTGAGCAAATTAGGTGAGAAGGGAGGTAAAGGCAAAAAAGGCCATGGTGGCAAAGTAAATACAATATAGCAAGTAAAACACTGGAATGGTAGTTTTGCAATGGAAGAATGTGCAAAGTAGAAATAAAAATAATGGGGTGCAAAGGAGCAAAATAAATTAATTAATTAAATACAGTTGGGAAAGAGGTAGTTGTTTGGGCTAAATTATAGGTGGGCTATGTACAGGTGCAGTAATCTGTAAAATGCTCTGACAGTTGGTGCTTAACCTGTTGCTTCTACTCGGGACGCTTGCGTCCCAACTAGAGCTCTGGAAATGCAAATGCGCTACGCTAAATGCTAATAGTATTAGTTAAAACTCAAAAGTTCATTAAAATACACATGCAGGGTATCGAATTAAAGCTACACTCGTTGTGAATCCAGGCAACAAGTCAGATTTTTCAAATGCTTTTCGGCGAAAGCATGAGAAGCTATTATCTGATAGCATGCAACACCCCAAAAGACCCACAGGGGACGTAAACAAAATAATTAGCATTTCGGCGTTACACAAACCGCACAATAAAATAGAAAACATTCATTACCTTTCACCATCTTCTTTGTTGGCACTCCTAGATGTCCCATAAACACTATTTGGGTCTTTATTTCGATTAAATCGGTCCATATAAAGCCTAGATATCGTTATATGTAGACTGTGTGATAAACGAAAAAACATTGTTTCAAAACGTAACGTAATTTTTTTAAATTCAAAAAGTCGACGATAAACTTTCACAAAACACTTCAAATACGTTTGTAATGCAACTTTAGGTATTAGTAAACGTTAATAAGCGATAAAATTCATCAGGAGGCGATGTAAAGATCATTAGCTGTCCGTCTGGAAAAATGTCCGGCTAGAAACTCAACGAAAATATCCGGTCCTAGACCGGATTAGATCTGATGTCCTGCATGTGTTTGACCAAGAAAAAACTCGAAGGGAAATGACAAGACTCTAGACACCGTGTGGAAGCTGTAGGTACTGTAACCTCAGTCAATTAATTGTGGTTCACCTTTATCAATGGGATCAAGTAGCGCATGGATATATTTTCCCATTTTCAGTGATCAGTTTTTCCTGTGCTTTTCGATGTAAATGCCGTTCTGGTAAAGCCACAGCAGTGATTTAACCAGTTTTTTAAACGTCTGAGTGTTTTCTATCCACACAGACTAAGCAAATGCATATACTATATTCCTGGCATGAGTAGCAGGGCGCTGAAATGTTGCGCGATTTTTAACAGAATGTTCAAAAAAGTAGAGGGTCGACTTAAGAGGTTAAAGCTAGTGAGGGTGATAAGTGTTTCCAATTTAAGAGATTTTTGTAGTTCGTTCCAGTCATTGGCAGCAGAGAACTGGAAGGAGAGGCGGCCAAAGAAAGAATTGGTTTTGGGGGTAACTAGAGAGATATACCTGCTGGAGCGTGTGCTACAGGTGGGAGATGCTATGGTGACCAGCGAGCTGAGATAAGGGGGGACTTTACCTAGCAGGGTCTTGTAGATGACATGGAGCCAGTGGGTTTGGCGACGAGTATGAAGCGAGGGCCAGCCAACGAGAGCGTACAGGTCGCAATGGTGGGTAGTATATGGGGCTTTGGTGACAAAACGGATTGCACTGTGATAGACTGCATCCAATTTGTTGAGTAGGGTATTGGAGGCTATTTTGTAAATGACATCGCCAAAGTCGAGGATTGGTAGGATGGTCAATTTTACAAGGGTATGTTTGGCAGCATGAGTGAAGGATGCTTTGTTGCGAAATAGGAAGCCAATTCTAGATTTAACTTTGGATTGGAGATGTTTGATATGGGTCTGGAAGGAGAGTTTACAGTCTAACCAGACACCTAAGTATTTGTAGTTGTCCACGTATTCTAAGTCAGAGCCGTCCAGAGTAGTGATGTTGGACAGGCGGGTAGGTGCAGGTAGCGATCGGTTGAAGAGCATGCATTTAGTTTTACTTGTATTTAAGAGCAATTGGAGGCCACGGAAGGAGAGTTGTATGGCATTGAAGCTTGCCTGGAGGGTTGTTAACACAGTGTCCAAAGAAGGGCCGGAAGTATACAGAATGGTGTCGTCTGCGTAGAGGTGGATCAGAGACTCACCAGCAGCAAGAGCGACCTCATTGATGTATACAGAGAAGAGAGTCGGTCCAAGAATTGAACCCTGTGGCACCCCCATAGAGACTGCCAGAGGTCCGGACAGCAGACCCTCCGATTTGACACACTGAACTCTATCAGAGAAGTAGTTGGTGAACCAGGCGAGGCAATCATTTGAGAAACCAAGGCTGTCGAGTCTGCCGATGAGGATGTGGTGGTTGACAGAGTAGAAAGCCTTGGCCAGATCAATGAATACGGCTGCACAGTAATGTTTCTTATCGATGGCGGTTAAGATATCGTTTAGGACCTTGAGCGTGGCTGAGGTGCACCCATGACCAGCTCTGAAACCAGATTTCATAGCAGAGAAGGTATGGTGAGATTCGAAATGGTCGGTAATCTGTTTGTTGACTTGGCTTTTGAAGACCTTAGAAAGGCATGGTAGGATAGATATAGGTCTGTAGCAGTTTGGGTCAAGAGTGTCCCCCTTTGAAGAGGGGGATGACCGCAGCTGCTTTCAATCTTTGGGAATCTCAGATGACACGAAGAGAGGTTGAACAGGCTAGTAATAGGGTGGCAACAATTTCGGCAGATAATTTTAGAAAGAAAGGGTCCAGATTGTCTAGCCTGGCTGATTTGTAGGGGTCCAGATTTTTCAGCTCTTTCAGAACTTCAGCTGAATGGATTTGGGAGAAGGAGAAATGGGGAAGGCTTGGGCGAGTTGCTGTTGGGGGTGCAGTGCTGTTGACCGGGGTAGGAGTTGCCAGGTGGAAAGCATGGCCAGCCGTAGAAAAATGCTTATTGAAATTCTCAATTATGGTGGATTTATCAGTGGTGACAGTGTTTCCTATCTTCAGTGCAGTGGGCAGCTGGGAGGAGGTGTTCTTATTCTCCATGGACTTTACAGTGTCCCAGAACTTTTTAGAGTTAGTGTTGCAGGAAGCAAATTTCTGCTTGAAAAAGCTAGCCTTGGCTTTTCTAACTGCCTGTGTATAACGGTTTCTAGCTTCCCTGAACAGCTGCATATCACGGGGGCTGTTCGATGCTAATGCAGAACGCCATAGGATGTTTTTGTGTTGGTTAAGGGCAGTCAGGTCTGGGGAGAACCAAGGGCTATATCTGTTCCTGGTTCTAATTTTCTTGAATGGGGCATGTTTATTTAAGATTGTTAGGCATTTTTAAAAGGTTTACTAATGCATTAGTTCTATTAGCTATGTTGACTAGGACGTTAGTTTAGCTAATATGGGGACAACGATATAGGCTGCTTGTTAGCAGTTATGACCTTGCTTGGCCTGTAAAGATTTTTTTGCCTGTTCACATACAGCTAATGTGTTATTTATTGAAGTTCACAAACGAAGGGAACGGTGAGAGGAGGAGAGTGCATAGAGGCTAGAATGACTACAACGTGGCTGCTATGAAAGTGAACTGTGATCAGGGGTGTATTCATTCCGCCAATTCTGTTGAAAAAATTTTCTTAAACGGAAGCAAATGAAACAGGGATAATGAAAATGCCTGAATTTGTCCAATAGAAACTATTGTTTGCAACTTTTGGACTAATGATTACACCCTAGATAAGCTAGATGCAGGCAAGAGTGTGCAAGGCGGTATTGAATTTGTCACTGTCTGTCCATATGTCACTGTATGTCATCTCAAATGTTTTTCTCTACCTGTGTGCACCTACGTTGTAAACTTTCATTCATAGGCTAGGTTGTAGCAACCTCATGATGGGTGTAGAGAACATTTGTGTATCATGTAGTGGCCTAAACCTATTGATGTTACATTGAATGGAATCCAACTTGTTACAGCAATAAAATAAAAAAATAAATAAAATAAAAAATGTCCTTCCTCATCATAAACGGCACTGACCGCCACTGCTGGACTGGCGTGGTTACACATGGTCTGTAGTTGTGAGGCCGGTTGGAGGCGGCTTATGGTAGAGAAATGAACATTAAAATCTCTGGCAACAGCTCTGGTGGACAATCCTGTAGTCAGCATGCCATTTGCATGCTCTCTCAACTTGAGACACCTGTGGCATAGTGTTGTGTGAAAAAACTGCACATTTTAATGTGGCCTTTTATTGTCCCCAACACAAGGTGCACCTGTATAATGATCATGCTGTTTAATAACTCTCTAAAGTCTATGCCCTGTCTAGATCATTTAGCTATTTGATTTAGAAGTTTAAGACAGCCTGAAGTATAAAACAACATATACTAAATGTACTATATATTTGATTACAAGCCCATTGAATAACTGTCCCCCCCAAAAAAGGAATGAAGTTTGTTCTGAAGTGTCTGTCCTCTATCTGAGCAATATAAGAAAGATCAGGAAACATTTTATATATGTTTTTACATGTACAGTACCAGTCAAAAGTTTGGACACACCTAGTCATTCAAGGGTTTTTCTTCATTAATAGTGACGGCATCAAATCTATGAAATAACACATATGGAATCATGTAGCAACCAAAGAGTGTTAAACAAATCAATATAAACTCAGCAAAAAAATAAACTTCATCTCACTGTCAACTGCGTTAATTTTTTAGCAAACTTAACATGTGTACATTTTTGTAAGAACAACAAGATTCAACAACTGAGACATAAACTGAACAAGTTCCACAGACATGTGACTAACAGAAATGAAATAATGTGTCCCTGAACAAAGGGGGGGTCAAAATGAGAAGTAACAGTCAGTATCTGGTCTGGCCACGAGCTGCATTAAGTACTGCAGTGCATCTCCTCCTCATGGACTGCACCAGATTTTCCAGATGTTACCCCACTCTTCCACCAAGGCACCTGCAAGTTCCTGGACATTTATGGGGGGAATGGCCCTAGCTCTCACCTTCTGATCCAACAGGTCCCAGACATGCTCAATGGGATTGAGATCCGGGCTCTTCGCTGGCCATGGCAGAACGAGCAGTATGACTGGTGACATTGTCATGCTGGAGTGTCATGTCAGGATGAGCCTGCAGAAAGGGTACCACATGAGGGAGGAGGTATAGTGTTTGTTCAGTGTGTATATATATACAGTTGAAGTCGGAAGATTACATACACTTACGTTGGAGTCATTAAAACTTGTTTTTCAACCACTCCACAAATTTCTTGTTGACAAACTATAGTTTTGGCAAGACTGTTTGGGCATCAACTTTGTGCATGAAACAAGTCAGTTTTTCAACAATTGTTTACAAACACATTATTCCACTTAAAATTCACGACATCACAATTCCAGTGGGTGGGTCAGAAGTTTACATACACTAAGTTGACTGTGCCTTTAAACAGCTCTGAAAATTCCAGAAAATTATGTCATGGCTTTAGAAGCTTCTGATAGGCTAACTGACATCATTTGAGTCATTTGGAGGTGTACCTTTGGATGTATTTCAAGGCCTACCTTCAATCTCAGAGCCTCTTTGCTTCACATCATGGGAAAATTAAAAGAAATCAGCCAAGACCTCAGATTTTTTTTTGTCGACCTCCACAAGTCTGGCTCATCCTTGGGAGGAATTTCCAAACACCTGAAGGTACCACGTTCATCTGTACAAACAATAGTATGCAAGTATAAACACCATGGGACCCCACAGGCGTCATACCACTCAGGAAGGAGACGTGTTCCGTCTCTTAGAGATTAACATACTTTGGTGAGAAAAGTACAAATCAATCCCAGAACAACAGCAAAAAACCTTGTGAAGATGCTGGAGGAAACAAATACAAATGTATCTATATCGACAGTATAACGAGTCCTATATCGACATAACCTGAAGGCCGCTCAGCAAGGAAGAAGCCACTGCTCCAAAACCACCATAAAAAAGCAAGACTAAGGTTTGCAACTGCACATGGGGACAAAGATTGTACTTTTTGTAGAAATGTCCTCTGGTCTTTTGAAACAAAAATAGAACTGTTTGGCCATAGTTGTCAAGTTCTGACCATCGTTCTTGTGTGTTTTCCTTGTTTTAGTGTTGGTCAGGACGTGAGCTGGGTGGGCATTCTATGTTGTGTGTCTGGTTTGTCTATTTCTATGTTTGCCCTGATATGGTTCTCAATCAGAGGCAGGTGTTAGTCATTGTCTCTGATTGGGAACCATATTTACGTAGCCTGTTTTGTGTTGGGTTTTGTGGGTGGTTGTCTCCTGTGTCAGTGTTTGTACCACACGGGACTGTTTCGGGTTTTCATGTTTCTTGTTTTGTAGTCCATTTCATGTATAGTTTCGTTATTAAAAGAAACCATGAATTATAACCACGCTGCGTCTTGGTCCGATCCCTGCTACACCTCTTCTTCAGAGGAAGAGGAAGAAGAGAACTGTTACAATAATAACCATCGTTATGTTTGGATGAAAAAGGGGGAGGATTGCAAGCCGAAGAACACTATCCCAACCGTGAAGCTCGAGGGTGGCAGCATCATGTTGTGGGGGTCCTTTGCTGCAGGATGGACTGGTGCATTTCACAAAATAGATGGCATCATGAGGTTGGAAAATTATGTGGAAATTAAAGCTTGGTTGCAAACCGTCTTCGAAAAGGACAATGACCCCTAGCATACTTCCAAAGTTGTGGTAAAATTGCTAAAGGACAACAAAGTCAAGGTATTGGAGTGGCCATCAGAATGCCCTGACCTCAAATCTATAGAACATGTGTTGGCAGAACTGAAAAAGCTCGAGGCAGCAAGGAGGCCTACACACCTGACTCAGTTACACCAGCTCTGTCAGCAGGAATGGGCCAAAATTCACCCAACTTATTGTGGGAAGCTTGTGGAAGGCTACCTGTAACGTTTGACCCAAGTTAAAGGCAATGCTAGCAAATACTAATTGAATGTATGTTAAGAATGTGATGAAAGAAGTAAAAGCTAAAATAAATAATTATCTCTATTATTCTGACATTTCACATTCTTAAAATAAAGTGGTGATCCTAACTGACCTAAATCAGGAAATTTTTACTCTGATTAAATGTCAGGAATCATGACAAACTGAGTATAAATGTATTTGACTAAGGTGGATATAGACACTTTTTACCTGTTTTCTCTAGGCCTTGAAATACATCCACAGGTACACCTCCAATGAACTCAAATGATGTCAATTAGCCTATCAGTAGCTTCTTAAGCCATGACATCATTTTCGGGAATTTTCCAAGCTGGTACAATCAACTTAGTGTATGTAACTTCTGTCCCACTGAAATTGTGATACAATGAATTATAAGTCAAATAATCTGTCTGTAAACAATTGTTGTAAAAATTACTTGTGTCATTCACAAAGTAGATGTCCTAACCGACTTGCCAAAACTATAGTTTGTTAACAAGATATTTGTGGAGTAGTGGAAAAGCAAGTTTTAATGGCTCCATCCTAAGTTTATGTAAACCTCCGACTTCAACTGTGCATATATATACTCACACACAGTGCCTTCAGAAAGTATTCATACCCCTTGACTTATTCCACATTTTGTTGTATTAGACTGAAAACATGTTTTTAGAATTGTTTGTATATTTATTTAAAATTAAATACAGATATCTCTTTTACATAAGTATTTACACCCCTGATTCAATACTTTGTAGAATAACCTTTGGCATCGATTACAGCTGTAAGTCTTTCTGGGTAAGTTTCTAAGAGCTTTCCACACCTGAATTGTGCAACATTTGCCCATTATAATTTTTTTGAATTTTTCAAGCACTGTCAAATGTGTTATTTATCATTGCTAAGCAACCACTTTCAGGTCTTGCGATAGTTTTTCAAGTAGATTTATGTCAAACTGTAACTCGGCCACTCAGGAACATTAACAGTCTCTTTGGTAAACAACTCCAGTGGAGATTTGGCCTTGTGTTTTAGGTTATTGTCCTGCTGAAATGTGAATTAATCTCCCAGTGTCTGGTGGAAAGCAAACAGAACCAGGTTTCCTCTAGAATTTAGCCTGTTCTTCGCTCCATTCCTTTAATTTTTTTGTCCTGAAAAACTCTCCAGTCCATAACAATTGCAAGCATACCCGTAACATGATGCAGCCACCACTATGCTTGAAAATATGGAGAATGGTACTCAGTCATGAGTTGTATTGGATTTGACCCCAACATAAGACTTTGTATTCAGGAGAAAAAGTGAATTGTTTTGACACATTTTTTTGCAGTATTACTTCAGTGCCATTGTAAACATGATGCATGTTTTGGAATATTTTTATTCTGTACAGGCTTCCATCTTTTCACTCTGTCAGTTAAGTTAGTATTGTGGAGTAACTACAATGTTGTTGATCCATACTGAGTTCTCCTATCGCAGCCATTAAACTCTGTAACATGTTTTAAAGTCACCATTGGCCTCATGGTGAAATCCCTGAGCGGTTTTCTTCCTCTCTGGCAACTGAATTAGAAAGGACACCTGCATTTTTGTAGTGACTGCGCGTATTGACACACTATCAAAAGTGTAACAAATAACTTCACCATGCTTTAAAGGATATTCAGTGTCTTCTTTTTTTACCAATTGGTGCACTTCTTTGCGAGGCATTGGAAAACCTTATTGGTATTTGTGGTTGAATCTGTGTTTGAAATGCATTGCTTGACTGAGGGACCTTACATATAATTGTATGTGTTGGGTACAGAGATGAGATAATCATTAAAAATAATGGTAAATTTATCACAACTCAGGATATGACCCAGATGCAGACACGGGAGGCTGATAATACAGTTCTCAGATTATTTATTGTAAACACGGGGCAAGCAAGGGGCAGGTCGAGGGCAAGCAGAGGTTTGTAATCAGGTCAGAGTCAGATAGGTACAGGACGGCAGGCAGGTACGGTGTCAGAGCAGGCAGAGGTTTGTAATCAGGTCAGAGTCAGACAGGTACAGGATGGCAGGCAGGCTCGTGGTCAGAACCGGGAAAAACTAGGAAACACAACTAGAGAAACAGGAAGGCGGTAAGACGCTGGTAAGACCTGACATGACAAGACAAACTGGCAACAGACAAACAGAGAACACAGGTATGAATAAACAGGGGATAATGGGGAAGATGGGTGACACCTGGAGGGGTGGAGACAAGCACAAAGACAGGTGAAACAAGCACAAAGACAGGTGAAACAGATCAGGGTGTGACAAAACTATTATTCCATGCAATTTATGTGACTTGTTAAGAAATGATTTACTCCTGAACTTATTTAGGCTTGTCATAACAAAGGGGTTGAATACTTATTGACTCAAAACATTTCCTATTTTCATTTTTAATTGATAAAAAATCTCTTAAAATTATGGCAAGAGGGGAACTCCACCCCCCCATTCAGATGAAAAGGTGGCACAGGGAATTCGAAAATATTCTTTAGAAATATTTAACTTTCACACATCCAATACCTCAAATGAAAGATAAACATCTTGTTCATCTACCCATCGTGTCCCGATTTTTAAAATGTTTTACAGCGAAAACACAACATATATTTATGTTAGACCACCACCAAATCAAAGGAAAAAGGCAGCCATTTTTTCCAGCCAAAGATAGAGTCACAAAAGCAGGATTAGAGATAAAATGAATCACTAACCTTTTGAAAATCTTCATCAGATAACAGTCATATGACATGTTACACAATACATTTATGTTTTATTCGATAATATGCATATTTATATCCACAGATCTCGGTTTACATTGACGCCATGTTCAGAAATGCCTCCAAAATATCCGGAGGAATTATAGAAAGCTACGCCAGGTAACAGAAATCCTCATAAACTTTGACTAAAGATACATGTTCTACATATAATTAAAGAAACACTGGTTCTTAACCTCTTCAGTCGACCCTCTACTTTTTTGAACATTCTGTTAAAAATCGCGCAACATTTCAGCGCCCTGCTACTCATGCCAGGAATATAGTATTTGCATTTGCTTAGTCTGTGTGGATAGAAAACACTCAGACGTTTAAAAAACTGGTTAAATCACTGCTGTGGCTTTACCAGAACGGCATTTACATCGAAAAGCACAGGAAAAACTGATCACTGAAAATGGGGAAAATATATCCATGCGCTACTTGAACCCATTGATAAACGTGAACCACAATTAATTGACTGAGGTTGCAGTACCTACAGCTTCCACAGGGTGTCTAGAGTCTTGTCATTTCCCTTCGAGTTTTTTCTTGGTCAAACACATACAGGACACCGTATCTAATCCGGTCTAGGACCGGATATTTTCGTTGAGTTTCTAGCCGGACATTTTTCCAGACGGACAGCTAATGATCTTTACATCGCCTCCTGATGAATTTTATCGCTTATTAACGTTTACTAATACCTAAAGTTGCATTACAAACATATTTCGAAGTGTTTTGTGAAAGTTTATCGTCGACTTTTGAATTTTAAAAATGACGTTACGTTTTGAAACTATGTTTTTTTCGTTTATCACACAGTCTACATATAACGATATCTAGGCTTTATATGGACCGATTTAATCGAAATAAAGACCCAAATAGTGTTTATGGGACATCTAGGAGTGCCAACAAAGAAGATGGTGAAAGGTAATGAATGTTTTCTATTTTATTGTGCGGTTTGTGTAACGCCGAAATGCTAATTATTTTGTTTACGTCCCCTGTGGGTCTTTTGGGGTGTTGCATGCTATCAGATAATAGCTTCTCATGCTTTCGCCGAAAAGCATTTTAAAAATCTGACTTGTTGCCTGGATTCACAACGAGTGTAGCTTTAATTCGATACCCTGCATGTGTATTTTAATGAACTTTTGAGTTTTAACTAATACTATTAGCATTTAGCGTAGCGCATTTGCATTTCCAGAGCTCTAGTTGGGACGCAAGCGTCCCGGGTAGAAGCAACAGGTTAAATGCAACCGCTGTGTCAGATTTTTTTAAACGTTACGGAAAAAGCCTACCATGCAATAATCTGAGACATCGCTCAGACGTAAAAGTATTTCTCCGCCATGTTGGAGTCAACAGAAATGCGAAATTACATCATAAATATTTCCTTACCTTTGATGATCTTTCATCAGAATGCAGTGCAAGGAGTCCTAGTTCCACAATAAATCATTGTTTTGTTCCATAATGTCCAATACTAGTGTCCAATTAGCTGCATTTGCTACCACTTTCAGCTCACGTGCCCAAAAACTGACGCTGGTCCAAGACAACTCGCACGAAAACTTCAAAAAGATATATTCCAGGTCAAATAAACTGGTCAAACTAAGTAGAGAATCAATCTTCAGGATGTTATTTTCATATATATCCAATAACGTTCCAACCGGATCATACGTTTTCAGCTGCAGCCAAATGGAACGACGGTGGCACCCACAGAGAAATGCGTCACAGGAAAATGGAATTCTGTTGGGACAGTGACTATTTCCCCTCCGATTCGGTCAAAGTTCACACCAAAAGCTCCATTCCACTTTCTACTGAATGAGGCGTAGGAAGTGCTACCAGCTCCATATCTTGTTGGGAAAGGAGGGGACGAGGACTTCAAAGTTGACCCACATTCAGAATTTCCCTTCTTGTTGGGAAGATTGCCTGCCCTATGAGTTATGTTATACTCACATACATAATTCAAACAGTTTTAGAAACTTCAGAGTGTTTTCTATCCAATAGTAATAATACTATGCATATATTAGCAATCTAGGACAGAGTAGGATGCAGTTCACTATGGGCACGCAATTCATCCAAAGTGAAAATACTGCCCACTATCCTCAACAAGTTTAAAACATAATTCCACGTAGACATTATGGGGTGTTGTGTGTAGGCCAGTGACAGAAAATCTGAATTTAAAATGTATTTAATTTAGACTCTGACACAACAAAATATGGAAAAAGTGATGTGTGAACACTCTCTGAAGGCACTGTATATTATGTTTATAGACAGTATGGACAGTATATGAATAGAAAAGCTGTGTTATATAGGATGAGCCATGACTAGAATTCAGTATATATATATATAAAGTGGGTAAACGTGGGTAAAAGTATGCTAACATTATTAAAGTGACCAGTGTTCAACAACTATGTATATAGGGCATTAGTTTTAAGGTGCAGGGTAGAGTACTAGGTGGTAACATAGTGTTGCGCTGTTGGCGGTAGGTGCACTTTGATTCAGGAGCCCTGCGCACAGGTGAACAAAGTGTTCCCATTTTGAACCATTTAATTTGTTTGAAATGACAAACACCGCCTACCTGGTGGACCGGGAGATCTGTGGCAAACAGGCTGACTGCGTCGCGTGCAAAATAAATGTTGAAATCTATATTATTCAAATATTGCACCCACACTGCTCGCACGTGCCAACGAGCGTCTCCGTTGCCAAGGGCTAAAATAGAAGTCAGTTCTATTTCTGACGCAGATCGCGCTGCAAGTCCTGCCTCTCCCATCTCCTCATTGGTTTATAGAAGCAGGTATCCACATGCCATCTCCTCTGGTTATACCCACGTGGGTGACTGAAAGACGAACGAGGCCAGTGGCAGTAATGCACCTTATTTCTGAAAGTTGCCAATCGCAATATAAAGTCAAGAGAAGTAAAAGCCTGGATGGGGGAGGGATGACTAGAAACGATTCGGTTGACCATTTTATGTGTGGATTAATTAGTGGAGTAGAGGACCTTGTGCATTTCAGGTAAAATAACAACTCAATGTTTATATCCCAGGACAAATTAGCTAGCAACAGCAAGCTAGATAAATAGGACAAATTAGCTAGCAACAGCAAACTAGATAAATAGGACAAATTAGCTAGCAAGTGCAAGCTAGGTAGCTAAATTGCCATAAATGTTTAATGCTTTTTCACCTGTCCCCAAATTAATATAATTAGTTCAGAGTTTGTTGTGATATTTTAATCTGTGTGTCGTGATCGCGTTTGGTGTAGGGGGACAAAATACATTTATGCATGATGGCGCACGCACGCAGCCAGATTGGGTTCCGTATAAGCCTACTGCGCTGACCAATCTGAACCAATCTGAAATCACGACCCTGGCCACAGCAAAGTTTGATACTAGCCTACATGAGATTTAATAACTTTTAAAACTATGATAAAAGAATAGAGCAAAGCGCTGCTGTTTTATGAGTGACTTCATGTCTACATTTTTATTCAGCGCTGTCAATGTTTTTATTTAACACTATTACGAAACACGCCTCTCCCTATAGCCCTCCATTGTTATTATTATTAGTAGTAGCTTGTCATTTCTATTTTAGAAACGAGGAATATTTAACTTTCTCTGGTCGAGTTTCACCATCAGGTGGAAGACGGTGTCCCCTCTCTCTGGTCAGTCTCACCAGAGGAAAAGAAGGAGAGAGCAGGGACTTTGAGAGGCCCTCTGCTGCTTTTTCCCTCCCTCTGCTGAGACTAATGCCATGTTCAAAACAACTCGTAACTCTTCGACTTCCGACTTCAAGACAACTAGAAACTCTGAAAAGAACAAGATCCAACTGGTAAAAATCGATTTGAACGGTCATCCATCTCGGAATTCCAAGTTGGAAAGCTCCAACTTTCAAACCTGAAGATCACTGATTTCACATCGCTCCCCCCCCCCCGCAGTTTTCTTGAAAGCACTATGCTCATCAGATGCAGGTACTATAAAATGATGCAGGTCCAGGTCCAGTAAAATAAAACATGTAATTATTTGCAAATTATGTCAATTTATGCTCAGCTGTGCCTCACAAGTGCTACACCAATTGATCTATTTTGTTATCAAAGCTTGAGTTTTGAATTATAATATGGTCTGATAATAACAATATTGGCAGGCCAGGCATATAGCCAATATACTGCAATAATGTATTAGGCCTACTACACAAACCTCATTCCTACATAACAGTTTTTTTAGGTTAATGTTACATTTTTTAAGTCATGTTTAAAAAAGTCTGAGCAGTAGAGCTCGGCTTGCTTTTTGACTGCGAAAGTGTCGCACACTAATCTGTTTCATCTTTGTGCTTGTTTCCACCCCCTCCAGGTGTTGCCCATCTGTCCCATTATCCCCTGTGTATTTGTACCTGTGTACTGTACTGCCAGTTCGTCTTTTTGGGGCTTACCAGCGTGCTTTCCCGTCTTCCTGTTTCACAAGTTCTGTTTCCTAGTTTTTCCCGGTTCTAACCCCGAGGCTGCCTGCAGTCCTGTACCTCCCTGACTCTGACCAGATTACGGAGCTCTGCCTAGTGTGTACAACACGTAACACACAAATAATTTCACACAAAGACACGAGGGGGAACAGAGGAATAAATACATCTAGTGTGATTGGGGAATGCAAACCAGCTGTGAATGGAACAAGACAAAACAAATGGATAATAGAAAAATGGAGCGGCGATGGCTAGAAAGCCGGTGACGTCGACCGCCGAACGCCGCCCGAACAAGGAGAGGGGCCAACTTCGGCGGAAGTTGTGACACTTACCATGAAAAGCTTACTTACAAGCCCTTAACTAACAATGCAGATATCAGAAAATAAGAGGTAAGAAAATATTTACAAAAATAAAAAATAAAAAGTAACACAATAAAATAACAATAACGAGGTTATATACAGGGGGTACCGGTACCAAGTCAATATGCAGGGGTACAGGTTAGACTTAAGCCATTCCTCACATTTCAAACCATATGAAAGTCAATTAATTCAATGAAGCAGTTAGTTGAGTACCTCCCTTTTTATTCACGCTGGTCTGAAGCATGTCTGGGTGTGCTCGCATTGTATCCCCAACTACCCTTCAGCAGTTAAATGTGGTAACCAAAAAGAGTCTGGTCCATCCTGAATACACCATAGGTGTTACTACCAACTTGAGGATCAGTTCATAGTGTGCTCCACTGCTTTCTCTTTCAGCAAGCTATATACAACGCCGCAAGTAAGCTATGTTCTTGTGGCTCTGACTTAATAATTTGGTTTTCAATGATTGCGTCCCAGCCTCGTCGGCTATTTCTTTCCCAGGCTAAGCATTAAATTGCTTAATTGAGGTGCAACCTTTGACCTTCTGTTTGCACACCGCCACAGCTGTTGTTACCCCAGGTTACCTGGATTAGATTGAGAGGACTGTTCAAAACAATGCGTGCTGATGTGAACCAGAGGTCATCAAAAAGACTCACATCTGACTTCTAACTGAACCTGTAGTACCAAACATGTCAAAGAAAACTACATTACCCATGAATCAATGCCATAGCAAAGATCTCAATGACTAGTACATGGTGCCACAGAGTCTAGCATGAGCGGAGGTGACAGAGGGTATGTGGTTGTGCCTCATGCAGAATGTTTTTCAAGGCTCCCGACAAATACCAAAACACATTCAGCTGTGGCAGCTAAACAGATGCCTGACCGGGTCTGTAGTAGTAAATGCATACCACTGTGCTGCCATCCGTTTCCTTATGTTGCTGTTGACAGGAAGTCATGTCTAGTCAGGGGCCTTGATTGGCGCAACAACCCTGTTTCTCTGCATTGTGGAAGAGAGGATTTTCCTGGACAAATCATATTCAGTTAACTTGACTTGAGAGACAGCTCCTAAATCCAGAGAAAGCAGGTACATGATATGCCATGGGGTGTTCTCCATTAATTTGAGCACCAGATAAATCCACTTGTCTTTCCACGCAGTTATTGAGAACCTCTCAAACACCCCCAAAAGGTTATACAGCTGCACCATCGAGAGTATCCTGACCGTTTGCATTGCATCACTGCTTGGTATGGCAACAGCTCGGCATCTGACCGTAAGGCACTACAGAGGGTAGTGCGTACGACCCAGTACATCACTGGGGCCAAGATTCCTGCCATCCAGGACCTATCTACTAGGTGGTGTCAGATGAAGGCCCAAAAAATTGTCAAGGACTCAATGCACCCTCATAGACTGTTTTCTCTGCTACTGCATGGCAAGCAGTACCTGAGCACCAAGTCTAGGACCAAAAGGCTCCTTAAAACAGCTTCTACCCCCAAGCCATAAGACTGCTGAACAATTAATCAAATGGCCACCCGGACTATTTATGTTGACCCCCCCACCGCTGATGATACTCGCTGTTTGTCATCTATGCATAGTCACTTTACCCCTATCTACGTGTACAAATTATCTTGACTAACCTGTACCCTCGCACATTGACTCGGTACCGGTAACCCCTGTATATAGCCTTGATAATGTTACTTTATTGTGTCACTTTTTATTTTATTTTGTACTTTAGTTTATTTAGTAAATAATTTCTTAACTCTTTCTTGAACTGCATTGTTGGTTAAGGACTTGTAAGTAAGCATTTCACGGTAAGTTCTACACCTGTTGTAATCGGCGCATGTGACAAATAAAATGTGATTAGATTTGGCTGGGCTGTCTCCGTCCTCTCCCTCCCCCAGACATTGGCTCCTAATATGGGCCTCATCGTGTGGGAGCTTCGCCTCTGTCACACACACCTGGTCCAACTCCAGGGCCTATGGCTTAAAAAGCTGTCAGTCAAACTCCGCCCGGGTTAAGCTTCTATGTGCTGGAGCCCGGGGCGGCACTTCACCGCCCTCCACACCCCTCCTCCTCCAGCCCTCCGCTAGAGCCTGTGCAGGGATATCACCCCCCTCAGGCACAAAAACACTGGGTACTGTGCACTGATTCACCTTAAGCAGCAGGGCAGGTATGTACCAGCCAAATTCCCTGTCAGGGTAACACCTTGGAGAGAGGGAGGGAGAGTAAGGGAGAGGTGTGGAGTAGAGGTGAGGAGGTAGGTAGAAGGAGAGAGAGAGACTGAATAATTACATCTGCATACTAAGTAGTAACATTTATTATTATTCCAAGTAGTAGTTGTAAGGGTAGTAGGTGTGATAGTAATGGTAGCAGTTTAATTATGATAGAGGTGGTAGTAGTAGTAGTAATGATGACGGTAGTTGTAGTACTGATATAATGGTGATGATAAAAATGGCTGTGTCCGAATACCCACACTTGCGTGCTAAATAGTAGGCCGTTTCAGTATGCAAAAAAAATGAGTTTAATCGTATGTGACATTTTCCGAAAATAGTATGTACTTTAAATGCCCGGAAGTCATACTCATTTTGGCTTTTCATCTAGTAGAATTAACTGTACACAAACATTTCACAGCCACAATGCATTGGAAGAGGGGACTGTGAGTTTTGATCAGTGATGTAAAGTACTACTTATCTGTACTTTACTATTTATATTTTTGACAACTTTTACTTTTATTCCACTACATTCCTAAAGAAAATAATGTACTTTCTACTCCTTACATTTTCCCTGACACCCAAAAGTACTTGTTACATTTTGAATGCTTAGTAGGACAGGAAAATTGTCTAATTCACGCACTTATCTAGAGAACATCCCTGGTCATTCCTACTTTCTCTGATCTGGCAGATTCATTAAACACAAATGCTTTGTTTGTGAATTTTGTGTGTTGAACTGTGCCCCTAGCTATCCATTAATTTAAAAAACTTGAAAATCGTGTTGTCTGGTTTGCTTAATATAATACATTTTAAATGATTTATACTTTTACTTTTGATACTACATTTAAAAACAAATATTTTAGACTTTTACTCAAGTAGTATTTAATGGGGGACTTTCACTTTTACTTGAGCCATTTTCTTTTAAATTGTCTTTACTTTTATAAGTATGAAAATGTGATACTTTTTCCACCACTGGTTTTGATAGCTAGATCTCTAAACAACAAAACAACTGATGGCAAAGAGCGAAACTTTTGCGGTGGTGTTCAAATGTAAGTGTCACACCTGCTCCCGCTCTCTCTCTCTCTGGCGCTCAAGGGGGCCAGGCTGCCCTTCATTACGCACACCTGTTACCATCATTACTCGCAGTTGCGCAATATTGGACTCACCTGGACTCCATTAATTTGTTGATTACCCTTCTATATTTGTCTGCTCCTCAGTTTGTTCCCTATGTCAGCATTGATGTCATTATTTTCATTGTTCCTGTTCTACGTCCGTTGTTTATTAAATATTCACTCCCTGTACCTGCTTCTTGTCTCCAACATCGATCCTCACAGTAAGTCGTTTTTGTTCTCCTTAAAATGATCATGACTATTTAGACTAAGTGCAGTTGCAAAACCATTCAAGTGCTATGATGAAACTGGCTCTCATGAGGACCGCTACAGGAAAGGGGGACTCCGAGTACCTCTGCTGCAGAGGATAAGTTTATTCGCGTTAACTGCTCAGATTGCAGCCCAAATAAATGCATCTCAACACATCTCAACATCAACTGTTCAGAGGAGACTGCGTGAATCAGACCTTCATGGTAAAATTGCTTCTAAGAAATCACTACTAGAGGACACCAATATGAAGAGACTTGCTTGGGCCAAGAAACACAAACAATGGACATTAGACCTGTGGAAATCTGTCCCTTGGTCTGAGTCTATTTCGGTTCCAACTGTGTCTTTGTGAGATGCAGAGTAGATGAACGGATGATCTCCGCATGTGTGGTTCCCACCGTGAAGCATGCAGGATGAGGTGTGATGGAGCGGGGGTGCTTTTCTGGTGACACTGTCTGTGATTTATTTAGAATTCAAGAAACATTTAACCAGAATGTCTATGACAGCATTCTGCAGGGATACTCCATCCCATCTGGTTTAGAGTTTGTCCCACTATCATTTGTTTTTCAACGGGACAATGACCCAACACACCTCCAGGCTGTGTAAGGGATATTTGACCAAGAAGTAAAGTGACGGAGTGCTGCAGCAGATGACTTGGCCTCCACAATCACCCTACATCAACCCAATTGAGATGGATTGGGATAAGTTGGACCACAGTGTGAAGGAAAAGCAGCCAACAAGTGCTCAGCATACTGTATGTGGGAACTCATTCAAGACTGTTGGAAAAGCATTCCCCATGAAGGTGGTTGAGAGAATGCCAAGAGTATGCAAAGCTGTCATCAAGGCAAAGGGTGACTACTTTGAGGAATCTCAAATATAAATATATTTTGATTTGGTTACTACATGATTCCATATGTGTTATTCCATAGTTGTGATGTAAAAATAAAAATAAAGAAATACCCTGGAATGAGTAGGTGTGTCAACTTTTGACAGGTACTTTACATTTGATACCGTTACATCTACTGTTGTGTTTTACTTTCAACATTCAAAAATGCATTCTCTCATCTGAGCTATCTTGTAGGTGCATGGTGTCACGTTCTGACCTACGTTCCTTTGTTTTGTCTTTGTTTTAGTATGGTCAGGGCGTGAGTTGGGGTGGGCAGTCTATGTTCCTTTTTCTATAATTTGGGATTTCTGTGTTTGGCCTGCTATTGTTCTCAATCAGAGGCAGCTGTCAATCGAATCAAATCAAATCAAATCAAATTTTATTTGTCACATACACATGGTTAGCAGATGTTAATGCGAGTGTAGCGAAATGCTTGTGCTTCTAGTTCCGACAATGCAGTGATAACCAACAAGTAATCTAACTAACAATTCTAAAACTACTGTCTTATACACAGTGTAAGGGGATAAAGAATATGTACATAAGGATATATGAGTGAGTGATGGTACAGAGCAGCATACAGTAGATGGTATCGAGTACAGTATATACATATGAGATGAGTATGTAGACAAAGTAAACAAAGTGGCATAGTTAAAGTGGCTAGTGATACATGTATTACATAAGGATGCAGTCGATGATGTAGAGTACAGTATATACGTATGCATATGAGATGAATAATGTAGGGTAAGTAACATTATATAAGGTAGCATTGTTTAAAGTGGCTAGTGATATATTTACATCATTTCCCATCAATTCCCATTATTAAAGTGGCTGGAGTTGGGTCAGTGTCAATGACAGTGTGTTGGCAGCAGCCACTCAATGGTGGCTGTTTAACAGTCTGATAGCCTTGAGATAGAAGCTGTTTTTCAGTCTCTCAGTCCCAGCTTTGATGCACCTGTACTGACCTCGCCTTCTGGATGATAGCGGGGTGAACAGGCAGTGGTTCGGGTGGTTGATGTCCTTGATGATCTTTATGGCCTTCCTGTAACATCGGGTGGTGTAGGTGTCCTGGAGGGCAGGTAGTTTGCCCCCGGTGATGCGTTGTGCAGACCTCACTACCCTCTGGAGAGCCTTACGGTTGAGGGCGGAGCAGTTGCCGTACCAGGCGGTGATACAGCCCGCCAGGATGCTCTCGATTGTGCATCTGTAGAAGTTTGTGAGTGCTTTTGGTGACAAGCCGAATTTCTTCAGCCTCCTGAGGTTGAAGAGGCGCTGCTGCGCCTTCTTCACGACGCTGTCAGTGTGAGTGGACCAATTCAGTTTGTCTGTGATGTGTATGCCGAGGAACTTAAACTTGCTACCCTCTCCACTACTGTTCCATCGATGTGGATAGGGGGGTGTTCCCTCTGCTGTTTCCTGAAGTCCACAATCATCTCCTTAGTTTTGTTGACGTTGAGTGTGAGGTTATTTTCCTGACACCACACTCCGAGGGCCCTCACCTCCTCCCTGTAGGCCGTCTCGTCGTTGTTGGTAATCAAGCCTACCACTGTTGTGTCGTCCGCAAACTTGATGATTGAGTTGGAGGCGTGCGTGGCCACGCAGTCGTGGGTGAACAGGGAGTACAGGAGAGGGCTCAGAACGCACCCTTGTGGGGCCCCCGTGTTGAGGATCAGCGGGGAGGAGATGTTGTTGCCTGATTGAGAACCATACTTAGGTAGCCTGGTTTCACTTTTGAGTTGTGGGTGATTATTTTCCTTGTCGGTGTTTGTTCCACACCAGACTGTTTTGTTTGTTTCGTTTATTCACGTTGTTATTTTGTATTTTAGTGTTCAGGCAAATAAACAAGATGAACACTTACCACCCTGCGCATTGGTCCTCCGATCCTTCCTACTACTCCTCTTCGTCAGAAGAAAAAAAAGATGAAGATCTTCAAAGGTGGGCGATTTATTTTATCGCTATTTATCTGCTTGGTTGGACAAAGTTTGTGACGCGCTCCGGTGAGGGCGCGCACTTGGTTTATCTCCGGTATTGAATATACTATTTTTCGTCTTAAATTTGATAGTTTATTTACATATTAGGGTACTTGAGGATTGATTAGGAATGTTGTTTGACATGTTTGGACCAAGTTTATTGGTAACGTTTGGGATTCATTTTATATGCATTCTGAACGAGTGGAAACAGGTGGATTATTGAATGAAGCGTGCCAAAAAAACTTTTTGGGGGATATAAAGAAGGACTTTATCGAACAAAAGGACCATTTGTTATGTAACTGGGACCCTTGTGATTGCAACCAGATGAAGATCTTCAAATGTAAGGGATTAATTTAATCGCTATTTCTGACTTTCGTGATGCATCTGCTTGGTTGGAAAATGTTTTTAATGCTTTTGTATGCAGGGCTCTTTCAGATATTCGCATGGTGTGTTTTCGCCATAAAGCCTTTTTGAAATCTGACGACACGGCTGGATTAACAAGTCCAATACAGCAAATGAAAGATAAACATCTTGTTAATCTACCCATAGTGTCCGATTTAAAAACTGCTTTACAGCTAAAGCACAACATATGATTATCAGAGTCAAGTCGCAAAAACACACAAAGCCATTTTCCAGTCAAAGATAGGAGTCACAAAAAGCAGAAATATAGATACAATTAATCACCAATTTACCAAATCACCAACCATCTTACACAATACATGTATGTTTTGTTCGATAATGTACATATTTATATCCAAAAATCTCAGTTTACATTGGCGTCTTACGTGCAGTAATGTTTTGATTCCAAAACATCTGGTGATTTTGCAGAAATACTCATAATAAACATTGATAAAAGATGCAAGTGTTGTTCACAGAATTAAATATAGACTTAACCTCTATTCAACCGCTGTGTCAGATTTTTTAAAAACTTTATGGAAAAAGCATAATCTGAGAACGGCACTCAGAACCCAAAACAGCCAGAGGAATATCTGCCATTTTGTCGTCAACAGAAGCTAGAAAAAAACACTATAAATATTAACTTACCTTTGATGATCTTCATCAGAAGGCACTCCCAGGAATCCCAGTTCGACAATAGATGACTGGAGAATTTCATTGTCTGAAAAAAAGCATTGGAACGAAAGCAAACTCTGTCGGGAGTGTGCGTCATGAGACCGAGGCTCTCTGCCAGACCACTCACTCAAAGAGCTATTCTTTATAGTAGAATCCTCAAACCAGTTTCTAAAGACGGTGACATCTAGTGGAAGCCCTAGGAAGTGCATGCTCATTCATATCTCACTGGGATTTCAATAGGCACTGTTTTGAAAATTGATTTCTCACTTCCTGTTTGGATTCTTTCTCAGGTTTTTGCCTGCCATATGAGTTATGTTATACTCACAGATATCATTCAAACTGTTTTAGAAACTTCAGAGTGTTTTCTATCCAATACTAATAATACTATGCATATATTAGCATCTGGGACAGAGTAGCAGGCAGTTCAGTCTGGGCACGCTATTCATCCAAAAGTGAAAATGCTGCCCCCTATCCCCAAAAGGTTTTAACCTCTCTAGGGTATGTGCCCATCTGGCCAACATCCAGTGAGGTTGCAGAGCGCCAAATTCAATTACAGAAATGCTCATTGTAAAAATTCAGTAAACAAAACATATTTTACAAAGGTTTAAAGGTTAACTTCTTGTTAAACCAACCACAGTGTCATATTTATAAAATGCTTTTCGGCGAAAGCATACCTAGCTTAGAACATACCTAGCCCAGAACATAGCTCAGTTGACAAATTATTACAAACAGTAACCAGCCAAGCAGAAGCATTACAAAACTCAGAAATAGAGATACAATTAATCCCTTACATTTGATGATCTTCATATGGTGTTAATCAGAAGACATTCATTTACTCAATAAATGTTCCTTTTGTTCGATGAAGTCTCTTTATATCCAAACACCTCCATTTTGTTAGTGCGTTTTCTTCAGTAATCCACAGGCTCAAACTCAGTCAAAACAATCAGACAAAAAAATCTAAATTGTAGCCATAAAGTTCATAGAAACATGTCAAACGATGTTTATATTCAATCCTCAGGTTGTTTTTTAGCCTAAATGATCTATTATATTTCAACCGGACAATAACGTTGTCAATATAAAGACTGTTGACATCTAGTGGAAGGCATAGAAACTGCAAATGGAGTCCTAAGTCAATGGATACTGTAATGGAATTGAATAGAAAACTACAACAACAAAAAAAAACTACTTCCTGAATTTTCCTGAAATTTTCTCAGGTTTTCGCCTGCCAAATCAGATCTGTTATACTCACAGACACTATTTTAACAGTTTTGGAAGCTTTAGAGTGTTTTCTATCCAAATCCACCAGTTATATGCATATCATTTCTTCTGGGCCCGAGTAGCAGGCCATTAAATTTGGGCATGCTTTTTATCCAAAATTCCGAATGCTGCCCCCTACCCTAGAGAGGTTGATGTGTGAAAGTGACATATTTCCCAAAAATATTTTTGAATTTCGCACGCTGCCTTTTCAGTGGAATGTTGTCGAGCCCTAGAAAGGTTAACAAGAAGTTAAGCTTTAAAATGATGTATGACATTGTATTTTAATATTATGAATTTAGTATTTTTGAATTTCGCGCTCTGCAATTTCACAGGAAGTTGTCGAGGTGGGTTGCTAGCGGCATGTCTAGCCCAAAGAGGTTTTAAAGGTGGGGAGAAAAAGGAGAAAGAGAGCTGGGATGTAGAGAGCGTGGGGTTAGAGAGAAATTTATCAGAAAGAAACGCCTAGTAAATATCTGTATGCCCTCCCTCCGCCCTCGTAGATCTTGGCACCAGGCTGTGGTGAGAGTGAGAGGAGATACAGTATGTAAATAACTCATAGCTCGATTGCACTGGGCCTCAGCTCTACACACACACACACGCACACACAGTCACTGCTTGAGGCTGCCAGAGCAAACAGGGCCCACAGTTATTGTAGAGGACAATTACACACTGTTAAAAATAATACACCTGGTCTGCGGAGGGCCTGTTTCTAAACCCCATGGTGAATAGGAGAACAAACATTAGTGGGATCACACACACAATACACACCTAATCAAAACATCCGTGACCTCCCAGGCATCCATTTTCACCCCATCCTGGCTGCCTGTCTGCTGACTTTACTGTCCCAACAACCCAATGTCCAAATGGAACTTTTGGCCTGTTTTTTCCGTGTAGTTTCAGCCAGTGTTGAAGCCTTTATTAAGTTCTCTAGAGACGCAAGTGATATGAAATGCCTAATATGAATTAATATGTTGCAGCACTTTACCTAACAGCTAACCTGCCTGCACCAAACCCTTGTAATCATAGTAAAATACTGTGAAATACAAACCCCTCCCCTCAATGAATTGAATTCATTCATTACGATAGCATTACCAATCTTTTTTACAGTACGATAGTACATTTTACGGTATTGTACTGTGTGTCATTACACAGTACTTGCTTTAATACCATATTTACGGAACCAGTCAAAAGTTTGGACATGTACTAATCCAGGGTTTTTATTTATTTTTAATATTTTCAACATTTTAGAATAATAGTGAAGACATAAACTATGAAATAACACATATGGAATCATGTAGTAACCAAAAAAGTGTTATATTTGAAATTCTTCAAAGTAGCCACCCTTTGCCTTGATGGCAGCTTTACGCACTTGGCATTCTCCCAAACAGCTTCTTGAGGTAGTCACCTGGAATGCATTTAAATTAACAGGTGTGCCTTGTTAAAAGTACATTTGTGGAATTTCTTTCCTTAATGTATAATGTGTATTTAATGTGTATTTTAAGACATGAAGGTCAGTCGATCCTGAAAATTGCAGTTGCAAAAACCACTATGATGAAACTCGTAATCATGAGGACCGCCAGAGGAAAGGAAGACCCAGAGTTACCTCTGCTGCAGAGGATAAGTTCATTAGAGTTAACTGCCCCTCAGATTGCAACCCAAATTCACAGAGTTCAAATAACAGACACGTAACATCAACTGTTCAGAGGAGACTGCATGACTCAGGCCTTCATGGTCAAATTGCTGCAAATAAACAACTACTAAAGGACACCAATAAGAAGAAGAGACTTGCTTGGGACAAGAAACACAAGCAATGGACATTAGACTGGTGGAAATCTCTCCTTTGGTCTGATGAGTACAAATTTGAGATTTTTGGTTCCAACCGTCGTGTCTTTGTGAGACGCAGAGTAGGTGAACAGATGATCTCTGCATGTGTGGTTCCCACCGTGAAGCATGGAGGTGTGAATGTGTGGGGGGTGCTTTGCTGGTGACACTGTCTGTAATTTATTTATAATTCAAGGAACACTTAACCAGCATGGCTACCACAATATTCTGCAGTGATACGCCATCCCATCTGGTTTGTGCTTTGTCCCACTATCATTTGTTTTTCAACGGGACAGTGACCCAAAACACACCTCCAGGCTGTGTAAGTGCTATTTGACTGAGGATGGAGTGCTGCATCAGATGACCTGGCCTCCACAATCACCCGACCTCAACCCAATTGAGATGGTTTGGGATGAGTTGGACCGCAGAGTGAAGGAAAAGCAGCCAACAAGTGCTCAGCATAAGTGGGATCTCATTCAAGACTGTTTGGAAGAGCATTAGAGCATTCCTATTGAAGTTGGTTGAGAGAATGCCAAGAATGTGCAATGCTGTCATCTAGGTAAAGGGTGGCTACTTTGAAGAATCTCCAATAAACGCAGTTGACAGAGGACGTTTATTCGTTTTAATATATATAGAAAAAAGTTCAAATAAAGAAAAACCCTTGAATGAGTAGGTGTGTCCAAACATTTGACTGATACTATATATTACAGTAGGTAACTGTAATGTATAATACAGAATTTTACTTGCCACATTAACACCTTTACATACCACTCTAACACCTTTACAGTGTGTCCGTAGAGCAGCCCTGGGTTCAAATACTCGAAATTTTTCAAATACTTAGTCTCCTCTTCCGCGGAGGAATTGGAGGGAGAACTGTGAGTAGAGGTAGAGTTGGCCACATGACCAAATACTATTCTAAATAATCAAATAACCTTTTATTTATCACGTGCTGAATACAACAGGTGTAGACTTTACTGTGAATTGATTGCTTACGAGCCCTTTCCAATGATGCAGAGTTAAACAATTGTTAAAAACAAAAAATAGTAACACAAGGAATAACCTACACAAGAATGGCGCTACAGTTGAAGTCGGAAGTTTACATACACCTTAGCCAAGTACATTTAAAATCAGTTTCACAATTCCTGACGTTTACAGTTTCTCTCAATTACTAAAACACTAAAACCCATTGGCTGAACAAAGTTCTCAGTTGCCTGGTCTCATTTACCTAATTATGCACTCTGTTGTCAATACCTTAAACCATTTCACATGGTAAAACACAATTTGCAGATCTCACTTAGACTTCTCAGCAAAACTCTAAACACATTTTCATTCTCAAAACACATTCTGCACTCTAATGCACATGTCATCCATACTGGTAAACACAAGTGGCAACAATCAAATACGAATAGACAATACATGTCATTGATTGAACACAACCACTCAAAATTGATTTAACCTCTTTCAAATGATGCTATACAACCAAGCAGTTCAGAGAGCAAACAGGTTGTTGAAGGTGGGAAGGAGAAAGCCTGAGAATGGATAGAAGAAACAATGTGCGAGGGCGTATGCGAGGTGGGCGACGAAGAGGAGGACGAAGAGGAAGAGGAAGACAAAGAGTGCAAATATCTGATGAAATTCGAGCAACAGTTAAAGACCATGTTCTTGTCCATGGACTGACAATGAGGGAAGCAGGACTTAGAGTGCAACCCAATTTGAGCCGATTTTCTGTGTCGACCATAGTAAGGACATTCAGAGAGGAGAACAGGTAGTGTACTACTGTATTTTTGTAATTGCAAATTTACTGTGCTACACTATATGCAGCGGTTTCAATAGACATTTGTAAAGTTAATCACTCTATGTATTGTACTGCATGAATATGTTTTGTAACTGCTCAACTACTTTTTGTAGAATTGTATGGCTGCCACATGCAGGTGGAAGGACAGCTATATTCACTCGGGAGCAAGAGGCCGTTACAGTTGGCATGGTCCTTCAAGATAATTCCAAGGAATCAACAGTGTGAGCATTTCCACAGTTGACCGTGTCCTCCATCGTAACAGGATGCGAATGAAACAAGTATACAGAGTACCTTTTGAGCACAACTCACCAAGGGTGAAAGAACTGCGAGCTCAGTATGTGCAAGTTAGTGTACATTCAGGAACATTTACTGTAATTCAGATTGTCTACAGTACTAACACATACTATGTGAATGACATTACTCTTCAGTACATACAATGTATATGAATCAGAAGCCTAATTGTACTGTCTCTGTACGACTTACAAAATCCTACATAAAGTATATTGTATATTGTATTTCTACACTTGGAATCCTTGGACAGACCCCATGAGTTCATCTTTGTTGATGAAGCAGGCTTCAATCTAACAAAGAGGAGAAGGAGAGGCCGAAACATTTGGACAGCAGGCCATTGTTGAAGTCCCTGGTTAACGAGGTGGCAATGTCACAATCTGTGCTGCTATCAGCAACCATGGTGTTCTACATCACCATGTTACACACGGGCCATATAACACCCAACACCTTCTAAGATATATTGCCAAGCTAAGATATATTTTACTTGAGCAGCAGGTTCAAGAGCTAAATGAGAATCCCATTCCCACCTATGTGATAGTGTGGGACAATGTCAGTTTCCAACGAGCTGCTCAGGTAAGGGAATGGTTTAACATCAATGGGCAGTTTATGAACTTGTACCTCCCTCCATATTCGCGTTTCCTGAATCCGATTGAGGAGTTTTTCTTGCTTGTGATGTCGACAAAGTGCTCTGGCCTGACCCAGCCCAAAGACAAGAAGAAGCACATTGATCACGTTTACTCCTTTGATTTTTGTCCCTTTTAGTATTGTATACTGTAGTACAGTGCATTGTAGGCTGTATACTGTACAATGGACAAATTGTATGGCCCTGAACATTGTGCTTTCCATTTATTAACAGTACTGACTGCTCAATAGATTTTGACTGGTTGCAGGTTCATATCAACAAAGAACAAGAATTACAGTATCACAGAGACAAAGGACAAGTTTGTGAGATGCAGGGTACAGTACTGTAAAAATAGTGGTACAAGGAGGAGAAAAAAACAAAAACAAAATTGCAAAGAGCAAAGCAGAGTAGTAATTTCTGATCAATTTTGAGCTTCTTTGATAGAACCTGTTTTCATTCATCAAAAGACAATGACAGAAAAATAAATAAAAAATTAGATTAAAAATGTACTTCTCCCTGAGAATTGTGTTTTGAAGAATAGGTTTTCTATTTTTCGGGGAATTGTTTACTGACTGCTTGAGAATGTATATCATTTTGAGCACTTGGTTTATGATTTGAGAGCAGTGTTTGATTTTGAACACAGGTAAAACTGTTTTGAGGTGAATGTTTCATTTTGCGAGAAGAGTCAGAGGCTATGTAAATAGTGCTTGAAGATGAGGTTTTGTGTTTAATGTTTTCAGGAAATGGAGCAAGGTTTCAGAAATTGTGTTTTAGCAATTGAGAAAAACTGTAATACTAGTACAAATTCCCTGTCTAAGGTCAGTAAGGGAATTACCCCCCTGTATTGGACAAAAATGAATGGGAAGTCATTGGCATCGGACAAACCATATACACATTGTCCAATACCACCCAATTCGGCGTTGATTCATGCAAAGTGTATTGCAAATGCCATATGGCAATTGCCAGTTGTAACACTTTAAAAATTCAACAGGTGGCGAATCCGCTCCACCATGGTTTTTCATATTGGAAATGTAACCCAAGTCAACGTCCAAAAGCAAAATTTTGAAAAAATGATTTTTTTTGTCAACTTATCACCCCTTAAAAAAGTGCTTTCTGGACCGTTTTTCGAAATTCTTTCGTTTTTTTTTGTCAATTACACGTGTAAGAACTGTATGAATATACTTTTGTCCAATTTTATTATCATATATATATATTTTTTGACATGCGCATAAGTAATATGTTTTGTCCATTTTCAATATGATTTCATAGGAAGTCAAAAGTCAAAAATGTCAAAATTTTGTAAAAAACTTCACACAAGTGCTTTCTGGACCGTTTTCGAAATTCTTTCAAATTTTGTGTCAATTACACACGTATAAGAACTGTATCAACATACTTTAGTTGTATTGTATTATCATAATTTTTTTTTTTTTTTTTTTACTTGTGCATAAGGAATATGATTTGTCCATTTACAATATGATTTCATAGGAAGTCAAAAGTCAAAGTCAAAAGTCACTTTTTTGGGGGCCAAATGCACGTGCATTTGCAATATGTTTCAATGGGCATTTACCATATGAAATTTGACATGCTCAAAAATGCAAAATTGACTGGCCTGATGAACACAGGATGGCCGAGCAGTGATAGTTCTACCTTTCCATCACTCGTTGTGTTGATTTCATCATGTCCATTTGTTTATGTTTTCTCACTTTTGCAAAGTCACTGTGCATTTGCAATATGGTTCAATGGGCATGTACCATCACGATTTTGTCATGCTATAAAAATCCTGCAGGAATGCAAAATTGACTGGCCTGATGAACACAGGATGGCCTGGCAGTGATAGTTGCTCCTTTCCATCGCTCGTTGCGTTGACTTCATCATGAACATTTCGTGACGTTTTTTCACTATATAATCATATTGCAAATGCACGTGCATTGTTGTGCAACTGGTAACCCAAAAATAAAAATATAGTTGTAAATGCATTTACCGGGACTCCTATTGTCCATGCCCGCTATGGGAGTACCCTACTATGGCCCTCTATCTATGGGGGCCGTCCTGAGTGCTTTATGGACTGTTTAAAATATTCTGATGGATACGCATTGTTGTGCAACTGGTGATTGAAAATAGGCACCTGGTAACCCAAAAATAAAAATATGGTTGTAAATGCATTTACCGGTCATTCTGATATTAATGCCCGCTATGGGAACACAGGATGGCCTGGCAGTGATAGTTGCTCCTTTCCATCGCTCGTTGTGTTGACTTCATCATGTCCATTTGGTGATGTTTTTTCACTGTTGAATCATATTGCAAATGCACGTGCATTGTTGTGCAACTGGTAATTCAAAAATAAAAATAAGGTGATTTCATTATGTCCATTTGTTTTCTTACTTTTGCAAAGTCACTGTGCATTTGCAATATGGTTCAATGGACAGGTACCATCACGAATTTGTCATGCTATATAAATCCTGCAGGAATGTGAAATTGACTGGCCTGATGAACTCGGGATAGCTGGGCAGTGATTCTGGTTCATCTCAATGGCTCGTTAGGGTTGATTTCAGAATGTCACTTTGGTGATGGTACCTCACTGTTTAAACATATTGCAACTGGACAAGAGTCACCAGCAAGTCACCGTCCATCAGTCAATTAGATATCATTTTGACACCAAACTGATACAAACTGACACCAAACCCACTTTTTCCAACTCGTTTAGTAGCCAACTATCACATACTTCAGAGCTGGCCCAAAATTAAATGTCGCCATTTTCGTAATGGTCAAAATGAATTGAAGTCATTGCAAATGTACGAAGCTGTTAATCGGTCCGAGAACCGTCTAGAGCCACGTAACTCACCACGCACTATCGACCTGAGGTCTAGAACAGGATTCTAAAGATTCGGAACTCTAGGTCTGACGGTTCTTTAAAAGTTCCAACAAGGTTAACTAATGCAGGCAGTGTATGTCTCTACGCACCCCAATGGGTCCCTCCTTCCAAGCTGTGTGTGTGTGTGATTTAGTTTTCCTTTGAAATTTTATGGGAAAAATGACTGATTTGTTTCGAGGGGTTAAAAAAGTCTGATCTTTCCAAAACTTCATATATGTGATTAGGCAACCCCCATGAGGGTTGCCTAATCACATATATGAAGTTTTGGAAAGATCTGACTTTTTTAACCCCTCGAAACAGCCCAAGAGACACCAATTATGGCACTTCCGGTTGGCACAGGAAGCTATAAGTCAACACATATCCTCACTGGGGTATGCTTTTACAGAATCCTGAGTTTTAAGTCCTTACGCTAAGAATTGACTGATTTACACAGGGTTGAATGCACTATGTCTATCAAACTGCAGGCAGGGTATGGAAAAAACACTTTTAGGGTGATTTTAACCACTTCCGGTTGGTCCAGGAAGCTTAGAATCAACACAGGTAGACCTCGTAGTGGCCTGATGGACTGTCATCGAAGACAGGTTCATACGACATTCATAACCCACATAGGCTTCAGGTTGAATTTAGGGGTGCAGGCAATGTATTCCTATGGGGAGAGAAGTCAATGCAAACTCTTTGAAGTAAACACCTTCTTTTAACTATTAAGGGTTAATGCCACACGGTCAAGGTTAGGCTTGCACGGATCGGGAGGACCTTAGGAACGTACCTGAGGTCGAATTGTGCTTCTCACCCTAACGGTTCTCTCACTGTCACCCAAAAGCAAATGACGTGGTGGTGCAGGCTTCATTTTGGGCCTACTTTTCTAATGGTCGCTGCGCTTAGACCGAGCGAGCTACGGTCAAGCGGGATATCTCGTTGAACTCGGCACGGCCTAGAGATTATGGTAATGCCATTGCCTGCTCTCTGTGTCTTTAAGCACCGCACTTTTTAACTCCATCCTTGCTGTGTGTGCGTGTGAGAGCTTTTCTTTGACATCTGTTGGGAGAAATGACTGATTTACAGTTCATGAGGGTTACCCAGTCACACATATGAAGTTTAGGAAAGATGTGACTTTTTTAACCCTTCAAAACAGACAGTGTGACCCAATTAAAAGCACTTCCGGTTGGCACAGGAAGCTATAAGTAAACACATGTCTTGATTGACATAGACACTTACAGAATCCTGAGTTTTAAGTCTTTAAGTTAAGAATTGACTGATCTACGATCTACACAGGGTTGAATTTAGTCATTTTCACCTTTGAAGGTTATGTACATCAAAACACCTTTTGGGTCAATTTAACCACTTCCGTTTGCTCCAGGAAGCTTAGAATCGACACAGGTAGACCTCATAGTGGTCTAATGGACTGTCATAGAAGACAGGTTCATTAGGCATTCATAACCCACATAGGCTTCAGGTTGAATTTAGAGGTGCAGGCAATGTATTCCTATGGGGAGAGAAGTCAATGCAAACTCTTTGATGTAAACACCTTCTTTTAACTGTTAACCTGTTACTCCTACCCCCTACTTTTTCGAACATTCTGTTAAAAATCGCGCAACATTTCAGCGCCCTGCTACTCATGCCAGGAATATAGTATATGCATATGATTAGTATGTGTGGATAGAAAACACTCAGACGTTTATAAAACTGAAAAAGAAACTATAAAACTTAAATCACGGCTGTGACTATAACAGAACGTGCATTTCATCGAAAAGTGCAGGAAAATCTGATCACTGAAAATGGAAAAATATATCAATGCGCCACTTCCGATTGATAAAGGTGAACCACATTAAATGGGGCCGAGATTGCAATACCTACAGCTTCCACACGATGTCAACAGTCTTGTCATTTGCCTAGGCTTTGTTTCTTGGTCAAACGAAGAAGAGACAGCCCATTTCTTCAGGTCTCCGACCGGATATTTTGGTTGAGATTTACCCGGACATTATTTCCAGACGTACTGCTATAGAATATACATCGCCTCGTGATTAATTTGATCGCTTATTAACGTTTACTAATACCTAAAGTTGCATTAGAAAAGTATTTCGAAGTGTTTTGTGAAAGTTTATCGTCGACTTTTTTAATTTTAAAAAATGACGTTGCGTTAAAAAACAATGTTTTTTTCCTTGATCACACAGTCTTCATAGATCGATATCTAGGCTATATATGGACCGATTTAATCGGAAAAAAAGACCCAATAGTGATGTTTATGGGACATCTAGGAGTGCCAACAAAGAAGATGGTCAAAGGTAATGAATGTTTTATATTTTATTTGTGCGGTTTGTGTAGCGCCGACTATGCTAATTATTTTGTTTACGTCCCCTGCGGGTCTTTTGGGGTGTTACATGCTATCAGATAATAGCCTCTCATGCTTTCGCCGAAAAGCATTTTAAAAATCTGACTTGTTGCCTGGATTCACAACGAGTGTAGCTTTAATTCAATACCCTGCATGTGTATTTTAATGAACGTTTGAGTTTTAACGAGTGCTATTAGCATTTAGCGTAGCACATTTGCATTTCCAGATGTCTAGATGGGACGCCTGCGTGTCAGGTAGGAGCAAGAGGTTAAGGGTTAATGCCACAGGGTCAAGGTTAGGCTTGCACGGATCGGGAGGACCTTAGGAACGTACCTGAGGTCGAATTGTGCTTCTCACCCTAACAGTTCTCTCACTGTCACCCAAAACAAATGACATTTAGGGCTAGGCTTAGTTTTGGGCCTACTTTTCTCATGGTCGCTGCGCTTAGACCGAGCGAGCTACGGTCAAGCGGGATATCTCGTTGAACTCGGCACAGCCTAGGGATTATGGAAATGCCATTGTAGGCTTTGTGTGTCTTTAATCACCGCACTTTGTCACTCCATCCTTGCTGTGTGTGTGTTTCTGTGTGTCTGTGAGAGAGAGCTTTTCTTTGACATCTGTTGGGAGAAATGACTGACTTACAGTTTATGGGGGTTGCCTAATCACACATATGAAGTTTTGAAAAGATCTGACCTTTTTAACCCTTGGAAACTGCCACTGTGACACCATTTAAGGCACTTCCGGTTGGCACAGGAAGCTATAAATAAACTCCTATCATGATTGGGGTATGCCTTTACAGAATCCTGAGTTTTAAGTCTTTACGTTAAGAACGGAGTTATTTACGGAGGGTTTAGTGAGTGTGTTATTTCAGAAAATCATAGAAAATCACAGAAATCTCGCAGAGCTCCGCAGCACACTTTAAAAAGATTTGTAAGAACACCCTGCAACTGGATCTGTAACCGTTGAAAAAAAAACACCTATCCGTGAACATCACCAATCTGTCGTTGTACGATTTCTCTTAAATGACGATAGATAAATGGCTGGTTCTTTTTTTATTGACACCGGAGGCTCCTTGACTTTGACGTGAAGTGGAAAAATAATTTCTCTATTTTCATTTTGGACCTTTAATCCCAGATAAATGGCCATAACTCAAAAACCGTTGAGGCCTAGACGCCATCTTGTTCGGGGCCCACTGCCCATTATGCCAAACCTACGCTCACCGAGTTTCGGCTTCTAAATATTTTCAGTTTTCGAGATAAGGCCCCGTCGTGAATCGTGATGTTTTGTCCAATAGCAATATGATTGCTTATGCCCTCTTGTGGGAATTTCCGGGACAGCGGAAAAATGACCAAAATCGTATTATTTTTGTAAAACGGAAACCGAATGTCCGACAAAGTTCATTTGATGACTTCCTGGTAGGTCCGGCCCTGCCGCTCGGCCCGACGCCGTCCGCGAATTTTACAAACGATTTCGGACGTCTAGTTAGGGACCGTACATTTGCAATATGGACTTTCTCACTAACCATACAGCTACTGCCGAAATCTTCCCTTAAGGTATGTTAGGATCACCACTTTATTTTCAGAATGTGAAATGCCAGAATAATAGTAGAGAGAATGATTTATTTCAGCTTTTATTTCTTTCATCACATTCCCAGTGGGTCAGAAGTTTACATACACTCAATTAGTATTTGGTAGCATTGTCTTTAATTTGTTTACAGTTTTTTCAACTGCTTACACGCGGATTTCAAAACCGTCTCCATTTTTCAAAACTCTACACACAATTCCCAAAACTGCACACACAAAATGCAAAATGCTTCACATCTTCAAAATGTAACACTGCAGTCCAGGAATTGGTAGGGGGGGGCAGTCACCAGTGATAAGCTACGCTTTATCTCTTTTCCGGCCTGGGTCTGGCCACAATACTTTGTCCACATCACGAGATACGTTTTCTCTTGCCAAACATCGAAGGAAGTATCTCCTACCATGGCGTATCCAACCTTGGACAGAGGCAACCTCTATGTCCCCACATGCGTCCTCCATTGTCTGGAGAAGCGGTATGCGGGCATAGGGTTGGCGATCATACACTTTCCAGTGCCAGGCTGAGAAGAATTCCTCTATGGGATTTAGAAAGGTGAATATGGGGGTAGGTACAAAACTACAAATTGTGGATGGGTGGCAAACCAGTTTTGGATCAGAACCCCCCCCCCCCGGTGAACATTAACATTGTCCCATAAAACCACAAATCTAGCAGGCTCCTGATCTGGATCAGGGACAAGCATTGTGTAAATTGCATCCAGAAAAGTGAGCATATGGCCGGTGTTTGAGTGACCCCATTTGAGTGATGGCAGCACACATAGTTATATTACCCACACGCTGCCCTCGGTCCTATTACATTTCTTCCGCGGCACCTGGTTTTGGTGAGGTTGAAGCCAATTACATGGGCATCCAACTCCAATACTCTCTGTAACAGACAAAAGGATATACAGATGAGTAAATATGGTATGTCTGAAGTACTGGAATTAGTGTTGCATACATACATCTACAAAGTCATGTCGCATATTCTTGACTCTGTTAGAGTTTCTCTCAAACGGCACCTTGTAAAGTTGTTTCATCGTCACTCGGTGCCGTTGGAGGATGCGTTGTATGGTCGACAGGCTTACATCATTGATGTTGTTAAATATGGTGTCATTATTCAAGATATGCTCTCTTATCTCTCGAATCCTAATTGCATTGTTGGCCAAAACCATATTTATAATTGCATTCTCTTGTACATCTGTCCTCGTCCTCCATCATGTCTTTGCCTCTCCACTCTGTACAGAATTCAAACACAGTATGTGTTCAGCATAGGAACTGTAAACAATGTACAACATTTTTTAGTACAGCATGATAACCAACCTCATTCATTCAATGCAGTACAGTAAATGGATGGCTTAGAGTTACAAATGTGTATGCAATACTATGCAGTCATACGTATTTTACAGTACATTACTGTAATGCTAAAATAGTCATTAGATAGTTGCATACCTGTTCTCATTTCTGAAGGTTCGAATTATGGACGCCACTGTAAATCGACTCAAGTTGTGCTGGACTCTCAGTCCAGCCTCTCTCACGGTCAAACCGTGGTTGATCACATGATCAACAAGTGTTGCCCTAATCTCATCAAAGATGGCTCTCCTTCCTTCTCTTCTTTGCCCTCGTCCTCTTCTTCCTCTCCCTCCTACTCCTCTTGCTCTCTGTCCATTGTTGGCCTCCATTGTTCAAAACAAGTAACCTTTGACCTATTTATAGGCCAATACTACAGGAAAGCAGTGATTGGTTCGTGATCAGTTAAGCTATTAGTGTTTGCACATGTGAGGAGTGTGTGTGACCTGGTGAATAAGTGTAGCATTTTGATTGGTTGTGTTTGGAAAAGGAAAGCAAGTCACTTCCTGTTCGATTTTTGTGTTTTAGGTAGAGAATTGTGTGTAGTGTTTTGAAAAAAGTGTTTTATGCAATTGACAACTGAGTCAAAGGCTGAGAAATAGCTTATGGTTTTGGATATTTGGTGTGTATTTTTGCACTTTGAGTGAGAGGTTTCAAAAATCGTGTGACATGAAAAGATTTTGTGTGTAAGCAGATGGAAAAAACTGTAACTTGGTTCAAACATTTCGGGTAGCCTTCCACAAGCTTCCCACAATAAGTTGGGTGAATTTTGGCCCATTACTGCTGACAGGGCTGGTGTAACTGAGTCAGGTTTGTAGGCCTCCTTGCTCGCACACGCTTTTTCAGTTCTGCCCACAAATGTTCTATAGTATTGAGGTCAGGGCTTTGTGATGGCCATTCCAATACCGTGACAGGAATACAACAATGAGTCTTGCAAGAAAGACCCTGTTGTTCCAGGTGTCTGTGACCTCGAGCTCTGTGGCCGATGTGAGTAAAACTTTGAAATAGGTTTATACTCGCAAGGCCCCCAGGACAGAAGGAATACCAGGGCGCGTTCTCAAAGCATGCCAGCTAGGGATGCCATCTGGGTCAGCAGCCTTGCGAGAGTAAACACGTTTAAATGTGTTGCTCACGTCGGCCACGGAGAAGGAGAGCCCACAGTCCTCGGTAGCGGGCCGCGTCGGTGGCACTGTATTATCCTCAAAGCGGGCAAAGAAGGTGTTGAGTTTGTCTGGAAGCAAGACATCGGTGTCCGTGACATGGCTGAATTTATTTTTGTAGTTCGGAATTGCCTGTCGACCCTGGCACATACCTCTCATGTCTGAGACGTTGAATTGTGACTCCACTTTGTCCCTATACCGACATTTCGCTTGTTTGAATAACTACACTGTTTATATTCGGGCATATTCCCACTCATCTTTCCATGGTTAAATGAGGTGGTTTGCGCTTTCAGTTTTGCGCGTATACCGCCATCTATCCACAGTTTCTGGTTAGGGTAGGTTTTAATAGTCACAGTGGCTACAACATCTACAATGCACTTCCTTATAAACTCACTCCCCCGAATCAGCGAATAAATCAATGTTATTCTCTGAGGCTGTCCGGAACATTTCCCAGTAGGATAAATGGTTTCCAGTAATCAAAACCATCTTGAACAGCGTTTATTAGTTCTTGTCACGGGAATATCCTGTTTGAGTTTCTGCCTGTAGGACAGTAGGAGCAAAATGGAGTCGTGGTCAGATTTGCTGAAGGGAGGGCCTTGTATGCATCGCGGAAGTTAGAGTAGCAGTGATCCAGTGCATTGCCCGCACGAGTGCTACAACCAATATTCTGAGAGAAAAAAGGTAGCTGTGTCCTCAAATTTGCTTTGATAAAATCCCCAGCTAAAATAAATTTGATTCGATTTTAAATAAATACAGCCATAAGATAAATGGTTTCCAGTTTGCATAGAGTCCAGTGAAGTTCCTTGAGGACCGTCGTGGTATCGGCTTGTGGGGGGATATACAGTTGAAGTCGGAAGTTTACATTCACATACAGTGGGGCAAAAAAGTATTTAGTCAGCCACCAATTGTGCATGTTCTCCCACTTAAAAAGATGAGAGAGGCCTGTAATTTTCATCATAGGTACACTTCAACTATGAAAGACAAAATGAGAAAATAAAATCCAGAAAATCACATTGTAGGATTTTTAATGAATTTATTTGCAAATTATGGTGGAAAATAAGTATTTGGTCAATAACAAAAGTTTATCTCAATACTTTGTTATATACCCTTTGTTGGCAATGACAGATGTCAAACGTTTTCTGTAAGTCTTCACAAGGTTTTCACACACTGTTGCTGGTATTTTGGCCCCATGTCTAGTTCATCCTTGCGAGCCATTTCCAAATGACTGAAGGTACCACATTCATCTGTACAAACAATAGTATGTAAGTATAAACACCATGGGACCATGCAGCTGTCAACCGCTCAGGAAGGAGACGCGTTCTGTCTTCTAGAGAGGAACATACTTTTTTGCGAAAAGTGCAAATCAATGTCTTGAGGAAAAAGGGGGATGCTTGCAAGCCGAAGAACACCATCCTAACCGTGAAGTACGGGGCTGGCAGCATCATGTTGTGGGGGTGCTTTGCTCCGGGAGGGACTGGTGCACTTCACAAAATAGATGACATCATGAGGAAGAAGAATTAAGTGGATATGTTGAAGCAACATCTCAAGACATCAGTCAGGAAGTTTAAGCTTGGTCGCAGATGGGTCTTCCAAATGGACAATGATCCCAAAGCATACTTCCAAAGTTGTGGCAAAATGGCTTAAGGACAACACAGACAAGGTATTGGAGTGGCCATCACTAAGCCCTGACCTCAGTCCCATAGAAAATTTGTGGGCAGAACTGGAAAGGTGTTTGTGAGCAAGGAGGCCTACAAATCAGTTACACCAGGTCTGTCCGGAGTAATGGACATTTCACATTCTTAAAATAAAGTGGTAATCCCCTAACAGGGATTTTTTACGAGGATTTACATGTCAGGAAATGTGAAACTGAGTTTAAATGTATGTTAACTTCCGACTTCCGGCTGTGACGATGACTGACAAGAATTCTCTTGGGAGCTAATATGGTTGGCATTTAATTGTAAGGAATGCTAGGTCAACAAAAGGACTTGAGTTCCTGTATGTTTTCGATTACACCACGAGTCGTTAATCATGACGCATTTACCCCCGCCCTTCTTCTGCCCTTAGAGAAGAGATGCTTATTTCTGTTGCATGAAGAATCCCAGGTGGTTGTACCGACTCCGACAACATATCCCGAGAAAGCCATGTTACCATGAAACAGAGAATGTTACAATCTCTGACGCCTCTCTGGGAAGCAACCCTTGTCCTAATTGTGTTTACCTTGTTGTCTAGAGGTAATATTGGCGGGTAATATACTCTGAAGCGGTGGGTGGTGTGCACACATTCGAAGTCTGACCAGGAGGCTGCTCCGTCTCTTCTGCGGCGACATTGTTTTTGTGTCGGCTTCTGGAATTAGATCCAATGTCCTGGATGGTGGTGCGAACAAGGATCGACTTCGGGAAAGTCGTATTCCTGGTCGCTCTGATATCCAATAGTGCTTCCCGGCTGAATGTAATAACATCTTGAGATTGTCTGGGCTAACAATGTAAGAAATAACACATAAAAAAATCTAAATACTGCTTAGTTTCCTAGGGACTAGGAGGGACTATTGGCGCCATCTTGAGTTTTGCTTTGTAATCATCTGCAAGCCCTGCCACATACGACGAGCTTTGGTGCTGGTGTAATAGGATTCCACCTTCCTCTTATATTGTCCTTCTGCATGTTTGATGTCTGACGGCGCAATTTCTGCATAGTGCAGCTTTAATCGTGTTGATTTACATTTGTCATTCTCTCTCTCTTTCACACGCTCTTTGTAGACATACACAAGTATACGCATTCATTTTTTCATTCCAACAGACATTCACTGATGCACACAAAAAAACACACTGTTACGCATGCACAGGCGCAAGCACGCATGCACACACATACACAATATCTGTGCACGTGTCACTGTCCACACACTCTGAAGGTCACCTTTCTCTCAAAGACAGAATTAAGAAGTTTAATAAATGAATGGCATGTCCAGTTCTCATAGTTTATCTGTCATCACTGTTCATTAAGTTTCCTGGGTCTGCCAAGGGGAAGCAGCCCTCTCTGCTCTCGTTCTGTCTGGTCTGGAGACCCTTACAGAAAAACCATGTAATTTTCCACAAGTGACATCATGTGGTTTTTCTGGAAGGGGAGACTGTGCATGGCCTCCACGCTATGCACACACACACACACACACACACACACACACACACACACACACACACACACACACACACACACACACACACACACACACACACACACACACAGCCCCTGTAACTTCACAGGTGTCCCACAAGACCAGGTAAGGGAAGAATCTTTACTCAGGTCACAGGTGTCATCTCAAAACCTTTAATTAAACGGTGTTGAGATAAGGGCCCATTGACTGGGTTGATTCTGGGTCATGGGACATCTTACTTTCTGTGTGTGTGTGTGTGTTCGTTTGCATGCATCTGTGTATGCTTGTTAGTGTGCATGTGTATGCCCACATGCACAGTAACTGAGGTCGTCCACCCTGTGTAAACACAACATCCCTCCCTGACTGATAAACACAACATCCCTCCCTGACTGAGAAAAAGCCAGGACCAGAGAACCCAAGGCTACATCTCACATGGCACCCTACTCCATATATAGTGCACTACTTCTGACCAGGGCCTAATTGGACACAGCCAAAGACAAGAGCCAGACCCTCTAATGTCACCTCGGAGACAGGCGCCACGATACAGTGACAGACGGATTCCGCTCAGGAAAACCCCAGGAACACGGATGCTGGAAGTGTTTAGTTTAGACTTCTTCATTTCCCGTCTATAACTCACCAAGATTCTTCCGTACATCCCCTTCCTCTAATAATTCTTCACCTCCACCCCATGAGTGTGTGTGCCAGAGGAGGCTCCTCAGAGGAGGAAGGGGAGGACCATCCTACTCAGTGAATTTCATAAAAATAGTGAATGTTATCCTTTTTTACATAAAAGTATACAAAATATATTCACATAACCAAATAATTAATTTAAAACACACTGTCTATAGTAACCTCAACAACACTCTGTATGGTTTCACTGTGTACATTGACTTCAATACAAAACCTAAGAGACTTAGGGTTCTCACCCCCTTCCATCAACTTACACAGTATTATGATGACTTCCAGAGGACGTCCTCCAACCTATCACAGCTCTTGCAGAATGAACTGACATGTTGTCCATCCAATCAAAGGATCAGAGAATGAATCTAGCACTGAAAGCATAACCTACAGCTAGCTAGCAATGCAGTGCATAACATGTAGCGGGTAATTGACTCAAAGAGAGAGAAAGACATTAGTTGAACAGTTACAGTGCCTTGCGAAAGTATTCGGCCCCCTTGAACTTTGCGACCTTTTGCCACATTTCAGGCTTCAAACATAAAGATATAAAACTGTATTTTTTTGTGAAGAATCAACAACAAGTGGGACACAATCATGAAGTGAAACGACATTTATTGGATATTTCAAACTTTTTTAACAAATCAAAAACTGAAAAATTGGGTGTGCAAAATTATTCAGCCCCCTTAAGTTAATACTTTGTAGCGCCACCTTTTTCTGCGATTACAGCTGTAAGTCGCTTGGGGTATGTCTCTATCAGTTTTGCACATCGAGAGACTGAATTTTTTCCCCATTCCTCCTTGCAAAACAGCTCGAGCTCAGTGAGGTTGGATGGAGAGCATTTGTGAACAGCAGTTTTCAGTTCTTTCCACAGATTCTCGATTGGATTCAGGTCTGGACTTTGACTTGGCCATTCTAACACCTGGATATGTTTATTTTTGAACCATTCCATTGTAGATTTTGCTTTATGTTTTGGATCATTGTCTTGTTGGAAGACAAATCTCCGTCCCAGTCTCAGGTCTTTTGCAGACTCCATCAGGTTTTCTTCCAGAATGGTCCTGTATTTGGCTCCATCCATCTTCCCATCAATTTTAACCATCTTCCCTGTCCCTGCTGACGAAAAGCAGGCCCAAACCATGATGCTGCCACCACCATGTTTGACAGTGGGGATGAGGTGTTCAGGGTGATGAGCTGTGTTGCTTTTACGCCAAACATAACGTTTTGCATTGTTGCCAAAAAGTTCCATTTTGGTTTCATCTGACCAGAGCACCTTCTTCCACATGTTTGGTGTGTCTCCCAGGTGGCTTGTGGCAAACTTTAAACAACACTTTTTATGGATATCTTTAAGAAATGGCATTCTTCTTGCCACTCTTCCATAAAGGCCAGATTTGTGCAATATACGACTGATTGTTGTCCTATGCACAGAGTCTCCCACCTCAGCTGTAGATCTCTGCAGTTCATCCAGAGTGATCATGGGCCTCTTGGCTGCATCTCTGATCAGTCTTCTCCTTGTATGAACTGAAATTTTAGAGGGACGGCCAGGTCTTGGTAGATTTGCAGTGGTCTGATACTCCTTCCATTTCAATATTATCGCTTGCACAGTGCTCCTTGGGATGTTTAAAGCTTGGGAAATCTTTTTGTATCCAAATCCGGCTTTAAACTTCTTCACAACAGTATCTCGGACCTGCCTGGTGTGTTCCTTGTTCTTCATGATGCTCTCTGTGCTTTTAACGGACCTCTGAGACTATCACAGTGCAGGTGCATTTATACGGAGACTTGATTACACACAGGTGGATTGTATTTATCATCATTAGTCATTTAGGTCAACATTGGATCATTCAGAGATCCTCACTGAACTTCTGGAGAGAGTTTGCTGCACTGAAAGTAAAGGGGCTGAATAATTTTGCACGCCCAATTTTTCAGTTTTTGATTTGTTAAAAAAGTTTGAAATATCCAATAAATGTCGTTCCACTTCATGATTGTGTCCCACTTGTTGTTGATTCTTCACAAAAAAATACAGTTTTATATCTTTATGTTTGAAGCCTGAAATGTGGCAAAAGGTCGCAAAGTTCAAGGGGGCCGAATACTTTCGCAAGGCACTGTATGAACAAATGTATTTCTTAAATTAAGAAGAAGCAGAGAGAGAGAGAGAGTTTTTTTCATCCAGATTCACTTTCACTAGCTAATTCAGCAATGTTAGACTACTCAACAACCTGATTTCAACAGAGGAATTACAGTTGGAATTGGAAGTTTATATACATCTAGTTTGGAGTCATTAAAACTCGTTTTTCAACCATTCCACAAATTTTTGTTAACAAACTAAAGTTTTGGCAAGTCGGTTAGGACATCTACTTTGTGCATGACACAAGTAATTTTTTCCAACAATTGTTTACTGACAGATTATTTCACTTATAATTCACTGTATCACATTTCCAATGGATCAGAAGTTTACATACACTAAGTTGACTGTGCCTTTAACTTCTTATGGCTGGCGGCAGTATTGAGTAGCTTCGATGAATAAGTTGCCCAAAGTAAACGGCCTGCTCCTCAGTCTCAGTTGCTATTATATGCATATTATTAGTAGTATCGGATAGAAAACACTCTAAAATTTCGAAAACTGTTTGAATGATGTCTGTGAGTATGGCAGGCAAAATCCTGAGGAGAAATCAAAACAGGAAGTGAGAAATCCGAGCTTCGTATGTGTTCACCACAGTTCCCAATGAAATCCCCTTGAGATATTAATGATGTTGCACTTCCTAGGGGTTCCACTAGATGTCAACCATCTATAGAAATGTGAATGAGACTTCTACTGTGTTGTGGGACTGAATGAGAGCAGAATCTATCAGGTGACTGGCAGTCAGGAATTTTCTGATCACGCTCATTCCGCATGTTATCCACTTGCGTTCCATTGCTCATCAAGACACAAAGGAATACTCCGGTTGGAACTTTATTGAAGCTATATGTTAAAAACATCCTAATGATTGATTCTGTACTTAGTGTGAAATGTTTCTTCGACCTGTAATATAACATTTTGAAGATTTTGTCCGACGTAACGCTGACCAGAATGAGCGTTTGGATATGTATACCAAATGCGTTAACAAACGGAGGTATTTGGACATAAATAACGTACATTATCGAACTTAAATAACAAACATTTATTGTGGACCTGGGATTCCTGGAGTGCTTTCTGATAAATATCATCAAAGGTAAGGGAATATTTATCATGTCATTTGTTGTTTATGTTGACGCCAACACGGCGGCTATTGTGACTATTTCTTCTGAGCGCCGTCTGTTATTGCATGGTTTGCTTATTCCGTAAAGTTTTTTTGAAATCAGACACAGCGGTTGCATTAAGGAGAGGTATATCTATAATTCCATGTGTATAACTTGCATTATCATCTACATTTGTGATGAAGTATTTATGTTGAATGATGTGGCTATGCAAAATCACTGGATGTTTTTGGAACTAGTGAATGTAATGCGCCAATGTAAACTCATATTTTGATAAAATATTGTGTAACATGAAGTCCTATGAATGTCATCAGATGAAGATCATCTGAAACCTCATAATTCAAATTCCTCAAACATACATGTATTTTATACTGTTTTAAAGGTAATCTTGTTGTTAATCCCACCACAGTGTCCGATTTCAAATAGGCTTTACAGCGAAAGCACCACAAACAATTATGTTAGGTGACCACCAACTCACAGAAAAACCCAGCCATTTTTCCAGCCAAAGAGAGGAGTCACAAAATGCACAAATAGAGATAAAATTAATCATTAACCTTTGATGATCTTCATCTGATGACATTCATAGGACTTAATGTTACACAATACATATATGTTTTGTTTGTAAAGTTCATAATTATTTAACAAAATCTCAGTATACATTGGCATGTTACGTTCACTAGTTCCAAAAACATCCGGTGATATTGCAGAGAGCCATATCATTTTACAGAAGTACTCATTATAAATGTCGATAAATACAATTGTTAGACATGGAAATATAGATATACCTCTGCAACCTCTGTGTCAGATTTAAAAAAAACCTTATGGAAAAAGCAAACCATGCAATAATCTGAGACGGCGCTCAGAAAAGAAATCAAATTATCCGCCATGTTGGAGTCAACATAAACAAGAAATTACATTATAAATATTCCCTTACCTTTGACGATCTTCATCAGAATGCACTCCCATGAATCCTAGTTCCACAATAAATGCATGATTTGTTTGATAATGTCCATTATTTATGTCCAAGTAGCTACTTTTGTTAGCGCGTTTAGTACACAAATCTAAACGGTCGTGCAGGTCCACCCAAATGTCGGACGAAAACGTCAAAAATTATATTACAGGTCGAAGAAACTTGTCAAACTAAGTATAGAATCAATCTTTAGGATGCTGTTATCATAAATCTTCAATAAAGTTCCAACTGAAGAATTCCTATGTCTGCAGAGAAGCCATGGAACGCAGGTTGCTATCATGTGTAATGCACATGACCAGGACCTGGCTCTCTGCCAGACCACTGACTCAATGAGCTCCCATCCGGCTCCACAACACAGTAGAAGCCTCATTCAAGTTTCTAAAGACGGTTGACATCTAGTGGAAGCTCTAGGAAGTGCAACTTTATCCATATCCCACTGTGGATTCTATAGGGGCTGGGTTGAATATCGACCAACCTCAGATTTTCCACTTCCTGTTTGGATTTCTTCTCAGGTTTTTGCCTGCCATATGAGTTCTGTTATACTCACAGACATCATTCAGAGTGTTTTCTATCCAATTAATAATAATATGCATATATTAGCAACTGGGACTGAGGAGCGTATGTGTAGCTATGTTCAGCAGGACCAAATCAGAAAGATAGGTAAGAGCAAGCCCATGTAATGCTGTGTAGGTTAGCAGTAAAACCTTGAAATCAGCCCTTGCCTTTAACAGGAAGCCAGTGTAGGGAGGCTAGCACTGGAGTAATATGATCACATTTTTTGTTTCTAGTCAGGATTCTAGCAGCCGTATTTAGCACTAACTGAAGTTTATTTAGTGCTTTATCCAGGTAGCCCGAAAATAGAGCTTTGCTGTAGTCTAACCCAGAAGTAACAAAACCATGGATACATTTTTCTGCATCAGTTATGGACACAACGTTTCTGATTTTTGCAATGTTACGTAGATGGAAAAAAGCTGTCCTTGAAACAGTCTTGATATGTTCGTCAAAAGAGAGATCAGGGTCCAGAGTAACGCTGAGGTCCTTCACAGTTTTATTTGAGAAGACTGTACATCCATAAAGATTAATTGTCGGATTCAACAGAAGATCCCTTTGTTTCTTGGGACCTAGAACAAGCATCTCTGTTTTGTCCGAGTTTAAAAGTAGAACGTTTTTAGCCATCCACTTCCTTATGTCTGAAACACAGGCTTCTAGCGAGGGCAATTCTGTGACTTCACCATGTTTCATTGAAATGTACAGCTGTGAGTCATCCGCATAGCAGTGAAAGTTAACATTATGTTTTCGAATGACATCCCCAAGAGGTAAAATATATAGTGAAAACAATAGTGGTCCTAAAACAGAACCTCGAGGAACACCGAAATTTAGAGCTGATTTGTCAGAGGACAAACCATTCACAGAGACAAACTGATATATTTTTTTATGGTCCAGAATCATAATTTCACTTTGTAATGTCACTTTCTGAGCTCTTAGTATAATAAATACTTATATTATTAAAGCTCAGGGATTCTACTTATACTTAAGTACATTTTGATGTATTAAATATACACTGAACAAAAATATAAACTTAACATGCAACATTTACAGTTACAGTTCATATAAGGAAATCAGTCAATTTAAATACATTCATTAGGTACTAATCTATGGATTTCACATTACTGGGAATACAGATATACATCTGTTGGTCACAGATACCCTAAACAAAAAGTAGGGGCGTGGATCAGAAAACCAGTCAGTTTCTGGTGTGACCACCATTTGCCTCATGCAGCACGACACATCTCCTTTGCATAGAGTTGATCAGGCTGTTGATTGTGGCCTGTGGAATGTTGTCCGACTCCTCTTCAATGGCTGTGCGAAGTTGCTGGATATTGGCGGGGACGGGAACATGTGTTATACAAGTCAATCCAAAGCATCCCACACATGCTCTACAGATGACATGTTTGTTCACTGAGTATGCAGGCGATGGAAGAACTCCGACATTTTCAGCTTCCAGGAATTGAGTACAGAACCTTGTGACATCGAGCCATGCATTATCATGCTGAAACATGAGGTGATGGAGGCGGATGAATGGCATGACAATGTGCCTCAGGATTTCGTCATGATATCTCTGTGCATTTAACTTTCCGTCAATAAAATGCAATTGTGTTTATTGTCCATAGCTTATGCCTGCCCATACCATAACCCCACCGCCACCATCAGCTTTTTGATATGCCACACCTGTCAGGTGGATGGATTATCTTGGCAAAGGAGAAATGGTGTCGCATCCATCCAATAGAGTTCCAGACACTTGTAGAATCTATGCCAAGGTGCACTGAAGCTGTTCTGGCTGATGGTGGCCCAATGTTCTATTATGACACTTTATATTGGTGTTTTCTTTATTTTGGCAGTTGCCTTACCTTAATGGGGGAGGATGGGCTCATAGTAATGGCTGGAACGGAATAAATGGAATGGTGTCAAACACATCAAACCATGGTTTCTATGTGTTTGATAAAATTCAATTCACTCAATTCCAGACATTATTATGAGCCATTCTCCCCTCAGCAGGCTCCTGTGGTGTACACTACCACTGCAAATAAGCCTCACACAAAGGAACAAGACAGAGAGAGACAGTGGAGATGAAAAAGAGGGAAGAAAACAGATAAGAGGCTAAAAAGGGCTGGGATCTTGATTGCTTTCCATTTGGGACCTCCATCTCTCTGTGACAGGGAGTGGTGTGGCGAGGAAGGTGGGTGTGCATTCCTGTCTGTGTCTGTGTGCCCAGGAGGGGAGAGGACTATGGCTGCAGACCTAAGTCTCTAAGATGTTTAGCAGGTTCTGGGGCCACCTTATCTGCAGGCATTCTGGCTGCAGAGCCTCCAGACTGACTCCTGCTTAGGTGGCTGGCTAGAGTCCATCTTTGCTGACTCCTGATCAATCTAAGTATACCAGAGCAGCAAGACATAACCATAACACCAATCGGAAGCATGAGACAATTGCCATAATCTGACTATATAAGGAGTAAAACGTGTAAGAGGGAGATCTGACTGGATACAGAGAAAAAAGTGTAAGAGGGAGATGGTGTCTCACCCTGATCTGTTTCACCTGTCTTGTGCATGTCTCCTCCCCCACCAGGTGTCTCCCATTTGCCTGCCTTGCCCTAGTGATTGCCTGCCTTACTGCGAATTGCGACCCTTTGCCTGCCTTGCCCTGCCATCCTGTACCTGCCTGACTCTGATTTTGATTAGGACTCTTTGCCTGCCCTGACTTAGCTTTGGCCTGCCACTTGTACTGTAATCAACTCTCATACTATTCTCCTCCTGTGTCTGCATCTGGGTCTTAGCCTGAGCAGTGATAGTAAGTAGCCACCGTTGGAAGACACGAGGAGTTACTGAAAAGCCTTATGGAGGGACTCCATACCCTGGCAGAACACCATGACCATGCAATCAATACATTACTGGAGCAATTCCGCAGATTCCCTACTTGGCAGCAAGCCACAACAGTAAAGACTCTCAGCAATCCCGCCACCAGCGGCGCTTTTCCCCAACCTAACCCAGTGTCCCGAGAACCTTGTGTACCTCCTCCGGAGCGCTACGCTGGAGATTCTGGAACCTGCAGGGCTTTTCTCTCCTAGTGCTCCCTCATCTACGAGCTGCAGCCTTCTTCGTTCCCCATCGGACTGCTAGCGTACCTCATAAAGCTGATGTCCGAGATGGCGCCTGCCTAGGCTACAGCGGTGTGGGAGCAACAGTCCACCATTTGCCTCAGTGTGGAGGAGTTTGTGGCGGAGGTAAGAAACGTGTATGATTCGCCGTTGTCCGGGAGAGAGTCAGCTCGTAAGCTGCTCCAGCTATGTCAAGACTCCCGAAGTGTGGCAGACTTACCGGTGGATTTCCGCACATGCCTGGAATCCAGAAGCCCTGTTCGACACGTTCCTTCATGGATTATTGGAGGTGATTAAAGACGAGCTCGCAGCCTGGGAGCTGCCCATGAACCTCGACTCCCTCATAGCCCTGACCATTCGGATTGATGTGCGGCTACGGGAACATAGGAGGGAGTCTGTTTCCTATCGCCTTTGCTCGTCCTCGATTTCCACCTTACGTCCGAGGAATTCCGGAAATCCCCGAAGTCTACATTTCCGAGTGAATCCGATGTCACCCGAGGTCTCTCGTAATTCACTGAGGGCTGTCGACTCGCCTCCTCCGGAGCCCATGCAACTGGGCAGGGCTAGGTTGTCTCCAGCTGGGTGCTTACGCAGATTAAACAACAAGAGCTGTCTGTATTGTGGAGCTACGGGACATTTCTTATCTACCTACACATTAAAAGACCAGGCTCATCAGTAGGTATGAGTACACTGGTGAGCCGTACGGGGAGTATCCAATCTCTCAATACTTGTAACACCCTCTATGCTAACCTGTTGTGGTGAGGCTAATCCAAATCCATCCGGGTGCTCATTGACTCTGGGGCCGTCGAGAGTTGTATGGATGGAGCTGGTTATCTCCACTCAACCCCTTTCCATCCCAATGGATGTCAGAGCGCCCATCCAGCGCTCTATTGGCAGAGTCACCCACAATAAGGTTCCTATCCACCTGCTTGTGTCATGCAACCACAGTGAGTCTATGCAGTTTCTGCTCCTGGAGTTTAGGTACCCATGGTTTTGGGGTTTTCATGGCTCCAGAGGCACAATCCCCTAATCGACTGGGCTACGGATTCCATCATGGGTTGGAGTCAATTTTGCCATCCACATTGTCTGAAGTCGGCACAGCCTGCCCCTGGATTTCTCCCTACTGGCTTGGGTAAAGCCTTGGATCTCTCCTCTGTTCCCACAGAGAACCAGGATTTACGGGAGGTTTTCAACTCTGCCTGTGCCACATCTCTTCCTCTTCATCGGCCCTACGACTGTGCTATCGACCTTCTCCCGGGCACCGCACTGCCTTGGAGGCGACTTTATTCCCTGTCGGGTCCGGAGAACACAGTGATGAAAGGGTATATTGAGAACTCTTGCTGCAGGGATTATGCATCCATGTATCGACTACTGGGGTCTTAATGACATTACGGTTAAAAAACGCTTCCCGCTACCAATCATCTCAGCTTTCGAGCCTCTCCAGGGGGCGGTCATCTTCTCCAATTTGGACCTTCAAAACGTCTCCTGGAGAGCCAGCTTATCTTGAAGGTGGAGAAATGTGTGTTCCATCGCTCCACTATCTCTTTCCTAGGATACGTCATCGGTGCAGGGAATATTTAGATTGACCCTGGCAAGGTGAGAGTGGTGGTGGATTGGCCTCAACCCACATCCAGAGTACAGCTGCAACGTTTCCTTCTACCGTCATTTCGTCCGGCGTTACAGAACCCTTTGCGCTCACCTCTCCCAAAGTTCTGTTCATATGGTCCCCAGCAGCTGACCGGGCATTCTCAGACCTCAAACAGTGATTCACTAAAGCTCCCAGCTCCCATCCCACTACAGCTCCATCCGAAACTGTCCAGTCAGTTCGTGGTGGAGGTCGACGCCTCTGACGTCCAAGTGGGGGCTGTCCTGTCCCCTTGTTCTGCCAAGCACCTTCCTTTCCCATCGTGGAACTATCCATCCCGGATCCGGGAGAATTGTCATCAACTACACTAATTAGCATAGCGCAACGTTCAAAAAATATTACTAGAAAATATTCATATTCATGAAATCACAAGTGAAATATAGTGGAAACACAGCTTAGCCTTTTGTTAATCACCCTGTCATCTCATATTTTGTCATTATGCTTTACAGCCAAAGTAAGACAAGCGTTTGTATAAGTTTATCAATAGCCTAGCATAGCATTATGTCTAGTTAGCAGCAGGAAGCTTGGTCACGAAAATCAGAAAAGCAATCAAATTAACCGTTTACCTTTGATGATCTTCGGATGTTTTCACTGACGAGACTCCCAGTTAGACAGAAAATGTTCCTTTTGTTCCATAAAGATTATTTTTATACCCAAAATACCTCCTTTTGATGGTCACCTTATGTTGAGAATTCCACCGGAAATAGCGGTCACGACAACGCCAAATTTTTCCCCCAAATTTTGTCCATAATATCGACAGAAACATGGCAAACATTTTTTAAAATCAATCCTCAATGTGTTTTTCAAATATCTATTCGATAATATATCAACCGGGACAATTGGCTTTTCAGTAGGAGCGAGAGGAATGACTACCTCTGTCTTTTACACAAGAATCACTCAAAGAGCCCTCAGCTGGCCACTGACGCAATGTAGTCGTTTACGCTCATTCTTCAAAGTAAAGGCCTGAAACTACGTCTAAAGGCTGTAGACACCTCAGGGAAGCCACAGAAAAAGGAATCTAGTTGATATCCCTTTCAATTGGCAATAGGGATGCATAGAAAGACGGGTTTCAAAATTAGAGTCACTTCCTGATTGGATTTTTCTCAGGATTTTCTCTGCAATATCAGTTCTGTTATACTCACAGACAATATTTTTACAGTTTTGGAAATTTTAGAGTGTTTTCTATCCTGTCAATTATATGCATATTCTAGCATCTGGTCCTGAGAAATAGGCAGTTTACTTTGGGAATGTTATTTTTCCAAAAATAAAAATAGTTTAAATGATATTCCTAGAGACAATTTCTCTTTCATCGCCACTCTATGCACAGGTTTACCCCCACTGTATTCTGTACATTATGCCTTGAATCTTTTCTACCCCGCCCAGAAATCTGTTTATTTTATTCTCTGTTCTGAACGTACTAGGCGTACAGTTCTTTTAGCCTTTAGGCAAACCATTATCTTACTCCTCCTCTGTTCCTCTGGTGATGTGGAGGTTAATCCAGGACCGGCAGTGCCTAGCTCCACTCCTACTCCCCAGGTGATCTCATTTGTTGACTTCTGTAACCGTAAAAGCCTTGGTTTCATGCATGTTAACATGAGACGCCCCTCCCAAGTTTGTTTTATTACATTACATTACATTACATTTAATTCACTGACCTAGCACAGTCTGCCAACCCGGATGTCCTAGCCGTATCTGAATCCTAGCTCAGGAAGACAACCAAAAACCCAGAAATTTTCATCCCTAACTATAACATTTTCCGACAAGATAGAACTGCCAAAGGGGGAGGAGTTGCAATCTACTGTAGCGATAGCATGCAGAGTTCTGTCTTTACTATCCAGGTCTGTACCCAAACAATTCGAGCTTCTACTTTTAAAAATCCACCTTTCCAGCGACAAGTCTCTCAACGTTGCCACTTGCTATAGGCCACCCTCTGCCCCCAGCTGTGCCCTGGACACCATATGTGAACTGATTTCCCCCCATTTATCTTCAGAGCTCGTGCTGCTAGGTGACCTAAACTGGAACATGCATTATTAATTAACATCCCGGCCATCCTATAATCTAAGCTTGATGCCCTCAGTCTCACACAAATTATCAATGAACCTATCAGGCACAACCCCAAATCTATAAACATGGGCACCCTCATAGATATCATCCTAACCAACTTGCCCTCCAAATACACCTCTGCTGTTTTCAAGATCTCAGCAATCACTGCCTCATTGCCTGCATCCGTAATGGGTCCACGGTCAAACGACCACCCCTCATCACTGTGAAATGCTCCTTTAAACACTTCAGTGAGCAGGCCTTTCTAATCGACATGTCCTGGGTATCCTGGAAGAATATTGACCTCATCCCGTCAGTAGAGGATGGCTGGTCATTCTTTAAAAGTGCCTTCCTCACCATCTTAAATAAGCTTGCTCCTTTCAGAAAATGTTGAACCAGGAACAGATATAGCACTCTCTCCAGACCTGACTGCCCTTGACCAGCACAAAAACATCCTGTGGCATTCCGCATTAGCATCGAATAGCCCCCGTGATGTGCAACTTTTCAGGAAAGTTAGGAACCAATATACATAGGCAGTTAGGAAAGCTAAGGTTAGCTTTATCAAGCAGAAATTTGTATCCTGTAGCACGAACTCAAAAAAGTTCTGGGACACTGTAAAGTTGATGAAGAATAAGAGCACCTCCTCCTACCTGCCCACTGCACTGAGGCTAGGAAACACTGTCACCACCAATAAATCCACTGTAATTGAGAATTTCAATAAGCATTTTCTATGGCTGGCCATGCTTTCCACTTGGAAACCTCTACCCCGGTCAACTGCCCTGCACTCCCCACAGCAACTCGCCCAAGCCTACCCGATTTCTCCTTCACCCAAATCCAGATAGCTGATGTTCTGAAAGAGCTGCAAAATCTGGACCCGTACAAATCAGCCAAGCTAGACAATCTGGACCCTCTCTTTCAAAAATTATCTGCCGAAATTGTTGCAACCCCTATCACTAGCCTGTTCAAACTCTTTCTTATCGTCTGAGATTCCCAAAGATTGGAAAGCTGCCGCGGTCATCCCCCTCTTCAAAGGGGGATACACTCTAGACCCAAACTGCCACAGACCTATATCTAGCCTAGCCTGCCTTTCTAAAGTCTTCCAAAGCCAAGTTCGAATCCCACCTTACCTTCTCTGCTATACAATCTGGTTTCAATCTGGTCATGGGTGCATCTCAGCCAAGCTCAAGGTCCTAAATGATATCATAACCGCCATCGATAAGAGACATTACTGTGCAGCCATCTTCATCGACCTGGCCAAGGCTTTCGACTCTGTCAGTCACCACATTCTTATTGGCAGACTCAACAGCCTTGGTTTCTCAAGTTATTGCCAAGCCTGGTTCACCAACTACTTCTCTGATATAGTTTAGTGTGTCAAATCGGAGGGCCTGTTGTCTGGACCTCTAGCAGTCTCTATGGGGATGCCACAGGGTTCAAATCCCGGGCCGACTCTCTTCTCTGTATACATCAATGATGTCTCTGATCGACCTCTACGCAGACGACACTATTCTGTATTCTTCTGGCCCTTCGTTGGACACTGTGTTAACTAACCTCCAGATGAGCTTCAATGCCATACAACTCTCCTTCCGTGGCCTCCAACTGCTCTTAAATGCAAGTAAAACTAAATGCATGCTCTTCAACCGATCACTGGCGCACCTGCCCCTCATGTCCAGCATCACTACTCTGGACGGCTCTGACTTAGAATATGTGGATAACTACAAATACCTAGGTGTCTGGTTATAGACTGTAAACTCTAAATAAAATAGGCTATGCTACACATCGAAACACAATGTATAGTCTTTTTGTAAATTGTTTTAGGCTGTTTTCAATTTTTATAGGCTGTTTATTGATGGCTGGCTGTGCCAGGTCAGATCTGAATGCATACGGATGTTTGGTAAATTTCTGGTAAATTAAAATCTTCCTTGTCATGTGGTCCTGTGCCAAACTTTCCTAAAGGAAACTCTGAATTGGTAAATTGTTTTCAAGACGATTTTAGAATATTCTCATGAAAATCTGTTGCCAATTGGATGGAAACTTAGCTAGTGCAGTAGTGCAGTGCCACAAAGATTATGCCTGCACATCATGGTTCAACAGCATCCCCCCAAACATCTAAAGAATAAGCTACCAGCCAAAAAAGCCATGATCAGCCTGATGCATGATGACAAGGAACATCATGGCCCGGTCCTAAATGACTGTAGAGTGGTGTGAGGAATCACTCTTGGTCCTCAATACCTACAAGATCAAAGAGATATGCATAGACTTCAGGAAGTGTACAACACCTACCTCTGCAACATCTATCAGAGGTCAGAATATAGAGATTGTAGAGGAATACAAATACCTGGGTGTCCTCTTGGACAATAAGCTTCAGTGGAGTAAATGTTCAGACCTGATATACAAAAAGAGCCAACAGAGACTGTACATTCTCAAATTGCTGGGATCTTTTAATGTAGACTGTACTATACTGACTCTGTTTTACAAATCTTTCATTGAGAGTATTTTAACCTTTTGTATTGTTTGTTGGTTTGGCAACGCTACTGTCAGCCAGAGAAATATGCTGAGAAGGATTATCACCACAGCAAGCAAGGTACTTGGAGACAAACAGACAGGCCTGAATGAGATCTTTAAGGTCAAGGCCCTCCGTAAGGCTCACAAAATAATTTTAGACCCAAGCCACCCCCTGTACCCAGACATTGAACTACTACCGTCTGGGCATAGGTATAGGGCACCCCCCAGCAGGAAAAACAGAACTAGACAATATAATTTGTGCCAGGTGTGATATCCCTCCTAAATAGCTCAGGCTAATATTCCTATCGACTCAGGAAGGCCAGCAGGCTAGTCTTTAAAAAAAATAATGTTTTATTGGTATGTAACTGTTATGAAAGTTGTATTGTCAATTTTGTTTCGTATTTAAACAGCACTTTAAACGTGTACATGACACTGCAACAAAATTTCCCCATGGGGACAATAAGTAAGTAAGCTTGTATGAATTGTACTTTTTTTCATCTCTATCTCTGTAATGCATCTGTATCTATGTAATTGTAAATGTATTTATGTAGGAAAATAGGTACCACAATGGAAATAAGTCCCTGAATTTATTGTGCAATCCCGGTCACTTCAAAAAATATTTGTGTATATGTTAGTTTTTTTACTGACAAATTAATTTCAATCAATCCAAACTGTGCACGGCCAATTGATGAATGGAAAGAGACATGTTTCAAAACACCAACAAGTTTAATGAAATTCAGAGATTGTCAAGCCAAACCTTCTATACTGGGTAAGTGTAGAAGGTAGGGAGGGATGTATTTTCTGTTTGTTGAGATTGACAGTCTATTTATTGTGGTGTTTGAAAAGCTTTAAAAAACGTAACAATCACTCAATCCTACTGTGCATTGTGGACATAAATACAAGGTGCAGGCATACATGGAGACACACAGGGGTGTACAGGGTGTAAGGGTATTGTACATGCTCGTGCGTAAATGCACCCCCCACCCCACACACTCATTCTGTTTGACAGTCTATGTCCTCTTCAGTTTTACAGTTTTACTCAATGTATGCTTTTCTCACACTTTTATGAGCGAGAGTCACTCTGTCTCTGTAGAAACACAATCTCAAAATCAATCACTCATTCAGCATTTACATGTAGATTCATGGCAAAGACATTATGTGGTGGAACAAAAAGTTAAAATAAATTATACAAAGAGAGAATAGAATTCATGTACCAATACTTTCATACTGTTTTTTTTATCATTGTGCTTTTTAATTTCCTTTTCCCTGCCTTTGTGTACAATGCTAGATGGGAATTTGTGAACATAATTTTATTGGTTTTCTGCCTTCTGGAAAGTATTAATGTGAGCCGCTGCTTGCCAAGAGGGTTATAGGGATAAACATGTATGGCTCTTTATCAAAACAAATTAGGCCATCCGGAGCCAAACATTAACGGTATGTTGTTTGTGAAATAAAAATAATTGTCTCAGATACGGGGCAGGCTGCAGAGGGTGTGCAATTAGTGTCCAGCACAGTCTCAGGGGGTAGGCAAGGCAGAGTATTGCGATTTACCCAATTAGTAGAGTACAGTACAGTATTACCGATTATCTTACCAACAACAAACTACCTCCATCCACCACAAGCCTCATATCACTAAAATCCATGCCTTGCTTGCATTACTATGTACACTACTGTTCAAAAGTTTGGGGTCACTTAGACATTTTCTTGTTTTTGAAAGAATAGTACATTTTTTTGGTCCATTAAAATTACATCAAATTGATCAGAAATACAGTGTAGACATAGTAAATGTAGAAAATTACTATTGTAGCTGGAAACAACAGATTTTTTAAATGGAATATCTACATAAGCATTCAGAGGCCCATTATCAGCAACCATTACTCCTGTGTTCCAATAGCACATTGTGTTAGCTAATCCAAGTTTATAATTTTAAAAGGCTAATTGATCATTAGAAAACCCTTTTGCAAGTATGTTAACACAGCTGAAAGCTGTTGTCCTGATTATAGAAACAAAAAAATGGCCTTCTTTAGACTAGTTGAGTATCTGGAACATCAACATTTGTGGGTTCGATTACAGGCTCACAATGGCCAGAAACAAAGCACTTTCTTCTGAAACTTGTCAGTCTATTCTTGTTCTGAGAAATGAAGGCTAGAAATTGCCAAGAAACTGACGATCTCGTACAAAGCTGTGTACTACTCCCTTCACAGAACAGCGCAAACTGGCTCTAACCAGAATAGAAAGAAGAGTGGGAGGCCCCGGTGCACAACTGAGCAAGAAGACAAGTACATCAGAGTGTCTAGTTTGAGAAAAAGATGCCTCATGTCCTCAACTGGCAGCTTCATTAACTTCTTGCTCCTACCCTCTACTTTTTTGAACATTTTGTTAAAAATCGCGCAACATTTCAGCGCCCTGCTACTCATGCCAGGAATATAGTACGTTCATATGGTTAGAATGTGTGTATAGGAAACCCTCGGACGTTTTTAAAACTGGTTAAATCACGACTGTGGCTATTACATAACGTGCGTTACATCGGAAAGCGCAGGAAAACCTGATCACAGAAAATGGAAATAAATATCCTTGCGCCACTTCCAGCAATTGTTAACAGTGAGCCGAATTAGATAAGACCGAGCATTCAACTCCCACAGCATCCCCATGCAGTCGAGTATCTTGTGAATTTAATCCTCTTTGATTCTTGGTTGAACCGAAAGAGGGGCACGACGTACCTCCGGTCTCCGCCCAGATCATTCCGGAAGAGCTCTCTCCTGAAATTTTTTCCAAGACGACAGCTATTGATATGTACATCGCCTACGGTTGATTTTTATCGCTTATTAACGTTTACTAATACCTAAAGTAGCATTACAAACGTATTTCGAAGTGTTTTGTGAAAGTTTATCGTCTACTTTTTGAATTTTAAAAAATGACGTTACGTTGTGAAATCGCTGTTTTTTTCGTTTATCACACAGTCTACATATAACGATATCTTGGCTTTATATGGCCCGATTTAATCGAAATAAAGACCCAATAGTGTTTATGGGACATCTAGGAGTGCCAACAAAGAAGATGGTGAAAGGTAATGACTGTTTTCTATTTTATTGTGCGGTTTGTGTAACGCCGAAATGCTAATTATTTTGTTTACGTCCCCTGCTGTGCTTTTCTGTTGTAGTGTATTGGTGCATGCTATCAGATAATAGCTTCTCATGCTGTCGCCGAAAAGCATTTTAAAAATCTGACTTGTTGCCTGGATTCACAACGAGTGTAGCTTTAATTTGATACCCTGCATGTGTATTTTAATGAACTTTTGAGTTTTAACTAATACTATTAGCATTTAGCGTAGCACATTTGCATTTCCAGAGCTCTAGTTGGGACGCAAGCGTCCCAGGTAGAGGTAAGAGGTTAAATAGTTCCCACAAAACACCAGTCTCAACGTTAACAGTGAAGAGGCGACTCCGGGATGCTGGCCTTCTAGGCAGAGTTCCTCTGTCCTGTCTGTGTTCTTTTGCCAATCTTAATCTTTTAATTTTTATTGGCCAGCCTGAGATATGGCTTTTTCTTTGCAACTAGAGAGGTTAATCAACACAACAGTTTTCAGCTGTGCTAACATAATTGCAAAAGGGTTTTCCAATGATCAATTAGCCTTTTAAAATGATAAACTTGGATTTGGTAACACAATGTGTGCCAAAACGGCACTTTGATAAAATCCATTTTTATACCCTAAATCGAAACATTTTGTAACACGTTTGCGCCGTGAATTCCATCTCTATCAATTTTTTACGGAGCATTCGACGAAATTACACACGGTAAACAATTGTTTATCTAGTCATGGTTGGTTTCAGTGCAGTCCTCTGGATGTTTGCAACACAGCCAAACATCATTGTTTTTTTGCGGGGAGTATTGACCAAAGTGAACTGATTTGAAGACAAAGAGCATTGACTACCTTGTGCACCAATAATTTTAGCAAAGCTTCGTTGATTGACTGTATTTCTGCCCAATGACCACTGATCTTCTTGAAATCTAGCTGGGTAGATAGCCAATGAGCTGAGGTAAACGCCAGTATGTAATGGTTTTGGGTTGGACCACCATTCCTTGTTTGTAAATGCACACGTAGGGAACTCCATTCTCGCCTTGACTATCAAAGGAGTTGCTGTGACGCTTGTTACGCGCAGCAGTATTTCAGAAAGTTGTATTTTCAACGATTTCATTGAAGACATCATGGCGAATAAATCAGGAAAAACGAAGTCAAAGTCTAAAGTGAAAATGAGACAGATTTTTTGTTTGAGGAATCTTTGAGTGTTATGATTCAAACAGGAACTGAGGAGCTGTTTCTGCAAGGACAGGACGTACTTCTGGACTGGCAAGTGCTAATGCCGTTTTATGAAATGTAAATATATATATATATTTGTATTTAAAAAAAATATATATATATATTTTGCAATTTGCAATGAAATGTGTGGTTTGTTTGTGTGTGTGTGTTGGTCTGTTTGGGTGTGTGTGTAACGGCTTTCTTCCGTCGAAGGAGAGGACCAAAATGCAGCGTGATTAGAGTTCATGTTTTTTAATAATAAAAACGTGGCAAAACCGAAACAGTCCTATCTGGTGCAGCGAACACAAAGACAGGAAACAACCACCCACAAAACCCAACACAAAACAGGCTACCTAAATATGGTTCCCAATCAGAGACAATGACTAACACCTGCCTCTGATTGAGAACCATATCAGGCCAAACATAGAAATAGACAAACTAGACACACAAACATAGAATGCCCACCCAGCTCATGTCCTGACCAACACTAAAACAAGGAAAACACACAAGAACTATGATCAGAACGTGACAGTGTGTGTGTATATTTGTATGTGTGTGTATATATATATATATATATATATATATATATTCCATGTCAGATATATATATGATATATATATATTCCAATTTTGTATTCAAATGGAATGGAGTAGAACAGCAAACACACACATGGCCACTGCGCCTGCTACTCCTCTCCGTTTCCATATGAAATATCCATTGGGTGCTGTTCAGGGGAGGGCAGGCCCACAACAATGGCCAGAGTTGAATGGAACAGCACTTCACCTTAGTAACTGTTCCCTCTGCTCTATGCAATACATATATGTTTATTTTATGTGATGATAAAAGGCTCAAACAATACAAATATTTTTTAAATGTTTTCTTTCACAGTGATAGCGACTCCGACTGGGAGCCCCCGGTGCCAAGCTGCCCGCTCTACCTCTGCCCCCTCTAGTCCTGCCTCCAGTGGTGTTCATATGCCACAGTTCATTTTATTGTATTTTTATTTTTAATTTTACCTTTATTTAACTAGGCAAGTCAGTTAAGAACAAATTCTTATTTTCAATGACGGCCTAGGAACAATGGGTTAACTGCCTGTTCAGGGGCAGAACGACAGATTTGTACCTTGTCAACTCGGTTACTAGCCCAACGCTCTAACCACTAGGCTACCCTGCAGGCATGACTGTGCCTCAGGGCCTAAAGGGCACAGCATGGAGGCGTCGTTGTGTTCTGTGTCGCATGAACTGCACCACTTGTTCAGTTTGCCTCTGCTTTACATCAGAAAGAGACTGCTATGGGACATGGCAGAGGCAGCAAAATATTGTGTAGAGGACTTCCAAAGGGTGTACTGTTTTTTAAATATATTTTTTTCTAATATTTTTTTTAACATGTTTTTTTTGTGTGTGTTAGAATTGCTTTTTGATACGTTGTATATAGTTATTTCCACTGTTGTATATAGTTATAGGTCATTTCACCAATTTGGCCACTTGGGTACATTTGGGCAACTTGTGTGGGACACCTGGGTGACTTCATGCTAAATGTCATGTAGCTCACCCATTCCTGAAGTTATCAGTCTGCAACTTTGCACACCTACAGTTGCCCTCTTGTGTTATCCATCAAAATTATCTCCAGCATCCTATCTGACTGTGTGGCTATTCTAGTACGTGTGAAATATGATGCTACAACAACAAAAAACAGAAAATATATGTTCTTTCTTTCTCTTTTCTTCCACCAGATCTACTGTGTTATATTCTCCTACATTCAATTAACATTTCCACAAACTTCAGAATGTTTCCATTCAAATGATACCAAGAATATGCATATCCTTGCCTCTGTGGCTGAGCTACAGGCAGTTAGATTAGGGTATGTCTTCAGGCGGAAATTGATAACAAGGGATGCAGCCATAAGAGGTTAGTGAGGGGGGTAAGAGTCCAGCTTCAGAGATTTTTGCAGTTCGTTCCAGTCATTGGCAGCAGAGAACTGGAAGGAGAGGCGGCCAAAGAAAGAATTGGCTTTGGGGGTGACCAGTGAGATATACCTGCTGGAGCACGTGCTACGGGTGGGTGCTGCTATGGTGACCAGTGAGCTGAGATAAGGCGGGCTTTACCTAGCAGAGACTTGTAGATGACCTGGATCCAGTGGGTTTGGCGATGAATTTGAAGCGAGGGCCAGCCAACGAGAGCATACAGGTCGCAGTGGTGGGTAGTATATGGGGCTTTGGTGACAAAACGCATGGCACTGTGATAGACTGCATCCAATTTGTTGAGTAGAGTGTTGGAGGCTATTTTGTAAATGACATCGCTGAAGTTGAGGATCGGTAGGATGGTCAGTTTTACGAGGGTATGTTTGGCAGCATGATTGAAGGATTCTTTGTTGCGAAATAGGAAACCGAATCTAGATTTAATTTTGGATTGGAGATGTTTAATATGAGACTTGACCGAGAGTTTACAGTCTAACCAGACACCTAGGTATTTGTAATTGTCCACATATTCTAAATCAGAACCGTCCAGAGTAGTGATGCTGGACGGGCGGGCATGTGCGGGCAGCGAACGGTTGAAGAGCATGCATTTAGTTTTACTTGTATTTAAGAGCAGTTGGAGGCCACGGAAGGAGAGTTGAAATGGCATTGAAGCTCATCTGGTGGTTAGTTTACACAGTGTCCAATGAACGGACAGATGTTTTCAGAATGGTGTCGTCTACATAGAGGTGGATCAAAGAATCATCAGCAGCGAGAGCGACATAATTTATGTATACATCATACATTTACAATTTATGTTTTTAAATGTATACATTTAAAACATTCATTAAAGCAAAATGACTGCCCCGCCACTTATTTTGTATACAATTTTGGGATGGGTTAGATGGGTTAGATTCCCATATCCCAGACTGTAGCTTTAATGTATTCCCCTATAGATACACTCCAACCAACCACAGAAAGACAAATTGTTTCCTCAGGTATATAAAAGCATAAGGAAGCACAAAGAGTACAGCCATCCAGGTGTGTGTTTGCTCAGGTTGAGGCAAGGCCAGCCCTGAAGTGGAGTGGACTGTAGGTTCATGTCATGAGAAGTACATACACCTGGGTAGAGGAGAATGATTCATGATTCATGAGTCCTTGCACACCTGCTCTCTGTTTGGTCAATAGTGCCATATTTCTCCTGGAAACCACAGGCACAATGTTATCGCTACCCTGGCAAAAAGTCCCAGTCCTTATCTCTTATTGGCTCTGATTGCACCCATTTGGGTCAATTAGGAGTTCTCTCCATCTCGGAGTGTGCGGTTCCTGCTCGGCAGAAGCAGGCCACTGAATGGCTGCTCCGGTTCCTGTGATGTTCAGGCAGGGAGGCCATCAGGTGAGTTAAGAGTTCAGCAAATATCACGAGGCATGTTGTGCTGTGGGCTCACTCCCACACGTGGCTGGTTGGATGGTGTGTGTGTGTGTTGGGGAGGGGGGTGGTATTGTTGGACATGGCATAATATGACCTAAAAAACTGCAATGTTGATAGATACTGTATTACAATACATAACTGTGATATGATGATAGTGAATATGTAAATTCTCACTATGTCACGCCTGCTCCTGCTCTCTGTCGCTCGAGTTTGCCAGCCATTCATTACGCACACCTGTTACCATCATTAAGCACAGCAGCACTTATTGGATGCACCTGGACTCCTTCCCGTTGTTGATTGCCCCGTCTATAATTGTCTGCTCCCCCGGTTGTTCCCTGTGTGGTGCCGTTATTTTTCCCATCCAGACGTTAGTCCTGTCCTGTTCATGGCCGTTGTTCATGAAATGTTCTCCCTGTACCTGCTTCCTGTCTCCAGCATCGATCCTCACACTATGACTGCAATGCCACTTACAAAACAGTTATTTTCATACAGTATATTGTTATAGTTTTGTATGAGACCTGCGCACTGCCTACATCACCAATACCCATCCTGTGTAAGCACATTTTTCAGAGGAGAGGCAGCCTGGCCCTGTTTGCCACAGTGGGCCCTGCCATGTATCAGCTCTAGCCCCACTGAGGCTTACTATTGTGGGTGAGAGAAGGCCCTGTGTGTGCGCACACACACGTACACACACCTTCAATGTGTTTTCCTTGGACGGGTTCACTGCGCACCAGGGCTTCACCATCGTGATGAAGCACAGTCCAGCCATTACCGTGGCCGCTGGAAACACTGACAAACCAAGACACGGCCCTGTCCTGGGTTACCTAAACACATATCATACACACACACACACACACACACACACACATACATTCCATATGAAACCACTTATTTTCAATTTCTCAAAAAGTTGCATTGATCTATTAATTGCTAGAATTTCGCTCAATGCCAGTTTGAGAGCATTCTACCCTACTCAACTTTGTATGACTTTTTCTTTATCCCATACCCACTTGAGAGGGAGCGAGGAAAAATAAATAAAAGTGAGACATTTTTTGTTTTAAAAAGTCACATGAATGGTGCAGACTCTTTTGCTGGAAAAAGTACTTTCCACTATTTAAACAGCTGTGCCGTACACTGTCTCAAGTTGACCTAACGAAGATCCTATGCAGTGGGATCAAAATGTTGTCTGTTTTGTGCATGTTGAATGAATCACTAGGGAGCTTTACGGACTTCATTCATCCAAGACAATATTCGATCTCATAAGGGATTTTAACAAAGGAGTTGAGAAATAATAGTCTTCCCTTGATGTAACATGTGAGCAAGAGAGGAGAGGGTGTGTCCGAGGGCTGGAGATTACTGTAGGTGCCATATAAATCAGAGAGGTGTTAATGAAGAGGAAGCGAATTCATCTCACGTGTGCATGTGTGTGTGTCATACTCCACCTCATCTCCCCCAGCACTGTGGAGTGTAATTCCCTGACAGGCCCGGGAACAAGGAGCGTTCCAGAAGAATCCTGGAAAACCAGGACACTAACCAGTGGCACTAGCCAGAGGGATGACTGGCCACAGAGGCCTCGGTAATAAAATCTGTTTTGTGAGAGACCTGGTCAATAAGTTCTTCTCTTTCCTGCAGCAGTAGTTTTGTGGTATGATGTGGATGTGTGTTAGCGTCTTGAGTTGTGTCTACACTTGACACTTCTGCTATCAGAATACGAAGATCGCATTGAAAAGATGAGTCTAGATGCACAAAAGTCGCTTTGTGGTCTGATTGTGTTCAGATCTGGCCGACCACTACAGGAGGTTGTCAGGGATGCATTGTGTCTGGACTCAATCAGGCGACCGAAAGTACATACAGTGGGCGACATCATCAGCACTCTCCAGAAAACGTATGTTTTTTCATTATAGCGTGTGAGGATAAAGTAATCCTTCTCACCCCCCCCCCCCCTTAAAAGACCTAGATGCACTATTGTAAAGTGGCTGTTCCACTGGATGTCATAAGGTGAAAGCACCAATTTGTAAGTCGCTCTGGATAAGAGCGTCTGCTAAATGACTTAAATGTAAATGTAATGTAAATGAGGAACGTGTTTGCTGGCCTAATATTTAGAAAAAGGTTTTTGTTTGGCTAGAGTTATGCAAAAACGTTTGCTAGCAGGGTAGTATCGTCTTGAGTTGTGGTACGTGTTTGATCTTACTATTCGTATCTCAGACCCATTTGCTTGGCTAACTAACATTGAAACAAGTTAGCTTGGTTACTTGACTGAGTTGGGATTATGGTTAATTGTTTAGCTAGCTACCTAGCTACATATCTTAACCTGTTGCGACGAGCAATCCCATATCCGGGATCCTATTTATAGCCTCAAGCTCATTACCATAACGCAACGTTAACTATTCATGAAAATCGCAAATGAAATGAAATAAATATATTTCCTCTCAAGCTTAGCATTTTGTTAACAACACTGTCATCTCAGATTTTCAAAATATGCTTTTGAACCATAGCTAAACAAGCATTTGTGTAAGAGTATTGATAGCCTAGCATAGCATTAAGCCTAGCATTCAGCATGCAACATTTTCACAAAAACAAGAAAGCATTCAAATAAAATCATTTACCTTTGAAGAACTTCAGATGTTTTCAATGAGGAGACTCTGTTAGATAGCAAATGTTCAGTTTTTCCAAAAAGATTATTTGTGTAGGACAAATCGCTCCGTTTTGTTCATCACGTTTGGGTAAGAAAACCCCGAAATTTTTTTCCAAATTAACTCCATAATATCGACAGAAACATGGCAAACGTTGTTTAGAATCAATTCTCAAGGTGTTTTTCACATATCTATCGATGATTAATCATTCGTGGCAGTTGACTTTCTCCTCTAAAGAAAATGGAACGCGCATGGAGCTGGAGATTACGCAATAATTTCGACAGAGGACACCGGGCGGACACCTGGTAAATGTAGTCTCTTATGGTCAATCTTCCAATGATATGCCTACAAATACGTCACAATGCTGCAGACACCTTGGGGAAACGACAGAAAGTGCAGGCTCATTCCTGGCGCATTCACAGCCATATAAGGAGACATTGGAACACAGGGCATTCAAAATCTGGACCATTTCCTGTATGAAATGTAATCTTGGTTTCACCTGTAGCATTAGTTCTGGGGCACTCACAGATAATATCTTTGCAGTTTTGGAAACGTCAGAGTTTTTTCTTTCCAAATCTGTCAATTACATGCATAGTCGAGCATCTTTTCGTGACAAAATATCTTGTTTAAAACGGGAACGTTTTTTATCCAAAAATTAAAAGAGCGCCCCTTATCTCGAAGTTAACAAAAGACTCCACGATGCAAGTATCCATTTCAATAGAATACCACTGCGACAACTGTTGATAGACATTGGTTAGCTACCTGCAGAGTCATGTAGGGCAGTAATGTCATGAGTTGTGATTATGGTTAATTGTTTAGCTATCTATCTAGGTACATGTCTTAAAAAAGACTCCACTATGCAAGTAACCATTCCGGGTGCGTTCATAAATTCAGTCTGGCCATCTACTCCGATTTCAGAGCACTCTGGTCTGAGTGTGACCGAGCACAGAATATTTGATCAATTTACGATCACTCAGCACCAGTTGATGAATATGGATGCAAAAAAACTGTCAATAAATTGTTGCCAGCAGCACAGTTTCACCAGCTCTGCTAGGGCGAGTAAAATGGTCAGAGTGGGGTGTTCTCTCATTATCCTGTTTTGGAGACTAGTTTTTGTTCGGAATTTCAGATGACTGACGTGCCCAAAGTAAACAGGCCCAGAAGCTAGGATATGCATTTACTTGGTAGCCTGGGATAGAAAACCCGCTGAAGTTTCTAAAACTGTTAAAATAATGTCTGTGTATAACAGAACTGATATGCCAGGTGACCTTTTTTGAGGTCACATGCCATTTCTGTGCTAGCCTATGGGATATACAAATAGATAGGACCCAGGTTGCAGTTCCTATTGCTTCCACTAGATGTCAACAGTCTTTAGAAAAGGTTTCAGACTTGTTTTTTGAAAAATGAGCATTAGAAAAGTAGTCTTGTTGGCGCGTGAATGAGGTGCGTACTCTTCGTTATTTATCTTCCCTATTGAACATACTATTCTCCGTCACAAATTTAATCATTTATTTAGATATTAGAGTACCTAAGGACTAATTAGAAACATCGTTTGACTTGTTTGGACTAACTTTACCAGTAACTGTTTGGATTTGTTTGTATGCATGTTAAACGCATGGATTACTGAGATCATTGGCGCCAACTAAACTTACTTTTTTGGATATGAAGAAGGACTTATCTAACAAAAAGACCATTCATTGTATAGCTGGGACCCTTGGGATTGCAAACAGAGGAAGATCTTCAAAGGTAAGTGATTTATTTAATCGCTGTTTGTGATTTTGTGACGCCTGTGCTGGTTGAAAAAGTATTTTGGTGTGGGGCGCTGTCCTCAGATAATCGCATGGTATGATTTCGCCATAAAGCCTTTTTGAAATCTGACAACGTGGTTGGATTAAAAATAAATTAATATTTTAAATGATATATGACACGTGTATTGTCATGAATGTTGAATTTTATGATTTTTGTATTTTGAATTTCGCGCTCTGCAATTTCACAGGATGTTGTCGTAGGTGTCTCGCTAGCGGTTCACGCGTCAAAAGAGGTTGTGTCTGGAAGTAGCTAGCCAGTTAGCTTGGGTGCTTGTCTGCCGATGAGTCGGATCGATCCTACTCATCGGCAAGAGCATCCAGTGTGCACTCTGAATACATGGAGAGCGAAACGGCAGTTAAGCACCAAGCTAACTGGCTAGCTTGCTAGCTACTTCCAGACACAAAATGAGAGAACAATCTGACAGCACAGTTGGAGTCACCAATGCTCTGGATCAGTGGCAGATTTAGGTATAGGTGACATGGGCAGCTGCCCAGGACGGCATCTTAGTGGGGCGGCCCTGGGCACCCGCAGAAAAAAAAATTGGAATGGTAACATTTGCGCAATCGGTTTTCTATCACTCATTTTGCACGTCACGTCAAAGATATCAAGGCACTGTGTGGGACGGTGGGTCGATAAACCTTGTCAGAGTGGGCGCCCTGATTCTAGTTTGTGACCTAGGCAGACTACTGCCTGGGAAGGTCTCCCACTCAGAAGTTCGAGATAGGGATGGGGGCGGGGGTAGGTTGACCTCAGGTTTTCCCACTGGAAGCCTGAGGTAGGGGGTGCAGGGGAATCTATCAAATAGCTTACCTCTGTTTTTACAAATTGCATTAGTAAAATTAATCACACTACGAAATGCTACCAAATAAACCACAATTCATTCATAATACTGTGAATATATAGCTTCACAGACATTGTTGCATTTTTTTCTGGTTTGTGCCAAATTGTTTGGTTTTATATTATTCTTCACTCTTAATTGACAGTGTTGGGGGATGTATTGATGCTTGAGTGCCAAATCAACACATACTTCTTTTTGAAATGTATGAGTCTTATTTTTTTATATATATTTATATAGTTTTAAATGTTATGATTATTTTTGTGTTGTTCCAAGCCATTCAAGCTAGAACTGCCACTGCTCTGGATAACATAACAGCCTAACCAGCTCTGCTATGGCGAGTAATGTTCAGTGAGCTGTTCTCTCATTTGTGTCTGGAAGCTGCTAGCAAGTTAGCTTGGATACTTGACCGCTATATATTTGATATTTTTATTATTATTATTATTATTATTATTATGAACAAAACAAATGCAAAAAACAGAAATATAAAAACAAGAGTACAGTGGTTGCTCAACTAAAAGTTTTACGATTATGCTGCGGGATTTGGAGGTAATTTGTGGTTTAGTACTACGTCACTACTTCATTGCTCCAGACCATTTCAAGGGGGAGTTAGAGCACTGATTATGCTTTTGGGTCCCAAGGCGCTACTGTGTCTTTAACATCAAATCTTAATTTTCACTTTTGTTTTGATGGTAAATCAATAAAATAGCCTTACTGAAGATACACAGAATTGCAGAAACGTGAGATGGACAACTGTAGGCATACTCGCCAATTGTTTGAAATCAGTGGACCTAATAAGAATTTACAATATGCACACATCAAAATAAAATTGTTCAGGTAATGTAGCATTCAAAGACTGACATGAATTGGTCAAATGTAATTAAAGCATTCAGCTAAGGGCTTTTGTGTTCAGATTTAATTAAGTCATTGTCCCCCAGAGCATTCCACAGGTTGCTAATAAGGGTGCATTCTTGCATGCTGAGGGCCATGAAAACGGTGTGTGACCAGGTAATCAGCAAAGTCCTGGATTGCACCATAACCTCTGAAGTTGTCTGGGCCAACAGATTCCTGAAATACACATGGGTGTTGAAGGATGGCTGGATGGTGGAGGATGTCTTTTTGTTGGACTTAATCCTGATAGCATCCCGGCCCTCAGGGAAGAGCTCCATGTATCCTTGAAAGCCATCTTATTCATAGCATGGTTCTTGAAATCACTCCAAACTAGCTGAGAGGCAGATTCTTTCTGCATTGATGCCACAAAATACCCAGCCCAGCACATTTTTAACCACCCACTTGAAGGACTGCTCCTTATAAAGGCCCAACTGCATCTCATGCTGACCCAGCAAATGTGCCTGGCTTGCTGGGTTGCCACCTCTGAGCAGTACAGCCCAGCCCTGCTCCACGCTCTTTTAGTAGTTTTTGTCCTGTAAATCCTGGAATCCTTATTGTCTGTTAAGACAAGGCTTCGATATGTCAGTTTTCTGAACCTGGGCTCCATGTCTGCTGTGAAAATAAAATAAGCATAAATTATACACATTTTAACCACAGACTGGATTAATAGATGGAACAATACAATTAAGTATATAAACTCTAGCTACTTATGTTATCTTTAGCTTCTTGCTAAAGGACATTTCTACCACAACAGACACACCAGCATAAGAAAGAGCTGTGATAACATGCGTCTTGGTGAGAGGTGTAGGAGTCAGGCTCAGACAAAAATCCCAAAATTACGCTCTCGAATACTCAGAAACTCGTGCAAACACACGGACACTTTACATACACGTGCGTAATAGCGAAAAAAACAACAAACATCAAATACAATCGAGCGCAATACACACAAGTCTAATCCTGCACGAATTACGGCAGGTAACAGGTGCCCTATATACCCACAGAAATCAAAGCAATTGAAAACCAGGTGTGAAAAGGAACATAGACAAAACAACCAGAAAAAGAAAAAGGGATCGGTAGCGACTAGTAGACCGGCGATGCCGAGCGCCGCCCGAACATGGAGAGGAGTTACCTTCGGTAGAAGTCGTGACAGTACCCCCCCCCCCCCCCCCTGACGCGCGGCGACGCCGGCCTCGAGGTCGACCCGGAGGACGAGGCGCAGGGCGATCCGGATGGAGGCGGTGAAACTCCCTTAGCATAGGTGGATCCAGTACGTCCACCACCGGCACCCAGCATCTCTCCTCCGGACTGTACAGGGGGGGCGGAGGGACCTCCCGCACCTCATCTTCTTGATGTGGACCAGCCACCACCGGCCTGAGGAGAGACACATGAAACGAGGGGTTAATACGGTAATATGGGGGGAGCTGTAACGTATAACACACCTCGTTTATTCTCCTCAGGACTTTGAATGGCCCCACAAACCGCGGACCCAGCTTCCGGCAGGGCAGGTGGAGGGGCAGGCTTCGGGTCGAGAGCCAGAACCGGTCCCCCGGTGTGCGGTCGGCACTGGCCTTCTGCCGCCCTTCGGCCCGTTTAAGGTACCCGTGGGCGGCCTCCCAGGTTTCCCTTGAGCGTTTCACCCAATCGTCCACCGCAGGAGCCTCGGTCTGGCTCTGATGCCATGGTACCAGGACCGGCTGATAGCCCAACACACATTGGAAGGGCGACAGGTTCGTAGAGGAGTGGGGGAGTGAGTTCTGGGCCATCTCCGCCCAGGGGATGTACTTCGCCCACTCCCCTGGCCGGTCCTGGCAATACGACCGCAGAAACCTACCCACATCCTGGTTCACTCTTTCCACCTGCCCATTACTCTCGGGGTGAAACCCAGAGGTCAGGCTGACCGAGACCCCCAAACGTTCCATGAACGCCTTCCACACCCTGGACGTGAACTGGGGACCCCGATCAGAAACAATATCCTCAGGCACCCCGTAGTACCGGAAGACGTGAGTAAACAGGGCCTCCGCCATCTGTAGGGCCGTAGGGAGACCGGGCAAAGGGAGGAGACGACAGGACTTAGAAAACCGATCCACAACGACCAGGATCGTGGTGTTGCCCTGTGACGGTGGCAGATCGGTCAAGAAGTCAACCGACAGGTGTGACCAAGGCCGCTGTGGAACGGGAAGGGGATGTAACTTCCCTCTGGGCAGGTGCCTAGGAGCCTTGCACTGAGCGCACACTGAGCAGGAGGACACATAAACCCTCACGTCCTTGGCTAAAGTGGGTCACCAGTACTTCCCACTAAGACATCGCACCGTGCTCCCGATCCCCGGGTGACCAGAGGAGGGGGATGTGTGAGCCCACCAAATGAACCTGTCTCTAACCTCCAGCGGAACATACACCCGTCCTGTTGGACACTGTGGTGGAGTGGGCTCAACACGCGATGCTCGCTCAATGTCTGCATCCACCTCCCACCTTACAGGTGCCACTAGACAAGAAGCCGGGAGGATGGGCGCAGGATCAATGGCCCGCTCCTCCGTATCATATAGTCGGGACAGTGCGTCTGCCTTAGTGTTCTGGGAGCCTGGTCTATAGGAGATGGTAAACCTAAATCGGGTGAAAAACATGTCCCACCTTGCCTGACGAGGGTTCAGTCTCCTCGCTGCCCGAATGTACTCTAGATTACGGTGGTCAGTCCAGATGAGGAAAGGGTGTTGGGCCCCCTCAAGCCAATGTCTCCACACCTTCAGGGCTCTGACAACAGCTAGCAGCTCCCGATCCCCCACGTCATAGTTTCGCTCCGCCGGGCTGAGCTTCCGAGAAAAGAAAGCACAGGGGCGGAGCTTCGATGGCGCACCCGAGCGCTGGGAGAGCACGGCTCCAACCCCAGCCTCGGATGCGTCCACCTCCACTATAAATGCCAAAGAGGGGTCCGGATGCGCCAGCAAGGGAGCCGAGGTAAAAAGAGCCTTCAGGCGACCAAAATCCCTATCCGCCTCAGCCGACCATCCCAGACGCGTCAGCCCCCCCTTCAGCAGTGACGTAATGGGCGCAGCCACCTGCCCAAAACCCCGGATAAACCTCCGGTAGTAGTTGGCAAACCCTAAGAACCGCTGCACCTCCTTTACCGTGGTTGGAGTCGGCCAATTACGCACGGCTGCAATGCGGTCATCCTCCATCACCAACCCCGATGTGGAAATGCGATATCCAAGGAAGGAGACGGCCTGTTGGAAGAACGAGCATTTCTCATCCTTGACGTACAGGTCATGCTCCAACAGTCGCCCAAGTACCCTGCGCACCAGAGACACATGCGCGGCCCGTGTAGCGGAGTAGACCAGAATATCATCGATGTAAACCACCACACCCTGACCGTGCAGGTCCCTGAGAATCTCATCCACAAAAGATTGGAAGACTGTTGGAGCATTCTTCAACCCGTACGGCATGACGAGGTACTCATAATGGCCGGATGTGGTACTAAACGCCGTCTTCCACTCATCTCCCTTCCGGATACGCACCAAGTTATATGCACTCCTGAGATCCAGTTTTGTGAAAAACCGTGCTCCGAGAAATGACTCAATCGCCGTGGCAATGAGAGGTAGCGGGTAACTATACCCCACCGTGATGGAATTTAGACCTCTATAGTCGATGCACGGACGCAGACCACCCTCCTTCTTCTTCACAAAAAAGAAACTCGAGGAGGCAGGTGAGATGGAGGGCTGAATGAAAACCTGCCCCAGAGATTCCGATATGTACTCAGAAACTCGTGCAAACACACGGAGGAACAAACACAGTTCCGACACTTTACATACACGTGCGTGCGTAATAGCGAAAAAAACAACAAACATCAAATACAATCGAGCGCAATGCACACAAGTCTAATCCTGCACGAATTACGGCAGGTAACAGGTGCCCTATATACCCACAGAAATCAAAGCAATTGAAAACCAGGTGTGAAAAGGAACACAGACAAAACAACCAGAAAAAGAAAAAGGGATCGGTAGCTACTAGTAGACCGGCGACGCCGAGCGCCGACCGAACAGGGAGAGGAGTTACCTTCGGTAGAAGTCGTGACAAGAGCATAGGATATCGCTAGTGCCTTTCGGTTCATAATTAACACGACGACCCTAGCCTATTTGATATCAAGACAGTATTTGCCCCATAGCTATGTCTATTCCAATTAGCTAAATTACTTAAAATAGAAAAGGAGAGGTTTGATGATGTTTGTGTGACAAAACACAACTATTAGCTATAAAATCACACTTTGTTTATATAGCTACGGTAAAATGCAAATAATAACTCCAGTTTAGTATGGAAATAGTGGGGTTATCAGACTATTTTAATGCTCAAAGTCATCGGACGTTACTTTGACAACCTGTGTCAGTGTCAAAACACCAGTTTACTAACATGTTAGGTAGCGTTACTACACTGTAAATCGTGTTAACTGTGCTAACATATTACAGTAGCCTAATACACTGATCTTACCTGCTAGATATTCCGATTGATGATTAATGAAAACAGCAGACAACAATAAATTGTAGCTAACGTTACTTCAGAAGAATTACCTGAGAGGAAATTTATTTTTCCATGGTCCTCTTCTAGTGTTTAAAGGTCCCGCCATAGCTATATCCTCATTGGTTAATTCTTGGTAACTTCTTGGTTGCACTGGCATCTCGGTTTGATTGGTGAGTGCAATACTTGGTTACTTCTTGGTTGCAGAATTAAACATGCCTTTTTATATAATGAATACGAGTTTGGGTTCTAAAATTATTAAATATTAAAGCTTTAAACCTCTCACTAAAAGCTTCACTCATACATACATTATACTTAAACACAAAATGGTTCTCCAGTAGATTATTTAGAAAAGCTCATCCTTTGTTGAAAAATGCCTTTTTTGCCTTCATATACTGTACCTCTACTGGTATACCATCAAGCCTTGGTGGATTTCCAGACTGAAAAGATTTTATTACCTCAAAGTTCCTCTTCTGTAAGTTGGCCTTCACACTGGTCTTTCTGTAAATGTGTTCATTTTACATTATTATTATTGTGAGGAAAGAAATCCTGACAGATAACAACATTCAGTGGAAATGGAGGAGACTGAAAAGAAAACATGCTTAAAATATTTTGCTTCCTCTTTCAAAATATAATTTGGTTGTATCATGGATAACTACATAATTTGTAACGAGTTTCTGTACATTATTTTTGGTAGAATTTCTGAATTTCTGAGGAGCATTTTTCCCCATTTTCCATCCAATTCGCTTTATTTTTGATCGTTCTTGAATAAGTACCTCCAGTTCTTTTTGTTTTTCCTCCAACCTATTTTGTGCCTCTATAGTACAGTTTCCATTACCATCTACCTGCGCTGTTACTTTCTCTATTTCCTTTATTAGTCTAATCTCTTTTGACCTAATGTAACGCTTGTCGTCTGTGGAAGGAGAGGAGGACCAATGCGCAGCGTGGTAAGTGTTCATATTTTAAATATTTGAATGAACACTGAAAACAAAACAATAAACAACCAACGAACAGTCCTGTAAGGTGCAAACCAACACTAAACAGAAAATAACCACCCACAAAACACAATGGAAAACAGGCTACCTAAATATGGTTCTCAATCAGGGACAACGATTGACAGCTGCCTCTGATTGAGAACCATACCAGGCCAAACACAGAAATAGAAAATCATAGACAAACTAACATAGACAACCCACCCAACTCACGCTCTGATCGTACTAAAACAAAAGACAAAATAAAGGAACTAAGGTCAGAACGTGACACCTAAACTGCTTTTGTTTTAATGATGAGTATTGGATTGAATGGCCTCTAAAAGTGTATTTGAAAGTATCCCATACAATAAGGGGATCTGTACAAAAAAAGTAAATTATGAATTATTTTTGTCTTAGTTAAGACCATATTGTCATTCAATAGGCTTTGATTAAATGTTCAATATCCCCGTGGCAATTCTGTAAGAGTTACAGTGCCTTGCAAAAGTATTCATCCCCCTTGGCGTTTTTCTTATTTTGTTGCATTACAACCTGTAATTTAAATAGATTTTAATTTTAATTTCATGTAATGGAGACAAAATAGTCCAAATTGGTGAAGTGAAATGAAAAAATAACGGAAAAGTGGTGCGTGCATATGTATTCAACCCTTTTGCTATGAAGCCCCTAAATAAGATCTGGTGCAACCAATTATCTTCAGAAGTCACATAATTAGTTAGATTGCACACAGGTGGACTTTATTTAAGTGTCACATGATCTGTCACATGAGCTCAGTATATATACACCTGTTCTGAAAGGCCCCAGACTCTGCAACACCACTAAGTAAGGGGCACCACAAGGAAGTGGCACCATGAAGACCAAGGAGCTCACCAAACAGGTCAGGGACAAAGTTGCGGAGAAGTACAGATCAGGGTTGGGGTATAAAAAAATATCCGAAACTTTGAACATCCCACGGAGAACCGTTAACTCCGTCATTAAAAACGGAAAGAATATGGCACCACAACAAACCTGCCAAACCAGTGTAAATTAAATGATACAAACCACCCAAAAATCTATTTTAAATCCAGGTTGTAAGGCAACAATATAGGCAACATATTGTTGTAAGGCAACAAAAAATGCCAAGGGGGTGAATAGTTTCGCAAGTCACTGTATATGGAGGCCAATTAGATGGTGGTCCGATCGCATTTGGTCTCCTATTAATATTTTTTTATTTTATTTTAATTTTTACTTTTGATGCCAGCAAAAACGAGACTAGGAATTCATCAAGACGGCTAGCTTGATTAAGCCTCCTCTATGTATATCTCACTAGGTCAGGGTTTTTCAACCTCCATATATCCACGAGTTGTAATGTATCCATGATCTTTGTAATCTCCTTAAGTGCTTGAGGATGATAGTTTGTAGAATGATTTCGTTTCCGATCCATTGAGGTACATAAAACCGTATTATAATCTCCCACCATAATAATAGATTATTTTGTTGCTAGGGAGCTCAATAGATTCATATATACATGTATACTACCATTCAAAAGGGGATGCTGCCGTCAGAGACTGGGTCAATAAACCCTTCATAAGTTTCGCTGTGAATACTTTGCAAACAGGCTTCCACATGATTTTAGGCTATAGTTCTGTTGAAAGAAAGGAGAACTCCACACACTGCTCTTGCTGGTATTGCTGCTTTTTAAAATGTATTTAAGCTTACGTGTCTGCCTCTGGGACAGGCTCTGATGAAGGCCAATAAGCTTTAATAAAAAAAGTGATACTAGCAAGAGCAGTGTGCAGGTTTTTCTTTTATTTCCAGATCTCATTGTTACCTGCACCTGGAACAAGATTGATCAGATGTGTGAGCCTTTTTGAATTTTGAGGCTACATGGCGACACTGAGCTTCGCAATAATTGATCATTTGAAAAAACAATGTGTTCCTGAGTGCAGGTACATCAGCATTTCTGCAGATATGTGACCAACACATTTGTACACTCATCATGGGTGGGTCTCCATGTTCCGCCATGCACTGTACTTCTATTTTATCCAGGTAATTCAGATGTCATCATACTCTTCAAAGGACAAAAGACCACCTGATTCCCTGCACATTGCAGCTCCTGCTAGACAGTGATCTCTATCTGATTGCTGGCTGGATGGGCACTCACTCCTTCATGGTGGTCCTGCTCTGGCAGGAATCAGTCCCGCATTCATATATTTGCTGTTGGGGGGCACCATTAAGACTACAACCATTGCGTTGGAGGATTGTCCTGATGTTGAGCAACGGAAAACAATTGAGCTTCTATGTATTACAATAAAAGATGTAGTTATATCATCATTCTGGAATTATTATCTCTACAAATTAAAGTTAATGTAAGTCATTCTTGGCATATGTTTATTTGCTGAAGCTGGAGGGTGATACAGCTGTCTGAAGACCAAAAGGCTGCAATCAGGTGTTTGGCTGACATTTGGGACCTCCCTGGTCTCACAGCTAAGAACAGAAAATGGCTGTAAAACCGTCTACTACAGCATCCGGTAATCAACCTTTTCCAGAGATCATTATTTGAACGATAGTGACTGTTTCCCTAGCTTATTTTTTTTTATCTAGTTATGTATACTGTACCTTATTCCTGCTTTTATTTAAGTTTTGTGAAGAGAGATTCGTTTGAAATGTCTAATCGTGTCACAGCCTACTAGGAGTGGTGGGTTGGAATCAGGCGCAGAGAGCAGGGTTCAGTAAATCATGATTTATTCTCCGGCCAAAAAACGGTCACGCCAACAAACAGGGCGCATAAAACAGACCAGGCCAAACACAGGACCAAACAGTCTGGAGAATACAAACATGAAAACCACAACCAACAGAGTAACAAAACAATCCCGCACAAAACAAGAGCGGGTCAAACTACTACATATAGGGACTATATGTAAACTACTACATATCGAGGACGACCCGGAGGACGAGGCGCCGGGCGATCCGGGTGGAGGCGGTGGAAATCTCTCAGGAGAGAAGGGTTCAAAATGTCCCCCACCGGAACCCAGCATCTCTCCTCCGGACCGTACCCCTCCCAGTCCACGAGGTAGGGGGACCAGCCACCACCGGCCTGAGGAGAGACACATGAAACGAGGGGTTTAATACGGTAATACCTAGGAAGTTGTAACCTGTAACACACCTCGTTAATTCTCCTCAGGACTTTGAACGGCCCCACACACTGCGGCCCCAGCTTCCGACAGGGCAGGCGGAGGGGCAGGTTTCGGGTCGAGAGCCAGACCCTGTCCCCCGGTGCAAACACGGGGGCCTCACTGAGGTGCTGGTCAGCGCTCCTCTTCTGCCGTTCTCCCGCTAACCTTAGCTGGCTTTCCAGGTGTCCTTGGAGCGCTGTACCCATTCCTCAACCGCAGGAGCCTCGGTCTGGCTCTGATGCCTTGGGGCCAGGACCGGCTGGTAACCTAACACACACTCAAAAGGGGACAAGTTAGTTGAGGAGTGGCGTAGGGAGTTCTGAGCGAGTTCAGCCCAAGGAACATACCGTGCTCACTCACCAGGCCGGTCCCGGCAATAGGACCGCAGAAACCTGCCCACATCCTGGTTTACGCGCTCTACCTGCCCATTACTCTCGGGGTGAAAACCTCAGGTTAAGCTGACCGAGACCCCCAGTCTTTCCATAAACGCCCTCCACAGTCTGGACTTGAATTTGGGGACCCCGATCAGAAACAATGTCCTCAGGCACCCCATAGTGCCGGAAGACATGGGTAAACAAGGCCTCCGCAGTCTACAGGGCCGTAGGGAGACCGGGCAATGGGATGAGACGACAGGACTTAGAAAACCGATCCACAACGACCAGGATCGTAGTACTTCCCTGGGACGGGGGAAGGTCGGTAAGAAAGTCCACCGATAAGTGTGTCCATGGCCGTTGTGGAACGGGGAGGGGTTGTAACGTCCCTCTAGGCAGGTGCCGAGGAGCCTTGCTCTGAGCGCACACTGAGCAGGAGGAGACATAAAATCTCACATCCTTAGCCAGCGTGGGCCACCAGTATCTCCCTCTAAGACTCCGCACTGTCCTCTCGATGCCAGGATGTCCCGAGGAGGGGAGAGTATGAGCCCACCGGATCAGCTTATCCCGGACCCCCCTCGGCACGTACTGAGTCCCGGCTGGACAGTTAGGGGGGGCCGGCTCTAACCGTGAGGCCCTCTCTATCTCCGCGTCCACCTCCCATACCACCGGTGCCACGAGACATGAAGGTGGAATGATGGGAGTTGGCTCAACGGACCGCTCCTCGGTATCATAGAGGCTGGACAGCGCGTCGGCTTTGGTGTTTTGGGAGCCTGGCCAGTATGAGATGGTAAACCGAAACCTGGTGAAAAACATGGCCCATCTAGCCTGACGTGGATTTAGTCTCCTCGCTGCCCGGATATACTCGAGATTACGATGGTCAGTCCAGATGAGAAAAGTGTGTTTCGCCCCCTCAAGCCAATGTCTCCACACCTTCAGAGCCTTGACTACAGGTAACAACTCCCAGTCCCCCCACGTCATAGTTTCGCTCCGCTGGACCGAGCTTTCTCGAAAAGAAGGCACAAGGGCGGAGCTTGGGTGGCACGCCCGAGCGCTGGGACAGCACGGCCCCGACCCCCGCCTCGGACGCGTCCGGATGCGCCAACACTGGCGCATTGGTGAACAGCTCCTTCAAACGACTGAAAGCTCTGCCCGCCTCTGCTGACCAACGCAAGCGCACCGGTCCTCCCTTCAGCAGTGAGGTGATGGGAGCAGCCACCTGACCAAAACCCCTGATAAACCTCCGGTAGTAATTGGCAAACCCTAAAAACCGCTGCACTTCTTTCACCGTGGTCGGAGTCGGCCAATTACGCACAGCTGTAACACGGTCATCCTCCATCACCACCCCGGAGGTGGAAATACGATAACCCAGGAAGGAAACGGCCTGTTTGAAAAACTCACATTTCTCCGCCTTGTAATACAGCTCATGCTCCAGCAGTCGCCCAAGTACCTTACGCACCAGAGACACATGCGCCACGCGTGTGGCAGAATAGATAAAGATGTCATCGATGTACACTACCACTCCCTGCAGCCCTGCGCTAACAACCTAATGCCACATGTTATCAAAAGGTCAATGTTCCTTTTGATATTTCAAAACGGTTATTCATGAAGCGTACTTGTTTAGTATAAAGCATTAACTGCCTCTACGTGCTTCTGCATTTCATACATTCAGTAAATCTCAAATGTTGAACACATCTCTTCATTCTCCAATGAATTAAACTGGAACTGTGGAGTATGTTTGAAAAAACTTATTTTAATTCAACCAGTCTAATGCAGTTACCCTGTTAGTATTAATCATTTCTGTATTTATGTTTGTCTCTGGACTTATCCTATGTTTATCTATTCATTTGTTTAAACTAGATCATCTTTGACGACAGTATCTGCCCTAGGTTGACAGAAAATAAGGATGAAGAGGATGATGAAGCGTCCCTGTCCAAATGAGGTGTCACATTGTGAGATACCTCTGGCTATTTGTTGAGACCGGTATTGTCACATCTGCCTATTATTGTCCTTTTTCTATCCCAAGTATTGTGCACCTGGGCTCCAAAAGGCTAGTTCGATAGTTATTGTGCTTGCGGAAAGCAAAATAACTGTTGTCATTAAATTTCTTATTTTACTTTGATTTCCACAATGTGGAATAGTGGAAAAGTAACAAGCTGTTTGAACTTTCAAAAATGTCTACACGTGACTATCTCACAACATACATCCTACTCCCTGTGGATTTCCAGCTTGTTAGCTTTCCGTTGATCTCGGATTTCTCTCACCCACAATAGAGAGAGACATGGTCCTCTTGCATAAGTATCATTTAGTTCTAAGGATGAACAAGGGTTTAGTTATTTATTAGAGGGAATATGTCTAAAACATCTTATGGGGACTAGGGTATAATTATTTCAATGAACAATTTAGAGCCTGTTAGTGTTCAATGAAAAACTTTGTGTCAAACAAGACTGCTTTGAGCAAGCCTACTATTTTTGTTTCATGTCCTCAGTAGGGGCCTTTCAGTAATTCACCTTTACTGCTCAGCATTATTGCAATACCCATACAGTACAGAAGTCATTTTTATATTTTCTTCTCTTTTAGCATCAACGATACTCGTGTAACTCTTTAAGTTCTGGACGGGATGGGAGATCCTCACAGGAGATTTGGAGATGGTGTGTGAAGATCTCCCGAGGTCATCTACTTGTTTCCAGTCAATCCGTCTGCCAGGGCACTACACTGAATTTGGGGAGTCCTGCGTCGCACTTGAGGCTTGCATAGCCACTAGTGACACAGGCTTTGGGCTAGTCTACTGTTGCCACACTCAAGCACTTCTACTTGCCTCTATCCTGACTATGTAGTTTGGTTTTGTGTTCATATATAGCGAGAGAGAGATCATTGGGAGACATTTCCAACAATCCATATTCAAGTTCAACTTTGATATAATCACGAACATCATGGTTTAGAATTTTTTCGTGGGCAAACAAATAATCCTGGAATGTGTCTTAGAGGGGCAGTCAACAGTTTAAACAGTGTTCTCCCCGTTTCGGTAAAAAGATGAGGGAGGGCTCGGGAGTAATATAACCCCTTGCCAGTACGTACACCGAGCTATGTATGCAAGGACTGGCCATCAATGATATCCAAATTACAGTTTTAACAATGTTTTGAAGCTATATAGTGTTTCTTTACATTTACTTTGTTTATAAGAATTTGAGTGACACAACCTTTTTGGATTCAGATGGGGGTAAGATAGTAGGTGAATTAATGAAGCATTTATTGTTAGTCTTTAAGAATCCATTGGTACATAACTAATGTAATCAAAAAAGGTATGTAGCAACTGCAACCCTTATCACTTATGGCATTCTGTGCAGCTTTTTGCTCCTGTGAATTATATTATTTTTGTTTTGTTTAAATGGGTAAATAATTGAACCGTGCACCAGGGGTACTTGTGACTGATTGCTGAAATAAAGAGCCTGTTGGAGTATTTCATTTATTAATATGATTGCAGCGGGTGTTGGACATATAGATCACGTCCGTGTGACTCTGAAGGGGATAGGGGGTCAACCACTGACAGAAGCGCTGTCATTTCTAGCTCAGAGAGTGGGCATTCAAACTTGGGGACTATAAGTCCTCTTTCTGAGGCCTCATAGGTCATCACTTCACTCTCCCAGTCAATGTATGGGTCTAGAAGGAAAACATCTTAGATATACTGTAGATGTCTTTGGCAGCAATAGTATATTTTTGTAGGCACTAACTTCGCCACGGTTGTTGGACAAAGCCTGTAGGAAAATTAGGCTTTTTGGATAATGACATAAAATAAGGTCTATGGTAAACAGGCTTAGGAGATCTTATATGTTTTGTTCTATGAGAATCTTCATCAGCTAACATCAATTTGTGAATTTTGAAGCATTTATGTAATAATTTTACATTTTAAAAACCACAAAAAACAAGGCTTCATAATGGTCATGTTAGCTGACTGATATCTCATAGAACAAATTAACATATTAAGAGCTAGGCCTGTGTTAACTTCAGACCTTATTTTTGGTGTTATCCCAAAACTCTATTCTTATATCAGTTATATTATACTCACAGACATTATCTTAACAGTTTTAGAAACGTCAGAGTGTTTTCTATCCAATGCTACCAAATATATGCATATCCTAGCTTCTGGGCCCAAGTAACAGGCAGTTTACTTTGGGCATGTCATTTATCCAAACTTCCGAACACTGCCCCCTAGCCCTAAGAGGATCTTATAAGTTCTGTGGTTTTTGCAGAGACCCCAGTATTTTCTGTTGTGGTAAGCACTACTATTACATCCTCTCAATGCTGAATTTCACAGAACAATTATTATTTTTCACAAAATGGAGATGTACCGGATGGTTTTAAATGGAAGGTGTTTGATTTGGCTGATATGGTTTTACTTTGCTTTCTGTCTCTCCTTGTTTTTTGAACATGTGTGTTTAATAATAGGAAACACTGACAGGGTCCCCTAGTGGCTATGAATTTGTCAGTGGATGAGTGGATAACTACAGCAATAGGTTTATAATCAAGTTGCAATGGCCTCCAGTCTGTCGTTGGGTGAGGAACAGAGGGTCAGGGTTCTGGGCCATTATTTATAAAGCGTCTCCAGAGTAGGAATGTTAATCTAAGATCAGGTTCACCCTGTTCATACATCATAGTCCAAAAGTCAAACCTAGATCAGCAATCCATCTCTGAGATCCTTTGCCAATACGGGGCCTGGTGCCCCATGTATTCTTCAGTCTAGCCGTCTCCTGAAAAGTTGAGCCTGTCTTGAAGTTTTGCTCCCGAGTGGCGCAGCGGTATAAGGCACTACATCGCACTGCTAGAGGCGTCAACACAGACCCTGGTTCGATCCCAGGCTGTATCACAACCGGCATTGATCAGGAGTCCCATAGGGCGGCACACAATTGTCCTAGCATTGTCCGGGTTAAGGGAAGGTTTGGCCGGGGTAGGCCGTCATTGTATATAAGAATGAGTTCTTAACTGACTTGCTTAGTTAAATAAAGGTAAAAAATATAGTTCTCTTTGGCTCTCTCTATTAAAAAGATTTGCTGTGATATTTATTCTCATTAGCTAGGTTTCCATCCAATTGGCGACAGATTTTTATGTGAATATTCTAAAATCTGCATCGAACAATATGTGCATTTTTGCACCAGAGATTTGTTTACATCAAATTGACTTGTTGTGAATAAAAGGCTGTGTGTGATGATGTAGTGCAGATAAATTACTTTTGCTGTTAAATTCCCATTGTGTTTCCATCACATTTTTAACTCTACTGATGTTTTTGTCACCCAAAATGTTTTATATAGCGAATGCATAGCACGTGCACTCTACCCAACAGCTGCCATATACAGTGCAGGTATAGCCTTCATGATGAGATTATTATGGACAAAAGAGCAAAATAATTTTTATTTGTCAAATAGCAGCAAATCATTCATCATCATGTCACCAGAATAAGACACTCAATATTTGAATCCTACAGACGAAGAACCATATATGTGACAATTTTTCCATTTTAAGATCATCAGTTATTTTTATATTATTAATTGTGTGTACCACATTAGGTGTTTTATGGTTGACAAATTATTCACCATACCCATATCTTCCAACAACAATTTATATTTTTTTGTTATTTCAAAAAATACTTTTTTTTACTGCCGTTTTAATTTTTATAATGTGGAAGAACAGTATATCTCCAGTGATGATTTCAGTTTGTGGAAGAACAGTATATGTGACATTTTGCATGACTCTTGTAAGATGTCTTTTTTTAACACCTGATATGATGTTTTAAGTACTTTCAAGTACAGATGCCCTTCATGTAAATAACTTAAATGCAATATGTAGTTAATTAATTTGTATGGAGGTTCATTTAAAGGTGGTCTATCAACTTTAGCACTGATGACTTTTCTTAAAAGTTGAGTCATGAAATCTTAGTCTCATTTAAAATGAAGCCCTCAATGTGAACATACCATAGAACTACAAAAATAGAATACAATTAAATTAATTCAATCAAAACAAGCACAACTTGTAAATATCAAATATGGATCAATGTGATGTGCCAATATGCAGGTCCCTAAAGCCAATATTACAAAACGTTCAGAAAAAAATTATCTTTGTGTTTAACACTATGATCAGCGTTAAACCCATGCTAAAGGCCAGAAATGTCCTTCTGTACTGAGGTGATGGCAGTAAATAAGTATTAACTGCTTAGAGTTAATGCTAAATGTGGTGACAGAGAGACGTACTGTATATTGTAATGAATAAAAATAAAAATCAAGATCAAATGAATACTCACATACTGTATGTAACGACTTATTTGTTTTTAATTAATTCAGATTAAAAAACGTTCAAATGATCACACACAAAATAATTCTCAACAGAACACATTGTACATAACATTTTCTACACTAGGAACAACATCTTAAAATTAAATTAATTCAATATATTGTGCTGGTTCAAATCATACACAAATTGATTCACATAGAAAACACCTACTATACATTTAATTTCCTACAATATGGGTGACATGTCTTCTGAAATGTATACAGATTCAACATACTACAGTATACAGGTTCAGGGGATCATAAACTCACAGAAAAAAAACGGTTAATTATGTAGCTTGGTTTAACAACAAATTATTCACTCTGCAGTGATTCATAAAAAGAGCGTGCAGCAGCTGGCAAGTAGTTGAGCATGGTCATCAGATCTTGGTACTTGTTTTTTTTATGGGCAGAGGACTCTCATATGCTCTAGGGTAGTGGCTTGCAAAATAGGGAGGTTGAGGTGTAGCTCCTTGTTTTGGTTTGGAGATCAGCCACGATTTCCATCCCTCATATAGACTGTGGCTCTGTCTGGTGTACAGATTCCAAGGATCCTCAACTGAAATTAGAACAGAAACATTTTAAGTTCCTGACATCAATAAACAACTTTGACAGTCAAGCATTAGGATATTTTATTGTTAGAACAACATGTTGCATGTTAGTAAACTATTCTCTGTGCAATACCTGTGACATTTAACCACCTCACTGAGGTGATCTGTAGTCCAGCTGGTCGCTTGAGGACAGAATCTGGGAGGTGCCTGAAGTCTTCACATTGCATCCTCATCATCTTGAATGGTTTTGCTGGTTGTGCTTCAAGTATCATCTTTGAAACATCATCAGGTGTATGAAGGACTGACACCTTGCGCCTCTTCTCGATGGTGGCAAAAGATCGATCACAAGGAAGAAAAGAATGACCAGAGACCATGAACTTCTGCTCAACTTGGGTAAAGCAACCCATAGAGACGAGCATCGACATCAGATTGAGCATCCGCCAGTTGTTATTCTGCCCACAGCATCTGTCACTGAAGATGATCAACTTGCGCACCTCTGGTTTGGTGAGTGGCGTGAATTTGGTCTTCATTATGCAGCTTGCCACCTCAATGGACCCTCGGTGTGCAATCCCCTCATGCCAAACACACATGTATGCAGGATCTTCTTTTCCAAGTTCCTGGATGTAAAAGTTAAAATTTGACAGCTGCCGCTAGTAGTAGACATTGGAGTGGGTCAGATTAGGGGTGTACATCACCCACTGTAGATCCACAGAAATGACATGGCAGTCAGCATTGGCTTTAGCCCACTCAGTGTCACTTTGAAGCTGTGTGCAGGCCTTTTCGATGGTGCAACTCACTTTCAACTGCAATCTTCCTCTTCTCCTCTTCAGATGTTCCCTGCTGACATCTTAATGAAGAATGCGTCACATTTGCCACAGGTGTCACTCCTGGGTTGGCCGAAATTGAGACTCTGCTGTTTGAACATGTCCCTATAAACCCAGAATTTTGCAGATTATGTAATATTCTTCTCTTTGTAGAGTCGGTACATTCGCAACAAATTCAGTCACGCCGGTCACGCCATTGCCGTTTGTGGCCGGGGGGTCTTGTAGGGCGGCGAGAATTAGGCCAGTGCTGTCCGGTGGGAGGGGGGAGGTAATCGGCACTCAGTCCTCAATGCTCAGGTGGTAGTTGGACAGCTTAGTTACAATAATTTTGTTTAAAAGTAATAAACATTTTTATATTTTTGTTTCAGAATTCGCTATTCATCCATTTGATACTCTATGTTAATGTTTAGAGCACTGCTATAGTGAAATAATCCAGGCTGACTAAAACAATTACATTTCAATTAGCAGGTTATTAAAAACTAGTTACCTATTGCTATGCTTCCCTCTTCCATCTTCTAAAGGAGACCTAGCCTCAGTAGCCTGATCTGGAGACCCTGCAACCTCACCTGCCTCTGTTAACTTTTCCTGAATAACCTGACTAAAACAATTACATTTCAATTAGCAGGTTATTAAAAACTAGTACAGAGAATACAATATGTTTGTAATTGATATTCATATAGACATTAATTCATATTTTCACTTGCCTGAAGACGACTGTTGGTTAGCTGGAACACAGACATGAAAGTAACCTTGCACATATTCAATCTCTGGCCTGCTTGCTGTACATGGTATTTGAATGTTTGTTTCCGTCGTTTGTTCTCCTTTGGATCCTCAGGTTTACGTCTCCGTTTCACCTCATGCTGCAATAAAAATTGACAATGATGAATTCAGAATTTAATATACTGTAGCACATTCAGGATATTGCTTGATCAGGACCTCCATCTTTCACACACTCCCAATCTATACACAGAATGAGTTTGTATTGCACCATTGTGTAACAGCACTTTTAGAGTTAATGTTAATGTACGTATTATTACTGTCAAAGTTAAACTATGCAAGTGTTCAATATAGCTATTATAATAATAGATGTTTTGTCTTATTTCTAACCTGTTCTAAGCCGGAGAGAATCAACGCTTGTTGTTTCTCGTATGGGACAGTGTAGAAACTGTTGAACAGATGCAGCTTGCGCTCATCAGTCAACTTTCCACAATCCTTTCTGCACGTCGTGGAACACGCTCTTCCCTGCAGGATACAGTGTAACTAGCTAGCTACTGTAGCCATGTCAAATCATCCGGTGGATGGAGAAAAAGTAGCTAGCTATGTTTCTTCTATAATCTAGCAATAACATTTGTAACGATAATGTATGAGTTAGTAGCCAACGAACTTTAGCTAATATGTTTTCTCTATAGTTACAAATTAGACAACCCACAACATACATGTTAGTTACTGTACTCTATAGCTAGCTAGCTTGATTGTTTGATATACGGTTCTTCCACATACCTCTTTTGGACAGCTTTTCCCAGTTTTTTCTTGACCCTTACGATTTGTATATAGGGTTTTCCCGCATCCCGTAAGATCTTCCTTTGCCTGTCTTTCCATTCTTTTAGTTTTGTTTTACGTTTCTTTCCCACATTTCTGCGATTTTCATCAGCAACAGAAAGGTTGTGCATTTGTCCGTCCATTCTGAGTGGTGCACATAAACGGTTATTCCACGAGAGCCTATCTTTAAATTTAAAATGATTGTTAATTAGCGCGTGGAAAGCTTGTGAAACCGGTTCACTATAGAAAAAGGGTGTCCAATAATGATTTTTTTAATGTATATCGCATATATGGTTCTTTGTCTGTAGGATTCATTTATTGGAAAGGAGCATCAAGTTTTTTGCACTTTAACCACCCTGTGAAGTTCATCAGTGTCACACCCTGACCTCAGAGAGCCGTTTTATTTCTCTATTTGGTTAGGTCAGGGTGTGCTGTGAGGTGGGCATTCTATGCTTTGTTTTCTGTTTCTTTATTTCTATGTTTTGGCCGGGTATGATTCTCAATCAGGGACAGCTTTGTCTCTTTGTCTCTGATTGGGAATCATATATAGGTAGCCCTTTTTCCCTCCTTTCACTTTGGATAGTTTACTTTTGTTAGTGGCACTATAGCCCTGTAAGCTTCATGGTTGTTTCTTCGTTTGTTGTTATGTTGGGGCGGCAGGGTAGCCTAGTGGTTAGAGTGTTGGACTAGTAACCGAAAGGTTGCAAGTTCGAATCCCCGAGCTGACAAGGTCTGTCGTTCTGCCCCTGAACAGGCAGTTAACACACTGTTCCTAGGCCGTCATTGAAAATAAGAATTTGTTCTTAACTGACTTGCCTAGTAAAATAAAGGTAAAAAAATAAATAAATAAAAGGAAAATGTACGCTCACCACACTGCACTTTTTGGGCCACTTCTTTTGACGGCCATGACAATCAGATCATTTATTTCATCTGTAGCTTAATAAAGGCATGCTTTCCCTAGTTGTAGTTACATCAATATTTGTTTATAAAACCATTTCTTGCATAATTTATTTCACAGACACAAAAATATCCAGCTTGTCTAGCATATTTTGTTTTGTCAATATATGGAAAGTTTACTCAAAAATTTGATGTTTCCATCAGGCATGTCGTGACATTTTTTATCCGATGTACAGTCCCAGTCAAAGGTTGGGACACACCTTATCTTTCAATGATTTTTCTTTATTTAGCTATTTTCTACATTGTAGAATAATGATGAAGTATCAGAACTATGACATAAAACATATGGAAACATGTAACCAAAAAAGCATTAAACAAATCTAAATATATTTTAGAGAATCTTCAAAGAAGCCACCCTTTGCCATGATGACGGCTTGCACACTCTTGGCCTACTCTCAACCAGTTTCACCTGGAATGCTTTTCCAACAGTCTTGAAGGAGTTCCCACATACGTTGAGCACTTGTTAGCTGCTTTTCCTTCACTCCACGGTCCAACTCATACCAAACAATTGGGTTGAGGTTGGGTGATTGTGGAGGTCGGGTCATCTGATGCAGCACTCCATCAGTCTCCTTCTTGGTTAAATAGCCCTTACACAGCCTGGAAATGTGTTGGTTCATTGTCCTGTTGAAAGATAAATGATTGTCCCACTAAGCGCAAACCAGATGGGATGGCTTATCGCAGCAGAATGCTGGTTAACCTGTTGAGTGTAGGGGGCAGTATTTTGGTGTTTGGATGAACATCGTTTGACATGTTTCTAAAGGACTGTAACGGAACTTTTCGAGTTTTTGTCTAGATGAAATGCTGGCGCCTCGTGAAGATGGATTACTGGGCTGAACACATGGCGGCTATTCCTCTGGCTGTTTTGGGTTCTGAGCGCCGTTCTCAGATTATGCTTTTTCCGTAAAAAAAAGAAAATCTGACACGGCAGTTGCAGTAAGGAGAAGACTATCTTTAATTCTGTGAATAATACTAGTATCTTTTTATCAATGTTTATTATTAGTATTTCTGCAAAATCATTGTTGGTTGGTTGCAAGTATGGATCCCCCGAGCTGACAAGGTGAAAATCTGTCGTTCTGCCCCTGAACAAGGCAGTTAACCCACCGTTCCTAGGCCATCATTGAAAATAAGAAAGTGTTCTTACCTGACTTGCCTAGTTAAATAAAGGTATATAAAACATTTTAAAAAATTTAAAATTAAAAAATTTGGCAAAATCGGAGCCCAGAAATACAGATTTCCGATTGTCATCGGCCATTCCGATTAATCGGTCGATCTCTAGAACCAACTACTGTATATAATGACATCATTTTAGCAAACTTTTACTCAACCTTTCTCCCTTGCTAGACATTCAGTTGAGAATACTGATTTAGCATGCTTATTGTCCAGAAGAAACTACATCCATCTTTATCTTGGACTGCAGAGCAAAAATCAGGACCATACATTATACACAATACTAGGTATGGGCGATAAAAGCTAACTACTGGGTAGGTTTGGTCACAAATAATAGGTTTGGTCGCAAATGGGTCTTCCAAAGGGACAATGACCCCAAGCATACTTCCAAAGTTGTGGCAAAATGACTTAAGGACAACAAAGTCAAGGTATTGGAGTGGCCATCACAAAGCACTGATCTCAATCCTATAGAACATGTGTGGGCAGAAGTGAAAAAGCTTGTGTGAGCAAGGGAGGCCTACAAACCTGACTCAGTTACACCAGCTCTGTCAGGAGGAATGGAGCAAAGTAGATTGGTCACGAAAGTCAGAAAAGCAATAAAATGAATCGCTTACCTTTGATGATCTTCGGATGTTTGTACTCACGAGACTCCTAGTTACACAATAAATGTCCCTTTTGTTCGATTATTTCTATATCCAAAAACCTCCATTTGGTTGGCGAGTTTTGTTCAAAAATCCACAGGCTCGTGCAGGTCATGACGGGTAGACGAAAATTCCAAATAGTATCTGTAAAGCTCGTAGAGACATGTCAAACGTTTTTGACGTTGATATCCCTTTAAATGGAGGAATGCAATGGAACAGAGGTTTCAGGAAAAACAGCACTTCCTGGTTGGATTTTCCTAGGGTTTTCGCCTACAATATCAGTTCTGTTATACTCACAGACAATATTTTGACAGTTTTAGAAACTTTAGAGTGTTTTCTATCATAATCTGACAAGTATATTCATATTCTAGATTCTTGGCCTGAGAAATAGGCAGTTTGATTTGGGTATGTTTTTCATCCAAGCATCAAAATACTGCCTCCTACTACACTCAACAGGTTTTGTGTGCCTTGAATTCTATTTAAATCATCGACAGTGTCACCAGCAAAGCACCATCACACCTCATCCTCCATGCTTCACGATGGGAACTACACATTCGGAGATCATCCGCTAACCTATTCTGCGTCTCATAAAGACACAGCGGTTGGAAACAAAAATCTCAAATTTGTACTCATCAGACCAAAGGACAGATTTCCACCAGTCTAATGTCTATTGCTCATGTTTCTTGGCCCAAGCAATTCTCTTCTTCTTATTGGTGTCCTTTATTGGTGTTAACTTTGCAGCAATTCGACCATGAAGGCCTGATTCATGCAGTCTCCTCTGAACAGATGATTTTGAGATGTTTCTGTTACTTGAACTCTGTGAAGCATTTATTTGGGCTGCAATTTCCGAGGCTGGTAACTCTAATGAACTTGTCCTCTGCAGCAGAGGTAACTCTGTGTCTTCCTTTCCTGTGGCAGTCCTTATGAGAGCCAGTTTCATCATAGCGCTTGATGGTTTTTTGCAACTGCACTTGAAGAAACTTTAAAAGTTCTTGCACTTTTCCCTGTTGACTGACCTTCATGTCTTAAAGTAATGATGGACTGTCATTTCTCTTTGCTTATTTGAGCTGTTCTTGCTAAAATATGGTCTTGGTCTTTTACCAAATAGGGTTTCTTCTTCATACCACCCTTGTCACAAAACAACTGATTGGCTCAAAAACATTAAGAAGGAAAGATATTCCACAAATTCATTTTTAACAAGACAAAACTCTTAATTAAAATGCATTCCAGGTGACTACCTCGTGAAGCTGGTTGAGAGAATGCCAAGAGTGTGCAAAGCTGTCATGAAGGCAAAGGGTGGCTACTTTGAAGAATCTCAAATTCGAAAAATATTTTGATTTAACACTTTTTTGGTTACTACATGGTTCTATGTGTTATTGCATAGTTTGATGTCTTCACTGTTATTCTACAATTTAGATAATAGTAACAAAAATAAGAAAAACCCTGGAACGAGTAGGTGTGTTCAAACTTTTGACTGGCACTGTAGGTTGAATGGAAACCTTGTTATTGACTGGAAATATTCTGACGAAGTCTAATATTTTCTTGTTTTCCTTTGAATGTCAGACCAGAATACAGTAATGTCTCAAATGTTTGTATGTAATTACCATCCTTCCCCAAAAAACTGAAAATAAATCTTTATTTATTTGTTCATTCAGTGTGGCAGTCATATGTGAACCGTAACCATAGTTCAAGGGGTAACACTCCATGTGGGTGTGGCTATAGAGGCTGAGAACAGTATCTGCCACTCAGTCAACGTAGAGGAGAGTGGGGCAAATTGAGCCAAATGTGTAAGCTTAGCCACCCTTGTTTCTAGGAGACCATACGCAAAATGTATCATCTGATCAAATATTTACAGTGGTTCCTCCTTTAAAAGTTGTGAGCTTACACCGCGGGACTTAGAGGTACTTATCGTCATGGCTTAATTTCTCCAGACCACCATAAGGGGGATTTAGAGCACTCATTATGCATTTGGGTTCCAAGGTTTTTATGTGTCCTATCATATCGAGTGATTCCAATGACGAATTTGACACGAGCCACCCATCCCTGTGTGAAGATGGCTTACAAAACATTACGGTGGAACCAAATGTTAGTAGTTATAACGAGCCAGGAAAAAAATGTACAATTGAGAGGAATATGTTATTGTAGAGACAAACATTTGTGTATATTTTTTTGTTTTGTCATGAAGTTAATTTATGAAAATTGAGGATAAAAATAACTATGCCTATTGATGTGTAGCTAGCTACAGTATGTAGCCGATCTGTGTATGGACCCTAAAACGTTAGGTTCTGAACTAATATTCATACCAATCTATGAACCTCCACTATCATAGCTGTTGTATCAACTTCAAGTCTGAATGGCATTAATGAAGCCTGTGGATAGAGTAAAATATAATAACTTTATTGTGCCAAGGATGCAAGTCCTATATACATGTACTGTAGTTATTACCACACATGAGATCCCCCACATTGTAGCCTGAATATTGAATATATTCCCTGATCATTTACTCTTCCTTGGCAAATAAAGGTGCGGTTCAGGTATGAATCTCTGAGACATTATTTTTCAGTCATATCAAACTCAATTATTTGAATGATGCTGTGTCTGCATGTATGTATTACAATTATACTATACTAATTACAATATACTTCAACAGTGTTTACCACTCCTGCTCCTGAGACATCGATGACTACACATTAGTCTATTAAATAGTCAGAAACATGATTTAAGTAAAGGCTGATTTGTAACACATACAGTGGGGCAAAAAAGTATTTAGTCAGCCACCAATTGTGCAAGTTCTCCCACTTCAAAAGATTAGAGAGGCCTGTAATTTTCATCATAGGTACACTTCAACTATGACAGACAAAATGAGATTTTTTTTCTCCAGAAAATCACATTGTAGGATTTTTTATGAATTTATTTGCAAATGATGGTGGAAAATAAGTATTTGGTCAATAACAAAAGTTTATCTCAATACTTTGTTATATACCCTTTGTTGGCAATGACAGAGGTCAAACGTTTTCTGTAAGTCTTCACAAGATTTTCACACACTGTTGCTGGTATTTTGGCCCATTCCTCAATGCAGATCTCCTCTAGAGCAGTAATGTTTTGGGGCTGTTGCTGAGCAACACAGACTTTCAACTCCCTCCAAAGATTTTCTATGGGGTTGAGATCTGGAGACTGGCTAGGCCACTCCAGGACCTTGAAATGCTTCTTACAAAGCCACTCCTTCGTTGCCCGGGCGGTGTGTTTGGGATCATTGTCATGCTGAAAGACCCAGCCACGTTTCATCTTCAATGCCTTTGCTGATGGAAGGAGATTTTCACTCAAAATCTCACGATACATGGCCCCATTCATTCTTTCCTTTACACGGATCAGTCGTTCTGGTCCCTTTGCAGAAAAACAGCCCAAAGCATGATGTTTCCACCCCCATGCTTCACAGTAGGAATGGTGTTCTTAGGATGCAACTCAGCATTCTTTGTCCTCCAAACACGACGAGTTGAGCTTATACCAAAAAGTTATATTTTGGTTTCATCTGACTATATGACATTCTCCCAATCTTCTTGTGGATCATCCAAATACTCTCTAGCAAACTTCAGACGGGCCTGGACATGTACTGGCTTAAGCAGGGGGACACGTCTGGCACTGCAGGATTTGAGTCCCTGGCGGCGTAGTGTGTTACTGATGGTAGGCTTTCTTACTTTGGTCCCAGCTCTCTGCAGGTCATTCACTAGGTCCCCCCGTGTGGTTCTGGGATTTTTGCTCACCGTTCTTGTGATCATCTTGACCCCACGGGGAGATATCTTGCGTGGAACCCCAGATCGAGGGAGATTATCAGTGGTCTTGTATGTCTTCCATTTCCTAATAATTGCTTGATTTCTTCAAACCAAGCTGCTTACCTATTGCAGATTCAGTCTTCCCAGCCTGGTTCAGGTCTACAATTTTGTTTCTGGTGTTCTTTGACAGCTCTTTGGTCTTGGCCATAGTGGAGTTTGGAGTGTGACTGTTTGAGGTTGTGGACAGGTGTCTTTTATACTGATAACAAGTTCAAACAGGTGCCATTAATACAGGTAACGAGTGGAGGACAGAGGAGCCTCTTAAAGAAGAAGTTACAGGTCTGTGAGAGCCAGAAATCTTGCTTGTTTGTAGGTGACCAAATACTTATTTTCCACCATAATTTGCAAATAAATTCATTAAAAACCCCATTCATAAAGAAAAAACAGATGCGCTGGAGAATACTGCTTCTAACTTACTAGCAACCTTGGTTTGGTCACACCACTGTAACAGCCCACTCCTCCAGAATGTGTCTTTGTATGGGCATGTGCAGTATGGAATGTACATGCAGTGCAGATTTGATTTGACTCCCAGGCTGGACTCCAGGAGGTGTCTGGCCTGATAACCCCACTCCATCAGTGAATGATAGAGGTTGAGGAGGAGGGAGGTGGAGTAATCTGTTTAGTTGAGGATGTTTGACAGTTACTCTCTCTCCCGCCCACTCTGCCACGTAATGTCAGTGGTCCTGTGGCGCCAAGATGTTATCAGGCCTGCAGGAGCCAGTCATTCTGAGTCTCTGTGTGTCTGTGTAAATTGGGTTGTCAGAGAAGAGCAGTACTGCATTATTTTAGGCTGGGCTGTGGTCAGAGAAGAGTGCAAGAGTATTATACCTCATGCTGCATGGTCATTTTTCAGTTAGGGTTGCAAGTACAATTACTAGGGGTGAAATGTCATTGTTTTTCATTACCTTGTGGTTGTTTAACTTCATTTTTAAAATTCAAGTTGGGAAGGGTCTTTACGTAATTCTTATTTTATGCACAAAAATCAATATCATGATTTTTACTGAATAGGCCCTCCCTCCCCAGCACCCTGACCCGGCCTGGGACAATAGTTATGTAGCTAGTTACTTAAGCCTTCATATCAACAATCGCCTGCCCAAACAACCATCCCACAGCCCTCCTACATCCCCACACATCCAACCACACAGCACCCCCACACGAGACTTGCCGGAGAGGAATGACAGCCTCATGCTGGTCCCAGCCCTGCACAAATAAACAGAGGCCAAGGGCTGAGCATGGAGAAACATTATCTATCATTCCCCCAGATCCGCCCTGTCAGAGAGAAGGAGGGATGGAGGAGGAGGTGTGAGTTGTGATGGAACCCAGGCTAGTCACATGATACATTTTACTGCAGGGAATGAGGAAATACCCTTAATGAGTAACAGCCATGCCGGGGCCTCTGTGCTTGTACAGCTGTACTGACCGCCATAGCCTCAGCTTCAGCCTCAGCTTTACAAAGGCTGCCACCGTGGCCAGAGGCAGGGCTACTTCTTCCATATGTTGAGAGTTGGGGTGCGCTAGAGGGCCAGTAAATGATCAGTGCCTTGGATTCTGCTCTTATGTAGTGTTTGATATTTGGAACCCCAGTAAGAACTCGATGGGCACTTAAACCAAATGTATTCATCCCAAAGGATCGAACAGCTGAACCGACAAAGACATATTCACACAAGCACTGATATTTAACCCTGTCTCCTCCTACACATCTGAACAGCCAATGCATCTCTGTTGCAAGACATAACCTTAGTGATATCTGTTATTCCTCACTTCATCTGACCTCTGCCCCAAAGTGCTCACTCAAACTCGTGGCTGTCATGGTGACTGGTACCAGACTGTCTCTTCTACTTCCAGAGGATCCCTCCCATAGGATCCCTGATTGCTAACAATAACATATACTGACATAATGTTAACGTTATACATTACCCTCTCTCCCTCAGTGACACGAATAAGTATATTTCATATTCTCCGAACCCAACAGTAGCTAAATGTTTGAGTGACGGACGTCACACTGCTTGCTTAATAGTATGTCTTTCTTGCTCACGAGCCAACTATTGGGATTGATCTCGCATCCTCTGCCTTTGAAAAACACGTGACCACTCTCTTGACAACAACATAGCCAGCTCCACCACCTAGAAACTAGCAATTCGATGGCATGGGTGGAGGCATTTTAAGCTTAGGAGTGGGGTCACCAATTGAACTCAGCAACTAGACACACACTGTTTGAATCAACATTGTTTCCACATAATTTTTATTAAATTATGTTTGACCAATGTGGAATAGAAGTTGAATTGACATCTGTGCCCAGTGTTCAGTTACACTTGGAGCTGTACCATGTTGTAACATAAAGAATTAATATGTATGATGTGGCATTATCTATCTATAAAGCATCTTCACATATGAATCTTTATTATTGAGTGCTTATTGGTGTACTGTAAACCTTTGGTACCACAATGTGCTGCTTTCTTTTTTATTGCAACCCAAGCAAAAGTAGAGTGCCACATCCTCGTAATCAAATCCCAAGAGCAACTCTTCAAGCTGAGACTAGTAAACCCATCCATTATAGTGAAATGTGTTTGTCTTGTGTAGTACAACGTTTACACAAGGAGTTGAGCAAGGCTCCTGAAAATGAAAGGTCTTCAAATTATCTGGCTGCTTTAAGAGCTAACTGATTTCACACTTTGTTTTATAATGCATCTGTAATCCTCCCCCTATAGAGGCTTGGACCTATAAGGAGGAACTGTCCCATGCTGTGCATATTTTGTACAGCCTCCACTACGCAAGAGGAATGAACCATATACTTTTGACAATTGTGCGTACAGTAGAGTGTGTGTGTGTGCGACTTGTTTGTGTGCAATTGCATGCGAGTGTCTATTGTGTGTGAGTGTGTGTATGCACACAAAGACGTGTGAATATGAGAAGACATAGGTCTGTCGATTTGACAAGCTGGTTGCGTTTGTTTGCAGATATATACTGCATCGCATGCACTGCCATATCTCTCCCTGTCCATGTGGCGGGCTACGGAAAAGTCTCAAGACAAGATGAACGGGAACTGATTCAATGCGATTTTAGATTAAACAAGCATTTCTTTTCTCAGACTGAATGTGCTTCTCATTGCAAATACACAGCCTATTAATGACAAATAAAGTAAATAGGACATGACAGGGGCACTGTAATGGTCTCCTGGCATCGGACTCAGTCACTGAACACACACACAGAGATGCTTAAAGATTGTTTTGATCACGTTGACTGGGATATGTTCCGGTTTGCATCTGAGAATAGTATTGACGTACACACTGACTTGGTGACTGAGTTAATCAGGAAGTGCATAGAGGATGTTATTCCCACTGACTATTAGAACTTATCCAATCCAAAAAACGTAGATAGATGGAAAACTGAAAGCGCAAACCATTGTATAAAACCAATGCAAGGTGACTGGGAACATTGATGTGTACAAGCAGACCAGCTGTGCAAACAGGCAAAACGACAGTGCAGGGACAAAGTGGAGTCGCAATTGAACGACTCAGACGTATGTGGCATGGACTCCAACATTGGTCATTAACATGAGGAAATATCTACCATCATAGTAAAGGACTGATAGGAGATATGATTTGGAGAATTTCAACCATGAGAGATCTTTTTAAATAATAGGAGACAAGAATTTGTCTCTTTTAATAACAGAAAACTATTTTTTTTAAATAGTTGTCAACTAACATGGTCTAAAATCTTGGTTGAGGCATTTTCCACCATTTGGCACATTCCAGACAGTCACGGAAGGGATTCGGAAAGCCAGCCACCGATATCTCAAATAAAATCCAATCAAATGTTGGATGTTATTGGTAGCATACACATATTTAGCAATGTTATTGCTCAGATGTTGCTCTGATTTTATTGATCTTGCTCCCAGGCAAGCTAAAATTCTTCTTCGCAACAGGAGTTTGATGGCACCTTAATTGAGGTGGATGGACCCGTGGTAATGGTGGAGCGGAATGGTATCAAACACATGGTTTCCATGTGTTTGATGTGATGCCATTCCATTCGCTCCGTTCCAGCCATTATTATGAGCCGTCCTCCGTTCAGCTGGCTCCACTGATATTTAAGTGTGTTAACCCTCCGACCAAGACGGCGTCCCAAGCTGCGACCAACTGACTGGAGTGTTTACGAACATAATTAATCTCTTTCTATCACAGTCTGTTGTCCCCACTTGCTTCAAGATGTCCATCATTGTTCCTGTAACCAAGAAAGCGAAAGTAACTGAACTAAATTACTATTATTATGTAGCACTCATTACTGTCATTCTGAAGTTAAGGATCATATTTATCACCCCCTTACCTGACACCCTAGACACACCACAATTTGCAGACCGCCCAACAGATCCATGGATGCCACAATTGCCATCGCACTGAACACTGCACTATCCCATCGCACTGAACACTGCACTATCCCAAGACAAATAACTATGTAAGAACGCTATGCATTGACTACAGCTCGGCCTTCAACGCTATAGTGCCCTGCAAGCTCAACACTAAGCTCTGGGCACTGGGACTGAACCCTGCCCTGTGCAACTGGGTCCTGGACTTCCTGACCGGCCGACCCCAGGTGGTGAAGGTAGGCAGCAACACCTCTGCTCGCTGATCATTAACACGGGGGCCCCACAAGGGTGTATGCTCAGCCCCCTCCTGTACTCCCTGTTCACCCATGACTGCTTGGCCACGCACATCTCCAACGCAATCATCAAGTTTGCAGATGACACAACGCTGATTACCTCCAATGTCGATTAGGCCTACAGGGATGAGATGAGGGGCCTGGCGGAGTGGTGCCAGGAAAATAACCTCTCCCTCAAAGTCAACAAAGTGAAGGAGCTGACTCTGGACTTCAGGAGACAGCAGAGAGAACACGCCCCCATCCACATCGACAGGGCTGCATTGGAGAGGGTAAAAAGCTTCAAGTTCCTCGAAGTACACATCACTGACAACCTGAAATGGTCCATTCACACAGATAGTGTGGTGAAGTCACAACAGCACCTCTTCAATCTCAGGAAGCTGAATACATTTTACTTGGCCCTTAAGACCCTAACAAGCTTCTACATTGATTGATTGATTCTATACCATTGAGCGCATCCTGTTGGACTGTATCACCGACCTGGTACAGCAATTGCAGCATCCACAACCTCAGTGCTCTCCAGAGGGTGGTGAGGTCAGCCCAAAGTATCACCGGGGTCACACTGCCTGCCCTCCAGGATGTCTACTGCACCTGGTGCCACAGGAAAGCCAAAAAGATCATCAAGGACTTCAGCCACCCGAGCCATGGCAGGGTAGCCTAGTGGTTAGAGCGTTGGACTAGTAACCGGAAGGTTGCAAGTTCAAACCCCCGAGCTGACAAGGTACAAATCTGTCGTTCTGCCCCTGAACAGGCAGTTAACCCACTGTTCCTAGGCCGTCATTGAAAATAAGAATTTGTTCTTAACTGACTTGCCTGGTTAAATAAAGGTAAAATAAAAATAAATAAAAAATGGCCTGTTCTCCCCGTTACAATCTAGAAGAAGGAGACAGTACAGGTGCATCAAAGCTGGGACCGAGAGACTGAAAAACAGCTTCTATCTCCAGGCCACCAGACTGTTAAATAGTCACCAAAAGTACCCTGCCCGGAACTTAGTCACTGTTACTAGCTGGCTACCACCTGGTACTCTACCCTGCACCTTAGAGACTGCTTCCAGATGTACAGTGTATTCAGACGTCTTAACTTTTTCGAAATGTTCCACATTTTATTCTAAAAGTGATTAATTGAAAAAAAGGATCCTCATCAATCTACACACATTAACCCATAATGACAATGCAAAAACAGGTTTTTAGACAATTTTGAAAATGTATTAAAAACAGAAATAACTTATATTATACTTGAATATTATCGAACATCTCTGGAGAAACCTGAAAATAGCTGTGCAGCGACGCCCCCCATCCAACCTGACAGAGCTTGAGAGGATCTGCAGAGAAGAATGGGAGAAACACCCCAAATATAGGCGTGCCAAGCTTGTAGCGTCAAACACAATAAGAATCGAGGCTGTAATTCCTGCCAAAAATGCTTCAACAAAGTACTGAATAAAGGGTCTGAATACTTATATAAATGGGATATATATATATTTTGTTTTTTAATTAATTTGGGTTATTGTTTGTAAGATTGAGATTTTATTTATTATTTTAGAATAGGGCTGTAACGTAAGAAAATGTGGAAAAAGTCCAGGGGTCTGAATATTTTACGAATACACTGAATACAGTGTGTTATCCCTTGGCAGCATTATCAGAAAACACACCATTGATTTTCTCCGCTTTGCATTTTTGTCTTACCAGAGGATTTTAGCTCCCCGGATAAATGATTAGACTGTATTAGTGATTTAAATACTTGGATGGCTCACAACTTCTTCTAGCTAATTCAAGACAAACCGAGGTACTTATTGTTGGAGCCGAAGCACAGCGAGCTGCACATTTTAATTCACGGGCAATAAAGTTAAAACACAAGGTAAAAAACCTGGGTGTTATTTTAGATTCTGAACTCAATTTCGAATCACACATTAGGAATGTGACCAAAATAGCTTTTTACCACCTGAGGAACATTGCAGAGGTGCGGCCATTTCTCTCAGGCTGATACAGAGAGACTCATCCATGCTTTTATTACAAGCAGGCTTGACTACTTTAATTCTCTCCTGTCTTTAAGATTCTTTTGGTTTTCAATCAATCCACGATTGTGCACCCCAATACATGTCAGACATGCTTTTAAGTTATGTATCCAGTAGGTCCCTCAGGTCCTCTGGCACTGGACTTTTAACTATCCCAAAGCCTAGGACCAAGAGGCATGGAAGAGGCAGCTTTTAGTTATTATGTCTCTAGCCTCTGGAATAGCCTGCCAGAGAAACTGATGGGGGCCGAAACTGTGGATATATTTTTAGAGATCTTAAAACATCATTACTTTAAGACACGAAGGTGGGTCAATATGGACACTTTTTTTAAATTGAAAGTTTCTTAATTAAAGTGCAGTCGCAAAACCATCAAGCGCTATGGTGAAACTGGCTCTCTTGAGGACCGCCACAGGAAAGGAAGACCCAGAGTTAACTCTGCTGCAGAGGATACAGTACGCAGAGTTACCAGCCTCAGAAATTGCACCCCAAATAAATGCTTCAGAGCTCAAGGAGCAGACACATCTCAACATCAGCTGTTCAGAGGAGACTGTGTGAATCAGGCATTCATGGTCGAATTACTGCAAGGAAAACACTACTAAAGGACACCAATAAGAAAAAGAGACTTGCTTGGGCCAAGAAACACGAGCAATGGACATTAGACCAGTGGAAATTCGTCCTTTAGTCAGGAGTTCAAATTGGAGATTTTTGGCTCCAACTGCCGTGTGGGTGAACTGATGATCTCTGCATGTGTATTTCCCACCATAAAGCATGGAGGAGGAGGTATTATGGGGCGGGGGTGCATTGCTGGTGACAATGTCTGTGATTTAAATTGAATTCAAGGCACACTTAACCAGCATGGCTACCACAGTATTATGCAGCGATACGCTTAGTGGGACTATCATTTGTTTTTCAACAGGACAATTACCCAACTCCAGGCTGTGTAAGGACTATTTTACCAAGAAGGAGAGTGATGGAGTGCTGCATCACATGACCGGGCCTCCACAATCCCCCGATTAACCTTATTGTGATGGTTTGGGATGAGTCGGACCACAGAGTGAAGGAAAAACAGCCAACAAGTGCTCAGCATATGTGGGAACTCCTTGAAGACTGTTGGAAAAGCATTCCAGGTGAAGCTGGTTGAGAGAATTTCAAGAGTGTGCAAAGCTGTCATCAAAGCAAAGGGTGGCTATTTGAAGAATCTCAAATATGAAATATATTTTGATTTGTTTAACCTCCCCTGCGACTTGGTCTCCCTCAAACAACGAACGTTAGATGAACATAATATAATTCTCCTCAGAGGAGGAATGGGAGGACTATCCTACTAAGTGAATTACATAAAATAATAATAATTTGGTATGTTGATGAGTTAAACAGAAGGCGCTGTGAATTTTGGGCCTGCTCTGAAATATGCGATAGTTGGATTCTAAACGAGTTGGAAAAATTGGGTGCTGTGTCAGTTTGTATCTTTTTGGTGTCAGAATGATATCTAATTGACTGACGGACGCTGACTTGCTGGCTGACTTTTGTCCATTTGCAATATGCTTAAACAGTGATAGACCATCACCAAATTGACATTCTGAAATCAACACCAAAGAGTGATGGAGAGGAACCAGAATCACTGCCCGGTCATGCCGAGTTCATCGGGCCAGTCAATTTCGAATTCCTGCAGTATTTTTGAGCATGTCAAATTCGTAATGGTAAATGCCCATTGAAACATATGGACAGCCGTGCGCCTGGTGATTGGAATGGGTTACCAGGAACACATTGCCTTTAGGGGGGTGCAAGGGGTCCCACTTCTCCCTCATCATACTTGACAAATAGACCATCAAGGTTGATTCATGGCTTAACATAGTGCTATATACCATTTAGGCAGAATACATACCATTTGGACATGGTTCACTGACTTTTGGGTTTGGAAACCGATTTCCTATGATCGTACATGGCAAATGGACAAAAACATGCTTATTGGCACTTTCAATACTTTTATATTGCATTTGGCAAGGGTTCACTGACTTTTGATTTAGACTTTTGACTTCCTATGAAATCATATTGCAAATGGACACAACATCCTGATTTGGCACTTTCCATACTTTCATATTCCATTTGGACATTTCTTATGGCATTTGGCAATGGTTCACTGACTTTTGACTTCGACTATTGACTTCCTATGAAATCATATTGCAAATGGACATAACATATTACTTATGGAGTTTAAAAAATGACAAAAGTATGTTCATACAGTTCTTATACATGTATAATTGACAACAAAAAAAAACATTTTTTTTTCACTTTTTCTAAATTTGACCCTTGTGTCTTGACTTGATGTGCATTTGCAATATGAAAATGTATTGTGGAGCGTGCTCGCCATCTATTGGATTTTTGCTGTGTGACACTTGGCAGTTGTCATATGACATTTGTCATAAGCTTTGAATGAAATGCCGTCCATTTGAGCGGTATTGGACATCATGTATATGTTTCGTATGGTGCCAATATGTTCACATTCATTTTTGTCCATTTCTGGGGGATCCTCCCTTATTTTCATAAATAGCAGAAAATCAACCCTTTAGTCAACATTCATTCCGGTTATTGACTATGGTAACATCGTCTATATGAATGCAGCTGCCACTGTATTGGAGCCATTAGATGCAGTTTATCATTACGCAGTGTGCTTTATTCTGGGTGATAGGTTCAGTGCACATCATATGTAAATACACAGTAGGAAAACCCCATGGCAAAATGGATAGAATTGTTGAATTACTTGTTTTATCCAGGAATTTAAAATCAACTTATTTACACCGTTAGACATTCATTCATTTTTAGTTATGTGGCCTTAATCAACTGAGATCGTAAGCGAATATGTTATCATTCAACTTAAATAAATATTTCATAGGGCTTTATTTCAAGTTTTACCCAAATACTGGCCTGAACTAATGGTGTCAGACCACATCAGGCCTGCAAGTCACATTATACTGGCTTGCAAAGCGATGTGTAATTTCTATTGGAACCAGCCAAAGTGGGGATATCCAAAGTTTGGATAAAAAATTCACCCGCAACCGGCATCCAAAATGAATGCCAGAGTTGGACAGATAAAGATATGAGACTACTTAAAGCATCTAAACTGGAACAAATCAAATTGTATTTGTCACATGCGCCGAATACAACAGGTGCCTTACCGTGAAATGCTTACTTAAAATCCCTTAACCAACAATGAAGTTTTAAGGAAAATTAGTTTACTAAATAAACTAAAGTAAAAAAGTAATAAAAATGTGTTTTACTGCTTAAAGAATCTTGTTATATGTTAGTGTTTTTTCTAACCTGATACACACTTGTCTTGGTGTGACATAGTCATTTAACTCGGCTTTACAGCTAAGAGACGTTTGGGTGAAACCGCAGCATGTGAAATCCTGGGGGTTTACTATCTACAGAAAGTATGGAACCTTGCAGAAAGGGGTACAATATAATGTTTGTTGTTGTGAATGCAGTTAGTCCGAGGGCTAAACCGTCTATCAACCTCGTGGTATCTTAACATGCTAACAACAAGTGGCTCTTTGGACATAAATTATGGAACTTTATGGAAAAAATCTGTAATTTATTGTCAAACTGGGATTCCTGGGAGTGCCTTCTGATGAAGAACATCTAAGATAAGTGAATATTTATGGTGTTGGTTCTAACTTTGTTGATTCCAAAATGGCGGATATTCCTCTGGCCGTTTTGGGTTCTGAGCGCTGTTCTCAGATTATGCTTTTTCCATTAAAAAAATCGAAATCTGACACAGCGGTTGCATTAAGGAGAAGTCTATCTTTAATTCTGTGAATCATACTTGTATCTTTTGTCAATGTTTATTATGATTATTTCTGCAAAATCACCGGATGTTTTGGAATCAAAACATTACTGTACGTAAGGCGCCAATGTAAACTGAGATTTTTGGATATAAATATGCACATTATAAAACAAAACAAACATGTATTGTGTAACTTGAGTGTCATCTGAACAAAACGTACATGTATTGTGTAACATGAAGTCCTACGAGTGTCGTGATGAAGATCATCAAAGATTAGTGATTCATTTTATCTATATTTCTGCTTTTTGTGACTCCTCTCTTTGGCTGGAAAAATGTCTGTGTATTTCTGTGACTTGGTGGTGACCTAACATAATCATTTGTGGAGCTTTCGCTGTAAAGCCTTTTTGAAATCAGACACTGTGGCTGGATTAACAAGAATGTTATCTTTAAAATGGTGCCTAATAGTTGTATGTTTGAGAAATTTGATTTATGAGATTTCTGTTGTTTGATTTTGGCGCCCTGCAATTCCACTGGCTGTTGACGAGGGGTTCCGCTAGCGGAACAGGGATCCACTCCCAGAGAGGTTAACAAACATAGCCAGGTCTCTGTTTTAGAGACAAAATACAACACCTTTCCGTGTACGTGCCAGTCAGCAGAAAGTGTGTAAAAGGTAACTGGTTGTCTGTGCAGACTTTAACTTCTTGCGGCGAGCCATCCCGGATCCGGTATCGTGACTACAGCCTCAAGCTCATTACCATAACGCAAAATGCAAAAATATTCTTAGAAATATTTAACCTCCACACATTAACAAGTCCAATAGCTCAAATGAAAGATAAACACCTTGTTCATCTACCCAGCAAGTCAGATTTCTAAAATGTTTTACGGCGAAAACATAGCACATATTTATGTCAAACCACCACCAAAGACACAGCTAATATGAATAGCCATGTTGAACAAAATATGCAATCAACAAAAGCAGGATTAAAAGAAAAATAATTCACTAACCTTTTGAAAATCTTCATCAGATGACAGTAATAGGACATGTTACACAGTATATTTATGTTTTTTTCAATAATATGCGATTTATATCCATAAATCTCTGTTTACAATGACGACATTTTCAAAAAATGCTACTCAAATGTCCGGAGAAATGATGATAGCTCCGACAGATAACATCAGATAACAAGCAATACACATCATAAACTTTGACTAAATATACATGTTCTACATATAGTTACAAAGATACACTTCTTATTAATGCAACCGCTGTGTTACATTTATTTTTAACGTTACAGAATTCGTTCACTTAGGCTATAATATGAGACGGCGCTCAGATATTAGCAGTATGTCTCCTCTACGTTTGGAGTCCACAGAAACCCAAAATAACCACATAAATATTCCCTTACCTTTGATGTTCTTCGATCAGAAGACATGGAAGGAGTCGTACTTACCCAATACATCGTTTGGTTTCAAGTTGTGTGTCTCTGTATTAGCATATGCTAACAGCTTCAGCTGAAATGCACCCAAAATTACTTCTGGTCCCGCACTTTTGCGCATCAAAACTTCAAAATTACATATTATATGTCGACTAAACTGGTTAAACTAAGTGCAGAATCAAGCTTTAGGATTTTTTAAACGTGTAAAACAATTATCAGCTCGAACAGACAAACCGACATCAATTGGTGTTTCCTGGAAAAAAAGAGAGCTCCAATTCAGACGCGCGCATGAAAGTGCATGTATTTTCGCGTGACCCGAACGTTTTAGCCCGCCAAAGGACGAGGGCGGGCGCGATTCTCACAATGAACGCCCCATTGAAAGCAGACATAGAATACAACACCTGAAGACATAGAAACTGTTCCCAGATCCGTAGCTGGTTGGGAAGGGTGGGGGCGATGACGTCAAAGTTGGCCCAACTTTTCTGTTGACAAGAGAGAGTTTGGGAGAATGGCTGCCCTGAGAGTTCTGCTTTACATACAGACATAATTTAAACGGTTTTAGAAGCTTTACAGTGTTTTCTATTCAATAATAATTATTATATGCATATATTAGCAATTTTGGACAGATTTTTTTTCTGTTTACTATGGGCACGCACTTCCTCCAAAGGGGGCAGTAATTCAGCCCTATCCCCAAGAGGTTTAATCCATCTTCATGAGGCGCAGGCACTTCATCCAGACAAAAACTCGAAAAGTTCCGTTACAGTTCTTTAGAAACATGTCAAACGGTGTATGGAATCAATCGTTAGGATGTTTTTAACATAAAACATCAATAATGTTCCAACCGGAGAATTCCTTTGTCTTCAGAAAAGCATTGGAACGAGAGGTAACTCTGTCGGGAGCGACCAGTGACTCAAAGAGGTCTCATGAGCCCCTCCTTTAGAGTATAATCCTCAAACCAGTTTCTAAAGATGGTTGACATCTAGTTGAAGCCCCAGGGGGTGCAACCTCATCCATATCTCAATGTATAGTCGGTAGGCTAAGCTTTGGAAAACTACAAACCTCAGATGTCCCACTTCCTGTTTGGATTTTTCTGAGGTTTTCGCCTGCCATATGAGTTCTGTTATACTCACAGACGTCATTCAAACAGTTTAGAAACATCAGAGTGTTTTCTATCCAATACTACTAATAATATGCATATATTAGCATCTGGGACTGGAGTAGCAGGCAGTTTACTCTAGGCACGCTTTTCATCCAAAAGTGAAAATTCTGTCCCCCTATCCCAATGAAGTTATGTTTTCAACTCTGAACCATTCTTGGTGATGTTGATTCCTTCGTTATTGCAAATCTTATAATAAAGCTGTTGTTGGAAGAATTTACAGTGTCTCTCTTCCTCTAGAATTTCCCTGACACCCGTTTCCCGGAAACTAGGCATATGTTGCGGGTCACTACTTCACAGGAGAGCCGTTTGAACATAATTTTTTGTGATGGACAGAAATGCCTACTGAAACGTGAACTTTCATATCCCTTAATAAAAAACTTGTATGCCTTCTGTAAATACGAATAAAATTGTTAAATTACGAGCCGTAATCCTGTCTAGCGCAGATTGTTTTGAAAGGTATCATGTATTAAAACTGCATAAGTGTTGAGCTCCACTTTCTGGAGGACTGAGTTTTGAAATCAGGGAAATTTGAGTATGATAGCTAAGGAGATGGAGAAAACACCTGCCTCTGGATTACGACTTCAAACTAAGGCAAACATGGCGTCCGACAGGAGACGCATCCAACCATGAATTATGTATATGGGTAAGATAGTCTAGCTAGCTACATTTGTTCAACTGTTCATAAATGACCAGCATGGTCAAATAATAATAATCAAAGGCAGAACAGTTGAAACTGGAGCAGCAGCACGGCCAGGTGGACTGGGGACAGCAAGGAGTCATCATGTCAGGTAGTCATGAGGCATGGGCCTAGGGCTCAGGTCCTCCGAGAGAGAGAAAGAAAGAGAGAAAGTGAGAATTAGAGAGAGCATAATTAAATTCAGACAGGACACCGGATAGGACAGGAGAAGTACTCCAGATATAACAAACTGACCCTAGCCCCCCGACACATAAACTACTGCAGCATAAATACTGGAGGCTGAGACAGGAGGGGTCAGGAGACACTGTGGCTCCATCCGAGGACACCCCCGGACAGGGCCAAACAGGAAGGATATAACCCCACCCACTTTGCCAAAGCACAGCCCCCACACCACTAGAGGGATATCTTCAACCACCAACTTACCATCCTGAGACAAGGCCGAGTATAGCCCACAAAGTTCTCCGCCACGGCACAACCCAAGGGGGGGACGCCAACCCAGACAGGAAGATCACATCAGTGACTCAACCCACTCAAGTGACGCACCCCTCCTAGGGACGGCATGAAAGAGCACCAGTAAGCCAGTGACTCAGCCCCTGTAATAGGGTTAGAGGCAGAGAATCCCAGTGGAAAGAGGGGAACCGGCCAGGCAGAGACAGCAAGGGCGGTTCGTTGCTCCAGAGCCTTTCCGTTCACCTTCACACTCCTGGGCCAGACTACACTCAATCATATGACCCACTGAAGAGATAGGTCTTCAGTAAAGACTTAACCTCTTAAGTCGACCCTCTACTTTTTTGAACATTCTGTTAAAAATCGCGCAACATTTCAGCGCCCTGCTACTCATGCCAGGAATATAGTATATGCATTTGCTTAGTCTGTGTGGATAGAAAACACTCAGACGTTTAAAAAACTGGTTAAATCACTGCTGTGGCTTTACCAGAACGGCATTTACATCGAAAGCACAGGAAAAACTGATCACTGAAAATGGGAAAATATATCCATGCGCCACTTGAACCCATTGATAAAGGTGAACCACAATTAATTGACTGAGGTTGCAGTACCTACAGCTTCCACACGGTGTCTAGAGTCTTGTCATTTCCCTTCAAGTTTTTTCTTGGTCAAACACATGCAGGACACCGTATCTCCTCCGGTCTAGGACCGGATATTTTCGTTGAGTTTCTAGCCGGACATTTTTCCAGACGGACAGCTAATGATCTTTACATCGCCTCCTGATGAATTTTATCGCTTATTAACGTTTACTAATACCTAAAGTTGCATTACAAACGTATTTCGAAGTGTTTTGTGAAAGTTTATCGTCGACTTTTTGAATTTTAAAAATGACGTTACGTTTTGAAACAATGTTTTTTTCGTTTATCACACAGTCTACATATAACGATATCTAGGCTTTATATGGACCGATTTAATCGAAATAAAGACCCAAATAGTGTTTATGGGACATCTAGGAGTGCCAACAAAGAAGATGGTGAAAGGTAATGAATGTTTTCTATTTTATTGTGCGGTTTGTGTAACGCCGAAATGCGAATTATTTTGTTTACGTCCCCTGTGGGTCTTTTGGGGTGTTGCATGCTATCAGATAATAGCTTCTCATGCTTTCGCCGAAAAGCATTTTAAAAATCTGACTTGTTGCCTGGATTCACAACGAGTGTAGCTTTAATTCGATACCCTGCATGTGTATTTTAATGAACTTTTGAGTTTTAACTAATACTATTAGCATTTAGCGTAGCGCATTTGCATTTCCAGAGCTCTAGTTGGGACGCAAGCGTCCCGAGTAGAAGCAACAGGTTAAAGGTTGAGACCGAGTCTCTCACATGAAATCTCTGGATAACATGAAAGCAGCCTAATCAGCTCTTCTAGGGCAAGTAAAATGGTCAGAGTGGGGTGTTCTCTCATTATGTGTCTGGAAGTAGCTAGCAAGTTAGCCAATGTTAGCCAGTTAACTTGGATGCTTGACTGCTGTTGTGAGGCCTTAATGTTCGGATCAACCTTGCTAATCGGCCAGAGCGTCCGGTGTGCAGTCTGAACGCGAAACACTCTGAAATTACGAACAGACAATCTGACAGCACAGTTGCAGTCACCAACTGGATAACATAACACCTTAACCAGCTCTGCTAGGGCGAGTAACGTTCAGTGAGCTGTTTTCTCTCACTTAGATGTCTGGAAGTAGCTTGCAAGTTAGCTTGGGTGCTTGACTGCTGTTAGCACATTTGGATCAACCCTTAAAGAGATTGGTGCAGCTAAAGCTTAAGAGGGTGTGAACACTGCTGAATGGGTGTAGACAAAGAAGGGCTCTACCAAAACATTCAAAGGCATTTTGTCAAAAGTGAGTTTACAAGTTTATCAACTTTCAAAGCAATATTACTTTCCCATTGTTCCTCAATTGTAGTGTATGATATACCATTCTGTACCTCTGGGTCTCTACTTTTATCTAATATAAAAACATAAGACCGATTTGAGCCGGTCGGTCACAAATAACAATAATGAGTCTATATACCGTGGGTATCGGTACCGAGTCAATGTTCGGTGGTACCGGTCAGTTGAGCTGCCAGTTGAGGACTTGTGAGACGTCTGTTTCTCAAACTACACACTCTAATGTACTTGTCCTCTTGCTAAGTTGTGCACCGGGGCCTCCCACTCCTCTTTCTATTGTGGTTAGAGCCGGGTTTGCGATGTGGTGGCTAGGGTGGTTGGAGTCTTTGACAATTTCTAGGGCCTTCCTCTGACACCGCCTGGTATAGAGGTCCTGGATGGCATGAAACTTGGCCCCACTGATGTACTGGGCCGTACGCACTACCCTCTGTAGTGCCTTACTGTCAAAGGCCGAGCAGTTGCCATACCAGGCAGTGATTCAACCAGTCATGGATGGTGCAGCTGTATAATTTTTGATGATCTGAGGACCCAAGACAAATCTTTTCAGTCTCCTGAGGGGGAATAGTAACATGTTCAATAAGTATGAGATTGGAGTAGTATTGAAAAATATATGTTATTTATATTTGAGTAGCAGAAGATTAATGATTCAATCAATGTACATGCAAATACATAGATATTGAAACAAATCCATCTTAAAAGGAATTTGAAATGGAGAATACGGTGAAATATGATAATGATGGCAATGGTTTTGATTCAACTCTGGTTATTGACACCAACACTGTGGTTATTTTATATCCCACTCCACCATAGTCCGTGGCCTCTTTAACGTGGCGAACCCTCGCCGCTGACCTCGGACTGGGGAACCAAGACACGGCTCCTGGCTGACTGCCGGCTCTGGCAGCTCCTGGCTGACTGCCGGCTCTGGCAGCTCCTGGCTGACTGCCGGCTCAGGCAGCTCCGGACAGACGGGCGACTCTGGCAGCTCAGGACAGACGGGCGACTCTGGCAGCTCAGGACAGACGGGCGACTCTGGCAGCTCAGGACAGACGGGCGACTCTGGCAGCTCCGGACAGACGGGAGACTCTGGCAGCTCCGGACAGACGGGAGACTCTGGCAGCTCCGGACAGACGGGAGACTCTGGCAGCTCCGGACAGACTGGAGACTCTGGCAGTGCAGGGCACGAGGAAGACTCTGACAGCGCTGGACAGGCGGAGAACCTGTAGGGAGGAGACGGAGAGACAGCCTGGTGCGGGGGGCTGCCACCGGAGGGCTGGTGCGTGGAGTCGGCGCCGGATAGACCGAACCGTGGAGGTGCACTGCAGGTCTTGAGCACCGAGCATGCCAACCCTACCTGGCTGAATGCTCCCCGTAGCCAGGCCAGTGCAGCGAGGTGGAATAGCCCGCACTGGGCTGTGCTGGCGAACAGGGGACACCATGCATAGGGCTGGTGCCATATACCCCGGCCCGAGGAGACGCACTGGAGACCAGATGCGATGAGACGGCTTCATGGCACCTGGCTCGATGCCCATTCTAGCCCGGCCGATACGAGGCTCTGGTATGTACCGCACCGGGCTATACACGTGCACCGGGGACACCGTGCGCCTCACAGCATAAAACGGTGCCTGCCCGGTCCCTCTATCTCCGTGGTAAGCACAGGGATTTGGAGCAGATCTCCTATCTGACTTCGCCACACTCCCCATGTTCCACCACCCAAGAATTTGTTTGGGCTGCCTCTCGGGCTTCCAGCCGCACTGCCGTGCTGCCTCCTCATACCTTCGCCTCTCCGCTTTCACTGCCTCCAGCTCTGCCTTGGGGCGGCGTATTCCCCAGCTTGTGCCCAGGGTCCTTTGCAATCCAATATCTCCTCCCAAGTCCAGTTCTCCAGGTATCGCTGCCTCTCATCACCACTCTGCTTGGTCCTTTGGTGGTGACCATACTAAAACAAAGACATAATAAAATAACTAAGGTCAGAACGCGACAACGGAGTGTTAATTTAACTCCTGAATAAATACTATGCATCTTACAATGAAAAATCAAAACTAGTTAAGACTGGCCAATTTTCTGCGCAGAGAAGACCCATCACTCTTTCCTGTCTTTGTAGGCCTGCCTTTGCAGCTAAACAAGAGAAACATATTTTTTTTGGTTCCCCTTTCATTAATCATGCAGGATTTTGACTAGGGACTTGTACCTACACGTACACACACACACACACACACACACACACACACACACACACACACACACACACACACACACACACACACACACACACACACACACACACACACACACACACTCGCATTCACACATGTAGACACGTATGCATATACACGATCACATGTAAACAGGAAGCCATGTGTTTGGTGTTGATACCTTTCCATTTATTCTGCTCCAGCCATTACCACGTGCCCGTCCTCCACAATTAAGGTGCCGCCAACCTCCAGTGGTGTGTACATAGACCAGCTCACCATTCATGTGCCTCCAGCGTCCTCTCTTCACGCAGCGATGATGTGTCTGCCCTGCTGTACAGAGAGAAAACACTCCGTTTGACTAGAAACAAACACACTACTCTGCTAGAGTCCCCCCTCATTGTAGGAGATCTACTCGGCACCAACACCGGAAAGAGGCCAATGTAATGAGAGTGGTGCTCAGTTATGCACACACATACACAAGTGCTTGGTTGCACTTATTTTTGTGAAATGTTAACCCTACCCCTTAACCTAACTTTAACCCCAAAAACCCTCAACCAAACCCTAACACCAAGTGAATTGTTAGGACTTTGGGGACCTGAAAAGGCAGGAAAACAAGTACACAGACGCACAGGAAATATGTCTACTGCAGAATGGCTATCCCTTGCAATCCCCTCCATCCCCCTTTTCCCTCCAATCTACCCTGAAAGGGAATATACAATACCCCCAACTCTTCGGTCGTGTGCCCAGCACTGCTTATTGCAGAGTCCATAAGAAGCTATTTCCTTCATAATTATCCATGTCCCCCCCTCCTCTCCCCAAGGATAGTGACAATTAGCTCTTGGGGGCGTTCTCTGCCATGGCACAGCACAGACCGCATAATCACATGAAGAGTGCGAAACACTCAAAACAACCTTTTACATGAGAAATCTACCATTCAGTATCAGTAAGGACAAGACAATAAAAGTATAGCACCTCCTCTGTCTGGTTCACTTTCCTCTAGTGTTTCTAGTCAGAGCCTATGGTCTGCTCTTGTCTGTTTGTATATCCTTGTTCTCTACTAACCCTGTGTCAACGCCACACACAGACCATTCTCAGGGGATTAACATGGTAGAAACAAGAGCATTATACTGGAACAAGAAACAATATGCTACAGTAATCAACACATGCAGTACCACACTCCCACTACAATGTCCCCATTGTGTCCCCATTGTGCTTTTGCAAATAACGGTCTCCACCGCAGTATACAGGCGTGGAAGACACAAAGGAGTTGTTTTAAAGACGGCACAAGCTTTTTAAAAGATTATCTTGTCCGCAAGTCATTACAGGGAGTTGATAACAGTATGTCATCACATGGTAATGTTCCAGAAATCCTGTAGCTTGCTCCCCTATGCTTTGCCTCTCTCTCTTTTCTCCTCATCCCACTCTATTTTCAGTCAGGAAGGACTGTGGTGTGGTGGTAAGGGGAGGCTATGGTCCGCCGAGCACTGTGACATTCAGAATTTAAATGGCATCAGATAAGACTGGGGCCTGAATAGCTCCAACATAAACATTACCTGCAGCCACCAGCACTGCCAAGCACTGCAGATGAATAGAAGAAGCAGCTGTGGAACAGTCATTCAGAGGAGAAAAGTCAGGGGCGCTGAGGGTGCACCACCTGAAAAAAAAATGTTAAAAAAAGTTGTGTACTGGGCCAACTACTCCTGTATTAGTGGATCAGTACAGCCATCTGCAGTGCCCCCAACCCAGCCTGAAATAAAAATGGATTAAATAAATAAAAATTCACACAATACCTCATAATGAAAGAGCAACAAAAAAAAAGATATTTTTGCCAGTTTATTGAAAATGAAATACAAAATCATGGGCATTAAGATGAGCTCCCGAGTGGCGCAGCGGTCAAAGGCACTGCATCTTAGTGCAAGGGGTGTCACTACAGTCCCTGGTTCGAATCTAGGCTGAATCACATCCGGCCGTGATTGGGAGTACCATAGGGCGGCGCACAATTGGCCTAGCTTCATCAGGGTTTGGCCTGGGTAAGCCGTCATTGTAAATAAGAATTTGTTCTTAACTGACTTGCCTAGTTAAATAAAATAAAATATAATAATATGGAGATGGTACCCCCTTTGTTGCTATTACATCTTCCACACTTCTGGGAAGGCTTTCTACTAGATGTTGGAACATTGCTGCAGGGACTTGCTTACATTCAGGCACAAGAGCATTAGTGAGGTTGGACACTAATGTTGGGCGATGGCTCGCAGTCAACGTTCCAATTCATCCCAGAGGTGTTTGATGGGGTTGAAGTCAGGGTTCTGTGCAGGCCAGTCAAGTTCTTCCACACCGATCTTGACAAACCATTTCTGTATGGACCTCTCTTTGTGCTCGAGGGCATTGTCATGCTGAAACAGAAAAGGGCCTTCCCCAAACTGTTGCCACAAAGTTGGAAGCACAGAGTTGTGTAGAATTTCATTGTATACTGCAGCGTTAAGATTTCCCTTCACTAGAACTAAGGGGCCTAGCCTGAACCAGCCCCAGACTATTATTCCTCCTCGACCAAACTTTACAGTTGGCGTTCTCCTGGCATCCGCTAAACCCAGATTTGTCCGTGGGACTGCCAGATGGTGAAGTGGGATTTATCACTCCAGAGAATGCGTTTCCACTGCTCCAGAGTCCAAATGCGGCGAGCTTGGCAACCGACGCTTGGCATTGCGCATGGTGATCTTAAGCTTGTGTCTGGCTGCTCGGCCATGGAAACCCATTTCATGGAGATCCCGACTAACAGTTATTGTGCTGATATGCTTCACAATGACAGCACTTACAGTTGACCAGGGCAGTTCTAGCAGGGCAGAAATGTGAAGATCTGACTTGTTGGAAAGGTGTAATCTTACAGTGCCACGTTTAAAGTCACTGAGCTCTTCAGTAAGGCCATTCTACTGCCAATGTTTTTTATGGAGAATGCATGGGTCTGTGCTCAATGTTATACACATGTCAGCAACAGGTGTGACTGAAGTAGCCTCATCCACTAATTTGAAAGGGGTGTCCACATACATTTCTATATATATTGTAGAAGGGGTAAGGATGCCAAAATGACACCCAAGCTGCAGAAGGAAATAAAAGGAAAATACAAGAAATACTTAAAAAACTCAGAGGAATAATACATTTTCTGCAGGGGGAAGCAGGCTTAGACCTGTGTTACCTGGATAAAGCTGTCTGTCACCACCAGTAGTGAGACAATCTCCCCCTAAGAGAGGGTCCAACCATATTTTACTGCAGTACAGAGTATGCCTCAGTTGCAGAGAGCTACTTTTATATTCCTCAGCAAGTCACCACCTGAGGGCCTATTGGATCAATCACCACTTGTATAGATGATTGAACATGCTTTAACACTAGGGTATCAATCAGGGTTGTTGATTAATCATCTTTGTAACACTGCATTCACCATGGTAATGGTCATGGCAGACATTAAATTGCCTTGATTTGTCTGAGAAAGTATTGAAAAAATACTGTAAATACATGATGTCTGGCACTATAACTGTATACAGCTGAGCAAATTATACTTGAATTATTGGATCTGCTAGTCTTTGTAGAAAGATAGAGGCATGGAAAGGTGAATTGGGAGAGGAGGAAAAGAAGAGGAGAGGGAGGAAGGGTGTAATATTCTTACTTTTGATTTCTGGAACTGAACAAGTCTTCCAGGAAACCAACTAAGAAAAACACAAAACCATTTCAAGGTGTTGTTTGGTGCAGGAGTGGGCTCTGTGCTTTACAGTTGTCCTCGGGCAAAGGGGGACAGCATAAAGGGAGAGAAAGAAGGAAAGAGCGAGAAAGAAAGAAAGTGAAAGAAGGACCACATCCAGGGTGGTAGAGGGATGCGAGATGGATCTAAGCAGTACTGAATAATGCTGTGGGATGGTGTACCGGGGATGTCGGGTAAATACAGGACCAGTCTGGTTGGCTGAGGGTACAGAGGAACAGAGGAGAGAATAGATTAGCTGTGGCTTAGGCCCATACCCGTTTGGCCCTACAGCATGATGTTCCAGGAGTGTATCCCAAATGGCACCCTATTCCCTACAAATTGTACTACTTTGTAGAGAATAGGGTGTCATTTATATAGTGCACTATATAGGGAATTTGGGACTAAGCCCAGGTGTAACGGATGGGACCATACCCAGCCACTCATTCATTAAAGCATTAAAAAAATAGCACACATTTAGGCAGTTTGTGTTGGCAAAAGACCTTCTGTTTTGGACTGTTTTTCTTCTTTGTTACATTTCACAAGAAAGAGGCAACAGAATGCGCGTGACTGAATACATTTAGGTAAGGAGAGGAAAATAGAAAAGGGGATAGCGAGATAGAGAAGGAAACAGTACACACTTGACATTGTGTTCAGCTCTGCACTTGTCAGGAAGAGGAACAATAATTATTTCGAAATGTGTTTGTGGGGGGGTCAATCAACTCAACTACAGCAAGATCATCTAATGAATGAATTAACATTTGTTTTGATGTACTTGGTCTATAATTAAGATTTAAAGGGCTTCCAAAAAGTATGCTATCCAGTCTGTCCATGGCAGTTTGATACAATGCTTTTCCACTCAGTTTGCCTCTCATAGTGCAACAGTGCCCTCATGTGTTCAGAAAGAGACAGAAACTCAAGACATACAGTGGGGCAAAAAAGTATTTAGTCAGCCACCAATTGTACAAGTTCTCCCACTTAAAAAGATGAGAGAGGCCTGTAATTTTCATCATAGGTACACATCAATTGGCAAAATGAGAAAAAAAATCCGGAAAATCACATTGTAGGATTTTTAATGAATTTATTTGCAAATTATGGTGGAAAATAAGTATTTGGTCACCTACAAACAAGCAATATTTCTGGCTCTCACAGACCTGTAACTTCTTCTTTAAGAGGCTACTCTGTCCTCCACTCGTTACCTGTATTAATGGCACCTGTTTGAACTTGTTATCAGTATAAAAGACACCTGTCCACAACCTCAAACAGTCACACTCCAAACTCCACTATGGCGAAGACCAAAGAGCTGTCAAAGCTCACCAGAAACAAAATTGTAGACCTGCACCAGGCTGGGGAGACTGAATCTGGAATAGGTAAGCAGCTTGGTTTGAAGAAATCAACTGTGGGAGCAATTATTAGGAAATGGAAGACATACAAGACCACTGATAATCTCCCTCGATCTGGGGCTCCACGCAAGATCTCACCCCGTGGTATCAAAATGATAACAAGAACGGTGAGCAAAAATCCCAGAACCACACAGGGGGACCTAGTGAATGACCTGCAGAGAGCTGGGACCAAAGTAACAAAGCCTACCATCAGTAACACACTACGCCGCCAGGGACTCAAATCCTGCAGTGCCAGACGTGTCCCCCTGCTTAAGCCAGTACATGTCCAGGCCCGTCTGAAGTTTGCTAGAGAGCATTTGGATGATCCAGAAGAAGATTGGGAGAATGTCATATGGTCAGATGAAACCAAAATATAACTTTTTGGTAAAAACTAAACTCGTCGTGTTTGGAGGACAAAGAATGCTGAGTTGCATCCTAAGAACACCATACCTACTGTGAAGCATGGGGGTGGAAACATCATGCTTTGGGTCTGTTTTTCTGCAAAGGGACCAGAACAACTGAGCCGTGTAAAGCAAAGAATGAATGGGGCCATGTACTGTGAGATTTTGAGTGAAAACCTCCTTCCATCAGCAAGGGCATTGAAGATTAAACGTGGCTGGGTCTTTCAGCATGACAATGATCCCAAACACACCGCCCGGGCAAAGAAGGAGTGGCTTCGTATGAAGCATTTCAAGGTCCTGGAGTGTCCTAGCCAGTCTCCAGATCTCAACCCCATAGAAAATCTTTGGAGGGAGTTGAAAGTCCGTGTTGCCCAGCTACAGCCCCAAAACATCACTGCTCTAGAGGATATCTGCATGGAGGAATGGGCCAAAATACCAGCAACAAATACCAGTGTGTGAAAACCTTGTGAAGACTTACAGAAAACGTTTGACCTCTGTCATTGCCAACAAAGGGTATATAACAAAGTATTGAGTTAAACTTTTGTTATTGACCAAATACTTATTTTCCACCATAATCTGCAAATAAATTCATTACAAATCCTACAATGTGATTTTCTGGACAAAAAAAATCTAATTTTGTCTGTCATAGTTGAAGTGTACCTATGATGAAAATTACAGGCCTCCCTCATCTTTTTAAGTGGGAGAACTTGCACAATTGGTGGCTGACTAAATAATTTTTTGCCCCACTGTAGGTAAATACTTTAAAGGTAGACTCAGCGATAAGACGTAGAAGCAGAAAATTAACAGCATAGTAGGTCAATATACGCAATAACCAAGAGCTTTGAAGTGCGAGGCTCAACTAATCCATTGTTTTGGTCTTGTGGAGCATGAAGCCAACCCGTGCACATGCACAGATAATGTGTGTGACTGTGTGAGAGAGTAGCCTTGCATCTCATTCATCTCAATATTTAAATTTTTCTCATTTAGCAGACACTTAAGATAGCTAGGTGGGAGGACAACCACATATCACTGGCACAGTACGTAGACTTTTCCTCAATAAAGTAGCTATCAGCAAAATCCGAGCTGGTGGAGAGGGCAGGTCGAGGTGAGGAGGGGGATTATTTAACTAACATCTCCAATCTCATCTCATTGATTGGACTCCAGGTTAACTAACTCGCGGCTCCAATTAGCTTTTGGAGAAGTCATTAGGGGTTCACATACTTTTTCCAACCTACACTGTGAATGTTTAAATGATGTATTCAATATAAATAAGAAAAATACAAAAATGTGTGTTATTAGTTTAACCTCTTCAGTCGACCCTCTACTTTTTTGAACATTCTGTTAAAAATCGCGCAACATTTCAGCGCCCTGCTACTCATGCCAGGAATATAGTATATGCATTTGCTTAGTCTGTGTGGATAGAAAACACTCAGACGTTTAAAAAACTGGTTAAATCACTGCTGTGGCTTTACCAGAACTGCATTTACATCGAAAAGCACAGGAAAAACTGATCACTGAAAATGGGGAAAATATATCCATGCGCTACTTGAACCCATTGATAAACGTGAACCACAATTAATTGACTGAGGTTGCAGTACCTACAGCTTCCACAGGGTGTCTAGAGTCTTGTCATTTCCCTTCGAGTTTTTTCTTGGTCAAACACATACAGGACACCGTATCTAATCCGGTCTAGGACCGGATATTTTCGTTGAGTTTCTAGTCGGACATTTTTCCAGACGGACAGCTAATGATCTTTACATCGCCTCCTGATGAATTTTATCGCTTATTAACGTTTACTAATACCTAAAGTTGCATTACAAACGTATTTCGAAGTGTTTTGTGAAAGTTTATCGTCAACTTTTTGAATTTAAAAAAATGACGTTACGTTTTGAAACAATGTTTTTTTCGTTTATCACACAGTCTACATATAACGATATCTAGGCTTTATATGGACCAATTTAATCGAAATAAAGACCCAAATAGTGTTTATGGGAAATCTAGGAGTGCCAACAAAGAAGATGGTGAAAGGTAATGAATGTTTTCTATTTTATTGTGCGGTTTGTGTAACGCCGAAATGCTAATTATTTTGTTTACGTCCCCTGTGGGTCTTTTGGGGTGTTGCATGCTATCAGATAATAGCTTCTCATGCTTTCGCCGAAAAGCATTTTAAAAATCTGACTTGTTGCCTGGATTCACAACGAGTGTAGCTTTAATTCGATACCCTGCATGTGTATTTTAATGAACTTTTGAGTTTTAACTAATACTATTAGCATTTAGCGTAGCGCATTTGCATTTCCAGAGCTCTAGTTGGGACGCAAGCGTCCCGGGTAGAAGCAACAGGTTAAGCACATTATGTTTGTCTATTGTGACTTAGATGCAGATCAGGTCAAATTTGATGACCAATTTATGCAGAAATCCAGGTATTCCAAAAGGCTCACACACATTTTTCTTGCCACTGAATTTCCATATTAAGTATGAGTGAGAATTATGGAGTGGGTGTTTCTATTGGAGTAACAGTGTGTGTGTGTGTGTGTGTGTAGCGTCCTGTGAATACCTATAGATACTGAAATAAAAGGCCAATAAAGATACAAGGTAAACTCGGTCCATTTAGCTATTTGGTTAGAGATGTATCAGTTGTGTCCCAGAGCCTATTGGTGTCAGACTTGATGGACCGGTACCTCTTGCCGTGAAGCAGCAGAGAAAATATTCTATGGCTTGGGTGGTTGGGGTCATTGACAATTTTCCAGGCCTTCTTTTCATACTGCCTGATATAGACGTCATGGAGCGAGGCCCCAGTGAGGTACTAGAATGTCCGCACAACACTCTGTAGCGCAATTCGTTTGAGGGTGGCGCTATTGGCATACCAAGCAAATCAAATTTGTCACATACACATGGTTAGCAGATGTTAGTGGCACCCCATCCCGGATCCGGGAGCGTAATCATCGACTGACACTATAATTAGCATAACGCAACGGACATAAATATTACTAGAAAATATTCCTATTCATGAAAATCACAAGTGAAATATGTTGAGACACCGCTTAGCCTTTTGTTACTCACCCTGTCATCTCAGATTTTCAAAATATGCTTTGCAGCCAAAGGAAGACAAGCATTTGTGTAAGTTTATCGATAGCCTAGCATAGCATTATGTCCAGCTAGCAGCAGGTAACTTGGTCACGAAAATCAGAAAAGCAATCAAATTAAATTGTTTACCTTTGATGAGCTTCGGATGTTTTCACTCACGAGACTCCCAGTTAGATAGCTAATGGTCCTTTTTTTCAAAAATATTATTTTTGTAGGCGAAATAGCTCCGTTTGTTCTTCACGTTTGGCTGAGAAATCGACTGGAAATTGCGGTCACGAAAACGCCAAAAAATATTTCAAATTAGCTCTATAATATCGACAGAAACATGGCAAACGTTGTTTAATATCAATCCTCAAGGTGTTTTTCAAACATCTTTTCAATAACATATCCACCGGGACAATTGGTTTTTCAGTAGGACCGATTGGAAAAATGGCTACCTCTGTATTTTACGCGAGAATCACTCTGAGAGCCATCAGGTGACCACTTACATAATGTAGCCGCTTACGGGTATTCTTCAACATAAATGCGTAAAACTATGTCACAATGCTGTAGACACCTTGGGGAATACGTTGAAAAAGTAATATGGTTGATAGCCCATTCACTGCTCAATAGGGACGCATTGGAACGCAGAGCTTTCAAAACATGAGGCACTTCCGGATTGGATTTTTCTCAGGCTTTCGCCTGCAATATCAGTTCTGTTATACTCACAGACAATATTTTTACAGTTTTGGAAACTTTTGAGTGTTTCCTATCCTAAGCTGTCAATTATATGCATATTCTAGCATCTTGTCCTGACAAAAATATCCCGTTTACTTTGGGTATGTTATTTTTCCAAAAATGAAAATACTGCCACCTAGTCACAACAGGTTAATGCGAGTGTAGCGAAATGCTTGTGCTTCTAGTTCCGACAATGCAGTAATAACCAACGAGTAATCTAACCTAACAATTACAAAACTACTACCTTATACACACAAGTGTAAAGGGATAAAGAATATGGACATAAAGATATATGAATGAGTGATGTTACAGAACGGCATAGGCAAGATGCAGTAGAGTACAATATATACATATGAGATGAGTAATGTAGGGTATGTAAACATTATATTAAGTAGCATTGTTTAAAGGTGCTAGTGATATATTTTCCATCATTTCCCATTATTAAAGTGGCTGGAGTTGAGTCAGTGTGTTGGCAGCAGCCACTCAATGTAAGTGGTGGATGTTTAACAGTCTGATGGCCTTGAGATAGAAGCTGTTTCTCAGTCTCTCGGTCCCTGCTTTGATGCACCTGTACTGACCTCGCATTCTGGATGATAAGCGGGGTGAACAGGCAGTGGCTCGGGTGGTTGTTGTTCTTGATGATCTTTATGGCCTTCCTGTGACATAGGGTGGCGTAGGTTTCCTGGAGGGCAGGTAGTTTGCCCCCGGTGATGCGTTGTGCAGACCTCACTACACTCTGGAGAGCCTTATGGTTGTGGGCGGAGCAGTTGCCGTATCAGGCGGTGATACAGCCTGACAGGATGCTCTCGATTGTGCATCTGTAGAAGTTTGTGTGCTTTTGGTGACGAGCCAAATGTCTTCAGCCTCCTGAGGTTGAAGAGGCCCTGCTGCGCCTTCTTCACGACGCTGTCTGTGTGGGTGGACCAATTCAGTTTGTCCCGGATGTGTAAGCCGAGGAATTTAAAACTTACTACCCTCTCCACTACTGTCCCATCGATGTGGATAGGGGTGTGCTCCTTCTGCTGTTTCCTGAAGTCCACAATCATCTCATTTGTTTTGTTGATGTTGAGTGTGAGGTTATTTTCCTGACACCACACTCCGAGGGCCCTCACCTCGTCCCTGTAGGCCGTCACGTCGTTGTTGGTAATCAAGCCTACCACTGTAGTGTCGTCCGCAAACTTGATGATTGAGTTGGAGGGGTGCATGGCCACGCAGTCGTGGGTGAACAGGGAGTACAGGAGAGGGCTCAGAACGCACCCTTGTGGGGCCCCAGTGTTGAGGATCAGCGGGGTGGAGATGTTGTTACCTACCCTCACCACCTGGGGGCGGCCCGTCAGGATGTCCAGTACCCAGTTGCACAAGGAGACGTCGAGACCCAGGGTCTCGAGCTTGACGACGAGTTTGGAGAGTACTATGGTGTTAAATGCTGAGCTGTAGTCGATGAACAGCATTCTCACATAGGTAGTCCTCTTGTCCAGATGGGTTAGGGCAGTGTGGTTGCGATTGCGTCGTCTGTGGACCTATTTGGGCGGTAAGCAAATTGGAGTGGGTCTAGGGTGTCAGGTAGGGTGGAGGTGAAATTGTCCTTCACTAGTCTCTCAAAGCACCTCATGATGACGGGGCGGTAGTCATTTAGCTCAGTTACCTTGGCTTTCTTGGGAACAGGGACAATGGTGGCCCTCTTGAAGCATGTGGGAACAGCAGACTGGGATAAGGATTGATTGATTATTTCCATAAAATTTCTCATTCATCGCAGCTCTAAATAAGAGGCATAAACATGGTCATTATTTATACCTTTCATCAGGTAAAGAATGGTGGCCATGCACTACAGACTAGTGAGGATGATTTCATAGAGGGACACATACAGTGGGGAGAAAAAGTATTTTATACACTGTCGATTTTGCAGGTTTTCCTACTTACAAAGCATGTAGACGTCTAATTTTTATCGGTACACTTCAACGGTGAGAGACGGAATCTAAAACAAAAATCCAGAAAATCACATTGTATGATTTTTAAGTAATTAATTTGCATTTTATTGCATGGCATAAGTATTTGATCACCTACCAACCAGTACGCTCTTACAGACCTTTTTCTTTAAGAAGCCCACCTGTGCTCCACTCATTACCTGTATTAACTGCACCTGTTTGAACGCGTTACCTGAATAAAAGACACCTGTCCACACACTCAATCAAACAGACTCCAACCTCTCCACAATGGCCAAGACCAGAGAGATCTGTAAGGACATCAGGGGTAAAATTGTAGACCTGCACAAGGCTGGGATGGGCTACAGGACAATAGGCAAGCAGCTTGGTGAGAAGGCAACAACTGTTGGCGCAATTATAAAAAAATTGAAGAAGTTCAAGATGATGGTCAACCACCCTCGGTCTGGGGCTCCATGCAAGATCTCACCTTGTGGGGAGTCAATGATCATGAGGTGAGGGATCAGCCCAGAACTACAAGGCAGGACCTGGTCAATGACCTGAAGAGAGCTGGGACCACAGTCTCAAAGAAAACCATCAGTAACACACTACGCTGTCATGGATTAAAATCCTGCAGCGCACGCAAGGTCCCCCTGCTCAAGCCAGCGCATGTCCAGGCCCATCTGAATTTTGCCAATGACCATCTGGATGATCCAGAGGAAGAATGGGAGAAGGTCATGTGGTCTGATGAGACAAAAATATAGCTTTTTGGTCTAAACTCCACTCGCCGTGTTTGGAGGAAGAAGGATGAGTACAACCCCAAGAACACCATCCCAACCGTGAAGCATGGAGGTGGAAACATCATTCTTTGGGGATGCTTATCTGCAAAGGGGACAGGATGACTGCACCGTATTGAGGGGAGGATGGATGGGGCCATGTATCGCGAGATCATGGCCAACAACCTCCTTCCCTCATTAAGAGCATTGAAGATGGGTCGTGGCTGGGTCTTCCAGCATGACAACGACCCGAAACACACAGCCAGGGCAACTAAGGAGTCGCTCCGTAAGAAGCATCTCAAGGTCCTGGAGTGGCCTAGCCAGTCTCCAGACCTGAACCCAATAGAAAATCTTTGGAGGGAGCTGAAAGTCCGTATTACCCAGCAACAGCCCCAAAACCTGAAGGATCTGGAGAAGGTCTGTATGGAGGAGTGGGCCAAAATCCCTGCTGCAGTGTGTGCAAACCAGGTCAAGAACTACAGGAAACGTATTATCTCTGTAATTGCAAACACAGGTTTCTGTACCAGATATTAAGTTCTGCTTTTATGATGTATCAAATACTTATGTCATGCAATAAAATGCAAATTAATTACTTAAAAATCATACAATGTGATTTTCTGGATTTTTGTTTTAGATTCCGTCTCTCACAGTTGAAGTGTACCTATGATAAAAATTACAGCCCTCTACATGCTTTGTAAGTAGGAAACACTGCCGATTTAGCAGGTTATCAAATACTTGTTCTCTCCCCTGTATGCATACTGTCCTCTACATGGCTTGCTATTAGAACTGCAATTCACTGTATGGCCTGGTCTGCCTTAGAAATGGAGTGCTCAGAGTCAGGAGAGGAGAAAGGCTGCTGATTGCAGAGGATGATTGGAGAGGGAATGGTGTTGTTGTTGAGATACGAGACTGATGGAGAGGGGGAAAAAGTGGGTATGGAGAGAGGGAGAAAGAGAGCGGGGGATTGGGGAGAAGTGCTCAGATTGGTGTAAAAATGGGACAGAGTGATGGTGAGAGGGAGAAATGGAGAGAGGGAAGGGAGAGGTGACATATCCATCCTCCATTGACAGGCAGAGTGGAGGCTGGGAGAGAGGGGGAGAGGGATAGAGTGAACAAGGGAAGAGAAGAACAGTGTTGTAAATGTTGTGTATGAAAGACAGAATGCAGTATGTTTTGTGTGTGTGTGTGTTTTACTTTGTGTGTAAAAGACAGATTTAGTCTGAAAGAAGAATGCAGTATATTGTTTTTGTGAGTGTGTACTGTCGTGGAAATTCAGTACTGAGAGAGACTTGGTCATTTCTTCAAACAATCTGTATTTAACCTCACTAGGGTACGGGGCACTATTTTCACTTCTGGATGAAAAGCGTTCCCAAAGTAAACTGCCTGTTACTCAGGCCCAGAAGCTAGGATATGCATATAATTGGTAGATTTGGATAGAAAACACTAAAGTTTCAAACTGTTAAAATAATGTCGGAGTATAACAGAACCGATATGGCAGGTGAAAACCTGAGTAAAATCCATCCACAAAGTGGGATATCTTTGTGGGTGCTTTTCTCTTGCTTGCCTATACAGTATGTCAATGGTTAGGACCTAGATTGTTGACATCTAGTGGAAGCCATAAGAACTGCAGTCTTTAGAAATTGTTTCAGGCTTGTAGTCTGAAAAATGAGGGAGTAAGACCACTCTGAGTCAGTGGATAGTGAGAAGTCCCCAGAGCTGTTTGCTACGCGCGACCGAGAGTGCACCTCTTTTCTTTTATATTGACGAAGCTATTGTCCGGTTGAAATATTATGACTAAAAACAACCTGAGGATTGATTATAAACATTGTTTGACATGTTTCTACGAACTATACTGATAGTATTTAGATTTTTTTGTCTGCCTGTTGTGATTGCCTTTGAGCCATTATATTACTGAACAAAACGCGCCAACAAAACTGAGGTTTTTGGATATAAAGAGGGACTTTATCGAACAAAACCAACATTTATTGTGTAACTGGGAGTCTTATGAGTGCAACCATACGAAGATCATCAAAGGTAAGTGATTAATTGTATTGCTATTTCTGACTTTTGTGTTTTTTTGCTCGGTAGCGTCCCACACCCCCTAGAGAGGTTAAACCCAATTAACTATCCAACCAAAATCCGGAATGGCATTGCTCAGTGATTCACATTGGTTTTATCGCCCAAAATCAAAAACCCTCAATTTAACACACATCAACATTGGCAGAATGTACATTTATATTAACATACAATATATTCATCTCATAGTTCTAGTATTAAATTCCTTATCAGGGTTATAATTACAGATCAGTATCTCAATGCATTCTTAGCCTAAATCCCTATAAATTTAGCAGTGTAGACCTCATCAACTTGATAGCCCACAATATCAATTTCCGGCAAGTATAAATCAATTACAGGTACAGTTGACCAACCCCCTCCCATCTCCGGCACTCAATCTTCTGGCATTTCTTCATTTATCTTCTTCAGATAGCTTCACAGTTCAAAATGGATAGCCCACGATAATGTCCCAATGTCTCACCTGAAACCCACAACAACATTTGCCAACCTGTATACCAGTAAAATGAGAAGTATTGGAACGGATTGAGGTCCACACCGTTTGGTCAAATTATCACTCCTATACATCTAGATACCATCTCCACCATAACCTCAAAAAGGACAGATCAGAACAATTCAGTTCATGCATCTCTGAGGAGATCCAGACAAGCATTCAAGAAAGCCAAACAAATATCTACTGTATGACAAATTATTACTACTACTAATATTCCTAATGCAAATCTCTAAAGCACATTTCAAAGAAAAATAACATCACATTCTGCTGAAACAACTTTTCAATTGAGCTATACTCCCCTTACAACACTGTCAACCTCATCGCAGAGTCATAAGGAGCAGGAAATGATCCCGATCATCCAGCAGACCCAATCTGGTGAGATTTATCAAAACAAAACAAACAAACAATGCATCAATACACTCCTTCATATCACTGAATATATACATGCATATCACTCAAGGTGTGTAAACTTTAATCCAAAACCCTCAAAAGACTGGTAATTCCCCCATTTTGACACGACTCACAATAGTGACAAATGCGTAAAAACAACACCACTACTGATTTAAGAAATAAAACAAAAAAAGTAAATAACAAAATCGAATTAGAATCACTACCATATTAACTCATAAAGAAAGTGTACCCATAACTTGATTCAAGAAATAGAAAAATAGACTAGAGACAGGACTATCCATCTTATGATCCAAACCACACAACTATTAATTATAACCTTCTCTGTAATTATCACTATAAATTACCTTAACTCATCATCCAATGTCTCTCAGCATTCCAGTGAGGGCTATCAAACCACACTATAAAGTCAGGAAAGAGGTCATTCAAACCCTTCAAATAAGTGTTACTTCTATATTAGACTAACTAATTTAAAAAAACAGTAAAACATTTCATATTTCCCAGGTTTCCAGTAAGTTTCCAGTACATGTCTTAACAAAATAATTCACATGGTCAATTAAAACTCAGAAAAGATTCCATGTGTGTGTGCCCCTTTAATAAGATACCTCTGCACTGCTCCATATTCATAACCAGTAAGTTGTGTGTGTGTGTGGTAAACCATATACCATATGACAAAAAATGTCAAGGCCTTATTTAATTTGGTGCCTCCTTTTTACTACCGAATCCGGGTACCTTTATACCTATCAAACTGCCCAAATTTCACTAGCCCCTCTCCCAAGACCATAGCCTCAGGAAACATAATCCTCTAAACTGCTGCTTAAGTTCTCCTAAACGCTGCTACAAAAAATGCCAAACCAGCCCGGAGAACAGTCTTGGTTTCCACTAATTCCCTGGGTTCACGTCTCGTCCGAGCAGTCCAGCTATAGCACTAGCTGGCTAGCTAACTTTGACAACTAATTCGATATTAAACTGATTATGGCAAAAAGCAGAGTATGGAATTAGTAATACAAACACCTTACTCTGCTTATCTTAGTCAGCGTACGGTCAAAATCGAAGCGAGCATACAGCCGTATTCAAATACCCATACTAACATACTGTATACTATGTACTTTAACGAGCATACACTCGATCCGTCTGGGAAGTATTTCAACAGAAAGTCTCTGGTTTGTCCAACAGAGATCAAAGTCTTTCGTAGTTGGAGCTGTGTTATAATGGTTTACGTCAGACATACCAATTGTTGTTTGATGTTCTTTAGAATGTATCTTTCAGAGTACCACCCGGTGGTTCTCGGTCGAGGTTACGAGACTAAAGTATTTAAACAGCTGCAGACTGAATGTTCCTGTGTAGTCTTCATCTTCTTCACTCGAGAATGTTTCAGAGTGTCTAGCCATTCCATACATCTCATCTCACGCTGTCTGTCTCCCTGGCCTATAGAGTGGTAGCCATTTTAACATAGCTACAGATCCATTCTCTCTGGTCTTTAGTTTTGTATATTTCTTAACCATTTCAGCATGTGGACTGTAAACTTCAACTGTATGTGGTAGAGCAGGGTCACAACGTATTATACATTAAAGTACAACCGGCGAATCAAGAAAGAACATGACTCAGGAAAACCTAGGGGTTTTAAACTTGACACTTGTTTTATTTTAAAATATATTTATTGAATTGACGAAAGGGAGGAAGAGATAACAGAGCAATTAAAGGTGGCCTCCCTGTGAACAGGTGTTTGTTTTGACTATTTTAAATTTTTTATGTTCACCTGGTAACAATGTTAGACGGCGAGACAAAGTAGAGATTGTAGAGGGCTTTCGGAGTTAATGGGAGAGTTGTAGTCTAGTGAAGGTGACAAAGGATAGTAAGTAAATTGGAAAGTAAGAATTTTGAATTGTTTGATGAATTTTCTACATTTGGCACATTACAGGTTCATCTTAAAACACACGTTTAATGAGTGTGAAGCAGAGGTTGGTATACAAATATAGAGTAATATTGTTAGGATAGACTACATGTAAACATTTTATTTTTCTAGTAAATAGGGAATTATCAATGTTTGGTTTCTTTTATTTTCTAAACCTTACGATGTGTGACAGTGATAAAAACATTGATAAGGACGATTGATGTAAACTTAATAATGAGTGTTGACAGTATGTGAATGGTAGTATGTTATTAGTGGGTTTTTTGATAGCACTCTAATGATGCAATAATTTTGTAATAGAAGGTACAAGGATAAATGATGAATAGAGTGATTGAGCCTTGAGATTATAAAAAAAGATTAGCTGCTGTTGAAAGCGAGCAGGCAGTGGGACATTTGAAGTAAAGGTATGAGAAACCTTTTGACAGTTTCTGATTATTGTTGAGTGGTTATAGTTAGGAGACACTGTTTAATTTAAGTAGGAAGTTAATGTATTCTAAAATTATAATCTTTATAAAAATTATAACCATTACCTCTTTCAGGAATACCTAGGATAGGATAAAGTAATCCTTCTCACCCCCCTTAAAAGATTTAGATGGACTATTGTAAAGTGGCTGTTCCACTGGATGTCTTAAGGTGAACGCACCAATTTGTAAGTCGCTCTGGATAAGAGTGTCTGCTAAATGACTTAAATGTAAATGTAAATGTAAACACAGTACCTCCTATCAGTCATCTAGTGTATAAATCATTGATTTGGTATCCACAGTACTCCACCAATTATGCATTTTTTTTCAACTCAATACTAGTCCCTCCATTTACTTTTTGTGGGGAATTTCACTAATTTAAGCTTTGAAACTGCAAAGTTTTATCTCTGCCTCATGGCAAAATGTGTAGAATTGCAGGATATTAGCTGCTACAGAGACTTGGTTCTTTCAGCCATGCACTGCAGACCTCATAGTAAAACTCATTTTATGCTATTTTTATTGCACTCGAATTATGTTCTGATAATGAGGGGTCCCTGATGAATTTACTATCACAAGGAGTCCCCGGTCCCAAAAAGTTTGAAAACCCCTGATCTAGGTTGAATATGACTGAGTTTCAGTGTAAGAAATAATTTGATACATGCCTTCCATTGATGCCTGCCTCTACCGCACTGTTCTCAACACCAAGGGGGGGGGGGGGGGGTTCGTGCTCATTTAATTCTGTGACGTCGGACCGGATCTGGGCTCGGGCTTCAGATCTGGGCTCAGGCTTCAGGCCTGATGAGAACTCTGGGCAGGGCGGACTTGATCCTAGATCAGCACTCCTATTCTTAGACATGTTGTACATCTGGTCGTTGGTCGCCTCTCTCCTTCTCTGTAGGGATTACATTGAAAAACATTTGATTAAGGGCCTGATCCAGTTTCAGAATGCTAGGTCTGACGGTTCTTTTTTAGCTTGAACAAAGGTATCTATTGCAGGCACTGTCTGTCTCTACGCACCACACTTTGTCCCTCTGTCCTAGCTGTGTGTGTGTGTGTGTGTGTGTGTTTTTCTTGCACATTTCATGGGAGAAATGACTGATTTACAGTTCATGGGGGTTGCCTAATCACACATATGAAGTTTTGAAAAGATCTGACCTTTTTAACCCTTCGTAACAGCCACTATGACACCATTTAAGGCATTTCCGGTTGGCACAGGAAGCTATACGTAAACACATATCCTGATTGGGGTATGCCTTTACAGAATCCTGAGTTTTAAGTGTTTACGTTAAGAACTGACCGATTTACACAGGGTTGAATGCACTATTTATCACAAACTGCTGGTTGAGTATGGAAAAACACTTTTAGGGTGATTTTAACCACTTCCGGTTGCTTCAGGAAGCTTGGAATCGACACATGTAGACCTCATAGTGAAGACAGGTTCATAAGGCATTCATAACCCACATAGGCTTCAGGTTGACTTTAGAGGAGCAGGCAATGTATTTCTATGGGGAGAGATGTCATTGTAATCTGTGAGATCAAAAAAACCTGATTAACTGTTAAGGGTTAATGCCACACGGTCAAGGTTAGGCTTGCACAGATCGGGAGGATCTCACAGGAACGTACCCGAGGTCGAATTGTGCTTCTCACCCTAATGATTCTCTCACTGTCACCCAAAAGCAAATGACATTTAGGGCCAGGCTTCATTTTGGGCCTAATTTTTCATGGTCGCTGCACTCAGAGCGAGCTACGGTCAAGCGTGGCATCTCGTTGAACTCGGCATGGCCTTGAGAATATGGAAATGCCATTGCAGGCTCTGTGTGTTTTTAAGCACCGCACTTTGTCACTCCATCCTTGCTGTGTGTGTGTGTGTGTGTGTGTGTGTGTGTGTGTGTGTGTGTGTGTGTGTGTGTGTGTGTGTGTGTGTGTGTGTGTGTGTGTGAGAGCTTGCCTAATCACACATATGAAGTTTTGAAAAGATCTGACCTTTTTAACCCTTCGAAACAGCATCTATGACACCATTTTAAGGCACTTCCGGTTTACACAGGAAGCTTAAAGTGAACAGATATCCTCCTTGGAGTAGGCAATTATAGAATTTTGAGTTTTAAGTCTTTACGTTAAGAACTGACTTATTTACGGAGGGTTTAGTGAGTGTGTGTTATTTCAGAAAATCACAGAAATCTCGCAGAGCTCCGAAGCACATTTTAAAAATATTAGTATGAACACGCTGCAACTGGATCTGTAACTGTTTTTTGTTTTTGTTTTTTTACTATTTTTGAACATCACCAATTTGACATTGTACGATTTCTCTTAAATGACGATAGATAAATGGCTGGTTATTTTTTTATTGACACCGTAGGTTCCTTTACTTTGACGTGAAGTGGAAAAATTATTGCTCTATTTTCATTTTGGACCTTTAAACCTCCAAAAATGGCCATAACTCAAAAACCATTGAGGCCTAGACGCCATCTTGTTCAGGGCCAACTGCCCATTATGCCAAACCCATGCTCACCAAGTTTCGTCTTCGAAGTCTTTTCCCTTTAGGAGATAAGGACATGTCGTGATTCGTGATGTTTTGTTACATTTGGAATATGATTCCTTTCGCCCTCTTGTGGGATTTACAGGGACAGCAGAAAAATGACCAAAATATTTTATAAAACAGAAACCGAATGTCCGAGAGAGTTTGTTTGATGACTTCCTGGTAGATCCGGCCCTGCCGCACGCCCGACGCCGTCCGCGAATTTTACAAACGTTTTCGGACGTCTAGTAATCGACCATACATTTGCAATATGGACTTTCTCACTAACCATATGGCAAGCGTCAAAATGTTCCCTTAAGGTATGTTATGAACACTCCAGAGTCATCCTCTTGGAATATTTCTGGAAGACATCTGAGGACAACGATCGGTGTTCACATCACATGGTTGCTACAGAAAAACATGAACTAAATATCTGTGTAAGGTTATCACTGATCTTAAAATGTAATATTTCAATCAATGAATTTGCTTTACATTTGGCTTACTGATTTAATTTATATAGCTGGCTGTACTAATTCAGAATGTCAGCTGTCTCCTGTCCATTTCTTCCAGTCTTTCCCTGCTTCTCTCTGGATATGTAACAATCTCTTTACATCTCAATGCAAAGGTCCTACACATGCTGCTGTTGACCCATCCAACTTGATAAGTCAATCTTGTCTTGGTCTGTTTCCTCCAACTCCTCCACAAGGAAAACCCTCAACCTTTCCAGACTTTCTTCAGTTTCACCTTGTGGAAGCTGTGGGAGAAAGTTTACTTCTGCTCGTCGAGGTCGCTTTATCTTTCAATGTGGCGAGTTGCCATCTGGGCTACTTTTACTTCTCTTGCCACTGTTAACTTTCACTTCTGGACACCATGACTTGCTGAGTTTGCGTCTAAAATTGGCCATTTTGAACACCAAGCTGTCTCTCCATCCATCACAGCCACTTTTGGAGCCAGACTCCTCCAGGCAAGGATGTTTTTTTAACAAATGCTTCAGCGACACTTAATCTCCCAAGATCTCTCATCCTCTGGTACCTCGGAGCCAATTATTGCAAGAAGAAGCCTAAGCAATGTAAGATTTTCTCTTAGGCATAGGCTGAGGTCGATCAACTTTGTCACTGTTCTCATAAGGTAACAAGCAATGCTCAATTGTTCCAATGAGAAACACTTCTTTCTTATCAAATCTTGTAGACACATAGAAAACTCTACTGGAAATCATGAAGGATATCTGGAGGAAATCCACTTGTATGAAAACACTGTAGTTGCTGTGACAAAACACAAGCACAAACACAAGCACTCTTCATGCCATAGTCCTCTGCACTATTCTGTTGCATTACAACCCAATTTAAATTAATTTTTATTTGGATTTCATGTAATGGACATACACAAAATAGTCCAAATTTGTGAAGTGAAAAAAAAAAAAAAACAGAAAGGTGGTGGATGCATATGTTTTCACCCCCTTTGCCATGAAGCCCCTAATTAAGATCAGCTGCAACCAATTACCTTCAGAAGTCACATAATTAGTCAAATAAATTACACGTGTGCAATCTAAGTGTCAAATGATATGTATATATATATATATATACATGATCTCAGTATATATACACCTGTTCTGAAAGGCCCCAGAGTCTGCAACACCACTAAGCAAGGGGACCCAGCAAGCAAGTGGCACCATGAAGACCAAGGAGCTCTCCAAACAGGTTAGGGACAAAGTTGTGGAGAAGTATAGATCAGGGATTGTTTATAAAAATATCTGAAACTTTGAGCACCGTTAAATCCATTATTAAAAAATGGAAAGAATATGGCACCACAACAAACCTGCCAAGAGAGGGCCACCCACCAAAACTCATGGACCAGGCAAGGAGGGATTTAATCAGAGAGGCAACAAACAGACAAAAGATAACCTTGAAGGAGCTACAAAGCTCCACAGCGGAGATTGGAGTATCTTTCCAAATAACCACTTTAAGCCGTACACTCCACAGAACTGGGCTTTATGGAAGAGTGTCCAGAAAAAAAGCCATTGCTTAAAGAAAAAAATAAGCAAACACATTTGGTGTTCGCCAAAAGGCATGTGAGAGACTCTCCAAACATATGGAAGATAGTACTCTTGTCAGATGAGACTAAAATTGAGCTTTTTGGCCATCAAGGAAAATGCTATGTCTGGCGCAAACCCAACACCTCTCACCACCCGAGAACAACATCCATCTGCAGGGACTGGGAAACTGGTCAGAATTTAATGAATGATGGATGGCACTAAATACAGGGAAATTCTTGAGGGAACCTGTTTCAGTCTTCCAGAGATTTGAGACTGGGACTGAGGTTCACCTCCAGCTAGACAATGACCCTAAACATACTGTTAAAACAACACTTGAGTGGTTTAAGGGGAAACATTTAAATGTCTTGGAATGGCCAAGTCAAATCCCAGACCTCAATTCAGTTGAGAATCTGTGGTATGACCTAAAGATTGCTGTACACCAGCGGAACCCATCCAACTTGAAGGAACTGGTGCAGTTTTGCCTTGAAGAATGGGCAAAAATCCCAGTGACTAGATGTGCCAAGCTTATAGAGACATACCCCAAGAGACTTGCAGCTGTAATTTCTGCAAAAGGTAGCTCTACAAAGTATTGACTTTGGGGGGGTGAATAGTTATGCACGCTCAAAAGTTCTTTTTTTGTCTTATTTCCTGTTTGTTTCACAATAAAAATATCTTGCATCTTCAAAGTGTTGTGTAAATCAAATGATACAAACCCCCCCCCAAAATAAATTTTAATTCCAATTTGTAAGGCAACAAAATAGGAAAAGGGCAGTGAATACTTTCGTAAGCCACTGTACCTGCCCTGCCTCACTCACTACTCATGCCACTTACACATGCCACTTACACAAATACTTCTGAAGTATACTCACACCCATTCCACAACACACTGCAAAAATTCCTACATTTTACACTTGACATGTGAACACAAAATCTAAGAGACCACATTCATGAGCATGTTGTCATGTTTATTGGAAACACCCCAAATAAGAGGGCAGCTGTACTGATGTAGAACACAACACACACACACACACCTTCACTGAGAACAGAGATTAACACACACAAGTATTCTTCAGTTCTACCTTCTCATCTGACAGTGAGTCCATTGAAAAATATTATAACATATCTAACCAGGTTAGAACTGACAAGAACAAATTCTATTTCAAATGTGGACATGCAGTATACAATTGTTCAGTTGCAAATGATATAGTATAATATATTGTAATAATATTCAGTACCTTTGAAAAGTATTCAGACCCCTTGACTTTTTCCACATCTTCACACAATACCCCATAATGACAAAGTGAAAACAGGTTTTAGATGTATTTTGTCACATTTATTATAAACAAAAAACAGAAATACCTTATTTACATAAGTATTCAGACCCTTTGCTATGAGCCTCAGATTTTAACTCAGGTGCATCCTGTTTCCATTGATCATCCTTGAGATGTTTCTACAACTTGATTGGAGTCCACCTGTGGCAAATTCAATTGATTGGACATGATTTGGAAAGGCACACACTTGTCTATATAAGGTCCCTCAGTTGACAGTGCATGTCAGATTAAAAATCAAGCCCTGAGGTTGAAGGAATTGTCTGTAGAGCGCGGAACAGGATTGTGTTGAGGCCAAGATCTGGGGAAGGATAACAAAACATTTCTGCAGCATTGAAGGTCCCCTAGAACACAGTGGCCTCCATCATTCTTAAATGGAAGAGGTTTTGAACCACCAAGACACTTCCTAGAGCTGGCCGTCCCGGCCAAACTGAGCAATCGGGGAAAAATGGCCTTGGTCAGGGACAACGACCCTAAGCACACAGCCAAGACAAAGCAGGAGTGAGTGTCTTCGGGACAAGTCTCTGAATGTCGTTAAGTGGCCCAGCCAGAGCACGGACTTGAACCTGTTCGAACATCTCTGGAGAGACCTGAAAATAGCTGTGCAACAACGCTCCCCATCCAACCTGACAGAGCTTGAGAGGATCTGCAGAGAAGAATGGGAGAAACTCCCCAAATACAGGTGTGCTAAGCTTGTAGTGTCATACCAAAGAAGACTTGAGGCTGTAATTGCTGTAAAGGGTCTGAAGAGTTATGTAAATGTGATATTTCCGTTATGGGGTATTGTGTGTAGATTGATGAGGGGAAAAAAAGATTTAAACATTTTTAGAATAAGGCTGTAACGAAACAAAATGTGTAAAAAGTCAAGGGCTTTGAATACTTTCCTTAGGCACTATATATTATAAAATCACCAAGTATAGTTTCTATTAACATCCTAAAACTTTGGGGTTTCTCTCTGTTTTCAAAATGGCAGCTTGTTGATGTTGTAACACTAAAAGCTTCCTTAGCCACAAATGGAAGGTCTGTACAGTCCCACTTATAAACAAAAGAAGCGCACATGAGCATATTTTTCCGATCTCTGTTCATAGATGATTTTCACACATCGGCAGATGGTCCATTGTTGCACATAAAGTATATAAACAGGAAAACACATTTTCAGAGTGCTCTCAAGGCCAGACATGCTTATCCATATACAATAGTATTTTCATGCCATGGTCAATAATTATATTTTTTTCCACATAGATGGCTATTCAACATCAGTTTGGTTACCTTTTCAAAATGAAAATGATTTTTTTTAAATACAAAATTCAGATTAGAAGTAATTTATAAATAAAATGTTGGTGAAAACATAATTCTACTCTCATTAACAGCAATTCCACCCTTGAATATTTATCCACAATCACTACTTTCAGTTACCTACTTTTTCCAACTTGATATATATATTTTCAAGCCACAGACTTTTTTGCTGCAAATAATAAATGTTACATTAAGAAAATAAGTTGCAGTACTTTGTGGCTCCAACAGGCAGTCCATAGTCCATACATCACTTTAACAATCCAAACACATTTCTGATATGTCATGACAATGCTCCCAGCAGCATCAACAAATTGTAACTTGTGACTAAAATGCTTTAGGTCTTAAAAGTCCTCAATCAAGGATACTCATACCTGCAAAAACGTTCAATGCAATCAGTGGTGCAAAGACGAACTTGATGTTACAGAAAAGTTCTAGACTGTTGTGCATTAGCTGGGTCAACATCTAGCATGGCTGATGACTAGCATCAAGACGTGCTCAGACCTCCACATGGATTGGCTGATGGTGTCCACTGTTTAGCACCTATACACAGTCCTATCCATCATGGGACTTAAGGATAGGCTCATGCCTAAATTGGTTAGCTTTGTGTTGTAATGTTATTGGACAAAAAGCAAAGTCCAAGTCCAACATGCTGGTGGACTCTTTCAACACACACAATCTGGCACACAGGCTCACCGTGCCTTGCAAACAAATTCATCCCCCTTGGTGTTTTTCCTATTTTGTTGTATTACACCCTGTAATTTAAATACATTTTTATTTGGATTTAATGTAATGGACATACACAAAATAGTCCAAATTGGTGATGTAAAATGAAAAAAATAATAACTTGTTTAAAAAGATAATAAAACAAATTAAAAAAGTGGTGCATGCATATATATTCACCCCCTTTGCTATGAAGCCCCTAAATAAGATCTGGTGCCATCAATTGCCTTCAGAAGACACATAATTAGTTGAATAAAGTCCACCTTGTGTGCAATCTAAGTGTCACATGATCTGTCACATGATCTCAGTATACATACACTTGTTCTGAAAGGCCCCAGAGTCTGCAACACCACTAAGCAAGGGGCACCACCAAGACCAAGGAGCTCTCCAAACAGGTCAGGGACGAAGTTGTGGAGAAGTACAGATCAGGGTTGGGTTAGAAAAACATATCCGAAACTTTGAACATCCCACAGAGCACCATTAAATCCTTTATTAGAAAATGGAAAAAAAATGGCACCACAACAAACCTGCCAAGAGAGGGCCGCACACCAAAACTCACGGACCAGGCAAGGAGGGATTGAATCAGAGAGGCAACAAAGAGACAAAAGATAACCCTGAAGAAGCTACAAAGCTCCACAGCGGAGATTAGAGTATCTTTCTATAGAACAACTTTAAGCCGTACACTCCACAGAACTGGGCTTTACGGAATCGTGGCCAGAAATAAGCCAGGGCAAGAGGGAGATATTACTAAGTGAGAGAGTGTGCAAGAAAGGGAGCAGGTGGAGATGGAGGGAGAGAGAGAGAGAAAGAAAAGTGAGAAGTGTCATGGAGGGATGAAATATGACGAGAACAATTTGTGAAAAATAGAGCAACTGGATGTTAATTAAGAAACACAGACAGAATGAGACAATTGAGAAAAGAGAAAGAAACAGAACTGGGAATAAGATTAGCTTTGTCATCAAAAGGTGCTTCTCGTCATGAATGTAAAGCTTGTTATCAATAAACATCACAATAAGGTGTTGAGTGTTCGATTTGCCTGCTGGGGAGCAAGGAGACCCACAGCTCCACTAAAACCATTGACAACTGCATGTTGTTTTCAAGGGATTGTTAAATAAATGTTAACTATTTGATTGTAATATCATCACCTCCTGAAGAGCAAATATCAAATTACTCCATTCAGAACAATTGTGCACATTTAGTTTATCATTAGAGTTATAAACCTACAGCAAGTACCTGCATGCTTTTCATGATCATTAAACATAAATTGATCATGTAATTTTAAATACACTACATGACCAAAAGTACTTGGACAACTGCTCGTCGAACATCTCATTCCAAAATCCTGGCCATTAAGTTGGGCTAGTCCCCCTTTTGCTGCTTTTACAGCCTTCACTCTTCTGGAAAAGCTTTCTACTTGATGTTGGAACATTGCTGTGGGAACTTGCTTCCATATTCAGCCACAAGAGTATTAGACCATTATTCCTCCTCCACCAAACTTTACAGTTGGAACTATGCATTCGGGCAGGTATCGTCCTCCTGGCATCTGCCGAACCCACATTCGACCGTCAAACTTCAGTTTGGAACTCAGTAGTGAGTGTTGCGACAGAACAGATTATTTTTACTCGCTTCAGCAATTGGTGGTGCCATTCTGTGAGCTTGTGTGGCCTACCACTTCGTGGCTGAGCCATTGTTGCTCCTAGACGTTTCCACTTCACAAATTGAAAACCCTAGTCATTGGCGATTCCATTACCCGCAATATTAGACTTAAAACGAATCAGTTGATCGGGGCAGCTCTAGCAGGGCAGAAATTTGACGAACTGACTTTTTGGAAAGGTGGCATCCTATGACGGTACCACATTGGCCAATATTTGTCTACAGAGATTGTATGGCTGTGTGCTCAGTTTTATACACCTGTCAGCCACTTGTGTCCACATACTTTTGTATATATAGTGTATGTAAGGGTAGACTCACGATATCTCTCAATATTTGAGTGATATAAATTAAAAGTTAATTATACCTGACGAGTAATGAGGTTAGTTTCCCATGGTTTGTGGCGTCTGCCTGTCAAGCAGCAGATGGGTGCATATGCCGATGTAATGTTACTGTTAGCTGATAATGTTTATTTTGTAAGCTACAGATTTTTTGTACATTTGGCTAAACATAGCGGTAAGTAGACCTAATGTACTTTTTCACCAACTAACTTAGGCCTACTTTGCTAACATTATCCCTTTTAAATAATGTTTAATCACGTTTGCTGCTGATAGACATGATAGGCTATATTGATTGATGGGACCACATTAAATTGGCTAGCTAACTAATAACAAATCACGTCAATATGGCTAGTTAACAAAATAACTTTCAGGGGATAAATTAGGTGGCTATTTCCAAATATTGTTTGATTTTGCTTTCCTTCTATAGTGGTGATGACAGTAGTCCGACTGACAACTTTACCAGCGTGATGTCAAGCTCTTTCCAAAAGCCTAATCTCCGATGAAGATAGCTAAATGACACGTTGTTTGCTTTAGCTATTTAGCTAAATGCCAAATGGATCTGGCTACCCTCACGTGTCTGAAAATACATACATTTTATTTTATTTAACTTAAATAAAGGTTAACTAGGCAATTCAGTTAAGAACAAATTCTTATTTACAATGACAACCTACCCCGGCTAAACCCTAACCCGGACGACTCTGGGCCAATTGTGCGCAGTCCTATGGGACTCCCAATCACGGCCAGTTGTGATACAGCCTGGAATCAAACAGTGCCTTAGACCGCTGTGCCACTTGGGAGCCCTTGATGTTGTTGAAATTATGTTTACCGATTGCTGTAAAACTCTGATGATAGAGCTAAGTGTGATATTAAAAACAAATAGCAATAACATTTATTTAACAATTCCTTGAAAACGGCACATAGTTGTCAATGGTTTTAGCAGAACTGGGAGTCTTCCCCCCCCCCCCCCCCCCCCAGCAGCCAAATCAATCGGTATTGTGACGTTTTATTGATAATGACCTATTGGTGTTATATTTATCATTATGTTTCCATGGAAAACCAGCAGTAGGAGAGATGTGAACAATGCAAAAACAACGTCCGTGGGTGTAAGACCAAGGCTAATTGAATAAAAGTAGAATACAGTTTGGACAACATTAGTGACCATACATCTGGCCATTATAGTTGATGTGTTCTCTCAACGTTAGAAATGTTTGAACTATCAGATTTTGTAGTGTGAATTCCATCACTGACAAAGCGATTAGATATCTAATAAATCAAATTGGGGAGCTGTGACATTTAATGGGATTTACCACCAGGCGCTCTGCTTTCCATCCAACTCTACATCAAATTGATACCAACCGCTATACCAGCTAACTCCATTCTACTAAAGTGAGCAGTAAATAAAATGTTGAGCAACCACTTGTAATGAACATCCTAGCAGTTTAATGTTGGGTTAGGGCTTTGCCTTTTTGCTCCAGCAGTGTTGTCCTATATTCCCAGATGCCATACATACACAGCCTCTCTAAATAAAGACCACTGAAAGGGTGCTGATTCCGGCAGGCAAAACAAACAAAGGGTGAGGATGGAGGGAGGTGAGAGACAGGGAGAAAGACTGAGAGGGGGAGGGAGGGGGGTACAGCACTGTCCACTGGTATATGTAAGTGCTAGCTAGTCATCTACAGTTAGTGAGAGGGGGAGCGGGTTGGGTGGTCCTGGGGTGAGGGTGGGGTTAGAGACTGTGTCTGGAGGTAGGGGTGGGCAGGAGTCATACAGGCCCCTCCGTCATTCCCTTCAGAGGCAGGCTGGTGGCGTTCTCAGTGGGCAGGACCCGAGGATCGCCCTGGGCAGAAATGAGGTGGGGGGCTTTGTCCAGACTGGCATAAGGCAGGTGGCAGTCCATGTGCAGGAACGGAGGGTAGTGCTGTCGGTAGCAGATGTAGGCAAAAAGCAGGCCGATCACCCCTCCAACAAAGGCATCTAGGGAATAATAGTAATAATATATTAATACTGTACATATAATATATGCCACTTCGCAGACATTGGTATTATTAGTTCGACACTCTTACCTTGGGTCTAACTTACCTACAGTATATCTCAGAAATCTACAATAGGAAATTAACTTGAGTACTTAGTTATTTATACAGTGCATTAATTATTGATATGTTACTTCATTATTGGTGATATTGGAAATGTCAGCTAATTTAGATTATAAATAGCTAAGAAAAATGGTGGGACACTCATGTTGAATTAGTTACAGCCCAACAACAGACTTCAGAGAGGTATTGCAGGTAGACAGATATGAAAACAAGAGGAAAGGTCAGCCTTTGAGTTTGGTCTAGATAGGTGCTGGGAGCAGTTTGTTTCAAGGTCCAATGCAGCCGTTTTTTTCTCAATATTAAATCATTTCTCAGTAAGTACCTTACGTTGATTGTTTTTTAAATAAAATGGTCAAATATAAACAAGCAGGAAAATCAAAACTCCATCCCACCAAAAGAGGCAGAAATTTCAGGCAGTCTTTTCAAACAGCTCTTACACTAAAAGGGCATTATCATAATTTTCACAATTTCACAGTATTATTCCAACCTCAAAGTATGGAAATATATATAAAACACAGGAAAATCATGTTTTTGACTGCACTAGGCTGTACAGCTTTCGTGAATGTTGGGCTGACGTCACTGCTGGGGCTGGCTATATTAGAAATGTCAGATAATTTAGTTTATCAGTAGCTAGGAAAAACGGTGGTGGCATGGTCATGGAGGTGAAACACGTGAGGCATTTGCAAATGCTCAAAAACAGACTTCAGGGATGTATTCCTAGAGTCTTGCTGGTAGACATTAGGAAAAACAAGTGGAAGGGTTTGAGTTTTCTCTGTGAGAATAACATGTTGGATTGGTGCAGGGTAACAATTTGTTTCAGGTCTTGTGAATGTTGGGCTAATATTGGGCTGATGTTGGTCTGACATTGTGTTGACTTCATTACTGGTGCTGGCTGAGTCTCAACATGTCCCTGGTTTGGACAAACCATCTCTGTCACTTTGTCACCATAGCTGAGAACATGTCACCTCACAGTGACCACAACCCTATAACATGCAAAATCATTGCCTTCTCATGATCAATGATCTGGAAAAAAAGGCAAAAGTGTTGTAGAGAGAATGACTGGCTTGTGCAGTAGTTGGACCGGCTGAACTAGACTCAAAGATTTTGGAAACATTTATCTGTCCTGCTGGAGAAAATGAATTAGCTTACCACCCCAATAGGTCCACAGACTACGCAATCACACTGCCCTAACCCATCTGGAAAAGAGGAATACCTATGTAAGAACGCTGGTCATCGACCACAGCTCAGCATTTAACACCATAGAACCCTCCAAACTCGTCATTAAGCTCGAGACCCTGGATCTCAACGCCGCCCTGTGCAACTGGGTCCTGGACTTTCTGACGGGATGCCCCCGGTGGTGAGGGTAGGAAACAACATCTCCACCCCGCTGATCCTCAACACTGGGGCCCCACTAGGGTGTGTTCTCAGCCCTTTCCTGTACTCCCTGTTCACCCATGACTGCGTGGCCATGCACGCCTCCAACTCAATCATCAGGTTTGCAGATGACACTACAGTGGTAGGCTTGATTACCAACAACGACGAGACGACCTACAGGGAGGAGGTGAGGGCCCTCGGAGTGTGGTGTCAGGAAAATAACCTCACACTCAACATCAACAAAACAAATGAGATGATCGTGGACTTCAGGAAACAGCAGAGGGAGCACCCCCCTGTCCACATCGACGGGACAGTAATTGAGAAGGTGGAAAGATTAAGTTCCTAGGCGTGCACATCACAGACAAACTGAAATGGTCCACCCACACAGACAGCATGGTAAAGAAGGCACAACAATAAACACTCACAAAATTTTACAGGTGCACAATCGAGAGCATCCTGTCGTGCTGTATCACCACCTGCTACGGCAACTGCTCCGGCCCACAACCTTAAGGATCTCCAGAGGGTAGTGACGTCTGCACAACGCATCACAGGGTGCAAACTACCTGCCCACCTTCACCACCCAATGTCACAGGAAGGCCAAAAATATCATCAAGGGCAAAACCACCCGAGCCACTGCCTGTTCACCATGCTATTATCCAGAAGGCGAGGTCAGTACAGGTGCATCAAAGCTGGGACAGAGAGACTGAAAAACAGCTTCTATCTCAAGGCCATCAGACTGTTTAAACAGCCATCACTAACATTGAGTGGCTGCTGCCAACATACTGATTCAAATCTGTAGCCACTTTAATAATAAAAAATTGGATGTAATAAATGTATCACTAGTCACTTTAAACAATGCCACTTTATATAATGTTTACACACCCTACATTACTCATATCATATGTATATACTGTACTGTATATGCCGTTCGGCCATCGCTCATACATATATTTATATGTGCATATTCTTATTCATTCGTTTAAACTTGTGTAACAGGCAGTTGTTGAGAAATTGTTAGATTACTTGATAGATATTACTGCATGGTCGGAACTAGAAGCACAAGCATGATGCTACACTCACATTAACATCTGCTAACCATGTGTATGTGACCAATAAAATTTGATTTGATTTATACACAGTGTACAAAACATTAGGAACACCTTAATATTGTGTTGCACCCCCTTTTGTCCTCAGAACTACCTCCATTTGTCATGGCATGGACTCTTTAAGGTGTCGAAAGAGTTCCACAGGGATGCTGGCCCATGTTGACTTCAATGCTTCCCACAATTGTGTCAAGTTGGCTGGATGTCCTTTGGATAGTGGACCATTCTTGATACATTCTTGTTGAGTGTGAAAAACCCAGCAGCGTTGCTGTTCTTGACACACTTAAAATGGTGCGCCTAACACTTACTACCATAGTTTGTTAAAAGGTACTTAAATATTTTTTGTCTTGTCCATTCACCCTCTGAATGCCACAAATACATGTCTCATTTATATCAAGGCTTAAAAATCCTTCTTTAAACCTGTGTCCTCCCCTTCATCTACACTAATTGTGGATTTAGCAGGTGAAATGAATACGGGATCATAGCTTTCACTTGGTCAGCCTCATGGAAAGAGCAGGTGTTCCTAATGTTCTGTACTGTGTATATCAAAATAAACAATTACCAGTTGTAAGTAGACATAAATACAAAAAAAAAATGTGTATAACATTTTTCTGAAATATTGTGACTAAATATGGAAATGAGACAATTTCCATCTGCCTATACTGCCTTTTCTTGACGCTGGATTATGTCAGTATATTTTGGGTGGCTTTCATATGAAAAAAGACACTCCAGGACTATTCACAGATTGTTGATTAAAAACAAACTATTCTCATCATTCTATCTAAAAAAACAATAGTACTCTCATGCAAGAGAAATGCATTTCAGCATAAGGTACCAGTCAAAAGTTTAGACCTACTCATTCCACGGTTTTTCTTTTATTTTTACTGTTTTCTACATAGTAGAATAATAGTGAAGACATCAAAACTAGGAAATAACTCCTATGGAATCATGTCGTAACTAAAGAAAGTGTTAAACAAATCTAAATATATAATTTAATTTAATTCTTCAAAGTAGCCAACTACTTGGGGCTATCTTCCTTGAGGACAGCTTTGCACACTCTTGGCATTCTCTCAACCAGCTTCATGAGGAATGCTTTTCCAACATATGCTGAGCACTTGTTGGCTGCCTTTCCTTCACTCATCCCAAACCATCTCAATTGGGTTGAGGTCAGGTGATTATGGAGGCCAGGACATAATGAAGCACTCCATCACTCTCCTTCTTAGTCAAATAGCCCTTACACAACCTGTGTGATAGTCCCACTAAACGCAAACCCGATGGGATGGCAAATCGCTACAGAACGCTACAGAATGTTCAAGACACTGGTTGTGTGCCTTGAATTTTAAATAAATCACTGACAGACTCACCAGCAAAGCACCCCCACACTGTCATACCTCCTCCTCCACGCTTTACGGTGGGAACCACACATTTGGAGATCATCCGTTCACCTACTCTGTGTCTCACAAAGACACGGCGGTTGGAACCAAAAATCTAAAATTTGACAATAGGACAGGTTTGTTTCTTGGCCCACACAAGTCTCTTCTTCTTTTTGGTGTCCATTTAGTAGTGGTTTCAATTCGACCTCGAAGGCCTGATTCACTCAGTCACCTCTTAAAAGTTGATGTTAAGATGTGTCTGTTTCTGGAACTCTGTGAATAATTTATTTGGGCTGCAATTTCTGAGGCTGGTAACTCTACTGAACGTATCCTCTGCAGCAGAGGTAACTCTGCGTCTTCCCTTTACTGTGGTGGTCCTCATGAGAGCCAGCTTCATCATAGAGCTTAATGGTTTTTGCGATTGCACTTAAAGAAATGATGGAGTGTTGTTTCCCATTGCTTATTTGAGTTCTTCTTTACATAATATGGACTTGGTATTTTGCCAAATGGGGCTTCTTCTGTATCTTCTGTATACCACCCCTTCCTTGTCACAGGGCAACTGATTGGCTCTGTCACGAATCCCGTTTCCTGAGTCTGTTTTTTGCCTGTGTTCTGTCCTGGAGTGTTTTTTCCGGCGTCCTGGAACGCACCCTGTCTGGTTGCCGGGCAATGTAGCCAGTTGGGAGTTCTGATTACCCGCACCTGTATCCCATCAGCTATCTGCACACCTGGTCCTGATCATCATCTCTCCTCTTCATAAGCCCGGACCTGACATCCATTCCCTGCCGGATCGTTAGCCATGAACAGTATGTTGTGCCATAGTATCAGCCTCAAGTTGGATAGAATTTGTTTTGTTGTTTTTTACGTATTGCTTGCCTTAAACTTACCTCCGTTTGTTCTGTCTTCAGTTACTCACCCGGATAATTTACCCCATTCCCGCCTGGTCGTCGGAGGATTCCGCTACCCCATTGGATCCACCTATTTACTCCCATCAGCTCACCACCGCTGCCCGCTACGCCACCTGGATATATCTACCCATTCACATTCACTTGTAAATAAATACTCACCTTCTTCCTACTCTCCTTGTCCTGGTCTGCTTCTGGGTTCGATTTTGAAAGAACGTGACAGGCTCAAACGCATTAAGAAGGAAAACAATTCCACAAATTAACTTTTAACAAGGTGCACCTGCTAATTGAAATGCATTCTAAGTGACTACCTCACAAAGCTGGTTGAGAGAATGCCAAGAGTGTGCAAAGCTGTCACCTGGAATGAGTAGGTGTGTCCAAACTTCTGACTGGTTTTATTTTCCTAGCTTCTGAAGCGTAGATATGATACATAAATATCCATCACATCAAGAAACATTATGGATGTTCAAGATACTTGTGTAAATATAGTGTATGTGGACACCCATTCAAATTAGTAGATTCGGCTATTTTCAGCCACACCCATTGCTGACAGGTGTATAAAATCGAGCACACAGCCATGCAATCTCCATAGATAAACATCTCAAGAAGATGGGGAAGAATTACAACCCAGAGCACGATGCATCATCTTCAGATGATGAAGAAGAAATCCTCCAAGCTGAAAGAGAGACATTTTTGTCAAAGAACAGCAAAATAACATGGTCCTTGTCACCATATGACAACCAGGGCAGGATGGCAGTAAAAAATGTCATAAGGATGACCCCAGGGCCCACAATACATGCAGTTGCCCATATCCAGGACATCGCCTCAACATTCATCACACCAGCCATCAAAAAAATCATCCTGGAGATAACAAATTTGGAGGGTTTCTGTAAATATGGAGACAACTAGAAAAGGATGGATGAGATTGACCTGCGTGCCTACATAGGGCTAATAATCTTAGCAGGTGTATAAGGTCTGGGATACCTGTAGTCTCTGGGATGCAGAGAGTGGAATGGCGATTTTCCATGCCACGATTTTCCATGCCACAGAATGTTAAGACTACATACGGGTTAAACATTTCAAAAGAAGTCTGAACTCCATCATAAAGACCATAAACCTTTCCAATCGCAGCCGCTGTTATCCCATAAGGGTTGAAGTAGCATGTTGTCATTGAATAGGTGCCAAAATTGAAATGCAGTGGCTGGACAGTAACATGCTATACATGACATCAGAGATCTGGTTCTCCACTTCATAGAAGTGACTGACTGACAGACATTTTAAACTTGAGCACTACGGGCTACAAGAAGTTGCCCCCATCCCTTCCGCTAATTGCCTACTTTTGCACATTTATTGTTGTCTGAGTGAGGAAAATCCCTAAAGTCGATGTGTTCTGAAAAGATGAAACATTGAGGATTATAATAAATACCACTTTGATGTCACACAATACACATTTTATATAGGCCTACATTCATGGGGATTGTTTTTTTAATGTCTTCTATGTACATCGTGATGATAGGTTTGCAATTCCCCGGTTTTCCAGAAATCCTAGTTCAAAGATTCCTATAATTAGCAAAGAATATGCAGGAGGTCCACGGATCCTCCAACCAGGATTTCTGGAAAACCAGGGAATTTGGGGAAAATTACCATAATGTTACAACCCTGGTGAAGACCAAATTAATTTCTGCATGTATGATAATAAAGGTAGCTGAATTGAACAGCCATTAAGTCATGTGATCAGAAAAAACTCCTAGACCTAAATGGCATATCTGCTGATTTATTTGGATGTGGCCATAACCGACCTTGCCAGTGGTGTTTGTAGTCGCAGGTGCGGGACAGGGCGATCATCAAAGCACTGTAGAGAGGCAGCAACATGGCACACAGACGCCAGCTGCACCCGCGGCCCCCGTCTGTGAAGCACTGCAGCTTCCCAGCCAGATAGAAGGAGGTGAAGCCCAAGCCAGAGAACGCAACTGAGGGATGGGGGAAAGAGGGAGAGACAAAAACGTATTCCACTTTTAATTATATCATAACATTGGAGGCCCCGCTTTATATGATGTGCAATGTATAAGTGCCCCATAAAACCTTCATAAACACTACATAAATATGTTACAAATGGGGCTGCTGCGGTGACCATATTACCGCAATCATCAGTCATGACCCACGTGATCGTTGAGTCACAGTAATCTCCTTTTATGCACTCTGGACATGCTTTGGTAGTACACAACTTGCTAACTACCATCAGGTCCTAACCACTCTGACAACAATGCAAATGCAATCAAAAATCACATCAAACACTTGGGCCTATTGTACTTTTGAAACTCACCTCACTGTGATGATCAATTTGAAGAAAGATGTAAAACACCAGGTTGAAACATTGTAAAAGGCAGAAGCTACTCTTCCAGCGGTCCAGCAAAATTGAGACAGTAAAACTACCGGTCAAAAGATTTAGATCACCTACTCATTTAAGGATATTTCTATATTTTTACAATAAAAGTGAAGGCATCAAAAGGCATGAAATAACACATATAGAAGCATTTAGCAATGAAAAAAGTGTTTTTATATTTGATATTCTTCAAATTGCCACCCTTTGCCTTGATGACAACTTTGCACACTCTTGGCATGCTCTCAAATAGCTTCATGAGGTAGTCACCTGGAATGCATTTCAATTAACAGGTGTGCTTTCTTAAAAGTTCAATTGTGGAATTTCTTTCCTTCTTCATGCCTTTGAGCCAATCAGTTGTGTTGTGATAAGGTAGGGGAAGTATACAGAAGATAGCCCTAATTTGGTGAAAGATCAAGTCCATATTATGGCAAGAACAGCTCAAATAAACAAAGAGAAATGACAGTCCATCATTACTTTAAGACATGAAGGTCAGCCAATACGGAAAATTTCAAGAACTTTGAAAGTTTCTCCAAAGTACAGTTGAACCATCAACTGCTATGATAAAACTAGTTCTCATGAGGACCGCTAAAGGAATGGAAGACCCTAAATTTCCCCTGCTGCAGAGGATACGTTCATTACAGTAAACTGCACCTCAGAAATTGCAGCCCAAATAAAATGCTTCACATAGTTTAGTAACAGACACAACTCAACATCAACTGTTCAGAGGAAACTGCGTGAATCAGGCCTTCGAGGTCGAATTGCTGCAAAGAAACCACTACTAAAGGACACCGTGCCAAGAAACACGACCAATGGAGATATTTGGCTCCAACCGCCGTGGCTTTGTGAGACGCATTGTGGGTGAACGGATGATCTCCGCATGTGTATTACCCACCGTTATAGCATGGAGGAGGAGGTAGCGATACTCCATCTCATCTGGTTTGGGCTTAGTGGGACTATCATTTGTTTTTCAACAGGATGACCCAAAACACACCTCCAGGTTGTGTAAGGGCTATTTGACCAAGAAGGAGCGTGATGGAGAGCTGCATCAGATGACTTGGCCTCCACAATCACCCAACCTCAACACAATTGAGATAATTTGGGATGAATTGGACCACAGAGTGAAGAAAAAGCAGCCAAAAATGCTCAGCATAATGATTGTTGGAAAACCATTCCATGTGAAGCTGGTTGAGAAGAATGCCAACAGTGTGCAAAGCTGTCATCAGGGCAAGGGGTGGCTATTTGAAGAATCTCAAACATAAAATATATTTTGATATCTTTTTGATTACTACATGATTCCATATGTGTAATTTCAGTGTTTTGATGACTTCACTATTATTATACATTGTAGTACAAATAGTACAAATAAAGAGATACCCCTTGAATGAGCAGGTGTTCTAAAACTTTTGACCGGTAGTCTATACAATTTAAAAACATTACAAGACATTTATCCCAGAATTCACAACACACTATATTCCACGACAACACAAAATCCATGTGTGTGTAGTGTGTATGTTATCATGTGTGTGTATGCATGTATCTGTGCCTATGTTTGTGTTTCTTCAAAGTCCCCGCTATTGAATAAGGTGTATTTTTATCTGTTTTTTAAAATCATATTATACTGCTTGCATCAGTTACCTGATGTGGAATAGAGTTCCATGTAGTCATTGCTCTATGTAGTACTGTGCGCCTCCCATAGTCTGGTCAGGACTTGGGGATTGTTAAGAGACCTCTGGTGGCATGTCTTGTGGGGTATGCATGGATGTCTGTGCTGTGTGCTAGTAATTTAAATAGATAGAGCTCTGTGCTTTCAAGATGTCCTCTCACAAATACAAGATGTGATGAAGTCAATCTCCCCTCTATTTTGAGCCATGCATATGTTTGCTCTATGTGTACATCCAAGGGCCAGCCGTGCTGCCCTGTTCTGGGCAAATTCCAATTATCCTAAGTCCATCTTTGTGGCACCTGACCACACGACTGAACAGTAGTCCAGGCGCGGCAAAACTAGAGCCTGTAGGGCCTGCCTTGTTGATAGGTGCTGTTAAGAAAGTAGAACAGCTCTTTATTATGGACAGACTTCTCCCTATTTTAGCTACTGTTGTGTCAATATATTTTTTACAATAACAGTTTTACAATCCAGGGTTACTCCAAGCAGTTTAGTCATCTCAACATGCTCAATTCCCACATTATTTATTACAAGATTTAGTTGAGGTTTAGGGTTGAGTGAATGATATGTCCCAAATTACAGCACTGTTAGATGTTTAAATATTTAGGACTAACTTATTCATTTACATTTACATTTAAGTCATTTAGCAGACGCTCTTATCCAGAGCGACTTACAAATTGGTGCGTTCACCTTATGACATCCAGTGGAACAGTCACTTTACAATAGTGCATCTAAATCTTTTAAGGGGGGAGTGAGAAGGATTACTTTATCCTATCCTAGGTATTCCTTAAAGAGGTGGGGTTTCAGGTGTCTCCGGAAGGTGGTGATTGACTCCGCTGTCCTGGCGTCGTGAGGGAGTTTGTTCCACCATTGGGGGGCCAGAGCAGCGAACAGTTTTGACTGGGCTGAGCGGGAACTGTACTTCCTCAGTGGTAGGGAGGCGAGCAGGCCAGAGGTGGATGAAGAGACACTCATTCTGAAACTAACTGCAGCAGTCATTTCAGTTGCTGTAGTAGCTTACGTGTATAGTGGTGAGTCATCCCCATACATAGGCTTTACTCAATGCCAGTGACATGTTGTTAGTAATGATTTTTAAAAGTAAGGGGCCTGGATAGCTGCCCTGGGGAATTCCTGATTCTACCTGGATTATGTTGGAGAGGCTTCTAATTAAGGCATGAATTATATTTTTATTTCTGCGTCCACAGGGTTGAAATATGGTTTCTCTCTGTTTACTATGGTGCTATCCTCAGATAATAGCATCGTTTGCTTTCGCCAAAAACCCTTTTTGAAATCAAACATGTTGGCTGGATTCACAACAAGTGTAGCTTTAATTTGCTATCTTGCATGTGTGATTTAATGAAAGTGTGATTTTTATAGTAATTTATTTTAATTTGGCGCTAGTGTCCCACATATCCCAGAAAGGTTCATGAACATACACCTGTGGAACGGTCGTTAAGACACTAACAGCTTACAGACGGTAGGCCACAGTTATGAAATCTTAAGACTCTAAAGAGGCCTTTCTACTGACTGAATAACACCAAAATAAAGATCCCCAGGGTCCCTGCTCATCTGTGTGAACATACCTTAGGCATGCTGCAAGGAGGCATGAGGACTGCAGATGTGGCCAGGGTAATAAATTGCAATATCTGTACTGTGAGACGCCTAAGACAGCGCTAAAAGGAGACAAGACGGACAGCTGATCGTCCTCTCAGTGTAAGACCATATGTAATAACACCTATACAGGATTGGTACAGCCGGACATCACACCTGCGGGACAGGATGGCAACAACAACTGCCTGAGTTACACCAGGAATGCACAATCCATCAGTGCTCAGACTGTCTGCAATAGAAAGAGAGAAGCTGTACTGAGGGTTTGTAGGAATGAGCATTACACTGTACTCTGGAGCGGGATAGATTTGGAGGTGGAGGGTCCGTCATGGTCTGGGGCAGTGTGTCACAGCATCATCGGACTGAGCTTGTTGTCATTGGAGGCAATCTCAATGCTGTGCGTTACAGGGAAGACATCCTACCCCCTCATGTGGTACCCTTCCTGCAGGCTCATCCAGACATGACCCTCCACAGCATGACAATGCCACCAGCCATACTGCTCGTTCTGTGTGTGGTTTCCTGCAAGACAGGAATGTCAGCGTTCTGCCATGGCCAGCGATGAGCCTGGATCTCAATTGAGCACATCTGGGACCTGTTGGAACGTCAGGGTGAGGGCTAGGGCCATCTCTAATCTTTACAGGAATGTGGTTCTGAATATTGACAGCAACACCTCAACCACTGTCTTTTCTGTAGGGTGTAAAGTACTGAGGGACATTTTTTCTGTTTGTGTTTCAAATCAATGCTTTGTGTATCAAATCGATGCTACCTTTCTAATAACCACTTAGATGGTCCATGCAGGTGACTGACTGATCGTGTATGGAGGAATTCTCAATATCACTGATAAGCAACTTGGCAGTACGCCCAGAACGTTGCTTTAGAACCGAGGTATGTCAGTTTTAAAGTCTCAACTTGGAGAGAGGAAGCCTTTGTGAGGTATTGGTCAGTCACATGCATGATCCAACGTTAATGATGAGTAATATAAGTCATGCAAATATTTCTGTGTAAGCAGTTTATAAGAGAACTGAAGGGAACGCACAGAGAGCTGCTGACAGACGTTCACTATAGTGCATCACGCTTGTTGGAACCTTTCAGCTTGCTGACAAAATAGAGTGATTTATTTAATATTGACTTCAGGTGTCCTTGGTGTTGAATTTCCTCTAGAATCTTGGCGTCACGAAGGTATCAGGGATTCCACTTGTGGAGCATCCCAGTGAAGTTCTGTGGGGGAACACCGATGGTGCATTCCGTGTGAAGGCATGCAAAAGGGAAATTCCTGTCTGACCAAAGACGATGTGGAACCGCTCAGATTATTATTTTACTGTGAGCTGCCCGGGGGAAGATACCTGATCTGTAAACCTCTGAGTGAAACAGCTACTGAATTTCAATAAGTACATTTAAATGAATTTGTATAATAATAAATAAAAAAATGTAAAACAAATAAAATTGAACAAAAAGATCTAGAAGAAGGCTAGAACTAGTCTTAGGAGAAGGCTAGAGTGAGGGAAGGAGAGACCCTACTGACAGTTGTCTGTAGGCGTTTATATGAGACGTGTCTACATGGTCTGGTAATAGCATGAGGTGCTATTTTTGACATTTATTTAGAAGAAGCAGCATGTATGGAGACCATAGCATTTATAACTATATAAACTATTATACTATGGATTCAGAGGGACGGTAGATGCTGAGGGACTATAGATGCTATAACTATAGGGACTAGGGATGCTATTGGGAATATTGATGCTCAGTGGAGACTATGGTGACTATGGAGACTATAGAGTTACCACAGAAGACACATATGTATGCATAGGAGGTAACAACAAGTAATAAGGGGGATTACTGAGTGTGTTTGGAAATTGTACTAAGTGAATGAGAGTATTGTGTGTTTGACTAATTAACTGAACAGGGGTTTAGCCCCGGTGTGAGAGTTGTGTGAGTGTGGGATGACGTTTTTTTCTAAAGAGTTATACAAAGGGTTTGAGTATGGAAAATGGAAATAGTAAGAGTAGGATGAGGGATCTTTGCTAGAAACCAAAAGGGTTGTGTAGTGTAATAGCAAATAAATTGGTAGGTGAGTCTGTGAGAGGCCAACTTGAAAGAAAACACAAGAAAAGTGAAGTGGGACGATTTCAGAAAGTGGGAAAGAGAAAGCAGAAAATGCAAAATATAAATCTGTAAGATGCTACAGCAAGTGGAACCAGAGAAGAGAGAGGAAGAAGAAGAAGAAAAAAAAGAGACAAGCTCTGAAGACAGATGTAAACAACAACTTGTATTTGCATGGGAAACAAAACCACTGTCTGATGTAAAGCCATATATCACTCATGCGGAAAGACAGTTGAAGGAAATGAAAGTAAGGATGGAAAGACACTAAAGAAGGTACAGCTGGACTTCTTCTCTGGGGGAGGAAAAGGACATAGAGAAAATGGTGACAGCTGCTGGAGCTGACAGAGTGAGAGACTGGAGTTGCTACAACTGTGGGAAGGTAGTGCATCTTTCAAGACACTGTCCTGGAGTGGGCCCTGGAGCTGACAGAGGGAGAGACTGGAGCTATTACAACTGTGGGAAGGCAGGGCATCTTTCAAGGCACTGTCCTGGATCAGGAAAAGTCCAAGGAGAGTGGCCGTCCCCACCTGTGGGTGTGCAGGCGAACAACCCATTTGGACGAGGATGAGTGTGCTACCAACCATAGAATGAGGCAGAAACAGAATAAGAAACTAATGAAGAAAACAATGAAGAACAGAAGGAACCTGTAATATGCTAAAATGGACCACCTTTGTCTACCCAAAACCCCCTTATTGATATTTTAGTAAATAAACATACAATTACATTTTTGCTGGACACTGGGGCCGCGGTCTCAGTGTTGAAAATGTCCGCCCTGTCTGTCTCAACTTCAAAGAAGTTGGATATAAAGTTTGGAACGTAGGATAAGGTAACCAATCCATCCAATACTCATAATAATTACAGTCCACACTCAAAAGTGATTACTAGAATGTGTTTAATTTTGGAGTATAGAATAGACCAATTATGTACCAAAGACATCTTAAATCCTTTTATTTTTATTTTTATTCTGCCATGTGTAATAAAGCGGGAAACTATGTATTGTATAACGGCACAATCCTTATTTTAATTAAGTTTTAATCTCCATTATGTGTATGGGTGTTTTGAATCAATCATCACCTTAGAAAGTGCTATCAATTTCTGCCCCTGAACAGGCAGTCAACCCACTGTTCCTAGGCCGTCATTGAAAATAAGAATTTGTTCTTAACTGACTTGCCTAGTAAAATAAAGGTAAAATAAAAATAAATAAATAAATAAGAATTGGTTCTTAATTGATTTGCCTAGTTAAATAGAAGGTTACATTTTTTGTATTAGGCTTATCCATATGCATCCACAATGACCATGGCATCCAACGTCTTTCTTCAAATTGATCAATCACAGTGACGTAAATTTTAAAAGCAAGATACTGTTTTGATGATGTCTTTGATGTGATTTTCGATTGAATTTGTATTGATGTCAGAGTGGTTAGAGGAACAATAGAGCCCTGAGGAGCAGGCCATTGGGAACTTGATGGTCATTAGCGAGTTGGGTATGTCCAGTTGGGAATGTCTAATGAAAGCCTAATGAAATGGAAGGTTTTTTCCTCTCCAATTATCTAATAATCCTGTGAATGCTTCTAGTCAGGAATAATGCCAACTATGGCACCCTATTTCCTATAGTGCACTTCTTTTGACCAGAGCCCATAGGGGCCCAGCTAGCAAAGTGGACTCGGCCCAATCCGGTTTGCCGGACCTGATTTAAATCAGCCAGAGACCGGTTGCCGGGCTCAGCTCAATATATTTAATGACTGCCCAGATTTTTACAAAATAATTATGTAACTAGGCTAATCAGTTAAGAACAAATTATTATTTACAATGCCAGCCTACCAGGGAACAGTGGGTTAAACTGCCTTATTCAGGGACAGAACATAATTTTACCTTGTCAGCTCGGGATTCAATCCAGCAACCTTTTGGTTACTGGCCAAACACTCTAACCACTAGGTTGCCTGTCACCCCAGTACAATCAGTACACTGCCGGTGTCGTGTCAGAATCCTACGAGAAGTGACCTGATGCAAATTCGTATTAATATTACCCAGCCACACCCCTGATAGTGTTCAATTCAGTTGCATTATACTATATCAAAATACAAACAATGAACAAGTAGACATTTACTCATAGCTTAGAATTGTATGTTATTATTTTTTAACAGGAAATGTATTATATATATATATATATATATATATATATATATCGTTTTTAAAAAATCACATAGGGAAGAGTCCACATAAACAACATCAACTACAGTCTCCTGCTGCAGCATGGCCTGTGACTAAAACTGGCTTGTCACTAAAATAGCCTTTTACTACAACCAATACCATTTTGGCCAGTTTTATGGTAAAGAGATGAAGTGTATAATGTGCATGGCCTTTAAGTGATGACTGAATACTATCTCAGGGATTCCTTTTGAAAACTTCTTAGGTACAATAATGTTTTGTTGTTATAAGACTGATGTCAGAGTTTGAACATGCAACCTCTGATGGTTGTAGTGAAGTATCATGTGAAAAAATATCACAGTCATTGTCTTATCCACAACATGTCCAGACAGTGAATATAAGGAAATATAATTATATAATATATAATTCTGCATCGTTTTTCAGTGGTGAGAATTAATCAAAAGCAAAGACAGCATAGTCTTATAGCGACCAAATGAAGTTGCAGCTGTGTAAAAACATCATACCTCAAAAATAGAGATAGTACCGTGTAAATGGGGCGGCAGAGTAGCCTAGTGGTTAGAGCGTTGGACTAGTAACCAAAAGGTTGCAAGTTTGAATCCCCGTGCTGACAAGGTACAAATCTGTCGTTCTGCCCCTGAACAGGCAGTCAACCCACTGTTCCTAGGCCGTCATTGAAAATAAGAATTTGTTCTTAACTGACTTGCCTAGTAAAATAAAGGTACAATAAAAATAAATAAATAAATAAGAATTGGTTCTTAATTGATTTGCCTAGTTAAATAGAAGGTTACATTTTTTTAAATAAAAAATAAATAAAAAATAGCCATATCTAAATGAACAAGCCTACAGCCTATGGCATGGCACATAGCCAGAAAACAGAATGTAGGCCTGTATCAGCGGTATGTATATGCGTTGACAACTGGAGAAGATAAACGTGTATTAAATTACCGCGAGACCCTTAGTATTTTGCATGACAATAATCGTCTGACAAAATTAAATGACCACCACAGCCTTATGTGCCTCGACTGGCTCAAGCGGATCCCTAAAACATACTGATTAACTTAAATGTAATGTCAAAATGTTGATTTCCAGCTAAAAAGAAATACCTAAAAGTAATTGCTATTCATGTGTAGTTACATGATTCTGACATTCCGAAACGTGGTATATTTGGAAAGAAGACATCTGGAAAATTAGGAAGAAATTATCAGAAGATAGGAGGTACATAGTTCAGAACACACAAGATCAAACACACACAAAATAACAATTTTTTATGTTTTTTTATTTTGAAAGTAATCTTTCAATTGACAAGCTGTAAGTGAATTATTGATGCCTAGAGCTGGAAACACATCAGATGGCTTCCACAACATGTGAACAATATCAGAAAAAATGGTGTTGATAGACCTAACAACTTGAAATTGGCAGATGTTTTAGTAAGTGCTGTCAGGTGTGATCACGGGACGTTTTCATCAAGTTATACATAATCAGATAACATTGCAATAGGAACATTGCGATTTGTTCCTACCAAGCTAAGGATTAATTTTCTACTCCCATGTAGCTATAGCTCAAATCTAAGCTTACCTTGTAAGATGTTTGGTGAAAACGTGTAAAATAAACATTTGAAATTTCGGGGCAGGTGATCAATAATGGTAGGTTACAGGCAGGAAAATGAGACATCCTCATGATCTGTGGAGTCCCGGCTTTCGGTGTGAAATCAACCTATTCTGGGTTTATTTCATTTATGCTGTGCAATGCTAACCGGAATCTAGTTATACATTTTTATGCCCCATATATGCTCGTAAGTCACACCAAAGAATTTAAGGTACAGATCAATAACCAAGATACTCAGCTTTCGGCAGACCCTCTGATTTTGCAGGATGGGGCTACTGTTCTCATACCAGATTGAATTGAGTTTAAAAATCAAATAGGGTCCCAAAATATGGGGACCTTAATTTTAGAGGTTTCAGTGTTGTGGCTGGTGACTGACGGGTACTCACAGGAGGAGTGGCTGCTAGGGAAACTCTTGCGTCCCTCTGACACTAGGTCTGGTTCTCCGGTGCACAGCATCTTAATATTCACCTGTCCATCTGGGAAACAGCGCTGATAGTAGTCTGGCCTGGGCCTGTAGAGAATGGAAAAAATACACTTAAATCAATCACTCTCTTAATTAACCTCTTCGGGATCGGTGCCCCCACCCCAACCACCCCACTCCACGGGACGGTTGCGCTAATGTAGGCAAATGTGATTAACATGACGTTGTAAATAACAAGAACATTTCCCAGGACATAGACATACAGTATCTGATATGGGAAGAAAGCTTAAATTCTTGTTAATCTAACTGCATTGTCCAATTTACAATAGCTTTTACTGTGCAAGAATATTAATAAACCAATTAGGCACATTTGGGCAGTATTGATACAACATTTTGAACAGAATTGCAATGGTTCATTGAATCAGTCTAAAACATTGCACATACACTGCACCTAACCTTGATTCGTACATTGTGACCTTTCCCTTGCATTTCAAAGATAAAAAAATATGCATCTTTATCTTTTACCCAGATTTAATGTGTGATATTCTCCTACATTAATTTCACATTTCCACAAACTTCAAAGTGTTTCCTTTCAAATTGTGTCAAGAATATGCATATCCTTGCATCAGGTCCTGAGCTTCAGGCAATTAGATTCGGTTTTGTAATTTTAGGCATAAATTGAAAATAAGGGTCGGATCCTGAAGAGAAAGAGGTTTGTTATTGCTTATGCCACCTGAAGTTAACTTTCAATACTGTAAGGGGTGCGTAAACTGGTGGCAGGGATGTCAAACGCAGAGCAGAACTTGGTGAGTAGCCGGAGCCGTTTAGCATACAAAACAACATACACATGGGTACAAAACACGTAGCGCACCAGTAACACATAGCACGAGTACTTACAAATAAACAATTCCAGACAAGGAGGGGGGAAACAGAGGGAAAATATACAACATGTAATTAGTTAATTGAAACCAGGTGTGTGCGAAAACAAGACAAAACAAATGGAACATGAAAAATGGATTGGCGATGGCTAGAAGACCGGTGACACCGCCACGAACAAGGAGAGGAACCGACCTCCGCAGAAGTCGTGACAAATACACGAAAAAGGCATTTAGTTACATTTTGAAAATGACACCCAGCATAACTGAATGTTATGCAATCAATCAAGATAAGGTACAGTACTCTACTTGACATATAATCAAACCTTTTCCCAACATGTATAGTGTTTGAGTCTAGTTAGTGTATTGCATTATTTATTTACCTGCCAACTATCAACTTGATAGTGTTTGTGAAGACTCCATTCAAAGCCAGAGCAAGTGAGACAGCTGTAGGACAGAGAAAAACAATTTATTTATTAATGATTCATACCCACTGACTCTTAAAAGTTTTTTTCTTAATATTATTTAAGTGAAATATGTCTGAAGCCAAAAAAGACAGGAAATTCAAAAGCTAATTTGACTTATGCACTAATAAGGCTTTTGATGGAGAAGTAGGTTTACCCCATTACTGTCCTTAGACATTATGTAGATGTTTTCATGTACAAAGATGAAGGCTAATCCTGGACAAAAAAAGCAAGATCAATGGAAAATCTCCAGCCACATTCCGTGAAACCACTCCTTAACCTTACATTTGACCTAGCCTAATACATAAACCTACTCAGATGGGACATGTAGAAGGTAGTTGACAGTTTTTGAACATATTTTGAAGCTATACATGATTTATGTTCTTGTTATAAACAATGGCGTAATGCAGCCTTATATTTTGGGTTATGATAGGGTTTGGGTTAAAATAAGAATTTGTTCTTAACTGACTTTTCTAATTAAACAAAGGTTAAAATAAAAAACAGAATTGCTCGAGGCATTTCTGGTTAGTTATTTTTGTCTTATTTCACTGTAGAGCTCCCAGCCCTGTCCAACATGCCTTAGATATCCCTTTTGTCCCACCCCCCACCGATGCGGTGACCTCACTTGGTTTAACTGGTGCCTCTAGAGACAAAACCTCTCTCATCGTCACTCAATGCCTAGGTTTACCTCCACTGTACCCACATCCCACCATACCCTTGTCTGTACATTATGCCTTGAATCTATTCTTCCACGCACTAGAGGACCAGTTCTTATAGCCTTTAGCCATACCCTTATCCTAGACCTAGTCTGTTCCTCCAGGCCCTGCAGCTCCCAGCACCACTCCTATTCCCCAGGAGCTCTCATTTGTTGACTTCTGTAACCGTAAAAGCCTTGGCTTCATGCATGTTAACATCAGAAGCCTCCTTCCTGAGTTTGTTTTATTCACTGCTTTAGTACACTCCGCCAATCTGGATGTCCAAGCCGTATCTGAATCCTGGTTTAGGAAGTTTAGAAATTTCCATCCCTATCTACAACATTTTCAGACAAGATAGTCCTACCAAAGGTGGCAGAGTTGCAATCTACTGCAGAGATAGCCTGCAGAGTTCTGTCATACTATCCAAGTCTGTGCCCAAACAATTTGAGCTTCTACTTTGAATAATCCACCTGTACAGAAAAAAGTCTCTCACTGTTGCCGCTTGATATAGACCCCCTTCAGCCCCCAGCTGTGCCCTGGACATCATATATGTGAATTGATCGCCCCCCATCTAGCTTCAGAGTTCGTACTGTTAGGTGACCTAAACTGGGATATGCTTAACACCCCGGCAGTCCTACAATCTAAGCTAGATGCCCTCAATCTCACACAAATTATTAAGGAACCTACCAGGTACAACCCTAAATCCGTAACCATGGGCACCCTCTTAGATATTATCCTAACCAACTTGCCCTCTAAATACACCACTGCTGTCTTTGTCTTCAACCAGGATCTCAGCGATCACTGCTTAATTGTCTGCGTCCGTAATGGGTCAAGGTCAAACGACCACCCCTCATCACTGTCAAAAGCTCTGGACAGTTCTAACTTATATGTGGACAACTACAAATATCTAGGATATGTGAATAGAATATGTGGACAACTACAAATACCTGGTGTCTGTAAACACGTATTCCAGACGCACACATTAAGCATCTCCAATCCAAAATTAAATCTATAATCGGCTGCCTATTTCGCAACAAGGTCTCCTTCACTCATGCTGCTGAACATACCTTCATAAAACTGACTGTCCTACTAATCCTTGACTTTGGCGATGTCATTTACAAAATAGCCTCCAACACTCTACCCAGCAAACTGGATGTAGTCTATCACAGTGCCAGCCGTTTTGTCACCAATATACTACCTACCACTGCGACCTGTACGCTCTCATTGGCTGGCCCTCACTACATTTTCATTGCCAAACCCACTGGCTCAAGGTCATCTAATAAGTCTTTGCTAGGTAAAGCCCCACCTTATCTCAGCTCACTGGTCACCATAGCAACACCCGCTCCAAGCAGGTACATTTCACTGGTCATCCCCAAAGCCAACACTTCCTTTGGCCGCCTTTCATTCCAGTTCTCTGCTGCCAATGACTGGAACAAATTGCAAAAATCATTGAAGCTGGAGACATATATGTCCCTCTCTAAATTCAAGCATCAGCTGTCAGAGCAGCTTACCGATCACTGTACCTGTACACAGCAAATCTTTAAATAGCACACCAAACTAGCTCATCCACATATTGTTATTTATCTTTTAGCTCTTTTGCACCCCAGTATCTCTACTTGCACATCATCATCTGCACATCTATCACTCCAGTGTTATGCTAAATGTCTCTCCTTGTTCGGGCGGTGCTCGGCGTTCGTCGTCACCGGTCTTCTAGCCATCATTGATCCATTTTTCATTTTCCATTGGTTTTGTCTTATCTTCCCACACACCTGTTTTCAATCCCATGCATTACCTGTTGTGTATTTAACAGGAGTTTGCTTTGGAGTTTAGGACCTTGGCTGCCGGCGCTGGATGGAGCGACAGGGCCCTGATCGACCATTACCGTTGTAGTCTACGAGAGGACGTCCGTCGGGAGCTGGCCTGTAGATACACCACCCTCACCTTCGACCAGTTGGTGGACATGTCCATCAGGCTGGACAACATGCTGGCTACTCGTGGACGTCTAGATCGGGGTCTGGTTGTTCCATCCTCCCGCACCCTCTCTCCCGAAAATATGGAATTGGGAGGGATGGTGCGCTTCCCGCTCGAGCACCATTCATGGTCGCAGAGGGCACACTGCTGGTCGGTGCCGGGTTGGTTCCTCTGGGAATAGAGAAGGCAGGCAGGGCACCATTCTCATCCAGAGCCCTCTGTTGCACTAATGTTTGTCTCGGTCTCTTTTCCTGATTTTTCCATGCATTCCCAGTATAAGGCGCTAGTAGATTCAGGTGCGGCTGGGAATTTCATTAATAAAAGTTTTTCTCATAGTTTAGGGATCCCTATTGTTTCTGTGGATATGCCTTTCCCTATTCATGCCTTAGATAGTCGAGCATTAGGGTCAGGGTTTATCAGGGAGGTAACCGCACCTTTGTGTATGATAACGCAGGAGGGTATTCTGTGGTGCTAGGCCTACCCTGGTTAGCTTGTCATAACCCCACTGTTTCTTGGCCACAGAGGGCTCTCACGGGGTGGTCGTAAGAGTGCTCAGGTAGGTGTTTAGGGGTTTCCGTTGGTGCTACTACGGTGGAAAGTCCAGACCAGGTCTCCACCGTGCGCATTCCCCCCGAATATGCCGATTTGGCTCTCGCCTTCTGTAAAAAGAAGGCGATTCAATTACCACCCCATCGACGGGGGGATTGTGCGATAGATCTCCTGGTAGACGCTGCATATCCCAAGAGTCACGTGTATCCCCTGTCGCAAGCGGAGACGGAGGCTATGGAGACATACGTCTCTGAATCCCTGCATCAGGGGTTCATTCAGCCATCCATTTCACCCGTCTCTTCGAGTTTCTTTTTTGTGAAAAAAAAGGATGGGGGTTTACGCCCGTGCATTGATTATCGAGGTCTATATAAAATCACAGTGAAATATAGTTACCCGCTACCTCTGATCAATACGGTTATTGAGTTAATGCACAGGGCATGCTTTTTCACAAAATTGGATCTCAGGAGTGCGTACAATCTGGTGCATATTCGGAAGGGTGATGAGTGGAAGACGGCATTTAGCACCACCTCAGGTCATTATGAATACCTTGTCATGCCATATGGGTTGATGAATGCTCCGTCAGTTTTCCAATCATTTGTAGATGAGATCTTCAGGGACCTGCACGGGCAGGGTGTAGTGGTGTATATCGATGATATTCTGATATACTCCGCTACACGCGCCGAGCATGTATCCCTGGTGCGCAGGGTGCTTGGTCGCCTGTTGGAGCATGATCTATATGTCAAGGCTGAGAAATGCTTGTTCTTCCAACAATCCATCTCCTTCCTAGGGTATCGGATTTCCACTTCAGGAGTGGAGATGGAGAGCGACCGCATTACAGCCATGCGTAATTGGCCGACTCCAACCACGGTAAAGGAGGTGCAGCGTTTTTTAGGGTTTGCCAATTACTACCGGAGGTTTATCCAGGGTTTTGGTCAGGTGGCTGCTCCCATTACCTCACTGCTAAAGGGGGGCCCGGTGCGCTTGCAGTGGTCGGCTGAGGCGAACAGGGCTTTTGGGCACCTGAAGACTCTGTTTACCTCGGTGCCTGTGTTGGCTCATCCGGATCCCTCTTTGCCATTCATAGTGGAGGTGGACGCATCCGAAGCTGGGATAGGAGCAGTGCTCTCTCAGCGTTCGGGTACGTCACTGAAGCTTCGCCCCTGTGCTTTCTTTTTTCGAAGAAGCTCAGCCCAGCGGAGCGAAACTATGATGTGGGGAACCGAGAGCTGTTAGCTGTCGTAGAAGCCTTGAAGGTGTGGAGGCATTGGCTTGAGGGGGCTAAACACCCTTTTCTCATCTGGACTGACCACTGCAATCTGGAGTACATCCTGCAGGCAAAGAGACTGAATCCTCGCCAGGCAAGGTGGGCCATGTTTTTCACTCGTTTTGGGTTTACTCTTTCTTACAGACCAGGCTCCCAGAACGTTAAGGCAGACGCATTGTCTCGGCTGTATGACACAGAGGAGCGATCCATGGATCCCACTCCCATACTCCCAGCTTCGTGTTTGGTGGCGCCTGTAGTGTGGGAGCTGGACGCGGACATTGAGCGGGCGTCACGTGCAGAGCCCTCTCCCCCGGAGTGTCCAGCTGGTCGTCTGTACGTTCCGTCTGCTGTCCGCGACCGATTGATCTATTGGGCTCACACGTCACCGTCCTCTGGTCATCCTGGGATAGGTCGGACGATGCTCTGTCTTGATGGGAGGTACTGGTGGCCCACTTTAGCTAAGTACGTGAGGATTTATGTTTCTTCCTGCTCGGTGTGCGCTCAGTGCAAGGCTCCTAGACACCTGCCCAGAGGTAAGCTACAACCTCTACCCGTTCCTCAACGGCCGTGGTCGCACCTGTTGGTGGATTTTTTGACTGATCTTCCACCTTCACAGGGTTACACCACGATCCTGGTCGTTGTGGATCGGTTTTCTAAGTCCTGTCGTCTCCTCCCTTTGCCCGGTCTTCCTACGGCCTTACAAACTGCAGAGGCCCTGTTTACACACGTTTTCCGGCACTATGGGGTGCCTGAGGATATGCTGTCTGATCGGGGTCCCCAGTTCACATCAAGGGTCTGGAAGGCGTTCATGGAGCGTCTGGGGATCTCGGTTTGTCTTACCTCAGGTTTTCACCCCGAGAGTAATGGGCAGGTGGAGGGAGTTAACCAGGATGTGGGTAGGTTTCTGCGGTCTTATTGCCAGGATCGGCCGGGGGAGTGGGCGAAGTTCGTGCCCTGGGCAGAAATGGCTCAGAACTCACTACGTCACTCCTCCACTAACCTTACCCCTTTTCAATGTGTATTAGGGTATCAGCCGGTTCTGGCTCCTTGGCATCAGAGCCAGACCGAGGCTCCTGCGGTGGACAATTGGTTTCGGCGCGCTGAGGAAACCTGGGAGGCAGCCCACGTCCACCTTCAGCGCGCCATAAGGCGCCAGAAAATTGGCGCAGACCGTCGCCGCAGTAAGACCCCAGTGTTCGCACCAGGGGACAGGGTCTGGCTCTCGACCCGAAACCTGCCCCTCCGCCTGCTCTGCCGGAAGCTGGGTCCGCGGTTTGTGGGGCTGTTTAAAGTCCTGAGGAGAGTGAACGAGGTATGTTATAGGTTACAACTGCCCACTAATTACCGTATTAACCCCTCGTTCCATGTGTCTCTCCTCAGGCCGGTAGTGGCTGGCCCCCTCCAGGAGGCTGAAGTGCGTGATGTTCCTCCACCTCCTCTAGACATCGAGGGGGTCCCGGCGTACTCTGTTCGATCCATTTTGGATTTGAGACGTCGGGCGAGGGGCCTTCAGTACCTCGTGGACTGGGAGGGTTACGGGCTGGAGGAGAGATGCTGGGTTCCGGTGGAGGACGTGTTAGATCCTTCCATGTTATCATAATTCCACCGTCTCCATCCGGATCGCCCTGCACCTCGCCCTCCGGGTCGTCCCCGAGGCCGGTGTCGACGCGCTGCTGGAGCAGGGGGTACTGTCACGACTTCTGCCGAAGTCGTTGCCTCTCCTTGTTCGGGCGGTGCTCGGCGTTCGACGTCACCGGTCTTCTAGCCATCATTGATCCATTTTTCATTTTCCATTGGTTTTGTCTTGTCTTCCCACACACCTGTTTTCAATCCCATTCATTACCTGTTGTGTATTTAACCCTCTGTTTCCTCTCATGTCTTTGTCAGAGATTGTTTAATTGTCAGTGTTGTCATTTTGTTGTGTTGGTGCGCGACGGGTCCTCGTACCCATGTTTTTTCATGTCTGTACGTTTTAGTGTTATGGAGCATGTTCTGTTGACATTTATTAAAAGACTCCATTTACACTTCATTTTGACTCTCCTGCGCCTGACTTCCCTGCCACCTATACACATGACGCTGACACTAAATTGTAATTATTTCGCCTCTATTGAGTATTTATTGCCTTACCTACCTAAATCTTCTACATTTTGCACACACTGTACATAGATTGTTATATTGTGCTATTGACTGTACGTTTGTCTATGTGTAACTCTGTGTTGTTTTTTTCGCACTGCTTTACTTTATCTTGTCCAGCTCACAGTTGTAAATGAGAACTTGTTCTCAACTGGCCTAACTGGTTAAATAAAATAAAAATACATGTATAAGTTATAGTTATTTAAAGTGTCAATCTTTGATTACTTCATACATTTCTTTACTTTTACACACACCCATTGATTCTTGAGACATATTTCTTATATAAGAAATGCCTCTTGAGTTTAGTCAATTGTCAAACCCAATCAGAACCCAAAATAGATGTTTGTTCTATGCTATTTTAAACACTGTTTAGACTTATGGTGGAAATTGTCAGTTTGTATCCACAGCTATCGATTAATTAGAGAGTGGTTACAGTTCTCCACACCCCCATTCTTCAGATTTTTACCAAAATAGTGGCGAGGTACTGGCTTAGTTGTTGTTTGAACTGCAGAATGCCCCTCTAAGAACCAATGGGTGCCTTCGGAAAGTATTCAGACCCCTTGACTTTTTCCACATTTTGTTACGTTACAGTCTTATTTTAAAAATGATTAAATTATTTTTTTCTCTCAATCTACACACAATACCCCATAATGCAAAGCAAAAACAGGTTACTAGACATTTTTGCTAATTTATATATTTTTTAAAAACGTATCACATTTACATAAGTATTCAAACCCTTTACTCAGTACTTTGTTGAAGCACCTCTGGCAGCAATTACAGCCTCGAGTCTTGTTGGGAATGACGTTACAAGCTTGGCACATCTGTATTTGGGGAGTTTCTCCCATTATTCTCTGCAGATCCTCGCAATATCTGTCAGGTTGGATGGGAAGCATCGCTGAACAGCTATTTCCAGGTCTCTACATAGATGTTCAAGTCCGGAATCTGGCTGGGCCACTCAAGGACAGTCAGAAACTTGTCCTGAAGCCACTCCTGCGCTGTCTTCAAATCAAATGTTATTTGTCACATGCGCCAGCTGTAGACCTTATCGTGAAATGCTTACTTACAAGCCCTTAACCAACAATGCAGTTTAAAAAAACAAGTGTTTCGTAAAAATATCAAATAAAAGTAACAAATAATTAAAGAGCAGCGTTAAAATAACAGTAGCGAGGGGATACAGGGGATACCGGAACAGAATCAATGTACGGAGGCACCATTTGGTGGAGGTAATATTTACATGTAGGTAGAGTTAAAGTGACTATGCATAGATAATAAACAGATAGTAGCAGCAGCATAAAAGAGGGGGTCAATGCAAATAGTCATTTGATTAGCTGTTCAGGAGTATTATGGCTTGGAGATAGACCCAAACTTCCTCCATTTGGGAATGATGGAGGCCACTGTGTTCTTGGTACCCTTCCCCAGATCTGTGCCTTGACAGATCTGGGGACAGTTCCTTTGACCTCATTGCTTGGTTTTTGCTCTGACATGTACTGTCAAACTGTGGGGCCTCATATAGACAGGTGTGTGCCTTTTCAAATAATATCGAATCAATAGAATTTACAAAAGGGGGACTCCAATCAAGTTGTAAAAAGATCTCATGGATGATCTCATGGATGATCAATGAAAAGAGTCTCATAGCAAAGGGTCTGAATAATTATGTAAATAGGGTATCTGTTTTTATTTTATATCAATGTGCAAAAATGTCAAATCTGTTTTTGCTTCGTCATGGGGTTTTGTGTGTAGATTGATGAGGATTTCTTTGTATTTAATCCATTTAAGAATAAGGTTGTAATGTAACAAAATGTGGAAAAAGGAAGTGGTCTAAATATTTTCTGAATGCACTGTATATCATTCAGGGCTCATTTGTAAAATAGACCTTAGTCTCAGTATGACTTCCTGGTAAAATAAAGGTAAAGTAAATTAAAATATTACATTCATGGGCAAACAGAGAGTAGCCCTACTAAAGCAAATGACCATTCCCCGAGAGCTTGCAGCAGAAGAACTTGCATTACGTGTTGATACAATGTTGAAATCAGTTTTAGATTGAACTGGAATAATCAGTCTTCTGGACTGAAAGCACATCTGTGTTGTGCTATATAGCCATCAAAACAAGAATGTTCCACATATTTTTGGCAAAAAGTCTCAGTCATCAGAGGTTTGATTATTCAGTGGCGGAATGAGAGCTCCAAAGTCAATCCAGTTGAATGCGTCACGTTGCAAAACTGAATAATCTTTCCTGAAATCCAGGAGATGGATTGAAGGTCCAGACTTTCTGCTGAGGGTGGAGTCTCAGTAGAGACTAGAGATGCCAGAGGACCTGAGCCCCAATTCCTTTTGATGACCCTGAGGTAAAGAAACTTAGACCAATTTGTAATTATATAGTCCTTTATGACCATATGTACCTCTGTGATTAATTATTATTGACTATGTGCAAAAGTTAATTTAATTGTTTCCACACCCAGCATGCGTCACGTGCGTAATGGTCAAGTGAGGTGAAAAATATATTTTGGGATGCGAGCACTCTGTTTCGGATCTAAATGTCAATGAAGCGGTGAATTGGGAGCATAAACAGTGTGAGGGCCTTCCTGTTCTTCCTGACGTAAAGACATCACTGTTAATTGCATAGTGGTGAAATAAGAAAATAACCCTAAAAGTCAACTAATTGAACACTTTTCATAGTGGAGTAATTTGAAAAGGGCAGCAGCTTGGAAGCTGAAAGTCAAGACGACACTGCAGCAAGTGATAAAATAAAATAACCCAAGAACAGTAAGAACAAAGAAAAAGTTGAAGAACAGATGAAGACATTCAAGACATCACTGAGTGGCCAAAGTCTCTCTGCGGACTAGATGATGCAGGCTGAGAAAGCAATCCTACATTTCAGAGGAAATGGCTGATTTGGAAAGAGGCACAAATCTGAAGAGAAACAGCACGGTCTTCAGGCTTGATCTAGTCATGAAGAGTGGCTTGTTGAGAGTTGAAGGAAGGCTAGCCTTGTACGAACTTTCCTAATCTCGAGTGCTCACATTATGTTTTGCTACAGTCTGGCCTCGTCCAGATTCAAACCATTTGAGCCCTCCCTCTCCTTCCATCAAATGAACGGACCAATCACCGTCCTCTGATAATCTGTGGAGAGGGTTAAATTGATGACGACAACGAGAATAAACTGTAGTGGGCGCTGTCTATGGCTGCTCTTGAGGAGGTTGGTGTTGATTCTGCTATAGCATCAGTTATATCAGAACAGGACGGCATAACTTAATTGAAAGCACAGCAAATAACTGCATTGAATGCTTTTAGAGAGAGAGAGAGAGAGAGAGAATTCTATCTTAGTCCTATATTGACGCTTTGCCTGTTTGATGGTTCGTTGGAGGACATAGCGGGATATTATATAAACTTCTCCCGCTCCTTGAAAGCGGCAGCTCTACTATATCTCAGTGCAGATGTTGCCTGTAATCCGTGGCATCTGGTTGGGGTTAATACAGTTGAAGTCATAAATTTACATACATACAACTTAGCCAAATACATTTAAAAACTCAGTTTCTCACAATTCCTGACATTTTACTTCTTATTGCTGGGGGGCAGTATTGAGAAGCTTGGATGAATAAGGTAACCAGAGTAAACTGTCTGCTACTCAGGCCCAGAAGCTAAGATATGCATATTATTAGTATATTTGGATGGAAAACACTGAAGTTTCTAAAACTGTTTGAATGATGTCTGTGAGTATAACAGAACTCATATGGCAGGCAAAAACCTGAGAAAAAAAAATCGAACCAGGAAGTGGGAAATCTGAAGTTTGTAGGTTGTCAAGTCTTTGCCTATCCAATATACAGAAGAAAATTTGGTCCGATTGTATTCCTAAAGCTTCCACTAGATGTCAACAGTCTTTAGAACCTTATTTCAGGCTTCTACTGTGAAGGGGGGGAGAGTAAGAGCTGTTTGACTCAGGTGTCTGGCAGAAAGCCATGCGCTCAGTGAGAGTTAGCTGCGTTCCTTTTTGCTTTCTAAAGACAAAGGAATTGTCCGGTTGGAATATTATTGAAGATTTAACCTTTTGCGACGAGCAATCCCGTATCCGGGAGCGTAATTATAGCCTCAAGCTCATTACCATAACGCAACGTTAACCTCTTTAGTCGACCCTCTACTTTTTTGAACATTTTGTTAAAAATCGCGCAACATTTCAGCGCCCTGCTACTCATGCCAGGAATATAGTACATTCATATGGTTAGAATGTGTGGATAGGAAACCCTCGGACGTTTTTAAAACTGGTTAAATCACGACTGTGGCTATTACATAACGTGCGTTACATCGGAAAGCGCAGGAAAACCTGATCACAGAAAATGGAAATAAATATCCTTGCGCCACTTCAAGCAATTGTTAACAGTGAGCGGAATTAGATAAGACCGAGCATTCAACTCCCACAGCATCCCCATGTTGTCTAGAGTCTTGTGAATTGAATCATCATTGATTCTTGGTTGAACCGAAAGAGGGGCACGACTTACCTCCGGTCTCCGCCCAGATCATTCCGGAAGAGCTCTCTCCTGAATTTTTTTCCAAGATGACAGCTAATGATATTTACATCGCCTACGGATGATTTGTATCGCTTATTAACGTTTACTAATACCTAAAGTAGCATTACAAACGTATTTCGAAGTGTTTTGTGAAAGTTTATCGTCTACTTTTTGAATTTTAAAAAATGACGTTACGTTGTGAAATCGCTGTTTTTTTCGTTTATCACACAGTCTACATATAACGATATCTTGGCTTTATATGGCCCGATTTAATCGAAATAAAGACCCAATAGTGTTTATGGGACATCTAGGAGTGCCAACAAAGAAGATGGTGAAAGGTAATGACTGTTTTCTATTTTATTGTGCGGTTTGTGTAACGCCGAAATGCTAATTATTTTGTTTACGTCCCCTGCTGTGCTTTTCTGTTGTAGTGTATTGGTGCATGCTATCAGATAATAGCTTCTCATGCTGTCGCCGAAAAGCATTTTAAAAATCTGACTTGTTGCCTGGATTCACAACGAGTGTAGCTTTAATTTGATACCCTGCATGTGTATTTTAATGAACTTTTGAGTTTTAACTAATACTATTAGCATTTAGCGTAGCACATTTGCATTTCCAGAGCTCTAGTTGGGACGCAAGCGTCCCAAGTAGAGGCAAGAGGTTAACTATTCATGAAAATCGCAAATGAAATGAAATAAATATATTGGCTCACAAGCTTAGCCTTTTGTTAACAACTCTGCATCTCAGATTTAAAAAAAATGCTTTTCAACCATAGCTACACAAGCATTTGTGTAAGAGTATTGATAGCTAGCATAGCAATAAGCCTAGCATTCAGCAGGCAACATTTTCACAAAAACAAGAAAAGCATTCAAATAAAATCATTTACCTTTGAAGAACTTCGGATGTTTTCAATGATGAGACTCTCAGTTAGATAGCAAATGTTCAGTTTTTCCAAAAACATTATTTGTGTAGGAGAAATCGCTCCGTTTTGTTCATCAAGTTTGGCTAAGAACAAAACCCGTATCCGGGAGCGTAATTATAGCCTCAAGCTCATTACCATAACGCAACGTTAACTATTCATGAAAATCGCAAATGAAATGAAATAAATATATTGGCTCACAAGCTTAGCCTTTTGTTAACAACCCTGCATCTCAGATTTTCAAAAAATGCTTTTCAACCATAGCTACACAAGCATTTGTGTAAGAGTATTGATAGCTAGCATAGCAATAAGCCTAGCATTCAGCAGGCAACATTTTCACAAAAACAAGAAAAGCATTCAAATAAAATCATTTACCTTTGAAGAACTTCGGATGTTTTCAATGAGGAGACTCTCAGTTAGATAGCAAATGTTCAGTTTTTCCCAAAATATTATTTGTGTAGGAGAAATCGCTCCGTTTTGTTCATCACGTTTGGCTAAGAAAAACCCCCGAAAATTCAGTCATTACAACGGCGAACTTTTTTCCAAATTAACTCCATAATATCGACAGAAACATGGCAACCGTTGTTTAGAATCAAACCTCAAGGTGTTTTTCACATATCTATTCGATGATAAGTCACTCGTGGCAGTTTGGTTTCTCCTCTGAACAAAATGGAAAAATGCACGCACCTGGAGATTACGCAATAGTTTCGACGGAGGACACAGCGGACATCTGGTAATTGTAGTCTCTTATGGTCAATTTTCCAATGATATGCCTACAAATACGTCACAATGCTGCAGACACCTTGGGGAAACGACAGAAAGTGTAGGCTCATTCCTTGCGCATTCACAGCCATATAAGGAGACATTGGAACACAGCGCATTCAGAATCTGGCTCACTTCCTATATGAAATTTCATCTTGGTTTTGCCTGTAGCATTAGTTCTGTGGCACTCACAGACAATATCTTTGCAGTTTTGGAAACGTCAGAGTGTTTTCTTTCCAAAGCTGTCAATTATATGCATAGTCGAGCATCTTTTCGTGACAAAATATCTTGTTTAAAACGGGAACGTTTTTCATCCAAAAATGAAATACTGCCCCCGGAGGTTCAAGAGGTTAAGATAAAAACATCCTAAAGATTGATTCTAAACATCGTTTCACATGTTTCTACAAACTGTAATGGAACTGTTGTCTGAACTAAGTGCCTGCCCCTTGTGAATTTGGATTTGTGAACCAAAAGCACGAACAAAAAGGAGTTGGACATAAATGGTGGACTTTATCGAACAAAACAAACATTTATTGTGGAACTGGGATTCCTGGGAGTGCATTCTGATGAAGATCATCAAAGGTAAGTGAATATTTATAACGCTATTTCATACTTCTATTGACTCCACAACATGGCGCGTATCTGTATGGTTTGTTTTGGTCTCTGAGCACAGTACTCAGATTATTGCATGGTGTGCTTTTTCCGTTAAGCTTTTTTAAAAATCTGACACAGCAGTTGCATTAAGGAGAAGTGTTTCTATAATTCCATGCACAACACTTGTATCTTTAATCAATGTTTATTATGAGTAATTCTGTAAATTGATGTGGCTCTCTGCAAAATCACCAGATGTTTTGGAAGCAAAACATTACTGAACATAACGGTGCCAATGTAAATGGAGGTTTTTGGATTTAAATGTGAACTTTATCAAGCAAAACGTACATGTATTGTGTAACATGAAACCCTATGCGTGTCATCTGATGAAGATCATCAAAGGTTAGTGATTAATTTAATATCTATTTCTGCTTTTGTGACTCCTCTCTTTGGCTGGAAAAATGGCTGTGTTTTTCTGTGACTAGGTGCTGACCTAACATAATCATATGGTATGCTTTCGTCGTAAAGCCTTTGTGAAATTGGACACTGGTGGGATTAACAACACGTTTATCTTTAAAATGGTGTATAATACTTGTATGTTTGAGGAATTTTAATTATGGGATTTCTGTTGTTTGAATTTGGCGCCCTGCACTTTCACTGGCTGTTGTCATATCAATCCCATTAATGGGATTTCCGCTGTGAGAAATGAATCCTAGTAAAAATTCTCTGTTTTAGGTCAGTTAGGATCACCACTTTTTTTTAAGAATGTGAAATGTCAGAATAATAGTAGAGAGAAGGATTTATTTCAGCTTTTATTTCTTTCATGACATTCCCAGTGGGTCAGAAGTTTACATACACTCGTTCAATTAGTTTTTGGTAGCATTGCCTTTAAATTGTTTAACTTGGGTCAAACGTTTCGGGTAGCCTTCCACATGCTTCCTACAATAAGTTGGGTGAATTTTGGCTCCTTCCTCCTGACAGAGCTGGTGTAACTGAGTCAGTTTTGTAGGCCTCCTTGCTCGCACACGCTTTTTCAGTTCTGCCCACAAATGTTCTATTGGATTGAGGTCAAGGCTTTTTGATGGCCACTCCAATACCTTTACTTTGTTGTCCTTAAGCCATTTTGTCACAACTTTGGAAGTATGCTTGGGGTCATTGTCCATTTGGAAGACTGTCTTGAGATGTTGCTTCAATATATCCACATCATTTTCCTACCTCATGATGCAGTCTATTTTGCGAAGTGCACCGGTCCCTTCTGCAGCAAAGCAATCCCACAACATGATGTTGCCACCACCGTGCTTTATGGTTGGGATGATGTTCTTCGGCTTGCAATCCTCCCCCTTTTTCCTTCAAACAAAACGATGGTCATTATGGCCAAACAGTTCTATTTTCGTTTCATCAGACCAGAAGACATTTCTTAAAAACCGTAGTCTGTCTTTTTTTGGCGGGTTTTGAGCAGTGACTTCTGCCTTGCTGAGCGGCATTTCAGGTTATGTTGATATAGGACTCATTTTAATGTGAATATAGATACGTTTGTACCTGTTTCATCCAGCATCTTCACAAAGTCCATTGCTGTTGTTCTGGGATTGATTTGCACTTTTCGCACCAAAGTACGTTTATCTCTAGGATACAGAACGCGTCTCCTTCCTCAGTGTGACAGCTGCGTGGTCCCATGGTGTTGAGACTTGCGTACTATTGTTTGTACAGATGAACTTGGTACCTTCAGGCATTTGAAAATTGCTCCCAATGATGAACCAGACTTGTGGAGGTCTACAAACGTTTTTTCTGAGGTCTTTTCTGATTTCTTTAGATTTTCCCATGATGTCAAGCAAAGAGGTGTTGAGTTTAAAAGTAGGCCTTGATATACATCCACAGGTACACCTCCAATTTTGTCAAATTATGTCAATTAGCCTATCAGAAGCTTCTAAAACCATGACATCATTTTCTGGAATATTCCAAGCTATTTAAAGGCACAGTCAACAGTGTATGTAAGCTTCTCACCCACTGGAATTGTGATAGTGACATAATCTGTCTGTAAACAATTGTTGGAAAAATGACTTGTGTCATGAACAAAGTAGATGTCCTAACCGACTTGCCAAAACCGTAGTTTGTTAACAAGAAACTTGTGGAGTGGTTGAAAAACAGGTTTTAATGACTCCAACCTAAGTGTCTGTAAACCTCTGTCTTCAACTGTACTTACAGTCACTGTGGGGATGACTTCATTGATGAAGCCAGTGACTGATGTGGGGTACTCCTCAATGCCATCGGAAGAATCCCGGGACATATTCCAGTCTGTGCTAGCAATAAAGTCCTGTAGCTTAGCATCTGCTTCAACTGACCATTTTAGGTGTATCAGAAAACAAAACTGTAAAATTACGAATCAGACCGACCAACTCGTGTCGCCTATCAGCAGTTAGATGAGTGAGAAGGTTGTCCAAAACATCCAGCAGTGTACAGGCATCGTCGGAAATGCTAGAGCAACACACATAAAATAACAGGGATTGAGGTGGCTCGGGAGACTTCCGGTCATCCTGGAGCACCGCATGTCCGAACACAAGGTAATTTGGACTGAAACCTGTGCTCTCTTTTGAAACCTCCCTGGCAACTAGCAGTAACCAAGGCAACCCCTCCTCCCAATCCTTATCCATCTCCATACAATAAGCACTTAATAAAGATTTAAGAGTTGATGGAAACATTCCAGCGCTGCTTGACTCTGCACGTGATAGGCGCTAGCCAAATTGTGGTTAATATGGAGCTGTTGGAGAACCTGACCAAACAGATTAGAGGGGAAATTAGAACATTGGTCACTTTGAATAACCTTGGGGATTCCAAACAGCGAGATAAACAGAGTTCAAAGCTTTTAACACAGACTTAGTCATAATAGACCGGAGAGGATAAGCAGCAGGAAACCTGGTGGTCTGCCTTCACAGTGAACAGGTAACTAATACCATTCTTATAGCGAGGCAGAGGGCCAACACAGTCGATAATCAGATACTCAAAATGTTGGCTGACTACCGGAATAGGAAACAGTGGTACCGGCGTAATAGCTTGATTAGGTTTACCCATTAATTGACAGGTGTAACAGGTTTTGATGAACGCAGAAACATCTCTCTTTAACCTAGGCCAAAAGAAATGTCTCATGTGATTGTAAGTTTTCCTCATGCACAGATGTCCAGCAACATCGTCATGGGAAGTGTTCAGCACCAACTCACAAAGGTTAACTGGTCCAAAAACCTGACTAATAGCCTCCCCACAAAACTACTACTATGAGACACCCACTTTCTCATCAGGACATCAACCTGGAGAAAATAACATGGGTGACATCTCCCAACTGTTCCACAGGCACAATTTTGTCAAGAAACTCTTCTAATGTGGGGTCAGTCCGTTGCTCCTTGATTTGATCAGAGCGGGACACAGATATCGGGATAACAGGGAAAGTAGTGGCAGATTTCTTTGTAACATCATCATTAGCCGGCGCAGTGACCAGGTCATCACAGATCATGGAACGAATCACCAAGCATGCAGGGAACACCTCTGAGAAACTCTGCGCGCTCTCATCGGGAATCCCTACAAATGACAGCTTACAGGAAACCACTAGAGATGGAGACATTACAGACCATACACACTCACCAGCCAAGTTATTCCCAAGGATAATGTTGATACCCTCAATAGGCAATGGAGGACCCATCCCTACGACAACCTCACTTTTCACCGGTTCAGAATCCAACATCAGTTTATGCAATCGAACTGACAGTGTTCAAATCAATTACCTGTGTACCTCAGGATCTTCACTGGCACTGGGTTGTTTCTTCCTAACAGAGAAACAACAGCCACCACTCATTCTGATAACGGGGCTCTGCAAAGCCACTTTTCAAAACATACTCATCCGCCAAGACCGCAGCTTCAGAGACAGTCTCACTTTCGTTTGTACGTGGCTATATGATCAGGGATTGCATCTTTAAATTGCTCTAGCACAATCAGATCGCAGAGCCCCTGGAAAGTCATAACCGCAGAGGTGGAACACCAGCGATTAAACTGTGAAGATAACTCTCATGCAAAGTCAACATGAGTCTGTTTACCAGCCTTTTTTAAAGTTCTAAATCGTTGGGGGTCAGTTATCGTCCGGTATGTGGATGATTGGGGCTTTATTCAGGAATGCTTCTTGGGCTACTTTGATGTGTCAAGTGGACGAGATGCACAGTCTCTGTTTAACTTCATGGACAAACTTGTTCAAACCTACGATTTCATTTGTGAAATGTATCTGCTATTTGTATTTCAATCAATCAATCAATTGTCTTTATAAAGCCCTTTTTACATTAGCCGATGTCACAAAGTGCTATTGTTAAGGGAATTTGTATCTATAATGACTAATTATGTATACATTTTAATCAGGATGTACTAATCAGAATACTACTATGTTACTGTACATGTACTAATCAGAATACTATTATCTTACTGTATATGTATGAATTTTCTTTCTTGATCCCAGTACTGAATATAATGTGTGTGAATGTGGTTAAGAGTTAGAACAATGACTGTCTGTTCCTTGGTACAAATGAATCAGACTGGCTAAAATGCTCATCTACACGAGAAAACCTTGACTCATAAATTATATTAAATTGGTAGGGAGACGGATGTGGGAAGGCTTGAGATACAGCCTTTGTACTGGAACGGAGATGGCACGGGTTGGTGCTGGAACTAATGACGTCATTTTCAGTTTATAACCTGTGGTAACCTGTATCGTGTTCAGTACTCTGGTGAATAAAGGCTGCTATTTGACTTTAGACCGGGCTCTGTCTATTTCTATAAAATAAGGGTCATACAAATTCTTATGAATTGACAGAGTGTTTAATTTTAATTGGGAATTAAAACAGAGGAATTAAATTCCTTCAATAGCTATACAGAAACCCAGCCTAAAACCCCAGAGAGCTAGAAATGCAAATGTTGTAGCACGGTGGCTAGGAAAAACTCCCTAGAAAGGCAGGAACCTAGGGAGAATCCTAGAGGGGAACCAGGCTCTGAGGGGTGGCCAGTCCTCTTCTGGCTGTGCCAGGTTGAGATTATAACAGTACATAGCCAAGATGTTCAAACGTTCATAGATGACCGGCAGGGTCAATTAATAGTAATGATGACAAAGGTTGTATAGGTCAGTACCTCAGGACTAAATGTCAGTTGGCTTTTCATAGCCTAGCATTGAGAGATAGAGACAGCAGGTGCGGTAGAGAGAGTCGAAAACAGCATGTCCGGGACAAGGTAGCACGTCTGGTGAACAGGTCAGGGTTCCATAGCTGCAGGCAGAACAGTTGAAACTGTAGCAGCACCACAACCAGGTAGTCCTGAGGCATGGTTCCAGGGCTCAGGTCCTCCGGGAGGGGAGGGAAAGGGAGAGAATTAGAGGGAGCATACTTAAATTCACACAGGACACAGGAGCAATACTCCAGACATAACAGACTGACCCTAGCCCCCGACACAAACTATTGCAGAATAAATACTGGAGGCTGAGACAGGAAGGGTCGGGAGACACTGTGGCCTCATCCGACAATAACCCTGGACAGGGCAAAACAGGCAGGATATAACCCCACCCACTTTGCCAAAGCACAGCCCCCACACCACTAGAGGGATATCTTCAAACCACCAATGTACTACACTGAGACATGGTTGAGTATAGCCCACGAAAATCTCCCCCACGGCACACACCCGTGGGGGGCGCCAAACCCGGACAGGAAGATCACGTCAGTGACTCAACCCACTCAAGTGACGCACCCTCCTAGGGACGAGATGGAAGAGCACAAATAAGCCAGTGACTCAGCCCCCGTAATAGGGTTAGAGGCAGAGAATCCCGGGTTGAGAGAGGGGAGCTGGCCAGGCAGAGACAGCAAGGGCGGTTCGTTGGTCCAGTGCCTTTCCGTTCAGCTTCACACCCCTGGGCCAGAATACACACAATCATAGGACCTCCTGAAGAGATGAGTCTTCAATAAATACTTAAAGGTTGAGACCGAGTCTGCGTCTCATGTGGATAAGCAGACCATTCCATAAACATGTTGCTCTATAGGAGACAGCCCTGCCTCCAGCTGTTTGCTCAGAAATTCTAGGGACAATACGGAGGCCTGCATCTTGTTACCATAGCGTACTATATACAGTAGGTATGCAGGACCAAATCAGAGATAGGTAGAAGCAAGCCCATGTAAGGCTTTGTAGGTTAGCAGTAAAACCTTGAAATCAGCCCTAGCCTTTACAAGACGCCAGTGTAGAGAGGCTAGCACTGGAAAAATATGAATAAATGTTTGACTTTCAGTCAAGATTCTAGCAGCCGTGTTTAGCACTAACTGAAGTTTATTTAGACTTTATCTGGGTAGCCGGAAAGTAGAGCATTGCAGTAGTAGTAGTAGTGGTAATCTAGAAGTGACAAAAGCATGGATTAACTTTTCTGGACAGAAGGTTTCATATTTTTGCAATGTTACGATGATGTACACAAGCTGTCCTTGAAATAGAGAGTAATACCGAGGACCTTCACATTTTTATTTGAGACGACTGTACAACCATCAAGATTAATTGTCAGATCCAACAAAAGATCTCTTTGTTTCTTGTGACCTAAGAACTAGCATCTCTGTTTTGTCGGATTTTAAAAGTAAAACATTTGCCGCCATCCACTGCCTTATGTCTGAAACTCAGGCTTCCAGGGAGGGCAATTTGTGGGCTTCACCATGTTTCATCTAAAAAGTACAGCTGTCTGTCATCCACACAGCAGTGAAAGTCAACATTGTGTTTCCGAATGATATCACCAAGAGGTAAAATATATAGTGAATACAATAGTGGTCCTAAAACTGAACATAGAGGAACATCGAAACACACATAGAGGAACACACTTACATTTGAGGACAAACCATCAACAGAGACAAACTGACAGTCTTTCCGACAGATAAGATCTAAATCAGGCTAGAACCTGTCCGTGTAGACCAATTCAGGTTTCCAATCTCTCCAAAAGAATGTCATGATCGATGGTGTCAAAAGCAGCATTAAGGTCTAGGAGTACGAGGACAGGTGCAGAGCCTTGGTCTGAAGCCATTAAAAGATAATTTAGCAACTTCACGAGTGCGTTCTCAGTGCTATGATGGGGTCTAAAACCAGACTGAAACGTTTTGTATACATTGTCTTCAGGAAGGCAGTGAGTTACTGCAACAGCTTAACAAAAAAATGGAGAAATTGGAGATCTTAGTTTTTAATATTTTCTGGGTAAAGATTTGGCTTTTTCAAGAGAGGCTTTATTAATGCCAGTTTTAGTGAGTTTGGTACACATCCGGTGGATAGGGATCCGTGTATTACTGTCGACATAGGAGGGCCAAGCACAGGAAGCAGCTCTTTCAGTAGTTTAGTTGGAATTAGGGTCCTTGAAGAGGCCATCACTAGTTTCATGAAAAAAGTTTCATAAAAAATCTTGAGTATCTCCCTTGATCCTAGGTCCTGGCAGAGTTGTGCAGACTCAGGACAAATGAGCTTTGGAGAAATACATAGATTTAAAGAGGAGTAATTTGCTTTCTAATGATCATGATCTTTTCGTCAAAGAATTTCATGAATGTATCACTGCTGAAGTGAAAGCCATCCTCTCTTGAGGAATGCTATATAGTTAGCTTTGCAACAGTATCAAAAATACATTTGGGATTGTTCTTATTCTAATCAATTAAGTTGGAAAAATGATTGAGCAGCAGTGAGGGATCTTTGATATTGCACGGTACTGTCTTTCCAAGCTAGCTGGAAGACTTCCAGTTTGGTGGAGTGCCACATCCGTTCCAATTTTCTGGAAGCTTGCTTTAGGCTCGGCTATTCCGTATACCAGGGAGCTAGTTTCTTATGACAAATGTTTTTTTGTTATTAGGGGTGTGACTGCATCTAGGGTATTACGCAAGGTTAAATTGAGTTCCTCAGTTAGCAGGTTAACCGATTTTTGTACTCCGATGTCATTGGGTAGGTGGAGGGAGTCTGGAAGGGCCAGCTAAGTCCCCTCCTGTTCCCTGACTTAAGAAGTGATGAACACTCCACTCCCATTGTCAACTCTTTCATGACATGAACTGAAGCCATGTCTCAAGTGTCCACTCATCCACTGTCACATTGTATGTTTCCTCTACAAGAACTGTGAGTACCTCTATCAATTTTCTCTCATTACTGTGTGTAGAGTCAATCACATTAACAAACACATTATTACACATTCATGATTTTACTCCTTACTTGGACTAACTCATTCTTAACTCTTTTGTCTAACTGTGTAGTGTGTTGTGTTATTGTTTTTTTGTCTTCCCAGTCAAATTCAATAGGCTGGTGATTAACTGAAGTGTTTTGTTTCATAACAGAAAGTAGATAGGATTTAACATTATAACTAAGCTACTGACTGAATAAGTTATGACTGATTTCCAACAATACCGTTTTCTGCTACTTGTGGCAGTAATGTACAAAATTTGAAAATGTGTTCTTGATATAACTGTAAATGATTCCTGGTTTTTAAGTGAGTTGTGGTAAGAGCTCTTGGAAAGTGAATTTAAGTGGCAATAATTCTGTTGACTGATCTTTGGAATTTAATTTAAGTGAACCAAATTTTATGAGAGTAGACAGTATACATTTCAATAAGCATTTTTGTACGGCTGGCAATGCTTTCCACCTGGCTACCCCTAACCCGGCCAACATCTCAGCACCCTCTGTAGCAACTTGCCCAAGCCCCACGTGCTTCTCCTTCATCCAAATCCAGACAGCTGATGTTCTGAAAGAGCAAAAAAATCTGGATCCCTACAAATCAGCTGGGCTAGACAATCTGGACCATCTCTTGCTAAAATTATCCACAGGAATTGTTGCAACCCTATTACTAGCCTGTTCAATCTCTCTTTCGTATCGTCTGAGATCCCCAAAGATTGGAAAGCTGCCATGGTCATCCCCCTCTTCAAAGGGGGAGACACTCTAGACCCAAACTGTTATAGACGTATATCCATCCTGCCCTGCCTTTCTCAACTCTTCGAAAGTCAAGTTAACAAACAGATCATTGAACATTTCGAATCCCACCATACCTTCTCCACTATGCAATCTGGTTCCCAAGCTGGTCATATGCGTGCACCTCAGCCACGCTCAAGGTCCTAAACGATATCCTATCCGCCATTGATAAAAGACAGAACTGTGCAGCCGTCTTCATCGACCTGACCAAGGCTTTCGACTCTGTCAATCACCGCATTCTTATTGGGAGACTCAATAGCCTTGGCTTCTCAAATGACTGCCTCGCCTGGTTCACCATATACTTCTCAGACAGAGTTCAGTGTGTCCAATCGGAGGGCCTGTTGTCCGGACCTCTGGCAGTCTTCTATGGGGATTTGTACATAGCCTATCTGTAAATACCACACCCAACTACCTCACCCCCATATTATTACTTACCCTCCTGCTCTTTTGCACCCCAGTATCTCTATTTCCACATCATCATCTACACATCCATCACTCCAGTGTTAATGCTAAATTGTATTTTTTTCACCTCAATGGCCTATTTATTGCCTACTTCCCTACTCTTCTACTATTGCACACACTCTACATATATTTTTTTCTATTGTGTTATTGACTGTACGGTTGTTTATGTTAAACTCTGTGTTGTTTGATTTTGTTGCACTGCTTTGCTTTATCTTGGCCAGGTCGCAGTTGTAAATTAGAACTTGTTCTCAACTGGCCTACCTAGTTAAATAAAGGTGAAATAAACAAAATAAATGCAGCTATTCCTGGATGTTGTGTGTCTGCGTCAGCCACATACAGTGGGATAAAAAAGTATGTAGTCAGCCACCAATTGTGCAAGTTCTCCCACTTAAAATGATGAGAGAGGCCTGTAATCTTCATCATAGGTACACTTCAACTATGACAGACAAAATTAGAAGAAAAATCCAGAAAATCACATTGTAGGATTTTTAATGAATTTATTTGCAAATTATGGTGGAAAATAAGTATTTGGTCAATAACAAAAGGTTATCTCAATACTTTATTCTATTTTAGGCAATATTATACCCTTTGTTGGCAATGACAGAGGTCAAACGTTTTCTGTAAGTCTTCACAAGGTTTTCACACAATGTTGCTGGTATTTTGGCCCATTCCTCCATAAAGATCTCCTCTAGAGCAGTGATGTTTTGGGGCTGTTGCTGGGCAACACGGACTTTCAACTCCCTCCAAAGATTTTCTGTGGGGTTGAGATCTGGAGCCTGCCTAGGCCACTCCAGGACCTTGAAATGCTTCTTACGAAGCCACTCCTTCTTTGCTCGGGCGGTGTGTTTGGGATCATTGTCATGCTGAAAGACCCAGCCACGTTTAATCTTCAATGCCCTTGCTGATGGAAGGAGGTTTTCACTCAAAATCTCACGATACATGGCCCCATTCATTCTTTCCTTTACACAGATCAGTCGTCCTGGTCCCTTTGCAGAAAAACAGACCCAAAGCATGATGTTTCCACCCCCATGCTTCACAGTAGGTATGGTATTCTTAGGATGCAACTTAGCATTCTTTGTCCTCCAAACACGACGAGTTGAGTTTTTTTTTTTTTCCTTGATGATATCAGAATCTCGTTATGCAACCATCATACCTGGTCTAGACTGTGTTCTTGCCTGTGGTAATGGTTACAGTGCCTTGCAAAAGTATTCATCCCCCTGGTGTTTTTCCTACTTGTTGCATTACAACCTGTAATTTAAATGGATTTTAATTTTGATTTCATGTAATGGACATACACAAAATAGTCCAAATTGATGAAGTGAAATGAAAAAAATTACTTGCTTAAAAATATTAATAATAATAATTTTAAACTGAAAAGTGTTGCATGCATATGTATTCACCCCCTTTGCTATGAAGACCCTAATTAGGATCTGGTGCAACCAATTACCTTCAGAAGTCACATAAATAGTGAAATAAAGTCCACCTGTGTGCAATCTAAGTATATATACACCTGTTCTGAAATGCCCCAGAGTCTGCAGAACCACAAAGCAAGGGGCACCACCAAGCAAGCGGTACCATGAAGACCAAGGAGCTCTCCAAAAAGGTCAGGGACAAAGTTATGGAGAAGTATAGATCAGGGTTGGGTTCTAAAAAATATCATAATCTTTGAACATCCCACGGAGCACCGTTAAATCCATTATAAAAAAATGGAAAGAATATGGCACCACAACAAACCTGCCAGGAGAGGGCCGTCCACCAAAACTCACGGACCAGGCAAGGAGGGCATTAATCAGAGAGGCAACAAAGAGACCAAAGATAACCCTGAAGGAGCTACAATGCTCCACAACGGAGATTGGAGTGTCCGTCCATAGAACCACTTAAAGCCGTACACTCCACATAGCTTAGCTTTATGGAAGAGTGGCCAGAAAAAAGCCATTGCTTAAAGAAAAAAATAAGCAAACACGTTTGGTGTTCGCCAAAAGGCATGTGGGAAAGTACCCAAACATCTGGTCAGATGAGACAAAAATGTAGCTTTTTGGCCATCAATGAAAATGCTATGTCTGGCACAAACCCAACACCTCTCATCACCCGAGAACACCATCCCCACAGTGAAAGCATGGTGGTGGCAGCATCATGCTGTGGGGATGTTTTTCATTGGCAAGGACTGGGAAATTGGTCAGAATTGAATGAATGATGGATGGTGCTAAATACAGGAAAATTCTTGAGGGAAACCTGTTTCAGTCTTCCAGAGATTTGAGACTGGGATGGAGGTTCACCTTCCAGCAGGACAATGACCCTAAGCATACTGCTAAAGCAACACCCGAGTGGTTTAAGGGGAAACATTTAAATGTCTTGGAATTGCCTTGTCAAAGCCCAGACCCCAATCCAATTGAGAATCTGTGGTATGACTTAAAGATTGCTGTACACCAGCCAACTTGAAGGAGCTGGAGCAGTTTTGCCTCGATGACTGGGCAAAAATCCCAGTGACTAGATGTGCCAAGCTTATAGAGACATACCCCAAGAGACTTGCTGCTGTAATTGCTGCAAAAGGTGACTTTGGTGGGGGAGTGAATAGTTATACACTCTCAAGTTTTCAGTTTTTTTGTTTTATTCCTTGTTTGTTTCACAATAAAAACATATTTTGCCTCTACAATGTAGTTGGCATGTTGTGTAAATCAAATGATACAAGCCCCCCAAAAATAAATTTTAATTCCAGGCTGTAAGGCTTGCGAATACTTTACCTGTTGTGTAATGAGCACAAATAAATATAGCTGTAAACCGTATTACTTTGTTTATTCACCACTGTCTTAATTTAGCTGGTCAGTTTTTTAAGAGCTTGTGTTATTGTCTTAGCATAAAACATGCTGTATGCCTCACATGACAATTTAATCTGACCTGCTAATGTGGCTCCTTCCACCTAAAAGTGACCATGGCTCTTTATTCAAAATTGGCCTTGAACCATGAAAAAATACCAAACTAATAACGTAAAGCCTAAAAAGTAGCATATCTTTACGTCAGAAGGTGGAATGTGATCAGGAATAAATGTTTACCCGACAAAAAGATTGCTCATATTTTGGTAGGTTAAAAAACATTATGCTATTAGAAATAACTTTATGTCACCAGATAATATAGCTTACATGAAAATGCCTGCAAAAATGCATATCTGCAGTAAATGCATTTTCAAATGCACAACTATGCATTTCAGACTTCAAATAAATAGTTGCACTGGCAAACTGAGAAAAAGTGGAATAATGTACAAAGTATGGAAAAACAAGCACACTAATTACCCTATAGTTTAGCCCATTTTAAGGAATAGGAATTGTTCTACTGACTAACATTAGCTATTGTGAAAGACCAAATAAATTAAACAGATGTGTGGTAAATGTGAGTGAGTCATAGTTGGAGGCAAAAATGCTGTCAGGAGACTGCACTTGAGCCTACTTTAATGATTGTTTATTGAGGATTTTTTTGTTTGTTTAAAGCTTATTTTCTGTAACTCTACATAGTGTAACTTGACGCATGGCATGTTTTGTTCAGGCTTTTTCATGATAATATTGATAGGGAAAATAAAGGAGAATATTTTCACAAATGTTTATCCGCTAAGAAATACTGTATGTTGTAATATTGTAATTCATTTGACCCATTATTTATCATTTACATATTTCTCAGAAAATTATTCACATTCAGCAGCTGAGCTACTTCCCAAGCAGTCTTTTTTTGACTCCTTGACTATAGAATGTTGTAGCTCAGCCGCTGAATGTCATAAAGATGAACAATATCCTCATGTGCATCATGAGTCACACAATAGACTACTTACCAAGCAGTCTTTTTTTGACTCCTTAACTATAGAATGTTGTAGCTTAGCCACTGAATGTCACAAAGACGAACAATATCCTCATGTGCATCAGAATCACGTCTCTCTTGTGGAATTTGCACTTGTTTCTAGCCTAAATCATCGCAGAGTCATTATAGATTGCTTCATATAATCAAGATACATATTTGCCCCTTCAAAATCTGAAAGTAACAAGAGGTATGCTTTTGCCCTTTTCTTTAACAAGAGGTAGGGCATACCCTGACATAGCCCCTCAATTCAAGCACTGTTGATAACAATAAAAGGATGAGTCAACGTAAGGGTCCATACAATACATACCTAGACACGCCTCCTTGATTTCTGTCTTATCTGTCCGCTGAATGATCTTCACCACAAATATCACAGCCAACGGAGTGAGAAATGAAATCGCCTGGGAAGAAAACAAGAAGAAAACACAATCTAGACACATACAACACACATTGCTGTCAATTACAGAAACTCTTAATCATTTCACAAAGAATCTTTCCACTGGGAGTGTGCAGTGTGATATCTTCAATGGAGAGTTTTATTCCAAATATTGATAAATGAGCTGCCACAAACAAGGTTCTTTATTGTGCTCTGGAGTCTCCTGCACTAAAGGGATAGTTCTGTTTGGTGTTCAGTGGCTGTAATTTCATAGGAGACTTGGTCCATCGCAGCTCCCAAGTAATTATTTCTGCCTCATAATGTGTTCATTACTTTCGGCCCCAAATCAATAATCCTTCAGGTTCTGCAGTGGGGGGGGGGGGGGGGTTGTGTTTGTTTCTTAAGATGTGTAGCACATTGATGTGCACAGCGCATTTAATTTCCCTTGAGATAGAGATCCTTGGACCTTCGAATCTCATTCATCGTATCAGTTTAGCAATCTGTGTCAAAATGACTATCGCTCTCTGCCAATAATAACCTCACCAGGGAGATCATAGCAGGTCTATGAGAGGACAGACTGAGTAGGGCTCTTTAAATTCTGGGATGATGGATAACTATGGAATAGGTACAGGATAGACATAGTCCGGTCTGGGTGCAGCACAAAAGTGATAGAGGGAGAAGCAGAGAGTGTGTATTGTTGCTTTGTCAACACAAATGTGTAATTTTGTCATGACAATTTTAAAAAATGTATTTGAGAGTGTTTTTTATTACAGTCTTTCTTGCTTTTTACAGAAGGCTCCCCTTTATGGTTTGAACCTTCTTCAGTGTATATCGGGGAACAGCAATATGCCGCTGCTTGCTATGGGAAAGTTTGAGGGTTCGTTGGAAAGTATTTCAGGATGTCATCGTGATTAAGGAGAGATTTTTAGGGAGAGATAGAGAACATTAAAACATAATTGACATTTCTTAATAAGAGGTTACCCTCAGTTACCAAGAGGAATAAGAGTTCCTAGAAAGATAAGGCGTGTAAGCATTCATCCGTGCTTGCGTACTTGGGTTTTGTGTGTGCCTGAGTGCATGCATTTTAGGATGTGAGCCTGAGGCTCTGTACTTTTATAGTTGTAGATCCTGGCAAATGCCAAAGATATTAGCGCTCATGACATCAAGGAGGAGAAAATAATATATTCCATCCTGCCTATTTTAATTTCCAGATATATTTTCCTCAGTTCAGGGACATGCTCAGATGGATGACCTTAAAGAGAGCTAGTGTCTGTCATCAGAGATGCAAACACTTTCCCTGAGATACCATTTGCGTCCCAAATGGCACACTATCCACTTAATATGGGCCACTATTTTTGACCAGGCCCATAAAATAATGTACTATATAACGAACAGGGTTCCATTTGCAATGCACACACTGTGTATTGACCCCTCTGAAGGCAATCTTTCATTCACTGACGTTTTATTGCACCTTGTCATTGACAGAGATACTTGGGCATTACGTTTGTGACACCTGTCGCCAATCTTTATGAGTGGCGCATTATAAAAGGAACTAAATTTAATGGACTGCAGTTCCAGTTTTTCTTGATTGTTTGATGGTTCACTTTTGAAAAACAGTTAACACAGCCCACTAAACTGAATTTGTTTGCCAAACAACACTTTTGCTAAATACACTAAGGCCATAGAAATGTAATTAAATGTTTAATGGATGCCTGCCTTTACTTTTCCCCAAAAATGTATACAAATACAAATGTGTAACATTGGAAAGTTGTACTGACAAATTGCAAGATTATAGAACAAATAATGTTCTGAAGCATTCAGAGATACACTTTAAAGGGATACACAACTTCTTCTCTGAATTTTGGTTTAACTATGCATCTATTATACAGCCCATTTTCACCAGATGCAGCTTAGGTAAGAGACGTTCTGCACTCATTCATTTTCAAAGAGGGCACGCAGAGAAATGTGCGGTGATTGTGGGAAGGTGAGCAGCGAGAACCATGCTGGCGGAGCGGTAGAAAGGTTCAGCTCTGCTCAACTTAATGCAAATGTCACACGGCCACCGCTGCCTTTATCCAATCAGGTGAGGAGCAAAACCAAAAAAAGAAGGTAGAAAGCCAATCATCGCAGTATCTGGTTTTCCAATTCTATGTGATGTCGCTTTAATAAAATCCAGAGACAAAATCTAAATCTCAATGGCAGGAGGATTGCAGAGATTATTGATGTTGATGATAGATCAAGAGAAATTTGCACAACAATGTTTGCTTGTGCTGCTAGTTAGTTATGAAACTTCAAAACTGTGATCACAGCACCATTTGTGAATGTGTTGACTAAATTAAATTGCGAAATTTTCCCACCAAAGGACAGAATTCACCAGTAACACACATTATAACACTGTAAATTAAACACTAAGCATGAATTTCCAGTGATATAATATTGTACCAATTGGATTATGGTATTTTACCATCACTCATATATTATAAACTCAGCAAAAAAGAAACATCCCTTTTTCAGGAACATCTTTCAAAGATAATTAGTAAAAATCAAAGTAACATCACAGATCTTCACTGTAAAGGGTTTAAACACTGTTTCCCATGCCATAAACAATTAAAGAACTTGCACTGTGGAATGGTGCATGGTGAACTAACAGCTTACAGACGGTAGGCAATTAAGGTCACAGTTATGAAAACTTAGGACACTAATGAGGCCTTTCTACTGACTCTGACTTTCTAATGAGGCCTTTCTGCTGAAAAACACCAAAAGAAAGATGCCCAGGGTCCCAGCTCATCAGCATGAATGTGCCTTAGGCATGCTGCAAGGAGGCATGAGGACTGCAGAGGTGGCCAGGGCAATACATTGCAATGTCCGTACAGTGAGACGCCTAAGACAGCGCTGTGAGACGCCAGACACCTGACTCATTCAGCTCCCATTCCCCCCTCATTCACAGTAGAAGCGTCAAACAAGGTTCTAAAGACTGTTGACATCTAGTGGAAGCCGTAGGAAGTGCAATATGACCCCATAGACACTGTATATTCGATAGGCAATGACTTGAAAAACTACAAACCTCAAATTTCCCACTTCCTGGTTGGATTTTTTCTCAGGTTTTTGCCTGCCATATGAGTTCTGTTATACTCACAGACATCATTCAAACAGTTTTAGAAACTTGAAACTCAGAGTGTTTTCTATCCATATCTACTATATGCATATTCTAGCTTTTAAGACTGAGTAGCAGGCAGTTTACTCTGGGCACCTTTTTATCCAAGCTACTCGATACTGCCCCCAAGTCCCAAAAAAGTTGAGAAGATCACGGGTGAACAGCCACACCCGTTGATCCGGTCAGAGGAGCCGAAGAGGCCTTCAGTGCCGGTGTGCCTGGTGTTGGGCAGATAAGCGGAGCAAGACGGATCGCACTCTGATCAAAGTGCGGCGACATCTTCGAATGAACGCCTCGGCTGACGGCACCCTCGCTTCGGTCTCTTGTTCAGGGATCAGGGGGTCACAGTCCAGTGGATGAGTTCGGCAGTGTGTTGTGAGCATACTCCGCCCACACGAAGAACTGGCATCAGTTGCTGGCCTGGGTGGAGACAAAACAGCGGAGGAACTTCTTTAGCTCTTGGTTGGCCCGCTCCATTTGCCAATTCGACTCTGGGTGGAATCCCACCCGAGGAGAGACTCACTGACCCCGAGCATGGAGCAGAAGGCTTTCCAATACAGTACGACGAACTGGGACCCACGATCCGAGACAATGTCCTGGGGAAGTCCATGTAGTCGAAATACATGGGTAATCATGAGATCAGCGGTCTCCTTCATTGAGAGAACCTTGGGTAAGGCAATGAAATGGGCTGCCTTGGAAAACCTATCAACGACCACTGGGATAGTGGTAAGCCCTTGGGATGGAGGTACCCCTGTGATAAAGTCTTAGGACAGGTGGGACCAGGGCCAGCTGGGGATGGGCAGAGGTTGGAGCAAATCCCACATTGTGGCCCCGCATTGGGAAGACTTGCTTTGGGCAGAGGTGGAACAGGTCGCAATAAAGGATCTCACATCCTCAATTATTTTGGGCCACCAGAATTTCTGCCTCAGGAACTCCAGTGTCCGATTAACCCCTGGATGACCAGTTCATTTAGAGGACTGTCCCCATTGTAGAACTCGGGAACGGGCTGGTAGTGGGTCCCCCGCCGGGGTCAGGTTCTTGGGTCTGGGCTTGTCGGACCATGGTCTCAATACTCCATATCACAGGGGCAACAATGCAGGAGCTGGGGATGATGGGCTCGGAGGCCCTCTCCTCGTTAGAGACATCGTGTTGGCAGGACAAGGCATCTGCTTTCTCATTCTTGGATCCCGGGCGATAGGCTAGTATGAAAACGAAACTGTTAAAAAAAAACTATTGGCTTCTTGAATGGAGACCAAGTTCTTGTGGTCTGTCCAGATCACAAACGGATGAGTTATCCTCTCCAACCAGTGTCTCAACCCCTCAAGGGCTCACTTAACAGCCAAGAGCTCCCGGTTGCCTACATCGTATTTGGGTTCCAAGCGAAAACAGTTTGGAGAGAATGGAGCATGGGTGTAGTTTCTTGTCATCCTCGTTCCGCTGTGAATCTTCTCCAGTGTCCAAGGTGTCCACCTCTACCACAAAGGGACGAGTAGGATCAGGATGAATGAGGATGGGTCCAGAGATGAAATGTCTCTTGAACTCCATGAATGCCCTGTCAGCCTCGGGAGTACAGCAAAAACAGCTCTGGGACTTACAGTTTAGGACCGTGCGAGGCACTGCCACCTTCACCAAAGTTGCGTATAAAACACCTGTAAAAATGGGCAAACCTCAGGAACCGCTGGACCTGCTTGAGTGAGGTGGGACGGGGCCAGTCGGCGACCACCTCAACCTTTACGGGGTCTATTTGCATGCCTACGGTAGAGATATTGTGACCCAGGAAGGACAATTGTTATACTTGGAAATCACACTTCTCTATCGGGACATATAGTTGGCACTGCAGGAAGCTTCTCAGTACTTGGCGGAAGTGCAATGTGTGTTCTGGAAGCGATTTGAAGAAGATCCGGATATCTTTGAAATAACAAACACAAACCGATTCAACATATCCCTAAGACTGTCATTGACCAATGCATGAAAGACTACTGGTGAGTTCCATAATATGAAGGGCATGACTAAATACTCATAGTGATTAGGTGTGTTAAAGGCAGTTTCCCAAATATCTCCCTCCCTAATTCTCACCAGATTGTAAACGTTACGGAGGTCCAGATTGGTGAAGAATTGGGCCACTTGGGCCAACTCCAATGCAGAGGACATCAGGGGTAGGGGGTAACGATTCTTGGTCGTAATCCGGTTCAGTCCTCTGTAATCGATGCAAAGATGCAGGACTCCATCCATTTTACCCATGAACAAGAAGCGTCAATCACCCACGTGGGTATAACCAATGAGGAGATGGCACGTGGGTACCTGCTTCTATAACCCAATGAGGAGATGGGAGAGGCAGGACTTTCAGTGCAATCTGCATCAGAAATAGAAAGGAGTTCTATTTTAGACCCTGGCATCACAGAAGATCGTTGGCGCGCGCGAGCAGTGTGGGTGCAATAATTGAATAACATAGATTTCTAAATTTACTTTGCAACGCTCGCACACGCGACGTGTCCGGTCTGGTCAGCATGTAAGTATTCGGGTGAAGAACTTAGGCAAATTGAGCCTCAGGTGGCCACTGCTTCACTAGCCACTGAAGCTGCAGCAGTAGCTGGACCACAGCTCCAACCCATCCCCAGAATCAACACAGACTGGTGATGCAGTTGTGGAAATTGCGCTCCAATGCTGACAATGAGGAATGTTTGTGCTGCAGAGAATTTGAATGTGACTAGAATTCTTACAGAAATTGAGAAACGTAATGATGACAAGGAGCAGTTAGTTTGCTTTTGTAACCTTTAGGATTTTGCTACCCAAACTATTGTGTCCTTGACATTTTTTTCCAAATTCCCAGTTAGGCTAAATGGACAGTTATGTATTTTTTTAAGATTTAAATGTTTTATATACAGTTGAAGTCTGACATTTACATACACCTTAGCCAAATACATTTAATATCAGTTTATCACAATTCCTGATATTTAATCCGAATAAAAATTCCTTGTTTAAGGTCAGTTAGGATCACCACTTTATTTTAAGAATGTGAAATGTCAGAATAATAGTAGAGAGAATGATATATTTCTTCCATCACATTCCCAGTGGGTCAGAAGTTTACATACACTAAATTAGTATTTGGTAGCATTGCCGTTAAATTCTTTAACTTGGGTCAAACGTTTCGGGTAGCCTTCCACAAGCGTCCCACAATAATTTGTGATGGCCACTCCAATACCTTGACTTTGTTATCCTTAATTTCTTATGGCTGGGAAGCACTGTTTCCAAGTTCGGATGAAAAGTGTGCCCAGAATAAACTGCTTGCTACTCAGGCCCAGAAGTTAATATGTGCATATCATTAGTAGATTTGGATAGGAAACACTCTGACATTTCAAAAACTGTTTGAATGATGTCTGTGAGTATAACAGAACTCATATGGCAGGCGAAAACCTGAGAAATATCCAACCAGGAAGTGGGAAATCTGAGGTTCTAGCTTTTACGGCTGAGTAGCAGGCAGCTTATTTAGGGCACGTTTTTCATCCAAGCTACCCAATACTGCCCCCTACCCCAAAGAAGTTAAGCCATTTTGCCACAAATTTGGAATTATGCTTGGGGTCATTGTCCATTTGGAAGACCAAGCTTTAACTTCCTGACTAATGTCTTGCGATGTTGCTTCAACATATCCACATCATTTTCCCACCTCATGAGCCATCTATTTTGTGAAGTGCACCAGTCCCTCCTGCAGCAAAGCACCCGCACAACATGATGCTGCCACCCCCTTGCGTCACAGTTGGGATGGTGTTCCTCGGCTTGCAAGCCTCCACATTTTTCCTCCAAACATAACGATAGTCATTATGGCCAAACATTTCTAATTTTGTTTCATCAGACCAGAGGACATTTCTCCAAAAAGTACAATCTTTGTCCCCATATGCAGTTGCAAACCGTAGTCTGGCTTTTTTTATGGCAGTTTTTGAGCAGTGGCTTCTTCCTTGCTGAGTGGCCGTTCAGGGTATGTGGATATAGAACTAGTTTTACTGTGGATATATATACTTTTGTACCTGTTTTCTCCAGGTTCCTCCAGCACCTTTGCTGTTGTTCTGGGATTGATTTTCACATTTTATACCAAAGTACGTTCATCTCTAGGAAACAATTTTTGGAAAAATGATGTAGATGTCCATCTGTGTAGTTGGAGAAAAAAGAGACAAACTCTGAGATGAGGTGTTTTGAATCGGAGGGCACTGTAGCAAGTCATAAAACGAATGTTGTATAGGGAGGGTGTCAGCATTTAAAATGTTCCCTTTGATATAGTCTGACTTGTAAGTAACGGAAAAAATTGAAAAGATTGAAAGTATTCTTTAATTGGATGAATGATGCTAATTTCTTATCTATGTATAAGTCTTCAATTGTGGCCACTTCCTTCTCCCTCCTTTCAAAAAACACCTTATCAGACAGAGATGGAACAAAATAATGATTAAAGCATATCGCGTGTATACAGACGTATCAGGCACCTTACAAACATGCTTAACGGCTAGGGGTACCGCTATATTTAATACTTTTGTACATTCACAAGTTCAATACACCAAATTAAAGCTTAATCAGGTTTAAAATTCTTAAAGAATTTCTCAAAGCAAAGTTGTCGCCTGTCAGTTTGTTTGGGAACTCTGCTTTGGAGAAATGCAAGGCTGGAAGAGAGGAATTCGTGACAGACTTGAGTTCCACTTTTAGCCACAGGGGGGAAACAATGTTCAACTTATCAGGGAAACCCAGTTGCCAGTACGATAATGCCCTGTCATTGGTAGACCAGTGATAATGCTTAAAGATGGGTAGGCCTAAGCAGCCGCATTCCATGGGATATTGCAAGTGGGCTTTACAAATACTGTGGTTTTTGAAACTCCAGACAAATGACATGATTGTCGAGTCCAAAGTCTTAACAAATTATTAGGTAAGAGAAATTGGGAGATTCTGGCAAAGATAAAGGACACTTGGAAGAAAAAAACATTTTTATGGCGTTAATGTGCCCCATCATAGAAAGAGGCAATATTCTCCAGCTGTCTATGTTTTGTTTTAGCTTTGCAACCAGTTCATTGTTGTTCAGCTTGAAGATGATCTTTGGATTTATAGGTATTTTTAGTCCCAAGTAAGTTAAATGGTTATGGAGCACTTTAAACGGTATCCTCTCTAGCTCACTTGTTGTAAAATTATCAGCGATACACATGAGATCACTTTTTCCTCAATTTATTGAATAGCCAGATAGTTTGCCAAATGAATTAAGTCTGGTAGTTGAGGGACAGAGGCTACTGGGTCCGAGAGGTATTAAAGTACATCGTCTGCATATAACGAAATACGACTTTCTATGTTTCCTACTTTAAGACCTTGGATATTAGGATGATCCCTTATTTGAATTGCTAGCGATTCAAGGGCAACAGCGAAGAGCAGAGGACTGAGTGGGCAACCCTGTTGGCCACATCTATGCAGTTCAAAGGGACTAGATTTGTCGCTGTCAGAATAGAGGATGTTTGGCAGGTGTAGAGTATTTTGACCCAGGTGATAAATGAGTCGCCAAATCCAAATCGAGTGAGTGTTTCGCACGGAGTACCATTCTATTTGGTCAAATGCTTTTTGAGCATCTAGCGATATAACAGCCGCCTTGGAGCGCTTCCCCTGATTTGCATAATTAATGTTCAGCAGCCTGTGCACATTGGACAAAGCGAATCTGCCGGGAATAAACCCTGTCTGATCCGGGTGAATAATGGTTGTTACGTGTTTGTTCAACCTATTAGCAAGCACTTTAGTGATATTTTTTTGCAAAATTAAGCAATGCTATTGGTTTATATATTGCAGGATCTATTGCCTCGAAGCCACATTGGCTTCATACAATGATTTTGGCGAAATATTATTTTCTGTTGAATCAGTGATCATCCTGAGTAAGAGGGGAGCGAGAGCTTCACTGAAGGTTTTATTAAATTCACAGCCAAAACCATCCGGGCCTGCAGCCTTTCCAGTTGGGAAAGCTTTTATTGCCTCGATTACTTCCACTGTTGTGACATTTGAGTTCAATTATTTTTTGGTGTAATCATCAGGTTTTGGCAGGCTGATAGAATCAAAGTAGGCTGATACATCAGAACCAGAAGCATCAGATACGTCATCGGAGCGCACAACATAATATTGTACTGTCTACACTCGGTTTGTTGTTTATATGAAAACATTTTCATTCAATTGATTTTAATCACAACTAAAGTTTTGTTGCTAAGGATTTCACGAAACGGTTAGCCTTTACGGCTGGGACTGCAAGTTTGTGTTCCTTTTATTGCGTGAATTCTGTGAGTGCAAGCTGGTTGTACGACAGACACATGTTGTCATCGTGGGAAAGATTCATTGTTACATTTTTTTAAACAACTGGTTGCTGTAGAGCCAACCTGGATACTAAGGAAATCCTGAGGGAAATCGACGAGTACCAACAGATTTACGCTATGGAGGAACAACATACTCCATCATGGAAAGATCCGACAACCTCACAAAATAACTTTAACACAACAAAAAAAAACGGATTCATCTACAGACAAGGACGATTTACTTACCATTGAAGTAGGGGCTCTGGCTGGAATCCATGCAACACTGGAAAAGTTGTGTGTAGAGGTAGCAGGGCTGAGGGGGGAGTTTAGAGTTCAGCCAGGGTGAAATTGTCATGCTCCAAAGAGAAAACAAGACACTCACAGCCAAGGTAAAAATACACGATTCCAACATGGATTGTCTACTCAGGAGTCGCTACTAGACATACAAAGTCTTGGGATCCGTGAAAATCTATTGTTTTCTGGGATTCCTGAGGACGCATCCAATAATCCCGAGGGAGCGATCAGAGAATTCATGCAATCTGCCTTGAAACTTCCTACAGAGACTGTAAACAAGGTGGCTTTCCACCGAGTAAACAGAGTTGGAGCTCGGAGTAACAAGACCAAGGGTCCCTGACCGATCATCGCAAATTTGAACACTACCAACAAAAGGAGCTGATCAAAAGCAGGGGAAGTGAGCTTAATATGTTTATTGTTTGTCTATCTTTTTTATGTATTTCTCTACAAGTTTATAAATGTTTACAACAAGCAAGGGGAAGATATCAGAATAGGGGCATTGGGGAATAATAATATATTCTACGGAATACATTTGTACTGTAGTGTAATGCAAGGTATCTTTCAGATCGTGTGAAAACGTCAATTGCTTTGGAAATGCTGGGATGTGGTTTTCAATTATGTTAAAGGTAATTATGATGCAACTATGATGGTGATACGATATGGATTACAATTATCATTATGAACATTAACGTTATACACACTACATGTTACACACATAGACGGTCAACCATGCAAATTAGCAGAGATATTATTTATATGGACATCACACATTTGGACATCACACATTTATTTGGACATCACACATTATAGTCTCTTATAGACTCTTATAGGCATCGTACACACTCTCACTAAATCACCTCCTATATCATACACATTAACCTACTCAGAATTACTACACACATAATATCTTGTCTTAATTTTCTAACATCTGTGGCATTGGCAAACAGGCAAGGGAATAAAACAAATATTGCTAGAACCTATTTTTTAAATTCTAAGTATCAGACATTTGAAAGCTCTAGTTTTGACCGTCATTAAAACCTCTGATGGCAGTAATTTCATAAGCACTAATTATGGTAAATTTAGACTGAGAATAGTGTCTAGTTATGGTAAGGGGTGAAATAAGTATAGCCAGTTATAATTTTAATGGTTTAACTGATTATAAAAAAGGTCAGTCTTTACATGACTAAAAGAAAGGGAATATAACATATACATACTGTTTATAGGAAACTCACTCTACGTTCTTAGATGAAGTTACGTGGAAAAAGGAATGGGGGTTGCGTGGAAAAAGGAATGGGGTGGTGATATTTTCTGTCATGGACAAAGGAACTCAAAGGGTGTGAGTATATTAATTAACAAAAATGTTGATATGAATGTGCAAATAGTCAGGAATGATTCGCAAGGAAGGTGTATCCTATTAAATATGAAAGTGGATGAAAATTAGATTTGGCTCATTAATCTATTTGGTCCAAATCAGGATGATCCATACTTCTTCGTAAACATTAATTCCAATTTATTGAACTTACAGGCAACAAATGATCTAATCATTATGGTATGAGACTATAACACAGTGTTATGGATCGTAAAGGTAAATATTCTACAAACTATCATCACCGTGCCCTTAACCTCTCTGAGCACGGAACCCGGTAGCGGGCTGAAATTCCACAACATACGGTGATCGCTACATAAATAGTCATATTAAACATTCATGAAAATACAAGTGTCTCACATGTATCGAAAGCCTAGAATCTTGCTAATCCAACTGCGTTGTCAGATTTAAAAAAGAATTTCCTGCGAAAGAATACGATGTGATTATCTGAGGATAGAGCTCCATTAAAAAAAACAATTTCAACCAGCACAGGCATATCATAATCACAAACTGCATTAAAATAAATCGTTTATCTTTGACGATCTTCGTCTCTTTGCAATCCCAATGAATGATCTTTTGTTTGATAAAATCCGTTTTTATAGCCTAACACAAAACATTTTGTGGACCGCTTGTGTCGTGAATTCCATCTCATTCCATTTTCGACGACACATTCGAGGTAAATACCCACACAGAACGTGACTTTTCCAGTCATGTTTGGTTTCACTGCAATCAACTGGTTTGTTTGTAACACAACCAAACCTGATGGGTCATTTCACGGGGCGTATTGACTGAAAGAAACCGATTTGAAGACAACAAGTAATGACATCATTGTGCACCAATGATTTGCCCGCTGTTTCGTTGATTGACTGTATTTTAACCCAATGACCACTGATAGTCTTGAAATCTAGCTGGGTAGATAGCCAATGAGCTGAGCTAAACGGCAATAGGTCATGTTTATGTGTTGCAAGAACAACCCATGTAGTAAACTCCGGCATAAAGATAGTAATTCGCTATTGAAGTTTCATACCGGAAGGAGCAACACATATTACGCACAGCGTTGTTTCGCATATTCAGCTGTTTATATATCAATCATTATGGCGACTAAGTCAGGGAAAGCTAAATCTAAGTCTAGATATACAGATGTACACACAATAAATTGATCGGGAAAGTGAGACAGAGATGGTTGTATGACGATTCATTTAGCGATTCCCAAGTGGAGGAATATTTTTGGAACGGGAGAGGACATCGTTTTGGACTGGTAAGTTCTTCTCATGCTAATGCCCTTGTTTGAAATTAATAATATAAAATGTTAATTGTGATTTTTATTTTATTTTAGAAGCAATATACAGTATAAACGTGTAATGTCATGAAGTGTGAGATGCGTGTGTCTGCCGCCCCACCACTGTCACGACTTCTCCCGAAGTCGTTGCCTCTCCTTGTTTGGGCGGTGCTCGGCGGCTGACGTTACCGGCCTTTGAGCCATCATTGATCCATTTTTCATTTTCCATTGGTTTTGTCTTGTCTTCCCACACACCTGTTTTCAATCCCATTCATTACCTGTTGTGTATTTAACCCTCTGTTTCCCCTCATGTCTTTGTCAGAGATTGTTTTATGTTGTATAGGTGCGCGACGAGTCCTCGTACCCATATTAATTTATGTATGTACGTATTTAGTGTTTGGAGCATGTTAACCTCTTAAGTGTGACTTATATTAAAATACTCAATTTACACTCCATTTGACTCTCCTGCGCCTGACTTCCCTGCAACCTATGCACACGACTCTGACAACCCCAACCAACATGAAATAGCCTATTTGAGGCTGTTGAGGGGAGGGCAGGCCCACAACAATGGCCAAAATGAAATGGAGACAGTAGATACAGATGGTCTGTTGTAATATAATAAAGACAGTAGATCTAGCTGGTCTGTCATAATATATTCAACATCATGTTCCCTGTACTCATATATATATATATATATATATATATATATATATATATATATATATACCTGTTGATACAGAGCTCATATGTGAAACTATTCTAACTGAACATTACCTTTCACAGTGACACTGACTCCGAATGGCAGCCCCCAGGGCCAAGGTGTCCATCCCCCACTGAAGCTGGTTCATCCAGCTCCTGCCACAAGTGGTGTTCATCTGCCCAAATGTATTTCTGCAGGCATGGATGTGCCTCAGGGCCAAAAGGGCACAGCATGGAGGCGTCGCTGTGTTCTTTGCTAAATTAAGTCGCCCATCACCTGCGCCACATGCTTGGTGACCCTCTGCTTTACAGCAGAAAGAGACTGCTATGGCACCTGGCATCAGTAGCACAATATTGTGTAGAGCTTTGGCAAAGTGGGTGGGGTTATATCCTGCCTGTTTGGCCCTGTCCGGGGGTCTCATCGGATGGGGCCACAGTGTCTCCTGACCCCTCCTGTCTCAGCCTCCAGTATTTATGCTGCAGTAGTTTGTGTCGGGGGGCTAGGGTCAGTTTGTTATATCTGACGTACTTCTTCTGTCTTATCCGGTGTCCTGTGTGAATTTAAGTATGCTCTCTCTAATTCTCTCTCTCTCGGAGGAGGACCTGAGCCCTCAGGACTACCTGGCATGATGACTCCTTGCTGTCCCCAGTCCACCTGGCCTTGCTGCTGTTCCAGTTTCAACTGTTCTGCCTGCGGCTATGGAACCCTAAACTGTTCATATTTACTCTTGAGGTGCTGTCCTGTTGCATCCTCTACAACTACTGTGAATATTATTATTTGACCCTGCTGGTCATCTATGAATGTTTGAAAATCTCGGCCATGTTCTGTTGTAATCTCCACCCGGCACAGCCAGAAGAGGACTGGCCACCCCTCATAGCCTGGTTCCGGTCTAGGTTTCTTCCTAGGTTTTGGCCTTTCTAAGGAGTTTTTCCTAGCCACCGTGCTTCTACACCTGCATTGCTTGGTGTTTGGGGTTTTAGGCTGGGTTTCTGTACAGCACTTTGAGATATTAGCTGATGTACAAAGGGCTATATAAATACATTTGATAGAGGACTGAGGGTCTACCAAATATTGAAAGTGTGTAAATAGTTACCCATGTTATTTTGTAAATGTATTTATTTTTTTCTTCCTATTTTTTCCCTTATTTCTTTCTCCATTTTTGGGGGGGGTGTGTTAGAATACCATTTTGGCATTTTGTATATAGTTATTTGTTTCAAAAGGAGTTAAAACAAGGGTGTCCGCTGTCACCATATCTATTCAGCATGGCCATTGAAATGCTAGCTATTAAGATCAGATCCAATAACAAAACAATGGTGTCCATGTATGCCGATTACTGAAGTTTTATATTAAGTCCACAAGCTAGATCCCTGTCTCATTGAAGATCTAGATAACTTTTCTGTACTCTCTGGACTAAAACCGAATTATGATACATTTACAATAGTAAGTATTGGATCTTTAAAAAATACAACCTCTACATTATCCTGCTGTTTACCTATAAAATGGGCTGATGGTGAAGTAGACATACTCAGTATTCATATCACCGAATATCTAAATAAGCTCTCCACAATGAATTTCAAGAATTTCAATAGAAAACTTTTAAAGATAGACAAGATCCTGCAACCATATCTCAGTCACTCACTTACTTTTGGCGCTGCCTACTTCTGATGGTTCATTTTTCAAATCATATGAGCAAAGAATATTTTGCTTTATCTGAGACGCTAAACCAGACAAAATGAAACGTGTTTATCTATATAATGAATTCGAAGTGGGTGGGTTGAGATGATTAAATATAAAAGCTTTACTCATACAAGTTTTATTTGAACCCTAAATGGTTCTCAAGTAGATTACTAAGAAAAGCTCATCCATTGTTAAAAATGGCCTTATGCCTTTGTGCAGATTACATTAATTGAATATGATACTTTTTTCAAAGTATCTCTCTTTTTCAAACAAGCATTGCAGAGCTGGCTACAATTTCAATTTCATGCTCAATCCAAGAGTACAACCAATTGATTACAGCATTACCCCAAAAATGGAGGAGGCAGGTGACAGCGGGAGGAGGTAGGGAACTGGTCTGTCTGCCCAATTTAAAGCATGAAGACTGGAGGAGGAATAAAAATAGCATAAATAGGAAAGTATACCCGTTTCATTTGAGGACCAGGATGTTGACAACTGAAGAACACGCACATATATGTAATAGTGCCAGGCATGCACACAAACATATACAGTTGGCATTGCTGTTATGATTTTAGTTGTCCTTGATGTTCTTTGTTTTAAATGTATTATTTTGTTTTATATTTTTTTTGCATTGTTGTTTGCTGTTTTCTTCTGTCTTTTACTTTTTTTCTCTTTACTTCATTCTCTTGGTTGTTGGTGCATTGGGGAGTTCTTGGGGGTGGGGAATGGAATTAATTGTATTTTTTATTTTTAATCTGAGGGGGGCTGTGGGAGGTGTCTCGAATGGTTGAGGGACAGCTATTGGGGAACTGTGGGGGGGGGGGGGGGGGATCTTGGAGGGTTCGGGTTAACGTTTTTTGGCCTGGTGGTAGATCTGTCAACGTGCCCTTGAGCAAGGCATTAACCCTGGATGCTTCTGTGTGTTGCTCTGAATGGGAATCTGTTGGATGACTGGTATGATGTAGTTGTAGAGCAGCTTGTATGTTTCAAATATTCAATGAATTAAAAAAAAAAAAAAAGAACCAGAAGCATCCTATCTGGAAGAATAAAACAGTAAAATTATTTAATGCAGTTGTTTATCTTTTAAGGATCTGTCAGCAAAGTGCCCGCCTTAGACTGTATTTTATGGATTGCTCTATTTGTTTGTGCACCCTTAAGTTGTCTATCCAGCAACCTTTCTGATTTGTCCCCTGGTTCAAATTGTTTTTGGTTATTGACCTGTGAACCAAGAATAGAATTGTATTCATATTCTAATTTCAAAATATTTGTCACGTACCTTTGTTTTGTCTTTATTTAGTATGGTCAGGGCGTGAGTTGGGGTGGGCAGTCTGTGTGTTTTTCTATGTTGGGGTTTTGAGTTCAGCCTAGTATGGTTCTCAATCAGAGGCAGGTGTCTTTAGTTGTCTCTGATTGAGAATCATACTTAGGTAGCCTGGGTTTCACTTTTGAGTTGTGGGTGTTTGTTTCCGTGTGAGTGTTTGTTGCCACACGGTACCGTTTCGGTTTTCGTTCATGTTCACGTTTATTGTTTTGTATTTCATAGTGTTCAGTTTATGTCTTAAAATAAATGTTATGGACACTTACCACGCTGCGCATTGGTCCTCCGATCCTTCTCGCTACTCTTCCTCAGAAGAGGAGGAGGAATGCCGTTACAATATTGTTGTAGTCAACCTAGTTCTGTATGTCTCCTCAAACTGGAAGTTTTTTTTCTATCTCCTTCAACCGCCTGCGATTTCCTTTTTTTATTTGTATTTGTATTTTATTTTATTTAACCAGGTAGGCTAGTTGAGAACAAGTTCTCCTTTGCAACTGCGACCTAGCCAAGATAAAGCATAGCAGTGTGAACAGACAACAACACAGAGTTACACATGGAGTAAACAATTAACAAGTCAATAACACAGTAGAAAAAAAAGAGAGTCTATATACATTGTGTGCAAAAGGCATGAGGAGGTAGGCGAGTAATTACAATTTTGCAGATTAACACTGGAGTGATAAATGACCAGATGGTCATGTACATGTAGAGATATTGGTGTGCAAAAGAGCAGAAAAGTAAATAAATATAAACAGTATGGGGAAGAGGTAGGTAAAATTGGGTGGGCTATTTACCGATAGACTATGTACAGCTGCAGCGATCGGTTAGCTGCTCAGATAGCAGATGTTTGAAGTTGGTGAGGGAGATAAAAGTCTCCAACTTCAGCGATTTTTGCAATTCGTTCCAGTCACATGCAGCAGAGAACTGGAACGAAAGGCGGCCAAATGAGTTGTTGGCTTTAGGGGTGATCAGTGAGATACACCTGCTGGAGCGCGTGCTACGGGTGGGTGTTGCCATCGTGACCAGTGAACTGAGATAAGGCGGAGCTTTACCTAGCATGGACTTGTAGATGACCTGGAGCCAGTGGGTCTGGCGACGAATATGTAGCGAGGGCCAGCCGACTAGAGCATACAGGTCACAGTGGTGGGTGGTATAAGGTGCTTTAGTAACAAAACGGATGGCACTGTGATAAACTGCATCCAGTTTGCTGAGTAGAGTGTTGGAAGCTATTTTGTAGATGACATCGCCGAAGTCGAGGATCGGTAGGATAGTCAGTTTTACTAGGGTAAGTTTGGCGGCGTGAGTGAAGGAGGCTTTGTTGCGGAATAGAAAGCCGACTCTAGATTTGATTTTAGATTGGAGATGTTTGATATGAGACTGGAAGGAGAGTTTACAGTACTGTCTTTTATCGATGGCGGTTATGATATCGTTTAGTACCTTGAACGTGGCTGTGGTGCACCAGTTACCGGCTCGGAAACCAGATTGCACAGCGGAGAAGGTACGGTGGGATTCGAGATGGTCAGTGACTCATGAAATATGACCTCTCATAACCACCTTAAAAGTTTCCCATGGTGTAGAATCAGATACCACTCCTGTGTCATTTTTCTTGAGGAACTCATTCAACTTGGCTGTCATGGGGTCAATGAATGCTTGGTCAGTGAGCAAGGAGGGGTTAAAACACCAACTGTAATTCTGTTTTGGTGAAGAAAGATTGAGGGGCAACATAATTGGACTATGGTGTATGGAATCTATTAGGAAGTAGTCGATTCTAGAATAAGACTTGTGAAAATGAGAGTCGAATGAATAGTCTGTCTGTGGGATGTTGCAGTCTCCAGATGTCCACTAGATTCCTGGATTTGATTAGATTATTTAGAACATGGACAGAGGTGATATTTGAAGGGGTACGTGTAGACAGTTTCTCAAAATATGGATCAAGGTAACAATTTCAATTGCCTCCAATTATTAGATTAGTGGAACTAAGGTCTGGGAGCAAATCAAGAACATTACGAAAGAAATGTGGGTAGTCAATGTTAGAGCCATAGACGTTCAATAGGGTGACAGGTAAAGAATGAATGTTCCCTGATACGATGATGTACATACCGTGTGGGTCTGTAGACATAGAGGAGAGTTGAAAAAGGGTGTTTTTACGATAGAGAATTAGTGACACCTCAGGCATTGGAGGAGAAGGGTGAATGATAAACTTGAGAAATCTAGTTGGATCTCAGATGCCACACCGTGGCTTTTATGCATGTTTCAGCATCAAATGCTTAAATTCCATGTCCCTTTTGCGCGTGTGCCGGAGATGTTCACATTCCACTAGACTAATGTGACAGCCTTAAAAACTGACAGCTTCTTGAGATCGTTTCCTGACATTTATATCCAAGAGCATTTCAAATAAAACATCTTAACAGCATGTACAAATTAAAGTAAAACTTCTGGCAGCAGAAAACAAAAACCAAACACAGTAACAGACCCCATCATTCAAATAATGGAGTTTGATATGACTGAAAAGAATGTCTCAGAGATGAATACCTGAACTGCACCTTTATTTGCCAAGAGTATATAATCAGTGAATATATTAAATGTACAGGCTACAATGTGGGAATCTCATGCGTGTTAATAACAACAGTCCATGTATATAGGACTTGCATCCTTGGCACAATAGAGTTATTATATTCTACTCTATCCATAGGCTTTATTAATGCCATTCAGACTTGAAGTTGATACAACAACTATGATAACTGAGGTTCATAGAATGGTATGAATATTAGGTCAGAACCTAAAGTTTTAGGGTCCATACACAGACCGGCTACATACTGTAGCATCCATAGGCATACAGTTATTTTTATCCTCCACTACACAATGAGCAAGTAAATAGTTAGCTAGCCAAGCTTACACAATTGTACATTAAATTTGCAGTAAATGCTTTAGCTAGCTAGATTCTTTATATCCACTGTTTCACAAGACGAGAGCCTGGTTTGCTGGTTCTCAGGAGTCCCTAAAACATTAAACAACACGAAATATAAATTCATTCTCCTTTCATAACACCAGCTAGCTAGCTGGCTAATGTTAGCTAGTCAGATAATATACGGAAATTGCTATTTAGCATGTTAACTCACATATTCCTTTCAATTGTACATTTTTGCTTGACTCGTTATGACTTTATAACTACTTACATTTGGTTCCACTGTAATGTTTTGTCAGCCATCTTTGTTGAAGAAAGCCCCAGTGATGGCTGGCTCGTCTCAAATTCGTCATTGGAACCACTCGATATGATTGGTCATATAAAAACCTTGGGACCCAAATGCATAATGAATACTCTAACTCCCCCTTGTAGTGGTCTGGAGAACTTAAGCCATGATGCTGGGTAACTCTAAGTCCCGTGGTGCAAGCTCCCGTGGCAAAACCACTGTAGGTGTGTTCTAACTTTTGACTGGTACTGTATGTAAATTAGATATTTCTGTATTACATGTTTTATACATTTGCAAACATTCCCCCCCAAAATTTTTTTTTACTTTGTCATTATAGGGTATTGTGTGTAGATGGGTGAGATATTTTTTTTTAAATTCAGGCTGTGGAGTAAGTCAAGGGGTATGAATCATTTAAGAATGCGCTGTATATTTCTACACAATATGGTGCAATGGTAATAGACAATAAAAACACCATGAACTTCAATAATCAGGCTAGGCTACAAACAGTACAACTGCATACTTGCTTTGTCACTTTCTCTTCTCAAACGAATATTTGTATTTTAGCACTGCGCTAAATCCAGTCCATGGAAATACAGTAGTATTTACATCGTATTTACTATTCCGAATTGCTACTCACCATATTCTGCATCTCTTCTTATCATTTATCAGAAAACAGTGGAATTGTTGTGCCTTCTTCACTTGATTTAGTGTGTAACATTCAGGCAGGGGACGGACACCAGCACCAGCTCCTTCTCTCCCTAAAAAAACTTGAATATGTGTCATCATTCTCCATATTAGGGCATATTGTGACGTCTTTATGCGCAGTTGTGACCGATCTCCACTGCTGTGGCAGTCGGCTACATAAAATAATGATATAATTGCTAATGTTTGAGGTGAAAAAGTACATATTTTCTGACTTAAAACAAATAGTACATTTGACAAAAATAGCTGTTTCGGCCATACGCTTTCACTAAAACAACGAGTTTGTCCACAGTTTTCAGATTTCTGAATGATGAATTCACTGTCAACAGAGCAGAGCGAGGCTTGCATCCAGCAACATCATGAGTCACATGTCCCGTTTTTGCAGCTGTTTCAGAACAGCACTACAGGAAGTGCGAGGAGGGAGGGCAAACTCCACGGAATTAGTTTCAATATATGGAATCACTTTGAGGTTCCTGGATTTTGGGTAAACATCTCCTTTAAATAACTATCAAAACAGTATAATTTGGCATCTAATGAGATTTATTTATCAAAAATAACTGACAGCTTAAGCTGTTTTTGGCAACAGCTTAGCATAAAACATTGCTTCAGATGGGAGTTACACCATATATACAAAAGTTTGTGGACACTCTTTCAAATGAGTGGATTCTGACATTACAGCAACACTCGTTGCGGACAGGTTTATAAAATCGAGCACACAACCATGCAATCTCCAATAGGCCACGATCAAAAAGAACAGATTAGAGATCTTACATCTAGACAAAAAATCTTCACTTGAGTATTCCACACAGAAACAAACCCTCTTCCCCTCCTTCTTGTAGCATTATGATATGTGATTAAGTTCTTCCGACTGGCATGGAAGTGGCTAGAGTCTTCAGAGGTGTAATGATAATTAGGAGTCTGAAAATAGGGTATTTGACACAGTGTTCGACGTGGACAAAACTGACAGGGAAGCATAGGAATTATCAGAGCATTATCAGAGCATTCGACAATTCACATTTTATTGCAAAAGTAACCCCATTCTCGTGACGAAGAAAACGTGGACAGGTTCTTTGCATAGTGACGCTAGTGTGAAGTGTTTTTGAAGAAGTTGCGGCTTGCAGTGCAGCTTTACTAACATCGGATCGGCTCTTTCCACTCCTGAGAACTGACAATGCGAATATGCTAACTCTAAGCTGTAGCCAGAAGTAACTAATGGACTATTGTGGATTCTGTCGCCATGGGCCTTCAGACACATCTCTAGGTAAGGGTAATTTGACCCAAATATAAAACTTTGAAATTGAAAGGAAATTCACAAGCACCACAATGCCTACTTCACCAATGATATACAAAGGTTTTCCAGCACACCGCTTTGGCCTGCAACAGTAACTATGTTGCCTATATAGTACTTCAAACAATGTATAGGCAGCTTTCGTAGGATTCAAACCCTCTCAAACAGCCTGATTCCTACTCTTAGAGGAGTTGCTCACAAAATGTGAATTGTACTGCATACAAGTTAAAATAATGATTTCTTCACACACACACAACACTAAGACATTATCCCATTCCACTACCTTAAGCTTTTTTTTTTTTACAAGAAAGCAGCTTTTATACTTACATGACAATCATCAGGCTTAAATGCACCTTTTATAATAAAGCATTACATGCATAATCGCATTTGCGGTCACTTTTGATAATGGTGTTTTTCTGCGAATGGAACATTTGTTTTAATGTGCGATGTGCACATTGCTGTGCTTATAATGTGAAGAAATAGCCTAATAGTTTATCAACATTTTAAGCTAAACATTTTGATCTGTTATGTAATCCACATTGCGTAATAAAAGGTGTTTTGATGCTACTGGTTGTATTCATTTGGGATCTATTGCATCCCACAAGTGTCCCAGACTATGTTTTGAAATATTTATTTAGCGCACAGAACAGGTCAACTTTTATACTATGGGGGATAGTAGTTTGACATAGGCTGCTGTTTTTGGTGTAGACCTAGCGGCAGGTAACTTGGTCACGCAAATCAGAAAAGCAATCAAATGAATCGTTTACCTTTGATGAGCTTCGGATGTTTCCACTCACGAGACTCCCAGTTAGACAGCAAATGTTCCTTTTGTTCCATAAAGATATTTTTTATATCCAAATACCTCCGTTAGTTTGATGCGTTATGCCTAGGAATCCACCGGAAATAGCGGTCATGTCAACGCAGGCAAAAATTCCAAATTATATCCATAATATTGACAGAAACACGGCAAAAGTTTTTTATAATCAATCCTCAAGGTGTTTTTCAAATATCTATTCAATAATATATCAACCGGGACAGTTGGCTTTTCACTAGGACCGGGAGGAAAAATGGCTACCTCTGTTTAGCGCAAAAATCACACTGAGAGCCAACAACTGACCAATTACGCAATGTGGACGTTTAAGCTCATTCTTCAAAATAAAGGCCTGAAACTACGTCTAAAGGCTGTAGACACCTTAGGGAAGCCACAGAAAAAGGAATTTGGTTGATATCCCTTTCAATGGGCAATAGGGATGCATAGAAAGACTGGGGTTTCAAAATAAGAGTCACTTCCTGATTGGATTTTTCACAAGATTTCGCCTGCAATATCAGTTCTGTTATACTCACAGACAATACTTTTACAGTTTTGGAAACTTTAGAATGTTTTCTATCCTAAGCTGTCAATTATATGCATATTCTAGCATCTGGCCCTGAGAAATAGGCCATTTACTTTGGGAACGTTATTTTTCCAAAAATAAAGATAGTGCCCCCTAGCTTCAAGAGGTTTTAAGGTAAATTGTTCCCCAAACTTGAAACTCACACGTTGCTTATGTATGCCAGTTAGGCTCTATTACACCCCTTCTAAAGCGGATTAATGTGCTTAATTTGAACTTCTCTAGGGTAGGGGCAGCATTCAGAATTTTGGATGAAAAGCATGCCCAAATTAAATGGCCTGCTACTCGGGCCCAGAAGATATGATATGCATGTAACTGGTAGATTTGGATAGAAAACACTATAAAGTTTCCAAAACAGTTAAAATAGTGTCTGTGAGTATAACATAACTGATTTGGCAGGAGAAAACCTGAGAAAAATCCATTCAGGAAGTATTTCTTTTTTTGGTTTTGTAGTTTTCTATTCAATGCCATTACAGCATCCATTGACTTAGGACTCAATTTGCAGTGGGTTAAAGATGTCACGTAGTAGAACTGTGTAAGTGTTGCTCTCCACTTGAAATCAATGGAATTAGAGTATGATAACTGAGGAGATGGAGAATATTCTGGTGTTTGTTTGCAAATATGCAGACCTAAACACCCGTCTCCGGATTACATCTCAAACTAAGGGCAACCATGGCATCTGTGACAGAGGGAGAAGCGTCCATCATTGTATATGGGTAAGAGTCTAGCTAGCTAGATATTACACATTTCAAATTTTGTCAGTCATTTTCATTTCAAGTTTCTGTACTCTTAGCTAGCTAAAATAATAATAAAATAATAAAAATACAAATAATTGTTTCTACATGACCTTACATACATGAAGGAAACATTTTGACATTTGCCGTATGGTTGATGAGAAACTCCATATTGCAAATGTACGGTCCCTTAGTAGATGTCAAATTTCCAAGAAAAACTCTCACACACACACACAGCTAGGACAGAGGGACACAGTGTGGGGCTTAGAGACACACAGAGCCTGCAATAGTTACCTTTGTTCGAACTATTAAAGCTACACTCGTTGTAAATCCTGCCAACATGTCAGATTTTCAAAATGCTTTTCGGCGAAAGCATGAGAAGCTATTATCTGATAGCATGCACCCACCTGAACCAGCTGTAAACAAAAGAACTAGCGTAGCAAAACAAAATGCTGAAATAAAATATAAAACATGCATTACCTTTGACGAGCTTCGTTGTTGGCACTCCAATATGTCCCATAAACATCACAATTGGTCCTTTTTTTCTATTAATTCCATCCATGTATACCCAAAATGTCAATTTATAAAGCAGGTTTGATCCGTAAAAAAACAGCTTGCCAAAACACAACGTCACTACAAAACATTTCAAAAGTTGCCTATAACCTTTTCCAAAATATTTCAAACTACTTTTGTAATACAACTTTAGTTATTTTTAAACGTTAATAATCGATCAATTTGTAGACGGGGCAATCTGTATTCAATAGAGCAAGTAAACAAAACATGCACCATTTTTCCTCTTGCGTATCTTTCAACAGCGTAACGTTGTTCTAGAATGTCCTTCTTCTTCGTTGCACCAATGATTAACTTCAACCCAATTCCAAAGACTGGTGACATCCTGTGGAAAGTCGTAGGAACTGTAAAATGGTCGCTATCAAATATCCCTTGGCAAAGACAACTGAGGGAACGGTCAGAGGCAAAAAATTAATAAAAATCGGAACAGTTTTTCCTCTGGGATTTGCCTGCTACATAAGTTCTGTTATAGTCACAGACATGATTGAACCAGTTTTAGAAACTATCCACACCTACTAATCATATGCATATTATATATTCCTGGCATGAGTAGCAGGAAGTTGAAATTGTGCACGCTATTAATCCAAAAGTGGAAATGCTGCACACTATCCTTAAGAGGTTTTAAAGAACAATCAGACCTAGAGCTCTGAAACTTTAGAAACCTGTTCTAGAGCTCAGGTTGATAGTGCATGGTGAGTTATGTGGCTCTAGAAGGTCCTCGAACCGAGAAACAGCCTTGTACATTTGCAATAACTTCAATTCATTTTGACCATTACGAAAATGACATCATTTAGAAAAGTCCCATAGTTGCAAGACTAGATGCATTGAAACCGGCTCGACCCATAGAGACAGACCCCAACGTTTCTGTCCGATAGCTCATTCAAGGACCCCGTAGCAAGGCATGGGAAAAAATGATATTCTGCACCGATTAACCTCTTGAACCTATGGGGGCGCTGTGTCATTATTGGATGAAAAGACGTGCCCGTTTTAACCTCTTAAGTCGACCCTCTACTTTTTTGAACATTCTGTTAAAAATCGCGCAACATTTCAGCGCCCTGCTACTCATGCCAGGAATATAGTATATGCATTTGCTTAGTCTGTGTGGATAGAAAACACTCAGACGTTTAAAAAACTGGTTAAATCACTGCTGTGGCTTTACCAGAACGGCATTTACATCGAAAAGCACAGGAAAAACTGATCACTGAAAATGGGAAAATATATCCATGCGCTACTTGATCCCATTGATAAAGGTGAACCACTATTAATTGACTGAGGTTGCAGTACCTACAGCTTCCACACGGTGTCTAGAGTCTTGTCATTTCCCTTCGAGTTTTTTCTTGGTCAAACACATGCAGGACACCGTATCTCCTCCGGTCTAGGACCGGATATTTTCGTTGAGTTTCTAGCCGGACATTTTTCCAAGATGACAGCTAATGATCTTTACATCGCCTCCTGATGAATTTTATCGCTTATTAACGTTTACTAATACCTAAAGTTGCATTACAAACGTATTTCGAAGTGTTTTGTGAAAGTTTATCGTCGACTTTTTGAATTAAAAAAAATGACGTTACGTTTTGAAACGATGTTTTTTTCGTTTATCACACAGTCTACATATAACGATATCTAGGCTTTATATGGACCGATTTAATTTAAATAAAGACCCAAATAGTGTTTATGGGACATCTAGGAGTGCCAACAAAGAAGATGGTGAAAGGTAATGAATGTTTTCTATTTTATTGTGCGGTTTGTGTAACGCCGAAATGCTAATTATTTTGTTTACGTCCCCTGTGGGTCTTTTGGGGTGTTGCATGCTATCAGATAATAGCTTCTCATGCTTTCGCCGAAAAGCATTTTAAAAATCTGACTTGTTGCCTGGATTCACAACGAGTGTAGCTTTAATTCGATACCCTGCATGTGTATTTTAATGAACTTTTGAGTTTTAACTAATACTATTAGCATTTAGCGTAGTGCATTTGCATTTCCAGAGCTCTAGTTGGGACGCAAGCGTCCCGAGTAGAAGCAACAGGTTAAGCGCAATATTTTGTCACGAAAAGATTCTCGACTATGCATGGAATTGACAGCCTTGGAAAGACACAACTCTGACGTCTCCAAAACTGCAAAGATATTATCTGTGCGTGCCCCAGAACTAATGCAACAGGCGAAACCAAGATGAAGTTTCATACAGGAAATGCCCCAGATTCTGAAGGCGCTGTGTTCCAATGTCTCCTTATATGGCTGTGAATGCGCCAGGAATGAGCCTGCGCTTTCTGTGTATTCCCCGAGGTGTCTGCAGCATTGTGACGTGTTTGTAGGCATATCATTGGAAGATTGACCATAAGAGACTACATTTACCTGGTGTCCCGCCCGGTGTCCTGTGTGCGTAATCTGTAGGTCCATGCGCGTTCCATTTCTTCAGAACAGATAGTAAAATGCCACGATAGATTTTATCGTCGATAGATATGTGAAAAACACCTTGAGGATTGATTCTAAACACGGTTTGCCATGTTTCTGTCGATATTATGGAGTTAATTTGGAAAAAAGTTCACGTTTTAATGACTTATTATTTTATTTTTTTCCTTACCCAAACGCGATGAACAAAACGGAGCGATTAGTCGACACAAATAATATTTTTTTTTTTTTTATTTTTTTTTGACATGCGCATAAGTAATATGTTTTGTCCATTTTCAATATGATTTCATAGGAAGTCAAAAGTCAAAAATGTCAAAATTTTGTAAAAAACTTCACACATCCTTAAAAAAGTGCTTTCTGGACCGTTTTTTGAAATTCTTTCAAATTTTGTGTCAATTACACATGTATAAGAACTGTATCAACATACTTTAGTTGTATTGTATTATCATAATTTAAAAAAAAATGTTTTACTTGTGCATAAGGAATATGATTTGTCCATTTACAATATGATTTCATAGGAAGTCAAAAGTCAAAGTCAAAAGTCACTTTTTTGGGGTTGGCCATAAGAAATTTGACATGCTCAAAAATCCTGCAGAAATGCAAAATTGACTGGCCTGATGAACTCGGGATGGCCGGGCAGTGATAGTTGTTCCTTTCCATCACTCGTTGTGTTGATTTCATCATGTCCATTTGGTGATGTTTTTTTCACTATAGAATCATATTGCAAATGCACGTGCATTTGCATATGGGCATTTACCATATGAAATTTGACATGCTCAAAAATGCAAAATTGACTGGCCTGATGAACACAGGATGGCCGAGCAGTGATAGTTGTACCTTTCCATCACTCGTTGTGTTGATTTCATCATGTCCATTTGTTTATGTTTTCTCACTTTTGCAAAGTCACTGTGCATTTGCAATATGGTTCAATGGGCATGTACCATCACGATTTTGTCATGCTATAAAAATCCTGCAGGAATGCAAAATTGAATGGCCTGATGAACACAGGATGGCCGAGCAGTGATAGTTGTACCTTTCCATCACTCGTTGTGTTGATTTCATCACTATAGAATCATATTGCAAATGCACGTGCATTGTTGTGCAACTGGTAACCCAAAAATAAAAATATGGTTGTAAATGCATTTACCGGAACTCCTATTGTCCATGCCCGCTATGGGAGTACCCTACTACGGCCCTCTATCTATGAGGGCCGTCCTGATTGCTTTATGGACTGTTTTAAATATTCTGATGGATACGCATTGTTGTGCAACTGGTGATTGAAAATAGGCACCTGGGGCCTGTTGCACAAAAGTAGAATTAAGACATCCGGGATAAATGACTCAGCTGAGCTCAATGAAGCCAAAACATGTGCGTCCAGGCTTAATTGGTTGCACAAAGACCAAGCCAGGATGAGCAGACACGGATTCATTAAGCCAGGTGAAACCAATCCTGGATAGGTGCGCGCTCACGGCTCACTCAAATAGACCCCGCCACAGATCACAGATTAACTGATTTACCATGGCAACTAGAGCCGCGTACTTTTCCCCGTCGGAAGCACAAATCCTCATGGAGGCATACGAGGAGGTAAAAGATATAATTAAGAAGAAAGGCAACACCGCCACAGTGATAAAGCAAAGAGAAAAAGCGTGGCAAAGTATTGCAGACCGCCTGAATGCGTAAGTAGTGCACAATTACACACTCACCGCTCCGCTGAAACATCACAATTACAATTCAAATATTTAATTCACATCTCCAAAAATGCAGTAGTACTGTAATTATGAAACGGTTACATTTTTAATTGAAATGCACTGCAGATATGAGTGAAATTGTGTAAAGTAACTCCATCACACTGTATAAAGCTATGATACATTTTTTGATATTTTTACTGAAAACAAGACAAAAATACCAAGTAATTTTTTGCAGTGTGACTCCATTAAATGTGTGTGTGTGTGTGTGTGTGTGTGTGTGTGTGTGTGTGTGTGTGTGTGTGTGTGTGTGTGTGTGTGTGTGTGTGTGTGTGTGTGTGTGTGTGTGTGTGTGTGTGTGTGTGTGTGTGTGTGTGTGTGTGTGTAGATTAAACATGAACGGGCCAAAACGGACATGGCAGCAGGTCAAAATCAAATACAAGAACATTCTGCAGAATGGTATGGTCCCTGACTAATATTTAACAAAGCACAAGCATATATTGTACCCAGAAGGTGCCTGCTCACACATTGTCTGTACTGTTTTAGCAGTGAAAAAGAATACCCACAGACAAGGCACGGGTGGTGGGTCACCAAAGGCTGACCTTACCCCAGCAGAGGACATGGCCTTGGAGCTAAATAAAGGCAGGCCCGTCTTAGAGGGGATCCCTGGGGGAAAGAGACGAGCATAGGTTCCTCCCAAGATGCCACCCGCTTCATTCAAGGTATGTCCTTCCATCTCTACATGGGATACAACCACATTCATATTGAATCAATTTGGACTGTCTGACTTTGGTTTACCTATTGCCTTGCAGTGCCTGGCAGCACTGTGTTCCTGTTAGAGCCACCAGCACAAGCACCAGACGATGCTGATCCAGTGAGTACTCCATCAAAGGCATACTGTAGGCCTGGCATGTCTTGTCTACTAGCTTCAATATGAATCCGATTAAATGTGATAGGGTGAAGGCCCCAGTGCAGCAGCAACAGCACATGATGGAGACGATGATGAGGAGGAGACCATCTCTCTGGATTCCAGAAGGCATGAGGTATCATGTTAAGACTGTGAAAGTACTATTTACTCTACAATGGTGAGGAGTCCTCATCAAAATCAAAAAATCTAATTTCTTTTACAGGACCCAGATGCTATACAGTGGGAAAACCAGCCTGGCAACATAGTGCGTATTAATAAAAGGACACCACATCCTGCCAAATTCCAGCTGCGCTAATTGTATTGTGTTCACAGAGCTCACAGGCTATCAGAAAGTTGTATGGCAACCACCTCCGGCGCCAAATAGAACTGGCAGACATAGACATTCAGTACAAGAAGAAAAAGATGGAAAATCTTGCACTGGAGTCCGAAATAAAAAAGAGGACAATTAGGAAACTGGACCTTGAAATAAAAAAACTTGAGAGGGAGGTGAGATATGCCTTCAATGTACACTGTATGCTAACTGTAACACAAATGTAAGTTTGTAAGTCGCTCTGGATAAGAGCGTCTGCTAAATGACTTAAATGTAAATGTAAATGTAAATGTATTAATCATTATTTTTCTTTCCTCCCCCAGCTCCAAGAAGATGACACAGCTCAAAATAAAAATTAGGTATATTCTCGTAAAGTCAAGTGAGCCATGACATATGAGCTCTTATTGTGAGCACACAGGACGGTGGCATCTTTCTAAGGTTTTTTTTATTTTCCCAGCAATCAGTACAACCAAGTCATCGTTATAAGGCATCGCCCTCTTTTGCCCACCCCCCCAGCACCAGGTGTGGCCACTAGCCTATATGAAGGCCCAAAATTGTGTGTTCCTTTCTGCTCTGACAATGGCATGCCCATTCGTGCGAGATGTGGTGGATGAAGAAGCACTTGTGCTGAGGAGAGCCTTCAGGCGAGAAAGGGTCTTCAGGGACCGGTTGGACCCACTGGCCTTCCCTGATGACCATCTATATGAAAGATACAGGTTTTCTGCAGATGGCATCAGGTATCTATGCAGACTACTGGGTCCCAGGATTAAGCACCGCACTGCACGGAGCCATGCACTGAGTGTGGAGCAAATGGTTTGTGTGGCCTTGCGCTTTTTGCTAGTGGAGCCTTCCTGTACTCAGTGGGGGATGCAGAACAGCTGAACAAGGCCACAATTTGCCGCACAATAAGGAGTGTGTGTCTGGCTATCAAAGCATTAGCAGATGTCTTCATCTCCTTCCCTGGCCACAGAAGACTCTGTGACATCAAAGAGGAGTTCTATAGGATTGCAGGTAAGAGGATCTACAAATTACAGGACAACTGTTAACACATAGTAGGATACTCATTACTTTGTGTGACAGGTTTCCCCAATGTCATTGGTGCAGTGGACTGCACACACATAAGATAAAAGCCCCTCAGGTGCCCATGAGGCCGATTTTGTGAATAGGAAATCCTTTCACAGCATTAATGTTCAGGTGAACATAACTTTTTGATATTGTCCATTGACGAACACTCTGCATTGCCAGTGATGTGCATTGATTGGTGTAATATTCCTCATCTTATGATTTCAGATGGTCTGCAATGCTGACTGTGTGATCAGCAATGTTGTGGCAAAATGGCCTGGCTCAGTCCATGACTCCAGAATCTTTCGGGCCTCTGAAATCTATCAGTGCCTATCACAAGGTAAGCAACACAACCCCTATTTATAAACATCATGGCTGTGTCAAGAATATCACTGTGTTTATGAGGTAGTAATGATGAGATTTTGTGTTGACAGGTGAATTCTCTGGTGTGTTGCTGGGAGACAGGGGGTATGGCTGCCAGCCTTTTCTCCTGACACCTTTCACAGACCCCCAGGAAGCACAGCAGGCCTACAACCATGCCAGGGCCAGAGTTGAAATGACCATTGGCCTCCTGAAGGCACGCTTTCACTGCCTTCACAAATTAAGGGTCAGCCCTGTTAGGGCATGTGATATTACTGTGGCTTGTGCTGTCCTCCACAATGTGGCCTGCCTGAGGAAGGAGAGGGCCCCCAGAGTGCCACCAGCCATGGACTGGGACAATCCGGCAATCTTCCCTGATGACGACAGTGGTCGGCTGCTGAGGGACCAATATGTGTTGAATTATTTTAGTTAGTATGTGTGCTTTGAATTTTGGTTAAATATGTCCTGCGGTGGCAGAGGAATTTGGTTTTTTTTGGGTTCGTTTTTGACGAATTTGGCCTCTTATGATGTTTGTGCGGTATACTGTGTGTAATACAAGGCTGCAGGAGGCTACTGCATCCATTCATTTGTCTGTTCAGTTGATGTGTATGGATTTGTCCTGCATTTATTTTAGTGTGCAGACATGCAGGGTGTGTTATATACAGACCTTTGAATGTGTATGTATCATTTTGTATAATATGCTTGGATTCTGTGCTTTCCATCTTGTAGAGTCACTGTGACTTCAGTTTCGAAAGGAGCTGATGGTTTACCTGCTTTGTTTTGTCCTTATTCAATAAAGGAACATAATGTTACACATTGTGTTTTTATATTCATATGGAATGTGTATTTGTTTATATGACAGAGTACTAGGGCCACACTGAAGAAAAAGGATAAAGTCATAAATTTATGAGGCTGGTTCTTTCTGCAGAAAAGCTACATATTGTTTTTACAGTTTTGATACTTATGACAATGTGATACTTAATATTCTGGCACATCAGCATGTCTTTGTTTATGAAACCATACTGAAGTACAATTTCACGAAATGCCCCACATCTGTCATTTTAACAACTGTCCTCCTTTAAAACAACTGGTTACAATATTATGACTTGTGTTTTTTTCCCCTCTGTGGCCCTAATATTCTATCATTTTATATATAGCCTTATAGTCTATGGGAAACTGTAAATTATCTAATGATAGCAACATCATCTAAAAATCATTTTTTATCCAAAATCATTGAAATTAATGATCACAAACGTTTAAATAATAACAGTGGGTCTAGTTATATGTGATAACAATGTATAGTGAGCAGTGAAATAACTATTGGTTTCCATTTGTGGTGACTGCTGACTGACATTAGGGATGAGATTAAATAGATCCTGGAATTTAGCCTGGTCTGGAGCAGGCTAGCTCCACAGAATAAATCTCCATGGTAATTTATACCATAACATATCCTCCTGCCCCCTATCCATCTTTAGTGCAACCGGATTACGGATCAATTGAGCCAGGATCACCAAGATATCCTGGCTTAATCCCTTATCCTAGTTTTGTGCAACAGGCCCCTGGTAACCCAAAAATAATATTATGGTTGTAAATGCATTTATCGGTCATTCTGATATTAATGCCCACTATGGGAACAGGATGGCCGGGCAGTGATAGTTGTTCCTTTCCATCACTCGTTGTGTTGATTTCATCATGTCCATTTTGTGATGTTTTTTCACTGTTGAATCATATTGCAAGTGCGCGTGCATTTGCAATATGGTTCAATGGGCATTTACCATATGAAATTTGACATGCTCAAAAATCCTGCAGAAATGCAAAATTGACTGGCCTGATGAACACAGGATGGCCTGGCAGTGATAGTTGCTCATTTCCATCGCTCGTTGCTTTGACTTCATCATGTCCATTTGGTGATGTTTTTTTCACTATAGAATCATATTGCAAATGCACGTGCATTGTTGTGCAACTGGTAACCCAAAAATAAAAATATTGTTGTAAATGCATTTACCGGGACTCCTATTGTCCATGCCCGCTATGGGAGTACCCTACTACGGCCCTCTATCTATGGGGGCCGTCCTGAGTGCTTTATGGACTGTTTAAAATATTCTGATGGATACGCATTGTTGTGCAACTGGTGATTGAAAATAGGCACCTGGTAACCCAAAAATAAAAATATGGTTGTAAATGCATTTACCGGTCATTCTGATATTAATGCCCGGGCAGTGATAGTTGTTCCTTTCCATCACTCGTTGTGTTGATTTCATCATGTCCATTTGGTGATGTTTTTTCACTATACAATCATATTGCAAGTGCACGTGCATTTGCAATATGGTTCAATGGGCATTTACCATATGAAATTTGACATGCTCAAAAATGCAAAATTGACTGGCCTGATGAACACAGGATGGCCGAGCAGTGATAGTTGTACCTTTCCATCACTCGTTGTGTTGATTTCATCATGTCCATTTGGTGATGTTTTTTCACTATAGAATCATATTGCAAATGCACATGCATTGTTGTGCAACTGGTAACCCAAAAATAAAAATAAGGTGATTTCATTATGTCCATTTGTTTATGTTTTCTTACTTTTGCAAAGTCACTGTGCATTTGCAATATGGTTCAATGGACAGGTACCATCACGAATTTGTAATGCTATAAAAATCCTGCAGGAATGTGAAATTGACTGGCCCGATGAACTCGGGATGGCTGGGCAGTGATTCTGGTTCATCTCAATGGCTCGTTAGGGTTGATTTCAGAATGTCACTTTGGTGATGGTACCTCACTGTTTAAACATATTGCAACTGGACAAGAGTCACCAGCAAGTCACTGTCCATCAGTCAATTAGATATCATTCTGACACCAAACTGATACAAACTGACACCAAACCCACTTTTTCCAACTCGTTTAGTAGCCAACTATCACATACTTCAGAGCTGGCCCAAAATTCACAACACCTTCGGTTCAAACCATAAAAAAACATAAAACACATAGTTACGTTCTAGCTGCGGGTCCATTTCTTATGTTACGTGTAGGCCTAGCTGAGGCGACCCCGAATCCCAAGTTTCGGCTCAATCGGTCATTTGGTGTCCGAGCAAAACCCTAATTGGTGCTGAAAATCAACTTTTTTCTATGACTTGCTACGGGGTCCTTGAATGAGCTATCGGACAGAAACGTTGGGGTCTGTCTATATGGGCCGAGACGGTCGCAATGCACCTAGTCTTGTGTCTCTGAGACATTTCTAAATGTCGCCATTTTCGTAATGGTCAAAATGAATTGAAGTCATTGCAAATGTACGAAGCTGTTAATCGGTCCGAGATCCGTCTAGAGCCACGTAACTCACCACGCACTATCGACCCGAGGTCTAGAACAGGATTCTAAAGTTTCGGAACTCTAGGTCTGACGGTTCTTTAAAAGTTCCAACAAGGTTAACTAATGCAGGCAGTGTATGCACCCCAATGGGTCCCTCCTTCCAAGCTGTGTTTGTGTGTGATTTAGTTTTCCTTTGAAATTTTATGGGAAAAATTACTGATTTACAGTTCATGGGGGTTGCCTAATCACATATATGAAGTTTTGGAAAGATCGGACTTTTTTAACCCCTCGAAACAGCCCAAGAGGCACAGGAAGCTATAAGTCAACACATATCCTCACTGGGGTATGCTTTTACAGAATCCTGAGTTTTAAGTCCTTACGCTAAGAATTGACTGATTTATACAGGGTTGAATGCACTATGTCTATCAAACTGCAGGCAGGGTATGGCAAAACACTTTTAGGGTGATTTTAACCACTTCCGGTTGGACCAGGAAGCTTAGAATCAACACAGGTAGACCTCGTAGTGGCCTGATGGATTGCCATCGAAGACAGGTTCATACGACATTCATAACCCACATAGGCTTCAGGTTGAATTTAGGGGTGCAGGCAATGTATTCCTATGGGGAGAGAAGTCAATGCAAACTCTTTGAAGTAAACACCTTCTTTTAACTATTAAGGGTTAATGCCACATGGTCAAGGTTAGGCTTGCACGGATCGGGAGGACCTTAGGAACGTACCTGAGGTCGAATTGTGCTTCTCACCCTAACGGTTCTCTCACTGTCACCCAAAAGCAAATGACGTTGTGGGGCAGGCTTCATTTTGGGCCTACTTTTCTAATGGTCGCTGCGCTTAGACAGAGCGAGCTACGGTCAAGCGGGATATCTCGTTAAACTCGGCACGGCCTAGAGATTGTGGTAATGCCATTGCCTGCTCTCTGTGTCTTTAAGCACCGCACTTTTTAACTCCATCCTTGCTGTGTGTGCGTGTGAGAGCTTTTCTTTGACATCTGTTGGGAGAAATGACTGATTTACAGGTCATGAGGGTTACCTAGTCACACATATGAAGTTTAGGAAAGATGTGACTTTTTTAACCCTTCAAAACAGACAGTGTGACCCAATTAAAGGCACTTCCGGTAGGCACAGGAAGCTATAAGTAAACACATGTCTTGATTGACATAGACACTTACAGAATCCTGAGTTTTAAGCCTTTAAGTTAAGAATTGGCTGATCTACGATCTACACAGGGTTGAATGTAGTCATTTTCACCTTTGAAGGTTATGTACATCAAAACACCTTTTGGGTCAATTTAACCACTTCCGTTTGCTCCAGGAAGCTTAGAATCGACACAGGTAGACCTCATAGTGGTCTGATGGACTGTCATAGAAGACAGGTTCATTAGGCATTCATAACCCACATAGGCTTCAGGTTGAATTTAGAGGTGCAGGCAATGTATTCCTATGGGGAGAGAAGTCAATGCAAACTCTTTGATGTAAACACCTTCTTTTAACTGTTAAGGGTTAATGCCACACGGTCAAGGTTAGGCTTGCACGGATCGGGAGGACCTCAGGTACGTTCCTGAGGTCGAATTGTGCTTCTCACCTTAACGGTTCTCTCACTGTCACCCAAAAGCAAATGACATTGAGGGCCAGCCTTCATTTTGGGCCTACTTTTCTAATGGTCGCTGTGCTTAGACCGAGCGAGCTACGGTCAAGCGGGGCATCTTGTTGAACTCGGCACGGCCTAGAGAATATGGAAATGCCATCGTAGGCTTTGTGTGTCTTTAAGCACCGCACTTTGTCACTCCATCCTTGCTGTGTGTGTGTGTGAGAGAGAGCTTTTCTTTGACATCTGTTGGGAGAAATGACTGACTTACAGTTTATGGGGGTTGCCTAATCACACATATGAAGTTTTGAAAAGATCTGACCTTTTTAACCCTTGGAAACTGCCACTGTGACACCATTTAAGCCACTTCCGGTTGGCACAGGAAGCTATAAATAAACTCATATCATGATTGGGGTATGCCTTTACAGAATCCTGAGTTTTAAGTCTGTACGTTAAGAACTGAGTTATTTACAGAGGGTTTAGTGAGTGTGTGAAAATCATAGAAAATCACAGAAATCTCGCAGAGCTCTGCAGCACACTTTAAAACGATTCGTAAGAACACCCTGCAACTGGATCTGTAACCGTTGAAAAAAAAACACCTATCCGTGAACATCACCAATCTGTCGTTCTACGATTTCTATTAAATGACGATAGATAAATGGCTGGTTCTTTTTTTATTGACACCGGAGGCTCCTTGACTTTGACGTGAAGTGGAAAAATAATTTCTCTATTTTCATTTTGGACCTTTAATCCCAGATAAATGGCCATAACTCAAAAACCGTTGAGGCCTAGACACCATCTTGTTCGGGGCCAACTGCCCATTATGCCAAACCTACGCTCACCGAGTTTCGGCTTCTAAATATTTTCAGTTTTCGAGATAAGGCCCCGTCGTGAATCGTGATGTTTTGTCCAATAGCAATATGATTGCTTATGCCCTCTTGTGGGAATTTCCGGGACAGCGGAAAAATGACCAAAATCTTATTATTTTTGTAAAACGGAAACCGAATGTCCGACAAAGTTCATTTGATGACTTCCTGGTAGGTCCGGCCCTGCAGCTCGGCCCGACGCCGTCCGCGAATTTTACAAACGATTTCGGACGTCTAGTAAGGGACCGTACATTTGCAATATGGACTTTCTCACTAACCATACAGCTACTGCCGAAATCTTCCCTTAAGGTATGTAAGGAACCATCACCAAAATGACATTCTGAAATTAACACCAACAAGCGATGGAGTGGAACCAGAATCACTGCCCGGCCATCCCGATTTCATCGGTCCAGTCAATTTTGCATTTCTGCAGTATTTTTGAGCATGTCAAATTCGTGATGGTAATTGCCCATTGAAACATATTGCAAATGGACAGCTGTGCACCTGGTGATTGGAATGTGTTACCAGAAGCACATTTTTAAAATGGTTTTAATGCCTAAAGGGAGGCAAGGGGTCCACGGTTGGGTAGGGAGCAACCCCCACCCGTGCCCATCCAATAGGGGGTGCCCCTTGTCATTTTGGATGTTTTTCAAAAAATCGTTACAAACGAAGGGAGAAATCAAATCAAATCAAATTTTATTTGTCACATACACATGGTTAGCAGATGTTAATGCGAGTGTAGCGAAATGCTTGTGCTTCTAGTTCCGACAATGCAGTGATAACCAACAAGTAATCTAACTAACAATTCCAAAACTACTGTCTTATACACAGTGTAAGGGGATAAGGAATATGTACATAAGGATATATGAATGAGTGATGGTACAGAGCAGCATACAGTAGATGGTATCGAGTACAGTATATACATATGAGATGAGTATGTAGACAAAGTAAACAAAGTGGCATAGTTAAAGTGGCTAGTGACATAAGAATGCAGTCGATGATCTAGAGTACAGTATATACATATGCATATGAGATGAATAGTGTAGGGTAAGTAACATTATATAAGGTAGCATTGTTTAAAGTGGCTAGTGATATATTTACATCATTTCCCATCAATTCCCATTATTAAAGTGGCTGGAGTTGGGTCAGTGTCAATGACAGTGTGTTGGCAGCAGCCACTCAATGTTAGTGATTGCTGTTTAACAGTCTGATGGCCTTGAGATAGAAGCTGTTTTTCAGTCTCTCGGTCCCAGCTTTGATGCACCTGTACTGACCTCGCCTTCTGGATGATAGCGGGGTGAACAGGCAGTGGTTTGGGTGGTTGATGTCCTTGATGATCTTTATGGCCTTCCTGTAACATCGGGTGGTGTAGGTGTCCTGGAGGGCAGGTAGTTTGCCCCCGGTGATGCGTTGTGCAGACCTCACTACCCTCTGGAGAGCCTTACGGTTGAGGGCGGAGCAGTTGCCGTACCAGGCGGTGATACAGCCCGCCAGGATGCTCTCGATTGTGCATCTGTAGAAGTTTGGCCATATAGCCATATGGAGGTGTGGATGGCTCATATATTTCCTTCAATGTTACACACACACATATATTTAGGACTGTACCAATCGGCAGTCTTCCAAACATTTTTATGTGCTGTTTTTCTTGTTTGTCTCATCATACATGACAAATAGACCATCTAGGTTGATTCATGGTGTAACATAGTGCTATATATCATTTGGGCAGTATAAAGGCCTTTTGGACATGGTTCACTGACTTATGGGTGTGTAAACAGACTTCCTATGATCGTACATGGCAAATGGACATAACATCCTGATTTGGAAACTTTCAAATAATTCATATTGCATTTGGACATTTCTTATGGCATTTGGTAAATAAATTAAAAAGTGAATTTTGACTTTGACTTTTGACTTCCTATGAAATCAAATTGCAAATGGACAAAACATTTGTCTTATGGATAAGTTTTTAAAAAATGTTTAAAAGATAATAAAATTTGACAAAAGTATGTTCATACAGTTCATGTGCAATTGACAAAAAAACGTGTTTAAATAAAAAATAATAATAATCGAAAACATTTCGAAAAATGGTCCAGAAAGCACTTTAAGGGGGTGATACATTTTCTAAATGTTACTCTTGGGTCTTCACTTGTGTTACATTTGCAATGTGAAAAATGTCAATTTCAGGGGGGTGTTCCCTTGAAGTATAACATCATTCTCATCAAGATAGCATTAATACATGAAATAACAAACTCAGTGGCCTTGTGGTTAGTGTGTGTCTGTGTCACTTACGAACATGACCCTCTTGGGGATGTGGTCCGACTCCACCAAGGGATTTTTGTAGAGCCACAGCTCCTCTGGCTGGATCACTCTCTCAAAGGGCTCCAGGAACTCTGTGAATCTGAGGAAGCGACACAAATCCGCCGCATTAGCCCTGTCTTTCACAATACGTTCATTTTCGTATGGGTGGCCCCAGCTGGAATCAAACCCACAATCCTGGTGATGCAAGCCTCATGTTCTACAGGACCACAAGGATCTAGTTACAGTAATACTATGATTTAAGTTATTCTTTGATGGTTTGGACAGCAAACTAGCACTCCAACACTATGTTTAGAACATTGAAGAGGATTTTTGCTACTGGACTTAACACGTTTTTACACTTAACCTCTTGGAACAACCCATCCCGGATCCCGGAGAATTTTCATCAACTGACACTAATTAGCATAACGCAACGGACAAAAAATATTACTCGAAAATATTAATATTCATTAAATCACATGTGAAATAAAGTGAAACACAGCTTAGCCTTTTATTAATCACCCTGTCATCTCAGATTTTGAAATTATGCCAAAGCAAGACAAGCATTTGTGTAAGTTTATCGATAGCCTAGCATAGCATAATGTCCAGTTAGCAGCAGGAAGCTTGGTAACGAAAATCAGAAAAGCAATCAAATTAACTGTTTACCTTTGATGGTCTTCGGATGTTTTCACTGACGAGACTCCCAGTTAGACAGCAAATGTTCATTTTGTTCCATAAAGATTATTTTTATTGCCTGAAATACCTCCGTTTGTTCTTCACGTTTGGTTGAGAAATCCACCGGAAACTGCGGTCACGACAACGCCAAAAATATTCCAAATTAGATCCATAATATCGACAGAAACATGGCAAACGTTTTTTATAATCAACCCTCAAGGTGTTTTTCAAATATTTATTCGATAATATATCAACCGGGTCAGTTGGCTTCTTAGTAGGAGCAAGACAAACAATCGCTGCATTTGTCTATTACGCACATATCACTGAAAGCTACCAGCTGACCACTGACGCAATGTTGTCGCTCACGCTCATTTTTCAAAATAAAAGCCTGAAACTATGGATTGTGACACTAGATACATTAGGGAAGCCATAGAAAAGGGAATCTAGTTGACGTCACTTTCACTGCTCAATAGGGGGTTTCTAAATAAGACTCACTTCCTGATTGGATTTTTCTCAGGCTTTCGCCTGCAACATCAGTTCTGTTATACTCACAGACAATATTTTTACAGTTTTGGAAACTTTAGAGTGTTTTCTATCCTAAGCTGTCAATTATATGCATATTCTATTATCTGGTCCAGAAAAATAGCCTGTTTACTTTGGGAACGTTATTTTTCAAAAATGAAAATAGTGCCCCCTAGTTTCAAGAGGTCAACAGTTAAAGATGCCATCTGCGATCTTAAACACTTACACATTTGTAACATATTGTATGAATTGGAATTTTTAACATCATACAAATTACAAAAAGTTATATACAGTATATTTGGACCCATTTTGGCTCGTGAGCACTACCTTCAAAACTACTGACCAAGCTTCCTGCTGCTAACTGGACATTATGCTATGCTAGGCTATCGATAAACTTACACAAATGCTTGTCTTGCTTTGGCTGTAAAGCATAATTTCAAAATCTGAGATGACAGGGTGATCAACAAAAGGCTATGCTCTGTTTCACTTTATTTCACTTGTGATTTCATGAACATTGTATCCCTGAAAAAGGGGGGAGTCAAAATCAAAAATAACAGTCAGTATCTGGTGTGGCCACCAGTCTGCACACGGAACCTGGTAGCGGGCTGAAATACCACAACATACGGTGATCGCTACATAAATAGTCATATTAAACATTCATGAAAATACAAGTGTCTCACATGTATCGAAAGCCTAGAATCTTGCTAATCCAACTGTGTTGTCAGATTTAAAAAAGGATTTACCGCGAAAGAATACAATGCGATTATCTGAGGATAGAGCCCCATAAAAAAAACTATTTCAACCAGCAGAGGCTAACAAAATCAAACTGCATTAAAATAAATAGTTTACCTTTGACAATCTTCATCTGTTTGCAATCCCAATGCTCATTGTTACACAATGAATGATCTTTTGTTTGATAAAATCCGTTTTTATAGCCTAACAAGAAACATTTTGTGAACCGCTTGTGTCGTGAATTCCGTCTCATTCCATTTGACGACATATTCGAGGGTAAATACCCACACAAAACGTGACTTTTCTAGTCAAGTTTGGTTTCATTGCAATCAACTGGTTTGTTTGTAACACAATCAAACCTGATGGGCCATTTCGCAGGACATATTGACTGAAAGAAACCGATTTGAAGACAACAAGTAATGACATCATTGTGCACCAATGATATGACAACTGTTTCGTTGATTGACTGTATTTTAACCCAATGACCACTGATTGTCTTGAAATCTAGCTGGGTAGATAGCCTATGAGCTGAGGTAAATGGCAATATGCAATGGTTATGTGTTGGAAGACCAACCCATGTAGTAAACTCCGGCGTAAAGAGAGTCATTGCTATTGAAGTTTTATACCGGAAGGACCTACGCATATTACGCACAGCATTGTTTGGTAAACGCGCAGATTCAGCTGTTTATAAATCAATAAGTATGGCGACTAAGTCAGGGAAAGCTAAATCGAAGTCTAGATATACAGATGTACACACAATTTTAGAAGTAATTGATCGGAAAAATGAGAGAGAGTGTTGTAGGACGATTCATTTAGCGATTTCCAAGTGGAGGAATATTTTTTGAACGGAGAGGACATGTTTTGGACTGGTAAGTTCTTCACATGCTAAAGCCCTTGTTTGAAATTAATCATCTAAAATATTATTTGTGATTTATTTTAATTTTAGAAGAAATATATAAACATGTAATGTCATGAAATGTGAGATGCGTGTGTCTGCCGCCCCATCCCAACCCACATGAAATAGCCTATTTGAGGCTGTTGAGGGGAGGGGAGGCCCACAACAATGGCCAAAGTGAAATGGAGACTGTAGATACAGCTGGTCAGTTGTGATACAATAAAGACAGTAGATCTAGCTGGTCTGTCATAATATAATAGAGACAGTAGATGTAGCAGGTCTAGAATCATATATTCAACCTGTATCCCTGTACTCTATATACGTGTTATTTCTTACATTAGTACCCCAGGTCATCTTAGGTTTCATTACATACAGTCGAGAAGAACTACTGAATATAAGATCAGCGTCAACTCACCATCAGTACGACCAAGAATATGTTTTTCGCGACGCATCCTGTGTTCTGCCTTTCAAACAGAACAACGGAATGGATCGCATGCAGCGACCCAAAAAAATGACTCCGAAAAAGAGGGAAACGAGGCGGTCTTCTGGTCAGACTCCGGAGACGGGCACACCGTGCACCACTCCCTAGCATTCTTCTTGCCAATGTCCAGTCTCTTGACAACAAGGTTGATGAAATCCGAGCAAGGGTAGCATTCCAGAGGGACATCAGAGACTGTAACGTTCTTTGCTTCACGGAAACATGGCTCACTGGAGAGACGCTATCGGAGGCGGTGCAGCCAGCGGGTTTCTCCACGCATCGCGCAGAAACAAACATCTTTCTGGTAAGAATAGGGGCGGGGGCGTATGCCTTATGGCTAACGAGACGTGGTGTGATCAAAGAAACATACAGGAACTCAAATCCTTCTGTTCACCTGATTTAGAATTCCTCACAATCAAATGTAGACCGCATTATCTTCCAAGAGAATTCTCTTCGATTATAATCACAGCCGTATATATCCCCCCCCAAGCAGACACATCGATGGCTCTGAACAAACTTTATTTAACTCTTTGCAAACTGGAAACCATTTATCCGGAGGCTGCATTCATTGTAGCTGGGGATTTTAACACGGCTAATCTGAAAACAAGACTCCCTAAATTTTATCAGCATATCGATTGCGCAACCAGGGGTGGAAAAACCTTGGATCATTGTTACTCTAACGTCCACGACGCATATAAGGCCCTGCCCCGCCCCCCTTTCGGAAAAGCTGACCACGATTCCATTTTGTTGATCCCTGCCTACAGACAGAAACTAAAACAAGAGGCTCCCACGCTGAGGTCTGTCCAACGCTGGTCCGACCAAGCTGACTCCACACTCCAAGACTGCTTCCATCACGTGGACTGGGATATGTTTCGTATTGCGTCAGATAACAATATTGACGAATACGCTGATTCGGTGTGCGAGTTCATTAGAACGTGCGTTGAAGATGTCGTTCCCATAGCAATGATTAAAACATTCCCTAACCAGAAACCGTGGATTGATGGCAGCATTCGCGTGAAACTGAAAGCGCGAACCACTGCTTTTAATCAGGGCAAGGTGTCTGGTAACATGACCGAATACAAACAGTGCAGCTATTCCCTCCGCAAGGCTATCAAACAAGCTAAGCGTCAGTACAGAGACAAAGTATAATCTCAATTCAACGGCTCAGACACAAGAGGCATGTGGCAGGGTCTACAGTCAATCACGGACTACAAGAAGAAATCCAGCCCAGTCACGGACCAGGATGTCTTGCTCCCAGGCAGACTAAATAACTTTTTTGCCCGCTTTGAGGACAATACAGTGCCACTGACACGGCCTGCAACGAAAACATGCGGTCTCTCCTTCACTGCAGCCGAGGTGAGTAAGACATTTAAACGTGTTAACCCTCACAAGGCTGCAGGCCCAGACGGCATCCCCAGCCGCGCCCTCAGAGCATGCGCAGACCAGCTGGCCGGTGTGTTTACAGACATATTCAATCAATCCCTATACCAGTCTGCTGTTCCCACATGCTTCAAGAGGGCCACCATTGTTCCTGTTCCCAAGAAAGCTAAGGTAACTGAGCTAAATGACTACCGACCCGTAGCACTCACTTCCGTCATCATGAAGTGCTTTGAGAGACTAGTCAAGGACCATATCACCTCCACCCTACCTGACACCCTAGACCTACTCCAATTTGCTTACCGCCCAAATAGGTCCACAGACGATGCAATCTCAACCACATTGCACACTGCACTAACCCATCTGGACAAGAGGAATACCTATGCGAGAATGCTGTTCATCGACTACAGCTCGGCATTCAACACCATAGTACCCTCCAAGCTCGTCATCAAGCTCGAGACCCTGGGTCTCGACCCCGCCCTGTGCAACTGGGTATTGGACTTCCTGACGGGCTGCCCCAGGTGGTGAGGGTAGGCAACAACATCTCTTCCCCGCTGATCCTCAACACTGGGGCCCCACAAGGGTGCATTCTGAGCCCTCTCCTGTACTCCCTGTTCACCCACGACTGCGTGGCCACGCACGCCTCCAACTCAATCATCAAGTTTGCGGACGACACAACAGTGGTAGGCTTGATTACCAACAACGACGAGACAGCCTACAGGGAGGAGGTGAGGGCCCTCGGAGTGTGGTGTCAGGAAAATAATCTCACACTCAACGTCAACAAAACTAAGGAGATGATTGTGGACTTCAGGAAACAGCAGAGGGAACACCCCCCTATCCACATCGATGGAGCAGTAGTGGAGAGGGTAGCAAGTTTTAAGTTCCTCGGTATACACATCACAGACAAACTGAATTGGTCCACTCACACAGACAGCATCGTGAAGAAGGCACAGCAGCGCCTCTTCAACCTCAGGAGGCTGAAGAAATTCGGCTTGTCACCAAAAGCACTCACAAACTTCTACAGATGCACAATCGAGAGCATCCTGGCGGGCTGTATCACCGCCTGGTACGGCAACTGCTCCGCCCTCAACCGTAAGGCTCTCCAGAGGGTAGTGAGGTCTGCACAACGCATCACCGGGGGCAAACTACCTGCCCTCCAGGACACCTACACCACCCGATGTTACAGGAAGGCCATAAAGATCATCAAGGACATCAACCACCCGAGCCACTGCCTGTTCACCCCGCTATCATCCAGAAGGCGAGGTCAGTACAGGTGCATCAAAGCTGGGATCGAGAGACTGAAAAACAGCTTCTATCTCAAGGCCATCAGACTGTTAAACAGCCACCACTAACATTGAGTGGCTGCTGCCAACACACTGACACTGACACTGACTCAACTGCAGCCACTAATAATGGGAATTGATGGGAAATGATGTAAATATATCACTAGCCACTTTAAACAATGCTACCTTATATAATGTTACTTACCCTACATTATTCATCTCATATGCATACATATATACTGTACTCTATATCATCGACTGCATCCTTATGTAATACATGTATCACTAGCCACTTTAACTATGCCACTTTGTTTACGTACTCATCTCATATGTATATACTGTACTCGATACCATCTACTGTATCTTGCCTATGCTGCTCTGTACCATCACTCATTCATATATCCTCATGTACATATTCTTTATCCCCTTACACTGTGTATAAGACAGTAGTTTTGGAATTGTTAGTTAGATTACTTGTTGGTTATTACTGCATTGTCGGAACTAGAAGCACAAGCATTTCGCTACACTCGCATTAACATCTGCTAACCATGTGTATGTGACAAATAAAATTTGATTTGATTTGATATATATACAGTATATCTGTTTAATATACCTCAGCAGCATAATATTGTGTAGAGCTTTGGCAAAGTGGGTGATGTTATATCCTTCCTGTTTGGCCCTGTCTGGGGGTCTCATCGGATGGGGACACAGTGTCTCCTGACCCCTCCTGTCTCAGTCTCCAGTATTTATGCTGCAGTAGTTTGTGTCGGGGGGCTAGGGTCGGATTGTTATATCTGGACTACTTCTTCTGTCTTATCCGGTGTCCTGTGTGAATTTAAGTATGCTCTCTCTAATTCTCTCTCTCGGAGGAGGACCTGAGCCCGAGGACCATGCGTCAGGACTACCTGGCATGATGACTCCTTGCTGTCCCCAGTCCACCTGGCCTTGATGCTGTTCCAGTTTCAACTGTTCTGCCTGCGGCTATGGAACCCTAAACTGAGGTACTGTCCTGTTGCATCCTCTACTACTACTGTGATTATTATTATTTGAACTTTTGAAAATCTCAGCCATGTTCTGTTATAATCTCCACCCGGCACAGCCAGAAGAGGACTGGCCACCCCTCATAGCCTGGTTCCTCTCTAGGTTTCTTCCTAGGTTTTGGCCTTTCTAGGGAGTTTTTCCTAGCCACCATGCTTCTACACCTGCATTGCTTGGTGTTTGGGGTTTTAGGCTGGGTTTCTGTACAGCTCTTTGAGATATTAGCTGATGTAAATAAATTTGATTTTATATACATCTATTTGATTTGATAGAGGACTGAGGGTCTTCCAAATATTGAAAGTGTGTAAATAGTTACCCATATTATTTTGTAAATGTATTTTTTTGTTCTTTTTTGTTCTCCATTTTTGGGGGGGTTGTGTTGGAATACCATTTTGGCATTTTATATATAGTTATTTGTTTCAAAATGTATACCTTCACCAATTTGGCCACTCGGGTACATTTGGGCTACTTGTGTTGGACACCTGGGTGACTTCTTGATAAATGTCATGTAGCACACTCATTTTGGAAGTTATCTTTCTGAAACGTTGCACAAGTACTGTTGCCCTCATATTTTTCACTGAAATTGTCCCCATCATCCTATCTGAATGTTTGTTTTATCTTGTTCATTTTAAAGATGATACAACAATAAAAAATTGTATCCATTGTATTATCTAAACCAGATCTATTGTATTATATTCTCCTACATTCAATTCACATTTACACAAACTCCAGAGTTTTCTTTCAAATGGTACCAAGAATATGCATATCCTTGCTTCTGGGCCAGAGCTACAGGCAGTTAGATTTGGGTATGTCTTCAGGCGGAAATGTAAAAAAGTAGGGGGTAGCTCTAAGAATCTTCATGAGATGACACTCATATGACATGTTACACAATATATTTATGTTTTGTTCGATAATATGCATATTTATATCCACAAATCTCGGTTTACATTGACGCCATGTTCAGAAATGCCTCCAAAATATCCGGAGGAATTATAGAAAGCGACGCCAGATAATAGAAATACTCATCATAAACTTTGCCTAAAGATACATGTTCTACATATAATTAAAGATACACTGGTTCTTAATGCAACCGCTGTGTCAGATTTTTTTTAAACGTTACGAAAAAAGCCTACCATGCTCAGACCTAAAAGTATTTCTCCACCATGTTGGAGTCAAGAGAAATACGAAATTACATCATAAATATTCCCTTACCTTTGATGATCATTCATCAGAATGCAGTGCAAGGAGTCCTAATTCCACAATAAATCGTTGTTTTGTTCCATAATGTCCAATACTAGTGTCCAATTAGCTGCATTTGCTACCACTTTCAGCTCACGTGCCCAGAAGCTGACGCCGGTCCTGGACAACTCGCACGAAAACTTCAAAAATATATATTCCAGGTCGAATAAACTGGTCAAACTAAGTAGAGCATCAATCTTCAGGATGTTATTTTCGTATATATCCAATAACGTTCCAACCGGATCATTACATTTACATTTACATTTAAGTAATTTAGCAGACGCTCTTATCCAGAGCGACTTACAAATTGGTGCGTTCACCTTATGACATCCAGTGGAACTGCCACTTTACAATAGTGCATCTAAATCTTTTAAGGGGGGGGGGGGTGGGAAGGATTACTTTATCCTATCCTAGGTATTCCTAAAAGAGGTGGGGTTTCAGGTGTCTCCGGAAGGTGGTGATTGACTCCGCTGTCCTGGTGTCGTGAGGGAGTTTGTTCCACCATTGGGGGGCCAGAGCAGCGAACAGTTTTGACTGGGCTGAGCGGGAACTGTACTTCCTCAGTGGTAGGGAGGCGAGCAGGCCAGAGGTGGATGAACGCAGTGCCCTTGTTTGGGTGTAGGGCCTGATAGTTAGGCCCTACACGTTTTCAGCTACAGCCAAATGAAATGACGGTAGCACCCACAGAGAAATGCACCACAGGAAAATGGCATTCTGTCAGGACAGTGACTATTTCCCCTCCCATTCGGTCAAAGTTCACAGCAAAAGCTCCATTCCACTTTCTACTGAATGAGGACATCTAGTGGAAGGCGTAGGAAGTACTCCAGATCCATATCTTGTTGGGAAAGGAGGGGGCGATGACGTCAAAGTTGACCCACATTCAGAATTTCACTTCTTGTTTGGAAGATTGCCTGACCCATGAGTTCTGTTATACTCACAGACATAATTCAAACAGTTTTAGAAACTTCAGAGTGTTTTCTATCCAATAGTAATAATAATATGCATATATTAGCAATCTAGGACAGAGTAGGATGCAGTTCACTATGGGCACGCAATTAATCCAAAGTGAAAATACTGCCCCCTATCCTCAACAAGTTAATTGCCTACCGGCTGTAAGCTGTTAGTGTCTTAACGACCGCTCCACAGGTGCATGTTCATTAACTTCTTCGATATAGGGGGCGCTCTTTTAATTTTTGGATAAAAAAACGTTCCCGTTTTAAACAAGATATTTTGTCACGAAAAGATGCTCGACTATGCATATAATTGACAGCTTTGGAAGGAACACACACGTTTCCAAATCTGCAAAGATATTATCTGTGAGTGCCACAGAACTGATGCTACAGGCGAAACCAAGATGAAATTTCAAACAGGAAATGCCCCAGATTTTGAATGCGCTTCGTTCCAATGTCTTCTTATATGGCTGTGAATGCGCAAGGAATGAGCCTACACTTTTTGTCGTTTCCCCAAGGTGTCTGCAGCATTGTGATGTATTTGTAGGCATATCATTGGAAGATTGACCATAAGAGACTACATTTACCAGGTGCTCCGGTTGGTGTCCTCCGTTGCAATTATTGCGTAATCTCCAGCTGAGTGTATTTTACCATTTGCTTCAGAGGAGAAACCAAACTGCCACGAATGACTTATCATTGAATAGATATGTGAAAAACACCTTGAGGATTGATTCTAAACAACGTTTGCCATGTTTCTGTCGATATTATGGAGTTAATTTGGAAAAAAAGTTTGGCGTTGTAATGACTGAATTTTCGGGGGTTTTTCTTAGCCAAACGTGATGAACAAAACGGAGTGATTTCTCCTACACAAATAAAAACGGAACATTTGCTATCTAACTGAGAGTCTCCTTATTGAAAACATCCGAAGTTCTTCAAAGGTAAATGATTTTATTTGAATGCTTTTCTTGTTTTTGTGAAAATGTTGCCTGCTGAATGCTGGGCTTAATGCTATGCTAGCTATCAATACTCTTACACAAATGTTTGTGTAGCTATGGTTTAAAAGCATATTTTGAAAATCTGAGATGACAGTGTTGTTAACAAAAGGCTAAGCTTGTGAGCCAATATATTTATTTAATTTCATTTGCGATTTTCATGAATAGTTAACGTTGCGTTATGGTATTGAGCTTGAGGCTATAATTACGCTCCCGGATACGGGATTGCTCGACGCAACAGGTTAATGGTTTATTAAACAAGCATGGGAAACAGTGTTTAAACCCTTTACAATGAAGATCTGTGAAGTTATATGGATTTTTTAATACAGGGTCCTTTCTTTTTTTGCAGAGTTGATTTCTCATGCAATTAAAAAAAATGGAACAAGGTACTATAGCATTTTCTATTTGTGGCTAATGATTAGCCAACACTGTTTACTTACTGTAGGCAGTGCCATGAAACAAAATTAGAGCTCTTTGGCAATACAGTTCAGCGCTGTGTTTATAGACGTCCAAATTAGCATTCAATGAAAAGAACACCATCCCCACAATCATATGTGGGATGTTTGATAATGCTGTGGGGTTGCTTTGCTACCTCTAGTACTGGGGGCCTTGAACGTGTGCAAGGCATCATGAAGTTAGTAGATATAGGTGTTTGAGTCAAATTTCCAACCCACCGTCCATAAACTGGGTCTCCATTGAAGGTTGTTGGTCTTCCAGCAGGACAACAACCCCAAACACACAAGGAATGGTTCAAGAAGAGATACTGGACTGATCTGAAGTGGCCAGATCTGAATCACATCCAAAATGTATGGCAAGATATGAAAATAGCAGTTGGCGGAGGGTACCCCTCAAACATTGAAGAATTAGAGCTGGTTGGTGCTGAAAACTGAGCCAAATTGTGCCTCCAGAACAGCCTGAATATTTAAAGGAATGGATTCTACAAGGTCTCAAATGTTTTTTTGATATATTGGATCAAGGGACCTAAAGTGTGGCAGGAAAACATTGCCCATACCAGTACACCGCTTTCACCAGCCTGTACTGTTGACACCAGCATGGATCATGCTGCTTACGCCAAATCCTGAGTGCAATCAGCATGACGTAACTGCAAGTATTGGTTATAGTGTGCCCACTGGATCAGTTTCTTCTTGTTTTTAGATGATAGTGTGGTCATTGCAGTGTGGTCATCTATTTCATTGACTTTGTACATACAGTTGCAGCTGAAATTTTACATACACCTCAGCCAAATACATTTAAACTCAGTTTTTCACAATTCCTGACATTTAATCCCAGTAAAAAATCCCATGTTTTAGGTCAGTTAATCACCACCTTTTATTTTATGAATGTGAAATGTCAGAATAATAGTAGAGATCGATTCATTTCAGCTTTTATTTCTTACTTCACATTCCCAGTCGGTCAGAAGTTTACATACACTCAATTAGTATTTGGTAGCATTGCCTTTAAATTGTTTAACTTGTGTCAAACGTTTCGGGTAGCCTTCCATAAGCTTCCCACAATAAATTGGGTGAATTTTGGCCCATTCCTCCTGACAGAGCTGGTGTAACTGAGTCAGGTTTGTTGGCTTCCTTGCTTGCACTTGCTTTTCAGTTCTGCCCACAAATTTTCTATTGAATTGAGGTCAGGGTTTTGTGATGGCCACTCCAATACCTTGACTTTGTTGTCCTTAAGCCATTTTGCCACAACTTTGGAAGTATGCTTGAGATCATTGTCCATTTTCTTCATTTAATAGAGAAGGTTTTTGGGAAAGCCTTTCCATCTACCAAAAGACAGCATCATCGCTAACTGCTACACAAAGTGGTAGGCGCGTACACAGCACACACACAGATGGGCATTTTCGTTGCATAATCTGTTCATATCTTACAATAAACTTAGGCAAATAATACATTTTCAATACTTTTAGTTGATTCCCTATTATATTATATCAGCGTTTTAAACAAGTTTTTAACCAGTCTCCCATTTTCCGCTGGTAGAAGTGGGAGATTACATTGTTTACTAGCTTACTCTCATATGACTGCATGATCTAGAATGGACTACATTGACAGCCCACAGGCGGAAAATGGGAGACCCTGGATAAGAACATGTTTTAAAAGCTTATTTGATAGCGAAGGACATATTCAATTGTAAGTATTGTTCCTAGAGACACTGAATATGCCTCTTGACTGGAAACATTATTTTGGTGAAACCGAATAGTTTAGATTTGGTTAATCAAGGAGAACAGGCTACAGAAGCTTCCGCTGCTAGCCGTCTGTAAACACTACATTACTTGATCTGCCACTGAGTCAGTCTGCAGAGTGAAAACCAAACACGTCGCTGGAGGCGATAACAGCCCAGGACTTTGCCTCTGCACGAAGCACAATGTTCCTATATTAAAAATGCTTTCAGATTTTTCCAGATTTCCTCATACAAATTCTTACGTATAATGCCAACACTAAAAATCACACATTACAACGACAATTAATAATCAGTCACCTGGAAAGGTAATTCTTAGGCCATATTGATAACTAAATCATCAGCACTTCTCAAACAAAAGCTGTACAAGAGAGACAGTCTGCAGCATGTGCTGACGTGAACCCCCAAGGAGCCATCAGGACAAGTGCTTGGTCTGACAGGCAGACCCAGAGGCTCTGACAACAATGTGGCCAGCTCTGCCTAGAGCAGCCCAGCACTGTCTCACACACACGCTTGGACGCACACAAACATACACTCATGTAAACACACACACACACACAAACAACCACTTGAGTGGCTGTCACTCCGGGCTGGGGTCTTGGGGTTTCGAGTAACGGGACTGGGGATGGAGGGTCGCTTCTATTGTTTCACCATGCAGCTCCTTTTCTCATTCATCTTGCCTTCACTCAGAGAAGGGAGCAATAGGGCGGCAACATGGCATAGTTGGAGTAAAGGAGAGAGAAAAAGAGCATGGAATGACAGTGAGGAAGCGTGAAAGATTGAGCAAGAGATTAAGGAGAAAGGGAGAGTGTAGACATAGATGAGAGAGTACATTTGGGTAGGTAAAGGATCTCCCTTTTAGCACCATCCTCTGCACTGACAGTTCCATTCCCCACACTCACAACACATCTCTAATCTCTACCTGACTGGAACAGTTCCAGAGCTCCAATTCCCTCTGAACGCAACACTCAACCGTTAGTAACACTCATAAAGCTGCCTGTGGATGTCCCTTCACATTATGAGAAATATACTTACACACCCATGATGCCATCTATTTTGTTAAGTGCACCAGTCCCTCCTGCAGCAAAGCACCCCCACAACATGATGCTACCACCCCCGTGTTTCACAGTTGAGATTGTGTTCTTCAAATTGCAAGCATCCCCCTTTTTCCTTCAAATATAACAATAGTCATTATGGCCAAAGAGTTCCAGACCAGAAAGTACGATCTTTGTCCGCATATGCAGTTGCAAACTGTAGTCTGGCTTTTTTACGGTAGTTTTGAGCAGTGGCTTCTTCCTTGCTGAGCGGCCTTTCAGGTTATGTCAATATAGGACTCGTTTTACTGTGGATATCGATACTTTTGTACCTGTTTCCTCCAGAATCTTCACAATGTCCATTGTTGTTTTGGGATTGATTAGCACTTTCGCACCAAACTACGTTCATCTCTGAAAGACAGAATGTGTCTCCTTCCTGAGTGGTATGACAGCTGCGTGGTCCCATGGTGTTTATACTTGTGAACATTGTTTGTACAGATGAACGTGGTACCTTCAGGCATTTGGAAATTACTCCCAGGGATGAACCAAACTTGTGGAGGTCTACAATTTTTCTTCTGAGGTCTTGGCTGATTTCTTTTGATTTTCCCATGATGTCAAGCAAAGAGGCACTGAGTTTGAAGGTAGGCCTTGAAATACATCCACAGGTACACCTCCAATTGACTCAAATGATGTCAATTAGCCTATCAGAACCTTCTAAAGCCATGACATAATTTGCTGGAAGTTTCCAAGCTGTTTAAAAGGTACAGTCAACTTAGTGTATGTAAACTTCTGACCCACTGGAATTGTGATACAGTGAATTAATCTGTCTGTAAAACAATTTATCTAAAAATCACTTGTGTCATGCACAAAGTAGATATCCTAACCGACTTGCCAAAGCTATAGTTTTATTGTTAACAATGTGTGGAATGGTTGAAAATGAGTTTTAAATGACTCCAACATAAGTGTATGTAAACTTCCGACTTCAACTGTATATAATTATGCATAGCTTACCTCATTGTTAAAAGTGTTATGTTTTGTGTTTTTCATTGCTTTCCAAGTCTTATGCTATCACTCTCATAGGAACCAGAAGGAGAAAGTGGAGGTGTGATGAGAGATGTAATTAAGATTGTATATGGTGTAATCATAGAACAGAGGCCATAAGTCTCTGAGTTTGAAAACCTCACGGAAAAAAAGGCAACAACCTGAACAAGGACCAGAGGTTCCAAGTGCGGTGATCCCAGGGGACCAGGTCTACATCCAAGTGTTTTCCGGAGGAAGTGGAGCGAGAGGGTCCCTACAAAGTGTTCCTAGCAACACCAACAGCCGTCGAGGTGAAAGGAAGTTGCTAAGGATTAAGAGTGGCAGGTTGTCTCCTTGGAAACATAGGTGCTTCCCATCTCACTTATACAGGTACATACTTGAATGTTTGGGACTTAAGCTTTAGAGGAGGGTTATATTGCGAAATTTCCAGAACATGTGTGTTCATTTCTGAGGAGTTAGCGAGAATAGTGCACTTTATATGTGTATCTGTGTCATTAGACACCATTAGACATGCACATGTCTGGGGAGTGGACATGACTGTTTATTTCTGTTACAGTGCTATGGCCTAATATTTACTGTTGCTATGGTTGGTTATGCCCATTGCGAATTTTCTAGAACATGTGTGTTCATTCCAGAGGAGTCAGCAAGAATAATGCACTCTATATGTGCATCTGTGTCATTAGACACCATTACGTGCACCTGTCTGGGGAGTAGACATGACTGTTTATTTTTTTAACCATTGCTATGGCTCTAAAGTTTCCATGCCCTAATGTGAAACTAAACTAAAATTAGTGCAAGGCAAGAAGATAACAGTGGTTAAATGCAAGAGGGGATAGTCATTAAGAGGAGTTACTAGTTACTAAACAAAATAGATGGCATCACGAGAAAGGAAAATTACGTGGATATTTTGAAGCAACATCTCAAAACATCAGTCAGGAAGTTAAAGCTTGGTCGCAAATGGGTCTTCCAAATGGACAATGACACCAATGACCCCAAGCATACTTCCAAAGTTGTGGCAAAATGGCTTACGGACACAACGTCAAGCTATTGGAGTGGCCATCAAAGCCCTGACCTCATTCCTATCAAAAATATGTGGGCAGAACTGAAAGTGTGTGTGCGAGCAAGGAGGCCTACAAACCTGATTCAGTTACAACGTGACAAAATTCACCCAACTTGTGGACGGCTACCTGAAACATTTGACCCAAGTTAAACAATTCAAAGGCAATGCTACCAAATACTGATTGTGTATGTAATCATCTGACCCACTGGGAATGTGATGAAAGAAATAAAAGCTGAAATAAATCACTCTATTATGATTCTGACATTTTTACATTCTTAAAATAAAGTGGTGATCCTTACTGACCTAAGACATGGACTTTTTACTAGGATTAAATGCCAGGAATTGTGAAAATTGAGCTTAAATATATATTTGGCTAAGGTGTATGTAAACTTCCGACTTCAACTGTAATTCAAATCAAAAACACATGAACAACGCACAGACATAAAACTGAAACAGAACAGTAACGCCTGTGGAAAGAACCAAAGGGAGTGACATATACTGTATATATAGAGTACAGGGAACATGAGGTTGAATATATCATTAAATACCTGCTAGATCTACTGTCTCATTTATATTATGACATTTCAGCAAGATCTACTGTCTCTATTATAATATGACAGACCAGCTATATCTACTGTCTCCATTTCACTTTGGCCATTGTTGTGGGCCTGCCCTCCCCTCAACAGCCTCAAATAGGCTATTTCATTTCAAACAACGGCATTAGCATGAGAAGAACTTACTAGTCCAAAACAATGTCCTCTCCGTTGAAAAAATATTCTTCCATTTGGGAATCGTCCTCGATCAATTTCTTCTAAAATTGTGTGTACATCTGTATATCTAGACTTGCGATTTTGTCAGGGTTTACCAGAATTGGATTGCAGAAGCAGACCAGGACAAGGTGAGTATAAAGATGGTGAATATTTATTAATCAATGAGAACGTGGAGGTAGATAGTTCCGGGTGGAGGAGCGGGCAGCGGAGGTGGGTTGATGGGAGTGGATAGGCAGATCCAATGGATAACAACACACTGGCGACGAGCAGACAGGGATGGGGTATGGGTTCCGGGTGAATGGCTGTAGACAAAACAAACGGCGGTAAGTTAACCTCATAGTCCGACCAAACCCGTATGCGGTAGCGTAACTACAGCCTCAAGCTCATTAGCATAACGCAACGTTAGCGATTTCTAAAAATCGCAAATGAAATGTAATAAATATGCCTGTTCTCAAGCTTATCCTTTTCTTAACAATCCTGTCGTCTCAGATTTTCAAAATATGCTTTAGAACCAGAGAAAATCACTAATTTGTGTAAGAGTGGTGATAGCTAGCTTAGCATTAGCGTTAGCATTTAGCACGCAACATATTCACAAAAACCAGCCAAGGAATCAAATAAAATAATTTACCTTTGAAGAACTTCAGATGTTTCAATGAGGAGACTCTGTTACATAGCAGATGTCCAGTTTTTCCTGAAAGATTCTTGTGTAGGACACATCGTTACCTTTTGTTACTATGCATATGGCTACCGAAACTAACCGAAAATTCAGTCACCTACATGTCGAACTTTTTCCGAATTAACTCCATAATATCGACTGAAACATGGAAAACGTTGTTTGAATCAATCCTGAAGGTGGTTTGTCATATTTCTCTCCATTGAAAGCACCGTCCTTGTAGCCTGGTTTGTTCTGAGATTTGAATGGAAAAATACCGGGACCTGACTTTTGCGCACCGATTGCCACGCAGACACCAAGCGGGACACCTGGTAAATGTAGTCCCTTATGGTCAATCTTCCAATGATATCCCTACAAATACGTCACAATGCTGCAAAGACCTTGGGGAAACAAGAGAAAGAGTCCGTTCATTCCTGTCGCATTCACAGCCATATAAGGCGATCATGGAAAACGTAGCCTCAGAAATCCTGTGCATTTCCTGGTCGGTCATACATCTTGGTTTTGCCCGAAGCATTTGTTCTAAGGGACTCACAGTGAAAATCTTTGCATTTCTGGAAACGTAAGACTGTCTTCTTTCCAAAACTATCAATTCCAAGCATATTCGAGCATCTTTTCGTGACAAAATATTGCGCTTAAAACGGGCACGTCTTTTTATCCAAAAATGAATTACTGCCCCTAGAGTCTTAACAGGTTAAAGGCAAGCAAGACGTACAAAACAATAAAACAAAAACAAACTCTATAAACTGGAGGCTGGTTCGTGGGCACAACATACTGTTCATGGCTAACGATCCGACAGGGAATGGATGTCAGGTCAGAGCTTTTGAAGGGGAGAGGTGATGATCAGGACAGGTGTGCAGATTACTGATGGGATACAGGTGCGGGTGAACATCGATCTCCCAACAAGCTAATTCGCCCCGGCAACCAGACAGGGTGCGTTCCAGGACACCGGTAACACACTCCAGGACAGAAACACAGGCAAACACAGGCTCAGGAAGCGGGATTCGTGACAGTACCCCCCCTCCGACGAACGCCACCGGGCGGACTACCTGGAGCGCCAGGGTGGAGGCAGTAGAAGTCACGAAGCAGGTCGTCATCAAGGATCTGACGCCGAGGAATCCAACTCCTCTCCTCTGGACCATATCCTTCCCAATCCACGAGATATTGGAAACCTCGACCCCGCCATCTGGAATCCATTATGCGGCGCACCGTGTAGGCAGGACCACCTCCGATCATCCGAGGAGGAGGAGGACGAGGAGGAGGGGGCAACAGAGGACTGAGGAGAACCGGCTTGAGGCAGGAGACATGAAAGGTGGGGTGTACACGAAGCGTTGCCGGCAATTTGAGTCGGACCACAACAGGGTTAATGATTCTCTCCACCACAAACGGACCAATGAACTTTGGTGACAGTTTCCTCGACTCAGTCCGTAGAGGAAGATCCCGTGTAGCCAACCAAACCTTATCTCCGATGGTATAAGCGGGAGCAGGAATACGACGACGATTCGCCTGGATCTGATACCGGTCAGAAACTCTAAGGAGGACCTTCCTGGCCTGATGCCAGGTCCGGTGGCAACGACGAATGTGGGCCTGGACAGAAGGAACCGAAAGATCCCTCTCCTGAGAAGGAAACAAGGGAGGTTGGTATCCGTACAGGCATTGGAAGGGGGACATCCCAGTGGCAGATGAAGGAAGGGTATTATGGGCATACTCGACCCAGGGTAATTGAGATGACCAAGAGGTGGGATCAGACGAGACAAGACAACGCAGCGTGGACTCCATCTTCTGGTTGGCTCTCTCCGCCTGACCATTAGATTGTGGGTGAAATCCAGAAGTGAGACTGACTGTAGCTCCAATGGCCAAACAGAAGGATCTCCAGACAGCAGAGGTAAACTAAGGACCACGGTCAGAAACAATGTCACTGGGCAATCCGTGGACCCTGAAAACCTCCCTAACCAGGATCTCGGATGTCTCCGTGGCAGATGGAAGCTTGGAGAGAGGGACAAAATGAGCAAACTTCCTGAATCTGTCCACAATGGTCAGAATGACCGTGTTCCCAACAGAAGGGGGCAATCCAGTGACAAAATCCAGGGCCAGATGCGACCAAGGTCGCCGAGGAATAGGTAGGGGGTGAAGAAGCCCAGAGCTGGGCCGATTGGTACTTTTGTTCTGAGCACAAACAGGACATGCGGCAACAAACCTTCGGGTATCTTCTCCCATGGCAGGCCACCAAAATCGTCTGCGCAGTAGCGCCATAGTCCGAGCAACGCCAGGGTGACAATCTATCTTGCTGGCGTGGGACCACTGAAGAACAGCAGAACGGACCGACTCAGGCACGAACAACCGACCGGGTGGACCGTTACCGGGGCCGGGCTGCGTCCGAAGGGCCGCCATCACATCCTCCTCAATCCTCCATGTAACGGCTCCCACGACAAGGTTCTGGGGAAGAATCGTCTCAGTCTTGGCCCCACTCTCATCTGTCTTGGAGAACATCCGGGACAAGGCGTCCGCTTTGCCGTTCTTCGACCCAGGTTGGAACGTCAGAGAAAAATTGAAGCGTCCACCTGGCCTGACGGGAGTTGAGACGTTTAGCCGATTGCACGTAAGCCAGATTCTTGTGGTCAGTCCAGACCACAAACGGTTGCTCCGCTCCCTGCAACCAGTGACGCCACTCCTCCAAGGCAAGCTTCACAGCGAGAAGCTCCCGGTTACCCACATAGTTTCTCTCAGCTGGTGAAAGACGACAAGAGTAGAAAGCGCAGGGATGGAGTTTACCGTCAGTGGAGCTACGCTGGGACAGGATGGCGCCCACCCCCACATCAGACGCGTCCACCTCAACAACAAACTGACGGGAAGTGTCAGGTTGAGAGAGAATCGGCGCGTTGGTGAATCGGCTCTTCAAGTTCAGAAATGCTCGGTCTGCCTCAGGAGTCCAACAGAAAATTCTGGTGCAAGACGTCAGAGCAGTTAAAGGGGCGGCCACCCGGCTGTAATCACGGATAAACCTCCGATAGAAGTTCGCAAATCCCAGGAATCTCTGGAGCTGCAATCTCGTACCGGGCCGGGCCCAATCCCGAACCTTCTCTTGGTCCATCTTGATCTCACCCCTGGAGATGATGTACCCGAGGAAGGATGTAGTGTGGGCGTGAAAATCACACTTCTCTGCCTTCACAAACAGACGGTTCTCCAATAACCGCTGCAGGACCTGCTTAACATGCTGGATGTGGCTGGAAAGCTCCTTAGAGAAAATCAGGATGTCATGCAGATAAACGAACACAAACAGAGCGATCATATCCCTCAGCACGTCATTCACCAAACTTTGGAACACTGCTGGAGCGTTTGAAAGTCCAAACGGCATCACCTGGTACTCGAAATGTCCCATAGGTGTATTGAATCCAGTCAACCACTCGTCCCCCTCTTTGATCCGAACCAGATGATACGCATTGCGTAGATCAAGCTTCGTAAACACAGTAGCACCCTGTAAAGAATCGAAAGCGGAGCTCATCAAAGGCAAGGGGTACTTGTTCTTGACCGTAATATCATTCAACCCCCGATAATCAATACACGGTCGAAGAGAGCCATCCTTCTTACTCACAAAAAAAAAATCAGCTCCCAGGGGTGATGACGAGGGACGAATGAGACCTGCAGCAAGAGACTCCTTTATGTATGTCTCCAGGGCTTCCCGCTCAGGTCGAGAAATACTGTATAACCGTCCCTTGGGAAAGGCAGCTCCAGGGAACAGCTTAATTGTACAATCATAAGGTCGGTGGGGAGGAAGTGACTGAGCTTTCTGCTTACTGAACACCTCACCAAACTCGTGATATGTTTCAGGAACCAGGGACAAATCAGGAGGAGCAGACTCACTGATCCGACTGGGGACAGCATGAGAACAGGCAGTCCTGAGGCAGTTAGCATGGCACTCAATGCTCCAACTAGTTACCTTACCAGTCACCCAATCGAACGAAGGATTGTGTTCTCTTAGCCAGGGGTATCCAAGAACCAGAGGAACATGGGGGGAAAGGCAAAATGAAAAAAGAAATAACCTCTGAATGATTCCCCGACAACAACATCTTAACCGGTTCAGTTCTCATCGTGATCCGTGCCAGACTACTGCCGTTCAGAGTGGTTGCTTCAATGGCTTCCGGTAATTGCTCCTTGGAAAGCCCCAGCTGTTCCACTAAGTCGGCATCAATGAAGCTGTCATCGGCACCTGAATCGATGAAAGCGTTAATCGCTAAACTCTGATTCTTATTTATGAGGGTAGCAGGAAAACGAGGTCTGACAGGGCTCTTGAGAGGTTGAAACTGGCTCGCTAACAAACCTCCCAAACTTAACGAGCCGAGCAGTTTAACGGGCGCTGAGGACAAACGGAGATGTAATGTCCTGAGCTACCACAGTAGAGGCAGCTGTTGGTCTCACTTCTACGTTGCGCTCGTCCTTAGGTAACCCGTGCCGCCCCACTTGCATAGGTTCAGGATCTGGCGGCAGGACTCCTCCACTAATCCCGTGTGAGGGAAAATGATCAACCCGTTCTGGTCCACTTCCTGACCCGAATGGTAACAGAGTCTCAGATTGATTAGATGGACCCCACTGCTTCTCCCTTCTTCTCTCTCGGACTCTATTATCTACCCGAATAGCTAAGGTGACCAAACTATCTAGGTCACTAGGCTCTGGATAGGAGATCAGCTCGTCCTTGAGTTGCTCCGACAACCCCTGGTAAAAAAAACGCTTGTAGTGATTCCTCATTCCAACCACTCTCCACAGCCAATGTCCTGAATTCTATCACAAAGTCTGCCACACTGCGAGCTCCTTGGCGAAGAGAGAACAAACGTTTAGCTGCGTCCTTACCTCGGACTGGATGGTCAAAAAGCTCTCATCTCTGCCGTGAAACGATGGTATGACGTCATGCATGTGTCCCGTCGTTCCCAAACAGCTGAAGCCCATTCCAGAGCTCTACCACGCAGCAACTCAATAACAATAGCTATCCTAGCCTTATCTGTGGCGTAAGAGTAGGGCTGCAGATCAAAAACTAACCCACACTGTAAAAGAAATGAACGGCATCCTCCCAGATCTCCCTCGTACTTCTCCGGTGTCGGAACCTTGGGCTCACGGAAGGAACCCGCTCCCGAATCGGCAGGTGATATGGGTGAAACAGGTGGTGAATGATCCGCCGGCAACCTGAGCTGATCCTGGATACTCGTTAATCTATCCGATAAGTTCCGGATTGAACCCGCTATCTCGTGTAGCGCCGTGTTGTGTTGTCCCAACATCTTCTCCTGCTGGGTAATTGTATGGCAAACAGAGTCCAGGTCCGCTGGGTCCATCACTGGCCGGATCGTTCTGTCAGGGTTTACCAGATTTGGACCCAGAAGCAGACCAGGACAAGGTGAGTATAAAGATGGTGAATATTTATTAATCAATGAGAACGTGGAGGTAGATAGTTCCGGGTGGAGGAGCGGGCAGCTCCTTTACTGATGGGATACAGGTACGGGTGAACATCGATCTCCCAACAAGCTAATTCGCCCCGGCAACCAGACAGGGTGCGTTCCAGGACACCGGTAACACACTCCAGGACAGAAACACAGGCTCAGGAAGCGGGATTCGTGACAGATTTACCAAAACAATGCTGCGTGCAACATGCGTGGCTCCATCCGGTATGAATCGTCAATGGCGAATGAACCTCTTACACCGGAGTTTACTACATGGGTTGGTCTTCCAACACAAACATTACATATTGCCGTTTACCTCAGCCCATTGGCTATCTACCCAGCTAGATTTTAAGACGATCAGTGGTCAATGGGTTAAAATACGGTCAATCAACGAAACAGCGGGCAAATCATTGGTGCACAATGATGTCAGTACTTGTTGTCTTCAAATTGGTTTATTTCAGTCAATACGTCCCGCGAAATGACCCATCAGGTTTGGTTGTGTAACAAACAAACCAGTTGATTGCAATGAAACTAAACATGACTGGAAAAGTCACGTTTTGTGTGTGTATTTACCTCAAATGTGTACATTTACATTTACATTTAAGTCATTTAGCAGACGCTCTTATCCAGAGCGACTTACAAATTGGTGCGTTCACCTTAAGACATCCAGTGAAACAGCCACTTTACAATAGTGCATCTAAATCTTTTAAGGGGGGAGGGGGTGAGAAGGATTACTTTATCCTATCCTAGGTATTCCTGAAAGAGGTGGGGTTTCAGGTGTCTCCGGAAGGTGGTGATTGACTCCGCTGTCCTGGCGTCGTGAGGGAGTTTGTTCCACCATTGGGGGGCCAGAGCAGCGAACAGTTTTGACTGGGCTGCGCGGGAACTGTAATTCCTCAGTGGTAGGGAGGCGAGCAGGCCAGAGGTGGATGAACGCAGTGCCCTTGTTTGGGTGTAGGGCCTGATCAGAGCCTGGAGGTACTGAGGTGCCGTTCCCCTCACAGCTCCGTAGGCAAGCACCATGGTCTTGTAGCGGATGCGAGCTTCAACTGGAAGCCAGTGGAGAGAGCGGAGGAGCGGGGTGACGTGAGAGAACTTGGGAAGGTTGAACACCAGACGGGCTGCGGCGTTCTGGATGAGTTGTAGGGGTTTAATGGCACAGGCAGGGAGCCCAGCCAACAGCGAGTTGCATTAATCCAGACGGGAGATGACAAGTGCCTGGATTAGGACCTGCGCTGCTTCCTGTGTGAGGCAGGGTCGTACTCTGCGGATGTAGTCGAAAATGGAATGAGACGGGATTCACGACACAAGCGGTTCACAAAATGTTTTGTGTTAGGCTATAAAAATTGATTTTATCAAACAAAAGACCATTCATTGTGTAACAATGAGCATTGGGATTGCAAACAGAGGAAGATCGTCAAAGTTAATAAAGCAACAGCACTCTAGCAGTAGTCAGGCTGCTTATGAAGCCTTGTTAGTGTATAGGTGAAATTAGCTTTTGAATTCTGTGTCTTCTTCGGCTTCAGACAAAAGATAATATTTCAGTGAAATGTTTTGTTGTTGTATTAATATAGAGAGGCATTGAGTGATAAGAAGCATATGGAGGAATAGAGAGCAGAGGCATACCAAGCGCTTCCTGGTGTCACTGTCAGATGGTGCTGGCAGGGGATCCCTGGCTGTCCTGGAGTCCTCAGGTGATAGGCAGACCACACGCTCTCATTCTGCTCTTATCAGGCACATATCTCTCACAGCCAGGACACCACTGTCTATCTATCATTTCTACTACATCTATCTCTACATCATATCTATCTCTAAATCTCTTGCAACATTTATTTTTTCCATCTCTTCACCTCTTTATCCGCAACTGTATCCAAATCTTATCTTTCCATCTCTCAGCCATGTTCAGACTCCATTCACACATCAGTCTCTCTCACTCCTCAGAGACAGTGAAATGACCATGCTGGTTAATCAAATCATGCTTCAGCCAGGCAACTAAATTTTTTTTGGAGTGCATCAGACAAGCAGAACGCCCTAATCCGGCACAATTTGTGTCCTTAAGTTTCAAAGGCTCATTCTGTTTCAGTTGTGTGTCTGACTGTCTCTGTGTCTGGCTCGCCATCAAATCTGCCATAATCCATATGTAAACATGCAAGCAGGTGCGCACACACATTTATGTGCATACTACAGGTATGTAAACCAGTGGTGGCTGGTGGGCAGAGATATATGAGGACTGGCACATTGTAATGGAATGGTTTGAAACCATGTGTTTGATGCCATTCCATTCATTAAAATAAGCATGTTCTCCTATATTTCCAGCCTCCTCTGATGTAAACCCATGTACACACGCAGATCACCACTAGGCCTCTACATCCAAAAGGAACAGGGGGCATTATTCAAATGGTATTGCACAGCTGTGTTGATAAATTATACATTACGCTAAAAGAAGGAACAGGTCAGATCATCAAGGTGAACAAAATTAGCTAAAGCTACAAGTGATGGGCCTCCCAAATGGCACTGCATTTCAGTGCTAGAGGCATCACTACAGACCCGGGTTCGATCTTGGGCTGTGTAACAACCGGCCTTGATCGGGCAGCGCACAATTGGCCCAGCGTCGTCCAGGTTAAGGGAGGGTTTGGCTGTGGGGGCTTTACTTGGCTCATCGCACTCTAGCGTCTCCTTTTGGCGGGCTGGGTGCCTGCAGGCTGACCTCAGTCGTCAGTTGAACACTGACCTCAGTCGTCAGTACTCCGAGACATTGGGGCGGCTGTCTTCCAGGTTAAGCAGGCGGGTGGTAAATAACTCTGGACCACCTATACTCCACACAGAGAGATGCGTACAAAGCTGTCCCTCACCCTCCATTTGGCAAATCTGACCATAATTCCATCCTCCTGATTCCTGCTTACAAGCAAAAACTAAAGCAGGAAGCACCAGTGACTCGATCAATAGAAAAAATGGTCAGATGAAGCAGATGCTAAGCTACAGGACTTTTTTGCTTGCACAGACTGGAAAATGTTCTGGGATTCTTCCAATGGAATTGAGGAGTACACCACATCTGTCATTGGCTAAATCAATAAGTGCATCGATGACATTGTCCCCACAGTTACCATACGTACATACCCCAACCATAAGCGATGGATTACAGGCAGCTTCCGATGAACCATCAAACAGGCAAAGCATCAATTCAGGGCTAAGATCGAGTCGTACTACACTGCTCTGATATTCGGCAGATGTGGCAGGGCCTGGAAACCATTACAAACTACAAAGGGAAGCACAGCTGAGAGCTGCCCAGTGACACGAGTCAACCAGATGCGCTAAACTACTTCTATGCTCGCTTCGAGGCAAATAACACTGAAACAGGCATGAGAGCACCAGCTGTACCGGAAGACTGTGTGATCATGCTCTACTTCTATGCTCTCTTCAAGGCAAATAACACTGAAACAGGCATGAGAGCACCAGCTGTACCGGAAGACTGTGTGATCACGCTCTCCGCATCCGATATGAGTAAGACCTTTAGACAGGTCAACATTCACAAGGCCACAGGGCCAGACGGATTACCAGGACGTGTACTGCGTGCATGCGCTGACCAACTAGCAAGTGTCTTCACTGACATTTTCAACCTCTCCCTATCTGAGTCTGTAATAGCAATACGTTTTAAGCAGACCACCATAGTGCCTGTGCCCAAGAACACTAAGGTAACCTGCCTAAATGACTTCCGACCCGTAGCACTAACGTCTGTAGCAATGAAGTGCTTTGAAAGGCTGGTCATTGCTCACATCAACATCATCCCAGAAACCCTAGACCCACTCCAATTTTCAAAGAGTGCTCAGCCCCTTCTGTAATCCCTGTTCACTCATGACTGCACGGCCAGGCACGACTACAATACCATCATTACTTTTGCCGATGACACAACAGTGGTAGGCCTGATCACCGAAAACAATGACAATGAGCCCTTAGGGAGGGGGTCAGAGACCTGGCCATGTGGTGCCAGGTCAACAACCTCTCCCTCAACGTGATCAAGACAAAGGAGATGACTGCCACCTGCTTGCTGCTTTTAACCGTTCATCGGAACGGTCTGTTTTCAAATCAAATCACATTTTATAAGTTACATCAACGGTAGTGTAGAACCTTTCGAGGACCCATGCCAAATATTTTCAGTCTCCTGAGGGGGAATCGGTTTCGTCGTGCCCACTTCACAACTGTGGACTACAGGAAAAGAAGGCCGATCACGACCCCATTCTCATCGACGGCGCTGCAGTGGAGCAGGTTGAGAGTTCCTTGGTGTCCACATCACTAACATGGTCCATGACAGTTGTGAAGTGGGCACGACAAAACCGATTCCCCCTCAGGAGACTGAAAATATTTTGCATGGGTCCTCAGATCCTCAAAAGGTTCTACAGCTGCACCACTGCCTGGTATGGCAACTGCTCGGCCTCCGACCGCAAAGCACTGCAGAGGGTAGTGTGAACTGCCCAGTACATCACTGGGGCCAAGCTTCTTGCCATCCAGGACCTCTATACCAGGCAGTGTCAGAGGAAGGCCCTAAAAATTGTCAAAGACTCCAGCCACCCTAGTCATAGACTGTTCTCCCTTCTACCACACGTAACCGGTACCGGAGCACCAAGTCTAGGTCCAAAGAGGCTTCTAAACAGCTTCTACCCCAAGCCCTAAGACTCCTGAACATCTAGAGAAATGGCTACCCAGACTATTCGCATTGCTCCCCCTCTCCCCCCCTCTCCACACCACTGCCACTCTCTGTCATCTATGCATAGTCACTTTAATTAACTCTACCTACATGTACATACTACCTCAACTAACCAGTGCCCCCGCACATTGACTCTGAACCAGCACTCCCCTGTATATATATATTTTTTTTTACTGCTGCTGCTCTTTAATTACTTGTTACTTTTATTCTTGTTTGTATTTTTTGAAACTGCACAGTCCGGTAGGGGCTCGTAAGGTCACCCGTTGTATTTGGAGCATGTGACTTATAAAATGTGATTTGATTTGAAAACAGACCGTGCCGACGAACGGTTAAAAGCAGCAAGCAGGTGGCAGTCATATTACTTCTGATCTCAAAACATTGGTTTTAATTTTCTATGCATTTTCAGACGATTATACATTTTGAATCGCAACCATTCATTGACATTCAGCAGGTGATCTACTGCACACAGCTGATGTCCTTAAGACTTGTCATTTTTATGGGAATGGATCTTGCAGCTTAATGGAAATCCAAACCTTTTGTCAAATAGGATGAGATTACACCTGTCGGAGAGATGTGACGTCTGCATGGCAGTCATAGCCAATCTGTGACATCAACGGTAGTGGAAAATGTGGAGCGAGAATGGGAAAAACCATATTAGAAACGTTGACAATCATAATAGGGCTCTTCTCTTGCCCGAGGCAGAACCATAACAGTGTATTCCTATATAAGAGGCTTCCTTGTTGCTTACATAACCTTTCTAGGAAAGCAAGAACAATGGACTTCGATGACTCAGCACTACAGACAGACCCCTGTAAATAGATTTCCCTGAACTGGAGTACAAGGAGATGCATAATTCAAAGTGCAAGCTAGACAAACATGAACAATGCACTCCATTTCAAAACTCTAACGCTGAGACCTCATTTTACCATTGTTTTATCCCCAGAAGCTTAGACACTTGATGTCTCTGTACTCGGGCTATTTCTGACAGAGCCGCCAGGAGCGAGGTGAATGATTATCACTGATCTGAGGTCTGTTTTAGAAGGATAAACTCCAATGTCGTTTGGGATTAGCCCTGAATTTGTTCACCTCTCTGTTCATCAACTTTAGGAAAATGTGCCTTACTTCAAAATGTAAGTTCTGGAAAAGGCTAAACTATTTTTTTAATTAACTAACATGAAGCTATTTGTTACAGTAATCAATTTCGGGTTGAAAGAGTCGCTCATCAGAAATGCCAGTGTTCATTCCACAGAGATCCTATTAAATTAGTTACTTAATTCTATAGTTCATCCATCCATCAGCCACCCACCCATCCATTCCTTCATTCATACAATGTTTGTCCATTTATCCATCTATCCCTCCCTCCCTTTCTTCATCCCTCCATCTATCCATTTCAATCACAAATGTATTCATCTATTTACTTGTTGAGGATAGGGGGCAGTATTTTCACTTTGGATAAATTGCGTGCCCATAGTGAACTGCATCAAACTCTGTCCTAAATTGCAAATATATGCATATTACTATTGGATAGAAAACACTCTGAAGTTTCTAAAACTGTTTGAATTATGTATGTGAGTATAACAGAACTCATAGGACAGGCAATCTTCCAAACAAGTTTTGAAATTCTGAAAGTTGGGGCAACTTTGACGTCATCGCCCCCTCCCTTCCCAACAAGTTATGGATCTTCAACACTTCCTACGCCTTGCACTAGATGTCCTCATTCAGTAGAAAGTGTAATGGAGCCTTTGCTGTAAACTTTGACCTAATGGGAGGGAAAATAGTCGGTGTGGCAAGAGAATGCCATTTTGTCACATTTCTCTGTGAGTGCTACGGCTGTTCCAATCAGCCCCAGATGAAAACGAATGATCCGGTTGGAAGTTAATTGGATATATGATTATAACATCCTGAAGATTTATTCTGTAGTTAGTTTGACCAGTTTTTTCGACCTGGAATATATCTTTCGGAAGTTTTCATGCAAGTTATCCTGGACCAGAAGTCAGTTTTTTGGCACGTGAGCTGAAAGTGATAGCAAATGCTGCTACTTGGACACTGTATTGGACATTTTGGAACAAAACGATTTATTGTGGAACTAGGACTCCTTGGACTACATTCTGATGAAAGATCATCAAAGGTAAGGGAATATTTATGATGTAATTTCGTATTTCTGTTGACTCCAACATGGCGGAGAAATATTGTTACGTCTGAGCGCCGTCTCAGATTATTGCAATGTTAGGCTTTTTTCGTAACGTTTAAAAACAATCTGACACAGCGGTTGCATTAACCTGTTCAACCTATGGGGGCGCTATGTCATTATTGGATAAAAAGACGTGCCCGTTTTAAGCGCAATATTTTGTCACGAAAAGATGCTCGACTATGCATGGAATTGACAGCCTTGGAAAGACAAAACTCTGACGTCTCCAAAACTGCAAAGATATTATCGGTGAGTGCCCCAGAACTAATGCAACAGGCGAAACCAAGATGAAGTTTCATACAGGAAATGCCCCAGATTCTGAAGGCGCTGTGTTCCAATGTCTCCTTATATGGCTGTGAATGCGCCAGGAATGAGCCCGCACTTTCTGTCTATTCCCCGAGGTGTCTGCAGCATTGTGACGTGTTTGTAGGCATATCATTGGAAGATTGACCATAAGAGACTACATTTACCTGGTGTCCCGCCCGGTGTCCTGTGTGCGTAATCTGTATTTCTTCAGAAGAGAAAGTAAACTGCCACGATGGATTTTATCGTCGATAGATATGTGAAAAACACCTTGAGGATTGATTCTAAACATCGGTTTGCCATGTTTCTGTCGATATTATGGAGTTTTAATGACTTAATATATATATTTTTTTTTCCCTCCCAAATGTGATGAACAAAACGGAGCGATTAGTTGACACAAATAATATTTTTTGTAAAAACGGAACATTTGCTATCTAACAGAGTCTCCTCATTGAAAACATCTGAAGTTCTTCAAAGGTAAATGATTTTATTTGAATTCTTTTCTGGTTTTTGTGGAAAATGTTGCATGGTGAAAGAGAGGCATAATACGATGCTAGGCTATCAATACTGTTACACAAATGCTTGTTTAGCTATGGTTCAAAAGCATATTTTGAAAATCTGAGATGACAGTGTTGTTAACAAAAGGCTAAGCTTGAGAGCAAATAGATTAATTTCATTTCATTTGCGATTTTCATGAATAGTTAACGTTGTGTTATGCTAATGAGCTTGCGGATAGATTTACACAATTCTGGATACAGGGTTTTTTTCGTAGCTAAACGTGACGCAGAAAACGGAGCGATTTGTCCTAAACAAATAATCTTTCAGGAAAAACTGAACATTTGCTATCTGAGAGTCTCCTCATTGAAAACATCCGAAGTTCTTCAAAGGTAAATGATTTTATTTGAATGCTTTTCTGGTTTTTGTGAAAATGTTGCCTGCTGAATGCTAACGCTAAATGCTACGTTAGCCATCAATACTGTTACACAAATGCTTGTTTTGCAATGGTTGAGAAGCATATTTTGAAAATCTGAGATGACAGTGTTGTTAACAAAAGGCTAAACTTGAGAGCAAATAGATTAATTTCATTTCATTTGCGATTTTCATGAATAGTTAACGTTGCGTTATGGTAATGAGCTCCCGGATCCGGGATGGCTCGACGCAAGAAGTTAAGAACCAGTGTATCTTTAATTATATGTAGAACATGTATCTTTAGTCAAAGTTTATGATGAGCATTTCTGTTATCTGGCGTACCTTTCTATAATTCCTCCGGATATTTTGGAGGAATTTCTGAACATGGCGTCAATGTAAACTGAGATTTGTGGATATAAAATGCATATTACCGAACAAAACAAATGTACTGTGTAAAATGTCATATGACTGTCATCTGATGAAGATTTTCAAGAGGTTAGTTATTGATTTTATTTCTAATCCTGCTTTTGTGTTTTTTTCTTTGGTTTGGTGGTGGTCTAACATAAATATATGTTGTGTTTTCGCTGTAAAACATTTAAAAAATCTGACACATTAGCTTTCATTTGAGGTATTGGAATTGTTAATGTGTGGAGGTTAAATATTTAGAAAGAATATTTTTGCATTCCCTGCGCCACCTTTTCAGCTGAACGGGGGGGGTTGTTGCCAAATTGCTTCAAATGAATTGAACTAATCAGTAAACAGTTGGCTACATTTAGAAATCAAAGATGTTGTTCTCTATAATAAGTGGACTCGGGTATAGGCCTACATTGGGGGATTTGATGAAGGAAGAAATGCAATCAATAAATGGGGAGCTCTGGACGAGGGTTAATAAAGCAATTTTACAAAATAGGCTTGAATTACAAACTGACCAAGTATGCATGCAGCCACCACTTCAAAAGATCCATTCATATAATTCCAATAAAATAAATAAATCAAATAAATATTAATAATTGAGGGATGTTATCTACAGGTAAATAGAAGACCATGAGAAAAAGATCAGTACAGCCATGATCAAAGCTCGTGCGAGAAATTAACGTTATATGGATCATAGCAAATTATTTATACCTAGTGTGCGCACACTGGCAAGGCTCAGAATTATTTGAACATTGGTTTGCCTGTTGACAGTAACGTAATCTACTCGTTGAAGCTGAAGAGGATAATGTCAAATTAAGTAATTATCTATTATTATTACATCTAATTATCACTGAATTTAACTTTGTTAATTTCACCTTTAACCAGATAGGCCAGTTGATAACAAGTTCTCATTTACAACTGCGACCTGGCCAAGATAAAGCAAAGCAGTACGACACAAACAACACAATGTTAAACATGGAATAAACAAACATACAGTCAATAACAAAATAGAAAATTATATATATAGTGTGTGCAAATGAGGTAAGATAAGGAAGGTAAGGCAATAAATAGGCCATAGTGGCGAAATAATTACAATTTAGCAATTAAACACTGGAGTGATAGATGTGCAGAAAATAAATGTGCAAGTAAAGATACTGGGGTGCAAAGGAACAAAAAAATAACAGTATGGGGATGAGGTAGTTGGATTTACAGATGGGCTATGTATAGGTGCTGTGAGCTGCTCTGACAGCTGGTGCTTAAAGTTAGTGAGGGAGATAGGAGTCTCCAGCTTCAGTGATTTTTGCAATTCGTACCAGTCATTGGTAGCATAGAACTGGAAGGAAAGGCGGCCAAAGGAGGAATTGGTTTTGGGGGGGGGACTGATGTATTGATTGGTTCCTAACTTCCTGAAAAGTTGCATATCGTGGGGGCTATTCAATGCTAATGCAGAAAGCCACAGGATGTTTTTGTGCTGGTAAAGGGCATTGAGGTCTGGAGTGAACCAAGGGCTATATCTGTTCCTTGTTCAATTTTTTTTATGGGGCATGCTTATTTAAATGCTGACTAACATTAACATTATATCCCCTATTGTAGCTAGCTAGATAATGTTACGGTGCCGTCGGTCGCCTGTAGGTAACGCGTTAGCTATCGCTATAGTTTAGCTATAGCTGCAAATTAATCTAACGCGGTAGCTAGCTAACAAACTATTTGATGGAGTTGTAATGGTAACATTAACGTTAAATTAAGGACGGTTGCTAGCTAACATTGGTAACGTCAGATATCTAACATTTTGGACTGGAGAGCAGTTATTGTTGCTAGTTATTGAATTTACTCACCATGCAGGGCCGCATGACAAGCTCATATTGTCATCGTTCATTCCATTGAATAACTAGCTAGCTAACCGTAGCTACATTAGGTTCCGGCGAGATCGATCAAAATGTCTCAGTTTGAGGGGAAACCCCAAGCAGATGAGACAACGAGTCTCCTGCTCACACAATGTTATCCATCACAGATTACTATCTTTCTGTTCTTCCCTATTCTCCGTATAGTACACATTTTTTGACCAGGGTCTATAGGTTGCTGGTCTAAAGTAGATTACTATGTAGGGAATATGTTACCATTTGGGATGTAACCTCTGTATTCATGTAGTCTTCTAATGTAAGTGGGTGTAGTGCACATGAAGGGTTATTCAAAACTAGCCCTGCCTGCTGCTCCATATACTTTCACTTTGTCCTCTATATCATATCATATAATGATTTCCATTAAACTAAAATAATATAATCACTGGCAGGATATAGGCTTGCTTCCAGTAGGTATTCTATATGTATTCATGTGTTTTTCTCTCTCTCTCTCTTCTCTCCATTCCTTCAAATAGCGACCATCATCCCTCTGATTCCAACCCTTGGTCATTCAAACCTGTTCCTGAAGGTTAATGGTATTGCGAGCACCCACCTCGCTTGGCCATCCATAGATCTGAAAAACATTTAACCAAAACTTGAGCTTTTTTGGTTCCATACCTAACATGTTGTAACAGCGTGAACCCCGAACACATCCACAAATACTTTCAATTTCATCTTCAGGCTAAGAGACAATGGATGTGTCGAATCCAAGAGGCCATCTTTACGTGTATGCCAAATGTAAGACATGGGATATTCAAAGAAATACTCTGATTCTGATTAGACCAGATGTGCGGAGAGAGTTTATTTCAACAGTAACAGTACCGTACTGAACGACCACAGGGCGATTGTGTATGGTGTGCTGAACACGTTTTGCTATTTCTAATGACCACACCCATATTAAATCAGGCCACACTCACCAAACGGGATCAAGCATACCTCAAAATGTGCAAATGGGTCTCTTGTTGCCGCATACAAGTTTCACAAGTTTAGACAATTAACATAATTTGAGTCAATTGGAGGTGTACCTGTGGATGTATTTCAAGGCCTACCTTAAAACTCAGTGCCTCTTTGCTTGACATTATGGGGGAAAATCTAAAGAAAATCAGCCAAGACCTCAGAAAAAAATAGAAGACCTCCACAAGTCTGGTTCATCCTTGGGAGCAATTTCCAAACGCCTGAAGATACCACGTTCATCTGTACAAACAGTATACTAGTATAAACACCATTAAACCCTGCAGGCGTCATACCACTCAGGAAGGAGACACTCTGTCTCCTGGTGATGAAAGTACTTTGGTGTGAAAAGTGCTAAATCAATCCCAGAACAACAGCAAAGGACCTTGTGAAGATGCTGGAGGAAACAGGTAAAAAAAAAGTATCTATATCCACAATAAAACAAGTCCTCTATCGAGGTAACCTGAAAGGACGCTCAGCAAGGAAGAAGTCACAGCGCCAAAACCGCCGTAAAAAAGACAGACTACGGTTTGCAACTGCACTACGGTTTGCAACTACTTTTTGTAGAAATGTCCTCTGGTCTGATGAAACAAAAATAGAACTGTTTGACCATAATGATCAATGTTATGTTTGGAGAGAAAAGCTGTGGAACACCATCCCGACAGTGAAGCACGGGGCTGGAAGAATCATGTTGTGGGGGTGCTTTGCTGCAGGGGGGACTGGTGCACTTAACAAAATAGATGGCATCATGAGATAGGAAAATTATGTGGATATATCGAAGCAACATCTCAAGACGTCAGTCAGGTAGTTTAAGCTTGGTTGCAAATGGGTCTTCCAAATGGACAATGACCCCAAGCATTCTTCCAAAGTTGTGGCAAAATGGCTTAACTTCTTCGATATAGGGGGCGCTCTTTTAATTTTTGGATAAAAAAACCATTCCTGTTTTAAACAAGATATTTTGTCACGAAAATATGCTCGACTATGCATATAATTGACAGCTTTGGAAAGAAAACACTTTTCCAAAACTGCAAAGGTATTATCTGTGAGTGCCACAGAACTGATGCTACAGGTGAAACCAAGATGAAATTTCAAACAGGAAATGCCCCAGATTTTGAAGGCACTGTGTTCCAATGTCTCCTTATATGGCTGTGAATGCGCAAGGAATGAGCCTACACTTTCTGTCGTTTCCCCAAGGTGTCTGCAGCATTGTGACGTATTTGTAGGCATATCATTGGAAGATTGACCATAAGAGACTACATTTACCAGGTGCTCCGGTTGGTGTCCTCCGTTGGAATTATTGCGTAATCTCCAGCTGCGTTTATTTTTCCATTTGCTTCAGAGGAGAAACCCAACTGCCACGAATTACTTATCATTGAATAGATATGTGAAAAACACCTCGAGGATTGATTCTAAACAACGTTTGCCATGTTTCTGTCGATATTATGGAGTTAATTTGGAAAAAAGTTCGGCGTTGTAATGACTGAATTTTCGGGGTTTTTTCTTAGCCAAACGTGATGAACAAAACGGAGCGATTTCTCCTTACAAAAATAATATTTTGGGAAAAACTGAACATTTGCTATCTAACTGAGAGTCTCCTCATTGAAAACATCCGAAGTTCTTCAAAGGTAAATTATTTTATTTGAATGCTTTTCTTGTTTTTGTGAAAATTTTGCCTGCTGAATGCTAGGCTTAATGCTATGCTAGCTATCAATACTCTTACACAAATGCTTGTGTAGCTATGGTTGAAAAGCATATTTTGAAAATCTGAGACGACAGTGTTGTTAACAAAAGGCTAAGCTTGTGAGCCAATATATTTATTTCATATCATTTGCAATTTTCATGAATAGTTAACGTTGCGTTATGGTAATGAGCTTGAGGCTATGATTACGCTCCGGATACGGGATTGCTCGACGCAAGAAGTTAAGGACTACAAAGTCAAGGTATTGGAGTAGCCATCACAATGTCCTGACCTCAACCCTATATAACATTTGTTGGGAGAACTGAAAAAGTGTGCGAGCAAGGAGGCCTACAAACCTGACTCAGTTACACCAGCTTTGTCAGGCCAAAATTCACCCAATGTATTGTGGGAAGGTTGTGGAAGGCTATCCGAAATGTTTGACCCAAGTTAAACAATTTAAAGGCAATGCTACCAAATACTAATTGAGTGTCTGTAAACTTCTGACCCACTGGGAATGTGATGAAAGAAATAAAAGCTGAAATGGATCATTCTTTGTACTATTATTCTTAAAATAAAGTGGTGATCCTAACTGACCTATGACAGGGAATTTTTACTTGGACTAAATGCCAGGAATTGTGAAAAACTGAGTTTAAATGTATTTGTCTAAGGTGTATGTAAACTTCCGACTTCAACTGTACCACGACGAAGGGCTTTTCTTATGCATAACGCATCGCTGAGTACAGCCTGGATACAGCCCTTAACCTTGGTATATTGGCCATATATCACAAACCCCCAAGGTGCCTTATTGATTTTATGAACTCGCTATCAACTTAATTAGAGCAGTAAAAATACATATTTTGTTATACCCATGGTATATGGTGTGATATACCACGGCTTTCAGCCAATCAATATTAAGGGCTCGAACCACCCAGTTTATACTTCTTATTAACCTTTGTGTTCTAGCACAGCCTTTTTCTCGACCCAGTCAGGGTCCATCAGTTGTTCCATATATTTGATATAACCTAACACTAGTACATTCAGCAGCAGTTAAGGTGTGCAGTGTTGGAATACAATACATTTGAAATGGCTGCAGCGCCCGGGGAATGGGTTAAGAAAGGCTGTTCGAGCCTACCTCCAAACACACCTGATTCAACCTAAATGAAGGGTTGATTAGTTGAGTCAGGTGTTAGTGCTGGGTTGGAACTGTATTAGTGTGCAGACACATCTGGTAAGACCTGAACTAGTATGTTCTGAAAGTATAACAGGCAGACTTGAAGGGCAATATAATTTCCTGTATTAACATTAACAGATCTCAAAGTTATCCATAACTGGGGGTAATGATGTAAATAAGACAGTGTGGTGGGTGTGCGGGAAGGTTTTCGGATCTGACCTAGCCACCCAATTAAATTGGTGCGGGAGAGGACAGAAGATTGGCATCAAGACAATACCAGTGAAGGACATCATAGTGGGTAACTTCAACCATTAATGTGATATGTTTCTGTTTCATGATTAGTAAGTGAAAAAATACCTTTGTAAATCCTTCAACCAGGGATACATTGACAGTTTAAGTTTCTTATCCAGGAATTGGCTCAAATGCCTGAGGCCTTGGGTTTTATAAACTCTGTGAAAGGTTAGTTTCCTAATTTCTTCACATCTGAGGAGAATCTACATTATATTGAATCTTATTTCAGCCCCGAAATGTATGGGTGTGATCAAATGTCTCCCAAAGAGCGAGAGCTTCATGACATGGTACGAGACAGTATGTCACAGCACTTTTGATTTCCACAAAGAGATGGAGTCGTACTGTGACAACGATGTAGTTATACTTCATGAAGGATGCCTCCGATTCAGAGAAGAGGTAATCAAAGATGCCGACATTGACCCCTGGAGTTGTACAACTATTGCATCGGCATGCATGAAAACCTATTGTACACACTTTTTACCTCCAGCATCTATAGCTATTCCATCACCTGATAACTACCGACGCCTATTCAAGTCTTACTCTAGCGGGTCCATTCAATGGTTGGAGTACTTGGCCCAGGATAAAAACATTTTTATTCAACATGCTTTGAATAGTGGGGAGAAGGCGTTTGGGCCGTATCACGTAGATGGATACACACAGATTGACGGTGGTGAGACAGTGTTTGAGTACAACGGTTGTTTCTTCCACGGTTGTAAATCTTGCTTGGTGCCCCATGTGTGTCCTAACCCAAAATACATTTGGGGATATGTACCAGGAGTTCCAAGACAAATTGGAATCTTTACAGGTTACTTACGGATTGAAAGTGATTGTGATGCATGAGTGGACCGAACTCAAAAAGTCTGATCCTCATGTTCGACCTTTCCTTTCCAGCTTTGACACACCAGAACCGCTGGAATTACAACAGGCCTCGTAATGGAGGCCGTACCAATGCTTTAACATTGCGGGATGTAGCGCAACCCGACGAGACAATAGGATATGTAGATTTTACATCCCTTTATCCTCATGTAATGAGTTCCTCATGCTATCCTATGGGGCATCCTGAAATTATTCACCGTGACTTTGACTTACCCCAAAAATATTTTGGTCTGATTAACCTCTCTAGGGGGCACTATTTTCATTTTTGGAAAAATAACGTTCCCAGGGTAAACGGGCTATTTTGTCAGGACAAGATGCTAGAATATGCATATAATTGACAGCTTAGGATAGAAAACACTAACGTTTCTAAAACTGTAAAAATATTGTCTGTGAGTATAACAGAAGTAATATTGCAGGCGAAAGCCTGAGAAAAATCCAATCAGGAAGGGACTCTTATGCATCCCTATTGAGCAGTGAATGGGATATCAACCAGATTCCTTTTTCATGGCTTCCCTAGTGTGTCTAGTGTCACAAGACATTTTCAGGCTTTTATTTTGAAAAATAAGCGTGAAGACAACATTGCGTCAGTGGTCAGCTGGTGGCTCTCAGAGTGATTTGTGCGTAATAGACAAAGGCGGCCATTGTGCCTCTCGCTCCTACTGGGAAGCCAACTGTCCCAGTTGATATATTATCGAATATATATTTGAAAAACACCTTGAGGGTTGATTATAAAAATCAGCTGGACATAATGCTATGCTAGGCTATCGATAAACTTACACAAATGCTTGTCTTGCTTTGGTTGTAAAGCATAATTTCAAAATCTGAGATGACAGGGTGATCAACAAAAGGCTAAGCTGTGTTTCACTATATTTCACTTGTGATTTCATGAATATGAATATTTTCTAGTAATATTTTTTGTCTGTTGCGTTATGCTAATTAATGTCAGTTGATGACAATTCTCCTGGATCCGGGAGGGGTAGTTCTAAGAGGTTAAAGCAACTGTTTACCCTCCCCGGGGTTTGTTTCTGCCGGTGTTGCCTTTCAAGGGACCTCAAGGAAAACTTCTCTCCCCGTTGTCGCACCTGCAGTAAAAACAACAACTAGGAAAAGCCTTGTGATCATTCAGATCAAGAAAGAGCCATGACAGGTGTATTGGTCACCTTTGAATTCTCTAAGGCTCTAGAGATGGGGTATTGTGTTGCCAAAATCTTTGAAGTGTGTAACTTTTCCAGGAAATCAGAAACTCTTTTTAACCTCTTCAGTCGACCCTCTACTTTTTTGAACATTTTGTTAAAAATCGCGCAACATTTCAGCGCCCTGCTACTCATGCCAGGAATATAGTACGTTCATATGGTTAGAATGTGTGTATAGGAAACCCTCGGACGTTTTTAAAACTGGTTAAATCACGACTGTGGCTATTACGTAACGTGCGTTACATCGGAAAGCGCAGGAAAACCTGATCACAGAAAATGGAAATAAATATCCTTGCGCCACTACCGCAATTGTTAACAGTGAGCCGAATTAGATAAGACCGAGCATTCAACTCCCACAGCATCCCCATGCAGTCGAGTATCTTGTGAATTTAATCCTCTTTGATTCTTGGTTGAACCGAAAGAGGGGCACGACGTACCTCCGGTCTCCGCCCAGATCATTCCGGAAGAGCTCTCTCCTGAAATTTTTTCCAAGACGACAGCTAATGATATTTACATCGCCTACGGATGATTTTTATCGCTTATTAACGTTTACTAATACCTAAAGTTGCATTACAAACGTATTTCGAAGTGTTTTGTGAAAGTTTATCGTCTACTTTTTGAATTTAAAAAAATGACGTTACGTTGTGAAATCGCTGTTTTTCGTTTATCACACAGTCTACATATAACGATATCTTGGCTTTATATGGCCTGATTTAATCGAAATAAAGACCCAATAGTGTTTATGGGACATCTAGGAGTGCCAACAAAGAAGATGGTGAAAGGTAATGACTGTTTTCTATTTTATTGTGCGGTTTGTGTAACGCCGAAATGCTAATTATTTTGTTTACGTCCCCTGCTGTGCTTTTCTGTTGTAGTGTATTGGTGCATGCTATCAGATAATAGCTTCTCATGCTGTCGCCGAAAAGCATTTTAAAAATCTGACTTGTTGCCTGGATTCACAACGAGTGTAGCTTTAATTTGATACCCTGCATGTGTATTTTAATGAACTTTTGAGTTTTAACTAATACTATTAGCATTTAGCGTAGCGCATTTGCATTTCCAGAGCTCTAGTTGGGACGCAAGTGTCCCAGGTAGAGGTAAGAGGTTAAAGAGTACATTAAGACCTTCTTGAGATGGAAGCAAATGGCTCCGGGGTATTCTGCATCGTTCACAGATCAAGAGAGCAAAGCAAGTCCATTCAGGACTATCACGACAGAGAAGGCATACTTCTTGACCCTGACAGAAAAGAGGTCAACAAAACCAAAATAAAACTTTTTAAAACTCGTTTTGGTGCAAACTTTCCCAGAGAAGCAATATGCTAACAACGTCAATCATTAAAGACTCCAAAGAATTTGGAGAATGTTTTTTCGGACCAATACGAAATTTCACATTTTTCATTCGAGTCAAGACATTGCCCTGGTGCAATGGAGATGTAACAAGAAGTGGGTTCTACCCCTGGGTAATGGAAATGTGTTTCTTGCAGCATTTACCATGGCCTATGGTCGACTTGAACTGTACACGCTCATGGAATAGTTGCAGAGGCGTGTTCTTTATCATGACACAGACTCTGTGGTCTATGTAATCAAACAGGGCGATTGGAACGCCCCTCTTAACAAGTATCTGGGTGGTTTAACCTGTCCAGGACACACATTCTGCTAGCGGAACTCCCCCCAAAATTCCGCTGAAAAGGCAGCGCGGGAAATTCAAAAATATATTTTTTGAAATATTTCACTTTCGCACATTAACAAGTACAATACAGCAAATTCTTGTTAATCTACACACCGTGTCCAATTTTTAAAATGTTTTCCAGTGAAAACACAACATATATTTACGTTAGGTCACCACCAAATCCAAAAAAAAAAACAGCCATTTTTCACAGCCAAAGATAGTCACAAAAGCAGAAATAGAGATAAATGAATCACTAACCTTTGATAATCTTTATCAGATGACACTCATAGGACATCATGTTACACAATACACTTATGTTTTGTTCAATAATGTGCATATTTATATTCACAAATCTCAGTTTACATTGGCGCCATGTTCAGAAATGCCTCAAATATCCAAAGTAATTTTTTTATTTCACCTTTATATAAAAAGGTAGGCTAGTTGAGAACAAGTTCTCATTTGCAACTGCGACCTGGCCAAGATAAAGCATAGCAGTGTGAACAGACAACACAGAGTTACACATGGAGTAAACAATTAACAAGTCAATAACACAGTAGGAAAAAGGGGGAGTCTATATACAATGTGTGCAAAAGGCATGAGGAGGTAGGCGAATAATTACAATTTTGCAGATTAACACTGGAGTGATAAATGATCAGATGGTCATGTACAGGTAGAGATATTGGTGTGCAAAAGAGCAGAAAAGTAAATAAATAAAAACAGTATGGGGATGAGGTAGGTGAAAATGGGTGGGCTATTTACAGTGCCTTGCGAAAGTATTCGGCCCCCTTGAACTTTGCGACCTTTTGCCACATTTCAGGCTTCAAACATAGATATAAAACTGTATTTTTTTGTGAAGAATCAACAACAAGTGGGACACAATCATGAAGTGAAACAACATTTATTGGATATTTCAAACTTTTTTAACAAATCAAAAACTGAAAAATTGGGCGTGCAAAATGATTCATCCCCCTTAAGTTAATACTTTGTAGCGCCACCTTTTGCTGCGATTACAGCTGTAAGTCGCTTGGGGTATGTCTATCAGTTTTGCACATCGAGAGACTGAAATTTTTTCCCATTCCTCCTTGCAAAACAGCTCGAGCTCAGTGAGGTTGGATGGAGAGCATTTGTGAACAGCAGTTTTCAGTTCTTTCCACAGATTCTCGATTGGATTCAGGTCTGGACTTTGACTTGGCCATTCTAACACCTGGATATGTTTATTTTTGAACCATTCCATTGTAAATTTTGCTTTATGTTTTGGATCATTGTCTTGTTGGAAGACAAATCTCCTTCCCAGTCTCAGGTCTTTTGCAGACTCCATCAGGTTTTCTTCCAGAATGGTCCTGTATTTGGCTCCATCCATCTTCCCATCAATTTTAACCATCTTCCCTGTCCCTGCTGAAGAAAAGCAGGCCCAAACCATGATGCTGCCACCACCATGTTTGACAGTGGGGATGAGGTGTTCAGGGTGATGAGCTGTGTTGCTTTTACACCAAACATAACGTTTTGCATTGTTGCCAAAAAGTTCAATTTTGGTTTCATCTGACCAGAGCACCTTCTTCCACATGTTTGGTGTGTCTCCCAGGTGGCTTGTGGCAAACTTTAAACAACACTTTTTATGGATATCTTTTAAGAAATGGCTTTCTTCTTGCCACTCTTCCATAAAGGCCAGATTTGTGCAATATACGACTGATTGTTGTCCTATGGACAGAGTCTCCCACCTCAGCTGTAGATCTCTGCAGTTCATCCAGAGTGATCATGGGCCTCTTGGCTGCATCTCTGATCAGTCTTCTCCTTGTATGAGCTGAAAGTTTAGAGGGACGGCCAGGTCTTGGTAGATTTGCAGTGGTCTGATACTCCTTCCATTTCAATATTATCGCTTGCACAGTGCTCCTTGGGATGTTTAAAGCTTGGGAAATGTTTTTGTATCCAAATCCGGCTTTAAACTTCTTCACAACAGTATCTCGGACCTGCCTGGTGTGTTCCTTGTTCTTCATTACATTTACATTTAAGTGATGCTCTCTGCGCTTTTAACGGACCTCTGAGACTATCACAGTGCAGGTGCATTTATACGGAGACTTGATTACACACAGGTGGATTGTATTTATCATCATTAGTCATTTAGGTCAACATTGGATCATTCAGAGATCCTCACTGAACTTCTGGAGAGAGTTTGCTGCACTGAAAGTAAAGGGGCTGAATAATTTTGCACGCCCAATTTTTCAGTTTTTGATTTGTTAAAAAAGTTTGAAATATCCAATAAATGTCGTTCCACTTCATGATTGTGTCCCACTTGTTGTTGATTCTTCACAAAAAAATACAGTTTTATATCTTTATGTTTGAAGCCTGAAATGTGGCAAAAGGTCGCAAAGTTCAAGGGGGCCGAATACTTTCGCAAGGCACTGTACCAATAGACTATGTAGAGCTGCAGCGATCGGTTAGGTGCTCAGATAGCTGATGTTTGAAGTTGGTGAGGGAGATAAAAGTCTCCAACTTCAGCGAATTTTGCAATTCGTTCCAGTCACAGGCAGCAGAGTACTGGAACGAAAGGCGGCCAAATGAGGTGTTGGCTTTAGGGATGATCAGTGAGATACACCTGCTGGAGCGCGTGCTACGGATGGGCGTTGCCATCGTGACCAGTGAACTGAGATAAGGCGGAGCTTTACCTAGCATGGACTTGTAGATGACCTGGAGCCAGTGGGTCTGGCGACGAATATGTAGCGAGGGCCAGCCGACTAGAGCATACAAGTCACAGTGGTGGGTGGTATAAGGTGCTTTAGTGGCAAAACGGATGGCACTGTGATAGACTGCATCCAGTTTGCTGAGTAGAGTGTTGGAAGCTATGTTGTACATGACATCGCCGAAGTCGAGGATCGGTAGGATAGTCAGTTTTACTAGGGTAAGCTTGGCGGCGTGAGTGAAGGAGGCTTTGTTGCGGAATAGAAAGCCGACTCTTGATTTGATTTTCGATTGGAGATGTTTGATGTGAGTCTGGAAGGAGAGTTTACAGTCTAGCCAGACACCTAGGTACTTATAGATGTCCACATATTCAAGGTCGGAACCATCCAGGGTGGTGATGCTAGTCGGGCATGCGGGTGCAGGCAGCGATCGGTTGAAAAGCATGCATTTGGTTTTACTAGCGTTTAAGAGCAGTTGGAGGCCATTAAGGAGTGTTGTATGGCATTGAAGCTCGTTTGGAGGTTAGATAGCACAGTGTCCAATGACGGGCCGAAAGTATAGATAATGGTGTCGTCTGCGTAGAGGTGGATCAGGGAATCGCCCGCAGCAAGAGGAACATCTGCCATTGATGGCTCTGTACAAAAAGAGCATCCACTAACTAACATGTTCAATTCCATTATATCCCAACTTTTAAAAGGAATAAGCATATGCAACCTAAAATCCCCAGTCAGGCCACCATCCCTGTTGTTGCCATTGCGGATTTTCTCGTTGCTGATATAGAACTCCACGCACCCACATGGAAGTCCAATCTTTCTTTGTATTTTCACCCTATGAAATATTCTTCCTGAGGACTCAGGTGCACCTACCCAATGGGTCTCGTAGCCCGTGAACAAGCTATACCCCTTTATGATAACTCTGTTCGGAACACACCACCTTGCGAAACACCTGCCAGTCTTCAAGCCTGTAGTCCACTCCTAAAGTCTGGTCTGTATATTCTTCGGCTACGGTATAGAGTTTCACTCTACAGGCTGGGTAATCAAACAGATAACCCCATAGCTGTCCATTAGACATCGCTTGATCTTTCAGCGCAGTTGCGGGCAGTATTTGGATTCCATACATATTTAGAAACTGCTTTTTTGGTGCACTGTATATTGATGCTTTATACTCTGACCTTTCTCTGTTTCAACCGAGGTCCTGCTCCCGTTGTTACATTCATCACGTGTGTGTCACTGATCACAAAATCAATTTTTAATTTCTTTAGTGGTTTGTCGTGTTCGCTTGTGGTGTTCTGGGGTTTATTTATAATGAGTCTGCCCCCCAATACCCCCGGACATTCCTGTTTCATAGACAACAGCCCTGAGGTCACTACAACAGGGTGGGGGCCGTAACATTTTTATTTATTTAACCAGGTAGGCAAGTTGAGAACAAGTTCTCATTTACAATTGCGACCTGGCCAAGATAAAGCAAAGCAGTTCGACACATACAACGACACAGAGTTACACATGGAGTAAAACAAACATACAGTCAATAATACAGTATAAACAAGTCTATATACAATGTGAGCAAATTAGGTGAGAAGGGAGGTAAAGGCAAAAAAGGCCATGGTGGCAAAGTAAATACAATATAGCAAGTAAAACACTGGAATGGTAGTTTTGCAATGGAAGAATGTGCAAAGTAGAAATAAAAATAATGGGGTGCAAAGGAGCAAAATAAATAAATAAAATACAGTTGGGAAAGAGGTAGTTGTTTGGGCTAAATTATAGGTGGGCTATGTACAGGTGCAGTAATCTGTAAGATGCTCTGACAGTTGGTGCTTAAAGCTAGTGAGGGTGATAAGTGTTTCCAGTTTCAGATTTTTGTAGTTCGTTCCAGTCATTGGCAGCAGAGAACTGGAAGGAGAGGCGGCCAAAGAAAGAATTGGTTTTGGGGGTGACCAGAGAGATATACCTGCTGGAGCGTGTGCTACAGGTGGGAGATGCTATGGTGACCAGCGAGCTGAGATAAGGGGGGACTTTACCTAGCAGGGTCTTGTAGATGACATGGAGCCAGTGGGTTTGGCGACGAGTATGAAGCGAGGGCCAGCCAACGAGAGCGTACAGGTCGCAATCGTGGGTAGTATATGGGGCTTGTGACAAAACGGATTGCACTGTGATAGACTGCATCCAATTTGTCGAGTAGGGTATTGGAGGCTATTTTGTAAATGACATCGCCAAAGTCGAGGATTGGTAGGATGGTCAGTTTTACAAGGGTATGTTTGGCAGCATGAGTGAAGGATGCTTTGTTGCGAAATAGGAAGCCAATTCTAGATTTAACTTTGGATTGGAGAGGTTTGATATGGGTCTGGAAGGAGAGTTTACAGTCTAACCAGACACCTAAGTATTTGTAGTTGTCCACGTATTCTAAGTCAGAGCCGTCCAGAGTAGTGATGTTGGACAGGCGGGTAGGTGCAGGTAGCGATCGGTTGAAGAGCATGCATTTAGTTTTACTTGTATTTAAGAGCAATTGGAGGCCACGGAAGGAGAGTTGTATGGCATTGAAGCTTGCCTGGAGGGTTGTTAACACAGTGTCCAAAGAAGGGCCGGAAGTATACAGAATGGTGTCGTCTGCGTAGAGGTGGATCAGAGACTCACCAGCAGCAAGAGCGACCTCATTGATGTATACAGAGAAGAGAGTCGGTCCAAGAATTGAACCCTGTGGCACCCCCATAGAGACTGCCAGAGATCCAGACAGCAGACCCTCCGATTTGACACACTGAACTCTATCAGAGAAGTAGTTGGTGAACCAGGCGAGGCAATCATTTGAGAAACCAAGGCTGTCGAGTCTGCCGATGAGGATGTGGTGGTTGACAGAGTCGAAAGCCTTGGCCAGATCAATGAATACGGCTGCACAGTAATGTTTCTTATCGATGGCGGTTAAGATATTGTTTAGGATCTTGAGCGTGGCTGAGGTGCACCCATGACCAGCTCTGAAACCAGATTGCATAGCAGAGAAGGTATGGTGAGATTCGAAATGGTCGGTAATCTGTTTGTTGACTTGGCTTTCGAAGACCTTAGAAAAGGCATGGTAGGATAGATATAGGTCTGTAGCAGTTTGGGTCAAGAGTGTCCCCGTCTTTGAAGAGGGGGATGACCGCAGCTGCTTTCCAATCTTTGGGAATCTCAGACGACACGAAAGAGAGGTTGAACAGGCTAGTAATAGGGGTGGCAACAATTTCGGCAGATAATTTTAGAAAGAAAGGGTCCAGATTGTCTAGCCCGGCTGATTTGTAGGGGTCCAGATTTTTCAGCTCTTTCAGAACATCAGCTGAATGGATTTGGGAGAAGGAGAAATGGGGAAGGCTTGGGCGAGTTGCTGTTGGGGGTGCAGTACTGTTGACCGGGGTAGGAGTAGCCAGGTGGAAAACATGGCCAGCCGTAGAAAAATGCTTATTGAAATACTCAATTATGGTGGATTTATCAGTGGTGACAGTGTTTCCTATCTTCAGTGCAGTGGGCAGCTGGGAGGAGGTGTTCTGTCAACTATGTGTCTGTCTATCCCTGTTCTCTCCTCTCTGCACAGACCATACAAACGCTCCACACCGCATGGCCGCAGCCACCCTAATCTGGTGGTCCCAGCGCGCACGACCCACGTGGAGTTCCAGGTCTCCGGTAGCCTCTGGAACTGCCGATCTGCGGCCAACAAGGCAGAGTTCATCTCAGCCTATGTCTCCCTCCAGTCCCTCGACTTCTTGGCTCTGACGGAAACATGGATCACCACAGACAACACCGCTACTCCTACTGCTCTCTCTTCGTCCGCCCACGTGCTCTCGCACACCCCGAGAGCTTCTGGTCAGCGGGGTGGTGGCACCGGGATCCTCATCTCTCCCAAGTGGTCATTCTCTCTTTCTCCCCTTACCCATCTGTCTATCGCCTCCTTTGAATTCCATGCTGTCACAGTTACCAGCCCTTTCAAGCTTAACATCCTTATCATTTATCGCCCTCCAGGTTCCCTCGGAGAGTTCATCAATGAGCTTGATGCCTTGATAAGCTCCTTTCCTGAGGACGGCTCACCTCTCACAGTTCTGGGCGACTTTAACCTCCCCACGTCTACCTTTGACTCATTCCTCTCTGCCTCCTTCTTTCCACTCCTCTCCTCTTTTGACCTCACCCTCTCACCTTCCCCCCCTACTCACAAGGCAGGCAATACGCTCGACCTCATCTTTACTAGATGCTGTTCCTCCACTAACCTCACTGCAACTCCCCTCCAAGTCTCCGACCACTACCTTGTATCCTTTTCCCTCTCGCTCTCATCCAACACTTCCCACACTGCCCCTACTCGGATGGTATCGCGCCGTCCCAACCTTCGCTCTCTCTCCCCCGCTACTCTCTCCTCTTCCATCCTATCATCTCTTCCCTCTGCTCAAACCTTCTCCAACCCATCTCCTGATTCTGCCTCCTCAACCCTCCTCTCCTCCCTTTCTGCATCCTTTGACTCTCTATGTCCCCTATCCTCCAGGCCGGCTCGGTCCTCCCTCCCGCTCCGTGGCTCGACGACTCATTGCGAGCTCACAGAACAGGGCTCCGGGCAGCCGAGCGGAAATGGAGGAAAACTCGCCTCCCTGCAGACCTGGCATCCTTTCACTCCCTCCTCTCTACATTTTCCTCCTCTGTCTCTGCTGCTAAAGCCACTTTCTACCACTCTAAATTCCAAGCATCTGCCTCTAACCCTAGGAAGCTCTTTGCCACCTTCTCCTCCCTCTTGAATCCTCCTCCCCCTCCCCCCTCCTCCCTCTCTGCAGATGACTTCGTCAACCATTTTGAAAAGAAGGTCGACGACATCCGATCCTCGTTTGCTAAGTCAAACGACACCGCTGGTTCTGCTCACACTGCCCTACCCTGTGCTCTGACCTCTTTCTCCCCTCTCTCTCCAGATGACATCTCACGTCTTGTGACGGCCGGCCGCCCAACAACCTGCCCGCTTGACCCTATCCCCTCCTCTCTTCTCCAGACCATCTCCGGTGACCTTCTCCCTTACCTCACCTCGCTCATCAACTCATCCCTGACCGCTGGCTACGTCCCTCCCGTCTTCAAGAGAGCGAGAGTTGCACCCTTCTGAAAAAACCTACACTCGATCCCTCCGATGTCAACAACTACAGACCAGTATCCCTTCTTTCTTTTCTCTCCAAAACTCTTGAACGTGCCATCCTTGGCCAGCTCTCCCGCTATCTCTCTCAGAATGACCTTCTTGATCCAAATCAGTCAGGTTTCAAGACTAGTCATTCAACTGAGACTGCTCTTCTCTGTATCACGGAGGCGCTCCGCACTGCTAAAGCTAACTCTCTCTCCTCTGCTCTCATCCTTCTAGACCTATCGGCTGCCTTCGATACTGTGAACCATCAGATCCTCCTCTCCACCCTCTCCGAGTTGGGCATCTCCGGCGCGGCCCACGCTTGGATTGCGTCCTACCTGACAGGTCGCTCCTACCAGGTGGCGTGGCGAGAATCCGTCTCCACACCACGTGCTCTCACCACTGGTGTCCCCCAGGGCTCTGTTCTAGGCCCTCTCCTATTCTCGCTATACACCAAGTCACTTGGCTCTGTCATAACCTCACATGGTCTCTCCTATCATTGCTATGCAGACGACACACAATTAATCTTCTCCTTTCCCCTTCTGACGACCAGGTGGCGAATCGCATCTCTGCATGTCTGGCAGACATATCAGTGTGGATGACGGATCATCACCTCAAGCTGAACCTCGGCAAGACGGAGCTGCTCTTCCTCCCGGGAAGGACTGCCCGCTCCATGATCTCGCCATCACGGTTGACAACTCCATTGTGTCCTCGTCCCAGAGCGCTAAGAACCTTGGCGTGATCCTGGACAACACCCTGTCGTTCTCAAATAACATCAAGGCGGTGGCCCGTTCCTGTAGGTTCATGCTCTACAACATCCGCAGAGTACGACCCTGCCTCACACAGGAAGCGGCGCAGGTCCTAATCCAGGCACTTGTCATCTCCCGTCTGGATTACTGCAACTCGCTGTTGGCTGGGCTCCCTGCCTGTGCCATTAAACCCTACAACTCATCCAGAATGCCGCAGCCCGTCTGGTGTTCAACCTTCCCAAGTTCTCTCACGTCACCCCGCTCCTCCGCTCTCTCCACTGGCTTCCAGTTGAAGCTCGCATCCGCTACAAGACCATGGTGCTTGCCTACGGAGCTGTGAGGGGAACGGCACCTCACTACCTCCAGGCTCTGATCAGGCCCTACACCCAAACAAGGGCACTGCGTTCATCCACCTCTGGCCTGCTCGCCTCCCTACCACTGAGGAAGTACAGTTCCCGCTCAGCCCAGTCAAAACTGTTCGCTGCTCTGGCCCCCCAATGGTGGAACAAACTCCTCACGACGCCAGGACAGCGGAGTCAATCACCACCTTCCGGAGACACCTGAAACCCCACCTCTTTAAGGAATACCTAGGATAGGATAAAGTAATCCTTCTCCCCCCTTAAAAGACCTAGATGCACTATTGTAAAGTGGCTGTTCCACTGGATGTCATAAGGTGAAAGCACCAATTTGTAAGTCGCTCTGGATAAGAGCGTCTGCTAAATGACTTAAATGTAAATGTAAATGTTCTTATTATCCATGGACTTTACAGTGTCCCAGAACTTTTTTGAGTTAGTGTTGCAGGAAGCAAATTTCTGCTTGAAAAAGCTAGCCTTGGCTTTTCTAACTGCCTGTGTATAACGGTTTCTAGCTTCCCTGAACAGCTGCATATCACGGGGGCTGTTCGATGCTAATGCAGAACGCCATAGGATGTTTTTGTGTTGGTTAAGGGCAGTCAGGTCTGGGGAGAACCAAGGGCTATATCTCTTCCTGGTTCTAAATTTCTTGAATGGGGCATGTTTATTTAAGATTGTTAGGAAGGCATTTTTAAAAAATATCTAGGCATCCTCTACTGACGGGATGAGATCAATATCCTTCCAGGATACCCCGGCCAAGTCGATTAGAAAGGCCTGCTCGCTGAAGTGTTTCAGGGATCGTTTTACAGTGATGAGTGGAGGTCGTTTGACCGCTGACCCATTACGGATGCAGGCAATGAGGCAGTGATCGCTGAGATCTTGGTTGAAGACAGCAGAGGTGTATTTAGAGGGGAAGTTGGTTAGGATGATATCTATGAGGGTGCCCGTGTTTAAGGCTTTGGGGGGGTACCTGGTAGGTTCATTGATAATTTGTGTGAGATTGAGGGCATCAAGTTTAGATTGTAGGATGGCTGGGGTGTTAAGCATGTTCCAGTTTAGGTCGCCTAGCAGCACAAGCTCTGAAGATAGATGGGGGGCAATCAGTTCACATATGGTGTCCAGAGCACAGCTGGGGGCAGAGGGTGGTCTATAGCAGGCGGCAACAGTGAGAGACTTGTTTTTAGAGAGGTGGATTTTTAAAAGTAGAAGTTCAAATTGTTTGGGTACAGACCTGGATAGTAGGACAGAACTCTGCAGGCTCTCTTTGCAGTAGATTGCAACACCGCCCCCTTTGGCAGTTCTATCTTGCCTGAAAATTTTGTAGTTTGGAATTAAAATTTCTGAATTTTTGGTGGTCTTCCTAAGCCAGGATTCAGACACAGCTAGAACATCCGGGTTGGCAGAGTGTGCTAAAGCAGTGAATAGAACAAACTTAGGGAGGAGGCTTCTAATGTTAACATGCATGAAACCAAGGCTATTACGGTTACAGAAGTCATCAAAAGAGAGCGCCTGGGGAATAGGAGTGGAGCTAGGCACTGCAGGGCCTGGATTCACCTCTACATCGCCAGAGGAACATAGGAGGAGAAGAATAAGGGTACGGCTAAAAGCAATAAGAATTGGTTGTCTAGAACATCTGGAACAGAGAGTAAAAGGAGGTTTCTGGGGACGATAAAATAGCATCAAGGTATAATGTACAGACAAAGGTATGGTAGGATGTGAATACAGTGGAGGTAAACCTAGGTATTGAGTGATGAAGAGAGAGATATTGTCTCTAGAAACATCATTGAAACCAGGAGATGTCATTGCATGTGTGGGTGGTGGAACTAATAAGTTGGATAAGGTATAGTGAGCAGGACTAGAGGCTCTACAGTGAAATAAGCCAATAAACACTAACCAGAACAGCAATGGACAAGACATATTGACATTAAGGAGAGGCATCCTTAGTCGAGTGATCAAAAGGGTCCAGGGAGTGGAGAGGTTGGTTTGGGGGTCACGGTGATTTAGACAGCTAGCCAGGCCATCGGTAGCAAGCTAGCATAGGATGGAGGTCTGTTGTTAGCCACCTCTTGCGTTCCGTCAGTAGATTAGTGGGGTTCCGTGTGGTAGAGGGGATTAGTCCAAATCACAGAACAAAAAAATAAAAACAATAGATATAGTTATAGAGGCCCAAGAAGAAACATAATAATAATACAAATAAATAAATTGTCCGATTGTCTATTCTGAGAGCAGCCGGTAAGACAGCTAACGGTTAGCAGGCCGCAGATGGGCGTTCAGGTAACGTCGCGACGGAGGAGCCAGCCGGATCTCCTTCGGGTAGATAAAGTCGGCAGTCCAGTTGTGAAGGCCCGGTGGGGCTCCGCGTAGGCAGTAAAACGGGTCCGGATAGGTGACTGCAGCCCAGGAGTGATTGACGGAGCTCAGGAGTGATTGACGGAGCTGGCTAGCTCCGGAGTAATTGATGTTTGCTCCGGAATCGACGAAAGCAGATAGACACACGGATAGCAGCCAGCTAGCTGTGAGATCCGGGAATGAGTGTCCAGAGAGCAGTTGAAATCCAGGGACATGGAGAGAAAAATTGGTCCGGTATGTTCCGTTCCGAGCCGCGCCGTACAAAACTGGCGATAGATTTGAGCTAAAGGATAGCTGATGACCACAAACCGTGGTTAGCTGAATACTAACGAGTTGCCAGTAAAGAAGCTAGCTAGCTTCTGAACATCTTCTGGCTAGCTTCTTGGAGGATAGCAGATTTGAGGTAAATAATACTTATTTATAAATATAAATTGGTGAGGCGGGTTGCAGGAGAGTGTTTTGAAGATGAGTTGATGGAAAATAAAAATAAAATGTACGTGAAAAAAGTTGTAAATATATATATATATATATATATATATATATATATATATATATATATAGGACACGACAAGACGAGGACAAAAGACGTCTGAACTGCTATGCCATCTCGGTATAACATTTGAAATGTTCACACACATCCCCCAGTTCAACGAGGTCCCTACACATCAATCATCATGACAGCTTCAAAGGGACAGACGCACTATATGCTTAAATAAACACTCACTCTAAAGCGTGAGAACCGAATGGGCACTCACTAGAGCACGTGAGAACATCCTGTCAGGAAATTATGGGCATACACATGTGACCCATGACATAAATCTCACGTTTGACGTGTGCCGTCTACTGTATTCTCTCGTGTACTTTTTTAATTGTCAAATTAATTAAATCAATCAATCCCTCCACCCACAACAATTCAATGCATTTAAAAACCACGAGAAGGAGTGTACAAATTAATACTTTTGGAAAAGTGTTGGGATGCAGCCCATCATCACGCTTGTTAAATAGAAATGTACTGACAGTTTTTTGCTTAATGTTTTCCCTTCTAGTGTCAGTTCTTATAAATGCAGCTCTGTTAGAAATGACAGAGGCTGATTTAGAGAAACACATTCAAAATTGTCTCGGGCTGAGCCAAGACAGAGCAAAAGGGAGGCGAATAAGCCCCAGTAGACTAGTGGAAGAGAAAGCAGAACAAGAAAGTGGTTAAAGGTAGGCCTACTGATCAAGCAACAGCAGAGATGGAGCTTCTCATATACCCATCTTCAATAAGTTATTGTTTGTCTCCCTCTCTCAAACAGGCTGTCATTTCAAGTCTGCCAGGAGAATGTTGTTGAATCCCAAACGAACACCTTGCCCCTACCAACTTGCTCGGAGGGCACTATTGACTAACATTATCGTCTTGAATCTGTCGACATAGGCAAGGCAGGGTTGTTAAGATCAAATGGTTACAAAAACCGAGAGAAAGGGCAGTGCCAAAACATTTTAACTAGGCAAGTCAGTTAACAAATTCTCATTTACATTGATTTTGGCTAACCAAACGGCAAAAGGCCTCCTGCGGGGATGGGGGCTGGGATTAAATAGAAATATACGACAAACACACATCACAACAAGAGAGACAACACTAAATAAAGAGCGACCTAAGATGACAACATAGCATGGCAGAAATGTACACTGCCCTAACCCACCTGGACAAGAGGAAAACCTATGTGAGAATGCTGTTCATCGACTACAGCTCGGCATTCAATACCATAGTACCCTCCAAGCTAGTCATCAAGCTCGAGACCCTGGGTCTCGACCCCGCCCTGTGCAACTGGGTACTGGACTTCCTGACGGGCCGCCCACAGGTGGTGAGGGTAGGCAACAACATCTCCTCCCCGCTGATCCTCAACACGGGGGCCCCACAAGGGTGCGTTCTGAGCCCTCTCCTGTACTCCCTGTTCACCCACGACTGCGTGGCCATGCACGCCTCCAACTCAATCATCAAGTTTGCGGACGACACAACAGTGGTAGGCTTGATTACCAACAACGACGAGACGGCCTACAGGGAGGAGGTGAGGGCCCTCGGAGTGTGGTGTCAGGAAAATAACCTCACACTCAACGTCAACAAAACTAAGGAGATGATTGTGGACTTCAGGAAACAGCAGAGGGAACACCCCCCTATCTACATCGATGGATCAGTAGTGGAGAGGGTAGCAAGTTTAAGTTCCTCGGCATACACATCACAGACAAACTGAATTGGTCCACTCACACTGACAGCGTCGTGAAGAAGGCGCAGCAGCGCCTCTTCAACCTCAGGAGGCTGAAGAAATTCGGCTTGTCACCAAAAGCACTCACAAACTTCTACAGATGCACAATCGAGAGCATCCTGGCGGGCTGTATCACCGCCTGGTACGGCAACTGCTCCGCCCTCAACCGTAAGGCTCTCCAGAGGGTAGTGAGGTCTGCACAACGCATCACCGGGGGCAAACTACCTGCCCTCCAGGACACCTACACCACCCGATGTTACAGGAAGGCCATAAAGATCATCAACCACCCGAACCACTGCCTGTTCACCCCGCTATCATCCAGAAGGCGAGGTCAGTACAGGTGCATCAAAGCTGGGACCGAGAGACTGAAAAACAGCTTCTATCTCAAGGCCATCAGACTGTTAAACAGCAATCACTAACATTGAGTGGCTGCTGCCAACACACTGTCATTGACACTGACCCAACTCCAGCCACTTTAATAATGGGAATTGATGGGAAATGTAAATATATCACTAGCCACTTTAAACAATGCTACCTTATATAATGTTACTTACCCTACACTATTCATCTCATATGCATATGTATATACTGTACTCTAGATCATCGACTGCATTCTTATGTCACTAGCCACTTTAACTATGCCACTTTGTTTACTTTGTCTACATACTCATCTCATATGTATATACTGTACTCGATACCATCTACTGTATGCTGCTCTGTACCATCACTCATTCATATATCCTTATGTACATATTCCTTATCCCCTTACACTGTGTATAAGACAGTAGTTTTGGAATTGTTAGTTAGATTACTTGTTGGTTATCACTGCATTGTCGGAACTAGAAGCACAAGCATTTCGCTACACTCGCATTAACATCTGCTAACCATGTGTATGTGACAAATAAAATTTGATTTGATTTGATTTGACAACACTAAATAAAGAGCGACCTAAGATGACAACATAGCATGGCAGAAATGTATGGCAACATGGTAGCAGCACAAAACAGGGTACAAACATTGTTGGGCACAGACAACGGCACAAAGGGCAAGAAGGTAGAGACAACAATACATCACGCAAAGCAGCCTCAACTGTCAGTAAGAGCGTCCATGATTTTATGAGTGTTTGTTGCAGCTTGTTCCAGTCGCTAGCTGCAGCAAACTGAAAAGATGAGCGACCCAGGGATGTGTTTGCTTTGGGGACCTTTAACAAAATGTGACTGGCAGAACGGGAGTTGTATGTGGAGGATGAGGGCTGCAGTAGATTTCTCAGATAGGGGGGAGTGAGGCCTAAGAGGCCAATTGCACATCACACACCTTGCAATCTGAGCGGAGGAAGTACAGTATCTGGACTAGTTGTTAGGTTGTTACGAATCCCTTTTGGCCCGACAGTCTAGGGAGGATGGTAATGAGACCCGTAACATAACTCATGCAAATTATTATTGTGACAAAGTAAAAGTGTGCACGAAATAACCACGACAACAGAAATCTACCGTCAAACTCTAGGCTTATTTATAAACACACGGTAATGGGGGGAGCAGGAAAAGGGGCTGAGCTGGACCCAAGGAAAGAAACAATAAGTATTCAAAAACACCCCTAAGCTAGACTAGCCTACTTTAACAACAGCTAACTAACCAAAAATACAGTGGGTGGTCCGCCCAGTTCTAACTAGTGTTTTTAACAAAGTTCACCTACGGGCAGTGTATGCCCATGGGCGACTTGTCTTGGTTTCCCCCTTTTCCCACCAGCAACAAACAAAAACCATAACCAAAGACAATACTCACAGGTGATGACAAAGTGCTATGGAGGTGCTTTAAACAAACGAGAGGTTAAGACACAAAGCGAGAGTGAAACACAGAGACCTACAGACATGGCATTTACAGAGAGATTGAGCTAGAGATTGCTCCAGAGCAAACAAATGATGGGGTTTTTAAACCATGGGGAAGGAACTGTGATAGGGTAGGAAATAGGAGGAGGTGTGTCTTCTGATTGATGATTGATTGTTGACTGATTGGGGAGTGATGGTTTTCACCTGTGAGGGGAGAAGGAGAGAAAAGAAACACACACAGGATACACACACACAGGATAACTACATCCGTAACGTAGGTCTTACCTCTTTTTACATTTCTCACAAATATCTGTATCCCGGTCACATTAAACCACTCGCATGAGGCGCCGGTGCACTTTGGGGAAGGTGTTTCCCCGCCTGTTGCATTTTTTTAACATCCGCGTGTATAGCCATCTGCAGTGTGTAATTGCTGCGTTTATAGTGTGAATAAATAATAAACATTTTGATCGTTTGTATCTGCCCTGTGGGCGTGGCTTTTTAATGACAATGTTTGTATATATCATCTCAGAATTGGCCCAGTCTGTTTTGAACAGCCCATTACATATTTTTTTATCTTACCCGGGATGGCGGGATGCCTATTATTTAGAGCCCTGAGTCACTGTAGAAATTGTTGTTAGGTTATCATGTTGAATCCTGTCTATTGTACTTTGTCTAAAACAATTATTGATGTGCCTGTTTAAAGTGCGCATTTAAGTTTACTAATTTGCCTGTGCCGGTCATCTCGTTCTTAACCATAGGACTGCTTGGAGAATATAAGTTCAAAGGAATTCTTAATTTTGCGAGTTGTCTAGGCCTCTTTACAGATGTTTTGCCAATATAATTTGGTATATTGCTATTTATTTGTACGTAGACAAAAATTATTACATTTATTGTATGAGTTCTTGGACTCAAACGTTAGTTTTTTTTGTAACTATATTAACATATTCACTGCTCTTAGCCTATAATAAAACCTTACTTCCATCTTTATCGAACCAACTACACACCCTCTGCATAAGCAATATTTTTATTAAATGTGATGCTTATGTTTCTCTGTTCCTTGTTTCTCTTCTCTGTGCTGGAGTTATTTTAAGAGCTTGATGCTATAGCAGTATCCTAATAAACTTGTCATTAACTTGAATCTTCTTGTCACGTCCTGACCTTAGAGATCCTTATTATTCTCTATGTTTGGTTAGGTCAGTGTGTGGCTCGGGTGGGAAAGTCTGTTTTCTATTTGTGGTTCCCAATCAGAGGCATCTGTCTATCGTTGTCTCTGATTGGGGATCATATATAAAGTTGTCATTTTCTTTTTAGGATTTGTGGGATCTTGTTTTCTGTTTAGTGTCTGTACCCGACAGAACTGTGTGCTTTCGTTTTCACTTTGGTTATTTTGTTTGTGTTTAAAAAAAATCTAAATATCATTAACACTTTCCACGCTGCGCTTTGGTCCACTCCTTTCGACGAGAGCCATTACACTTCTCTCTTCATTTTACCCACAAACAAATTCACCTATAGTCAAGTAAAGCATATTGTTTTTAAAAATTTTGCCAGTATAATTTAGCTAATAATCTACTCATTTGGTAAGGGTAATTCAAATCGTGTAGTGAAACATTATTTGCTGTTGGATTGAAGTCAAATAAAGGTTGTTTTTTATGTTGTATGTAGAGCGGCCAGGCAGCATGCAGCTCTGACGTGCATCGTCCAAACAGCAGCTGAAAGGCGAATGCGATCTAATGCCAACATCTCGCCGCCATCTTGCACACTACATCGGCTTGATGTATCATGTATACATCGGACCGACGTTGGAGAGATGTATGTGCCAAGTGGTACAGTATTTGGAATTTCAGTACAGAAGAAAGAACATTGGTATTGTGGTAAAAAAAATGGTCAGCTATAGAGCTAAGGGTAAAACAGAGTTAGTCTGAATGCTTTGGAAGGTTTCAGCCTGGATGACAGACTGTTTTTGTGTTCAGTATCACTACATGGCTGCTATCTATGTGGCTACATGACATCAATATATAATTCAGGAATGACCTGATGGAGCACTTCCTGCAGATACGCATGGACAAATACTGGGAGCCCAAATCCTGTGGAAGAGGTCTTAAGTTGGCTTTCAACATAGCCCCATCCCAAAACCCAGCAAGGAGGTCATTGTAACACACACATCAAGATCAAGGACACTTGAGGGCTAATTCTGACTCCCCTTGTATCCATGGATATGGTCCTCCTTGCACTACTACAAATACACTCAAATGTAACAATTTGTTATCACTCTGCATCTGCAGCATTTTATGAAAATCCATTCACTGTAGGATACTACTGAACAGAGCAGTTCTCAGTACACAGAAGCTCTCAGCTACTTTGTGCTGTTTATTTGACCTTTTATTAATGTAGATCAAATAAAATTGTACCGTGAAATGCTTACTTTACAAGCCCTTAAACAATGCAGTTCAAGAAATAGAATTAAGAAAATATTTTCTAAATAAACTAAAGGAAAAAATAAGAAGTAACACAAAAAATAACAATAACAAGGCTTTATACAGGGGGTACCGGAACCAAGTCAATGTGCGAGGGTACAGGTTATCGAGGTCATTTGTACATGAAAGTAGGGGTAAAGTGACTGAATAGATAATAAACAGCGATTAGCAGCAGTGTAAAAACAAATCAATATAAATAGTCAGGTCCTACCAAGAACCCTTGATGGGTTCTTCCTAGAACCCTAGATGACTGGTCAACACTAGCCTTTAAAATGTAATTCTTTATAACAATACATTGCATATATCATACAGCCTTTGAGGGCCTAGTTACACCCTAACAGTGGTGTTAGGAAACCCCTGGTTTACAGGCCACATCAGGCCTGCAGTTCACATTATGCTGGCTTCCAAAGTGATGTGAAAGTCCTATTGCCAGAGTGAGAATATCCAACAATTGGAACATTTAAATCACCCACAATCTGCATTCAGAATGACCCGGGATTAGGAATATTGATTAATGGGACTACCTAAATTATCTAAACTAGGACAACTCAGTAAGAGCTACAATAACTACAACTACTAACAGATTGGATTAGTTTATAAAAAATATGTAGCATAAATTTAAGCAACCAATCAATATGCATGCAAAAACAAACATTGAAAAAATTCTGAACATTAACCTGCAATAGCTGAGAAATATGATAATTACGCAATAGTTGAGTGTTTTACACCACACAAAGGAAAAATGACAGTCACACTCAACTCTGGTTATTGACACTAATGCAATGGTTATTTTACAGAGTGTTGAATTGAACTCCTAAATCAACACGAGATGTTAAACTGAAACATCAACACTAAGGAATACCAGATACATGCATAAATATTCCCATATATATTTCTCAAACTCCTGAAATGACAGTTTAAACACTGAGGTAAACATTCATGCTCAGGCAAAATATACGATAAAGCTTATTCAGATTCAGAAGGTTTCTACCTAGAATCCAAAAAGGATGAAAAATGTTGAACTCTTTGCCTAAAAAAGAACCATTGTCTTCCAAAAAGGGTTCTTCAGATGAAAATGGTTCTTGGTAGAACCTTATCCCTCCTCAAATAACCGTTTTTTCGAAGAGTGTATATGGAACTAACCGGGTCACAGGCAAGGGCCAAGCTCGACTGCTAGTTAGACCTCATACACTCTCCACAAGGCTGACACACTCCCAGACCAAGGTCTCCCTAGGGAAAGAGGTATTCTGACCTTAATGGGACTTCCTGGTTAAATAAAATAAAGTAAAAGACCTTACTCTTCACAAGGCTCTGGTCAGGAATAACTCTGGAGGCTTGAACCAGAAGGAGAGCAGGACAGACAAGGTTTCCCAGAAACACAGGTATTCTTAAGGTATGTACCGATATGATTACTGCTGGCCATCACTGTTTGGCAGTAGCCAAGACAGAGTCCATCTACAAATTTCACTGGCAGTCAGACCTCACACTCACTCCACATGGCTCTTGTCAGGGAGACTGGAGGCTTGAGCCAGAAAACAGAAAACAGGAAAATTATCCATGTTATGTCATCGTCCATCTTACAAATGCTTTGCGTGGACAATAAATCCCTCTTTATGATGCATTGGTGCAATCTATCACTTTCAAAAAACAAGAGGAACACAGCATGCATGCATTTCCTCTTAATCAATTTGTGATCACTGATCAAAGATTCATTGTACCGTACATGTTTTATTCTATCCATTTATTTAATTTGAATCCCTTGGTACATGTTCAAATATAAAAGTTCTAATTTGAGCTACACATTTTGCAAAAATGCTACTATAGCGTTAGAAAAACTATCCCCAGGAGACCAAGAAAGTTTAAAACTATTTTTCCTATCTAATGTGAGCGATGTGCATGTCCACTTTCCTTGTCCCTCGTACAGTAAATACATTATTAACTGAATCATGGACTTTTACTGCCCGCTGGCTTGTGTTGCTGAAGTGATTAATAATGGGGCCTGCAACCCCAAATGGCACTTTTCACTACTCTTAAAATAACAGGTTCTAGATGGAGGGACATTTACAGAGATGCAGGCTGAGGGCCACTAAATAATATATCCTGTGTGTGTGTTTGTATACGCATATTTGTGTGTGAATGTGATTTAACTGAATTCTCAAGATATACTCAGAAAAACAGAAAGCCTTTATTTTTTTCCAGCAGAAAATAGACATACAGAGCCCCATCTGTAGTAACAAAAGAGTCTATTAGGCTTATCCATCTCATACTAAGAGGCAATAGCTTGTAAAATTGGATTCATTCGAATTATACAAGTCTGGACTTTGGACCACAGGGGTTGCCCAAGTTAAATAATATATGAAGCCATGTGATAATGTCGACCGGGAAGAACAGTCAATTAATAATTGAATCAAAAAGTGGGTTGGATGGTTCAGTCTCTATGACACAAAAACACAAGGCACACACATGCACACACACAAATACACAAACAGCACATCAAGTAACAAGGAGTAACAGAAGTATGCCTCCAGGATGCTCTCTACCAAGACCCTTGAAAACTCGGCTAATACGCATCGACTTCTGCTGTCAAATTAAGCCTGCATAACCGCATTACCACATTATTTCATTATATACCGTTAGTCAAACCTCTTCAACCGAATGTTGCTAACATAGCCCCAATCACTGTAGAATCTGATAGTTGGAGATCTTATAAATGAACATGAGTCTTCAGGATGACAGCATACATGGGTTATTTCCCAAATGGCACCCTATTCCCTATATAGTGCACTACTTGTGACTAGGGCCCTATTCCCTTTCAATAGGGAATAGGGTGCCTTTTGGGATGCAGATGAGGAAGGCTAGCTCCCCCAAGGAGAGAGATTAATAATAGACCCAGACAGACAGACGTAGTTGCTTAGGCTAAAATCTCCAAACCTGAGATGTCATTTAATTTCCGCCTGAATGACAGATGGACACTGCTAGGTGAGTCATTAGAGACCAAACCTGAGGCAACAGGGATAATTTCAAGCAGAAAATTATCAAATAAGATGAAATAAGAGTAGATGTGGGCTGTTGCAATTCAGGTTAGAGTCCTGTAGACAAGTACAATGAAGTACTCATTACAATGTTGCATGTGGGTTTCCTCAATTCTTTTTTAATTTTTTATATCCATAGTACCCATTTATGCTAAACATGTTTAAAAATATTTACTCTAAAGCGCTACCATGCATGAAAATTCTCTCTCACAAACACACACCAGCCTCAAATGGGGTTGAATGTAGCCTAATTGCCCTTTGTCGTTGCAACATGATGAAATTCAATGAAACTAATTAATCAATTTGTTAAAGCAACATGTTAACAGTCAGTGGAACCAGCTTTGGAAAGAGGCTGTCTCCATGGTGCTAAAATATGAGGGAAGACGAGGAGCTGTCCTTTCAGCACTGTGGCATACGCTCAAGCGACAAGTCTCCTTTGCATTGCAATCGCCCAGTCAACCACATAATTCATTATAGGACTAATAATGAAGTAACAGCTATGAGACTTTACATTCTACAACGAACCACACTTACGTGATGATAAATAACATTGTTTCTATGTTTGAAGCATATCATGGTCCATCGCTTATCTCAATCTAAAATTATGGATGGGGACATAATCACTGAATAGAAATCGAAGCTCAGAACTGGTCATAGGAGCATTAGATGTATGGTCCTGCCTAACTGACTTTGAGTCATAAATCTTTAACACGATCGATGGATAATACAAGTGGAACTGAAAGATCGCTACTGTATCCTCAGCCATTTTAAGAGCTCCGGAAGGAGAGCAGTGGTAAGACTACTCAATGGACTCATGTTTTGAGGAGGAATACACATTTGTTTATCAAAATGAGAGTTGAAATGTGAATACACATTTTTTTACTATCGCACTCCTTGCATATGAATGGTGTACTTACACAAAAACTCCGAAAAGAAGAACCCGTATGCCAATCTCTAATGCCAGCTCTCGTATATTTTTCCTCAGGTCGTGGGGTGACATATTCATGATTCTTGAGACAATCCGCCAGGTAGAATTGACAAGCAGGAGTGGTCAGTCTATAAAATAATCCCTCTCTTGACTGGGGCTTTTTCGGTGTCAGGCGCGTCGGCAACCAGTCGTCGTGCCCATCTGTCGCGACTCAATTACCTGAAACAGAATCTTCCCTCCCCTCCTCGCTGCTAAGGCTCCACTGTCTGATGTCGCAAGAGAATTCTCCTTACTGCACCTCGTCTGATGAAAAATACTACTTCATTGCATGAAAGTCTCCTTTCTCCGTTCCATCAATTACCCAGTTAGGTGAGAGACGGGAGAGAACGTAGGGCACAAAACTATAAGAGCATCGAGGGAGGGAGGCAGACTCTCCTGAAAGGCGGGAGATGGTGAGAGGAGGAGACAAGGGGAATACAGGAGGAAGAAAGTGAACAGGGACATGATGCTGAGTGGCACAAAGTGCATGTGGGGAGTTGAGCGAACACGTGAACTCTCGCTCTCCCCCTTTTTCTCCCTCTGTTTCTCATACCCTCACTCTACCAGAAGGAGCAGGTGACTTTTTAAACTGGTTTATCGGATAACCAAGGTGGCTACACTGTAAAGGGGTTGCCTTGAATTTGACTAACTTACAGACAGCTCAGTGGCAAGTAAAATTATGTATTTCATATTACAGTATACATACTTTAATATAAATTCAGTATCAAAGCAAGTACTGCGTAATGACACTATACAATACCGTAAAATGTACTGTATTACACTGTAACATTTGTTTAATGCATGAATGAATGAAATTCATTGAGGGGAGGGACTTGTATTTCCAAGTATTTTACTGTAATTTCATGGGATTGGTACAAGCAGGTTGGCTGCTAGGTAAAGTGTTTATACATTACAGCATATTAATGAATATTTGGTGTTAATATGACTTACACTTTTAGAGGCCATGTCAAAAACTTCCAAACTGGCAGTGACTACAGGGCGAAACAGACCATAAGGACATGGCAAAATTCTCAACCATTTAAGGTTTTCCCTGACTAAATGTCCCGAAGCTTCTGCGCATGTTTTGGTTTCTACTGGACAACACACCCACAGTCAGAGTCCACAGCCACACTCTCAAAATTGGCAAAAATGATTTAATTTAAGGTTAGCAGGGTTAATAGACCATTTTTTATGCTGCTGATACTCGCTGCTTTTTATCAATGCATAGTCACTTTACCCCTACCTACATGTACATGTTTCCTCAATCACCTAGACTAACCTGTACCCCTAAACATTGGCTCGGTACCAGTACCCCCTGTATATAGCCTCATTGTTACTTTGTGTTTTTGTTATTTGTATTTATTTAGTTTTTTTACAAAGCCCTGTAAACGGTTTTCTTGAGTTGAAGGAGAGGAGGACCAAAATGCAGCGTGGTTACTATTCATGTTTTTTAATAAGACAACTAAACATGAACATAATACGAAACAACAAACGTGGAAAACCAAAACAGCCTATTCTTGTGCAAACTAACACAGAGACAGGAACAATCACCCACAAAACCCAACACCAAATAGGCTACCTAAATATGGTTCCCAATCAGAAACAATGACTGACACCTGCCTCTGATTGAGAACCATATCAGGCCAAACATAGAAATAGACAAACTAGACATGCAACATAGAATGCCCACTCAGATCAAACCCTGACCAAACAAAACATAGAAACATACAAAGCAAACTATGGTCAGGGTGTGACAAGCCCATTCATAAACATCAACATCCTGCCAGGCAGGATCTAATCTACATTTGCCTTGCATTTTTGTTATCGATGTGGTGTTTGGGGGAAACTATTCAGTCAGTTCTATACCTGCCTGGCTCAGTAGCAGTGTGGGTGGAATGAGCAACCTCGCCTTGCAACCAGAGTGTGAAACAGGTGACGAAATAAAACTTGGTAGTCTGTCTTGAAATGAATTGGCAAAAACAATACATTTTTCATATATATATATATACTGTGTAACATTTTATGATTTTATTTCAAGAGTGCCAAATTCAAGTACTGTTAAGCACCTCAAGCGAACCCTGGGTTAGGGATAGGCATAAGGTTAGCAGTTTGGTTAAGGTTTAAAATCAAATTTTAAGAAGAGAAATTGTAGAAATGGGCTGGATTTAGCAATAAGTATGACTTTTTGGTGATGTTAACTAGTAAAGACCATGTGTTTACTACTTTACGCAGGGGCACAACTTTACTGGAGTGGACTGGGGGTCATGTCCCCTCCAGTTTTATCATTGCAATGTGTGTCACGCCCCGACCTTAGAGATCCTTTTTATTCTCTATGTTTGGTTGGGTCAGGGTGGGAATGTTTTTGGCCGTGTGTGGTTCCCAATCAGAGTCTATCGTTGTCTCTGATTGGGGATCATATATAAATTGTCATTATCCTTTTGGGTTTTGTGGAATCTTGTTTTCTGTTTAGTGTTTTTTCTTGACAGAACTGTGCGCTTTCATTTTCACTTTTGTTATTTTGTTTTAGTGTTTTTTGAAAATAAAAATCATGAACACTTTCCACGCAGCGCTTTGGTCCACTCCTTCGATGAGAGGCGTTACATTGTGGCTGTGTGAAGACAAAGCTTCTAGAAAGCTGGAGAGTTGAGCATAGTTCAGCGTATACAGTGAGGGAAAAAAGTATTTGATCCCCTGCTGATTTTGTACGTTTGCCCACCGTTTTATTTGAACAGTGAGAGACAAAATAATAAAATAAATCCAGAAAAACGCATGTCAAAAATGTTATAGAGTTGCATTTTAATGAGGGAAAGAAGTATTTGACCCCCTCTCAATCAGAAAGATTTCTGGCTCCCAGGTGTCTTTTATACGGGTAACGAGCTGACATTAGGAGCACACTCTTAAACGGAGTGCTCCTAATCTCAGTTTGTTACCTGTATAAAAAGACACCTGTCCACAGAAGCAATTAATCAGATTCCAAACTCTCCACCATGGCCAAGACCAAAGAGCTCTCCAAGGATGTGTAGCAAAAACTAAAAGAGATCGGACTCCTCCCCCAGTGGTCAGTCCAGAATTAGAACCACATCAGTGGACTCTGGGACCACTCTTAGACTGGGAACTACAGGAAGAGACTGCAAGGACAGAAGACAACCAGCAGGGGGAGCCAAAAGAACAAGATCCAATAGAACTGGAGATGAAACAAGAATCAACCTACGTAGGTGCTGAGGAGGAGTGGTATGAACACCTCCATAAAGCCAACATGTCAACGGAAGAAGATTTATGGGCATCCGTGCTGAGAGACCTAAAACTGGATTGAGTAATAATGACTTTTGCACTCACAGGCAAAGTGGGTTGCACTCACAGGCAAAGTGAGTTGCACTCACAGGCAAAGTGGGTTGCACTCACAGGCAAAGTGGGTTGCACTCACAGGCAAAGTGGGTTGCACTCACAGGCAAAGTGGGTTGCACTCACAGGCAAAGTGGGTTGCACTCACAGGCAAAGTGGGTTGCACTCACAGGCAAAGTGAGTTGCACTCACAGGCAAAGTGGGTTGCACTCCTAGGCAAAGTGGGTTGCACTCCCAGGCAAAGTGGGTTGCACTCCCAGGCAAAGTGAGTTGCACTCCCAGGCAAAGTGTTTTGCACTCCCAGGCAAAGTGAGTTCCACTCCCAGGCAAAGTGAATGGCACTCCCAGGCAAAGTGAATGGCACTCCCAGGCAAAGTGAATTGCACTCCCAGGCAATGTGAATTGCACTCCCAAGCAATGTGAATTGCACTCCCAAGCGGCTCTCCCCAAACTAAGTCTCTAAGGGAGTATAAAAGAAGGAGAAATCAGTACCTAAGGCACGATCCTCATACCATTATGATTTAAACATCAGAGAATCGTTTGGCAAGGTAAATTACTTTTTACTATACTCTACCTGGTTTGACTACTTAAACATTTCTGTACGAGCTAAAAGTTGACTGGTGTATTTCGAAACGTATTTAAACTACTGGAAGATCGCCCCACCTAGAAAGAGTAAGAGAACGCGAGCTAAAAGGGAGAGACTTTTCCACTCAAGGCTTATTTGCAAATAGATCCTTATTGAAGGTCTAAGAAGAAGCCTTAAGAAACGTTGAAAACTCCTGAAAAAAGAATTAGTTCCATCTTTGGGGTGCCAGAGGTTTACATAGGTGGGAGATAACATCATGCCAGTAAGACTCATAGAAAGCAGAAGGATTAAGAATACATTGGTCGAACACTAGGTAGGAGGAAGCATTAAGTGTTACTATAAAGAATTTGGCAATATTAAGAGATACTCAGTTAAGCTGATTATATTTGCAATATTATCTGGCATAGCATAACGCATTAAGGATTGATTGAGCATTATTGATGTATTAGGACTGTATAACCATTTAACTGTAATAACGTGTATAAGACAAAAAACAGTGACTTAATAAAACTTTGACAACTAGGCCAGAGTAACGATCTGGAGAGCAAACGCCTCTGACAATCTCACTGAACGGAAAGTGACCCTGGTTATAGGTTAAAGTGATTGCACTAAATAATATTTCATTGTGTGGACAATAATATATCTTTGGAAAAGTCAAACATCTAATACTAGTTTCCAAGTGACTACTAGCTGACGAGCATAATAACTAACGGAAGATTAGTTATTAGGTATTGATATATAGAGAGGAAGGCACAAGGTAAGGGAGTATAGGAAGAATCTATAAACATAAAGTACTTATCTATCCAAGGCCCCACACTAGACCGGGAAATAAGGGAGTGACAATGTGAACGAAGGAACAAACCCAACTCACACGAAGGGCCAGTACGAATAAATAGAAGGGTTGGTAGGACCACACGGCTAGGCCCTTGTTACACTGAAGTAACTAAAATCCTAAAGTACTCTGCCTAGCCAGAGGACGGGATAGAGGCTTTTGCTGCAGGCGACGGGCAAAAGTCAGCACCGTGACAGATGTCAGGGACAAGATTGTAGACCTACACAAGGCTGGAATGGGCTACAAGACCATCGCCAAGCAGCTTGGTGAGAAGGTGACAACCGCTGGTGCAATTATTCGCAAATGGAAGAAACACAAAAGAACTGTCAATCTCCCCCGTCCTAGGGCTCCATGCAAGATCTCACCTTGTGGAGTTGCAATGATCATGAGAACCGTGAGGAATCAGCCCAGAACTACATGGGAGGATCTTGTCAATGATCTCAAGGCAGCTGGGACCATAGTCACCAAGAAAACAATTGGTAACACACTACGCTGTGAAGGACTGAAATCCTGCAGTTTCCGCAAGGTCTCCCTGCTCAAGAAAGCACATGCTCGTCTGAAGTTTGCCAATGAACATCTGAATGATTCAGAGGACAACTGGGTGAAAGTGTTGTGGTCAGATGAGACCAAAATGGAGCTCTTTGGCATCAACTCAACTTGCCGTGTTTGGAGGAGGAGGAATGCTGCCTATGACCCCAAGAACACAATCCCCACCATCAAACATGGAGGTGGAAACATTATGCTTTGGGGGTGGTTTTCTGCTAAGGGGACAGGCATCAAAGGGACGATGGACGGGGCCATGTACCGTCAAATCTTGGGTGAGAACCTCCTTCCCTCAGCCAGGGCATTGAAAATGAAAAGAGGAGTGGGAGGCCACGGTGCACAACTGAGCAAGAGGACGAGTACATTAGAGTGTCTAGTTTGAGAAACAGACTCCTCACAAGTCCTCGACTGGCAGCTTCATTAAATAGTAACCGCAAAACACCAGTCTCAACGTCAACAGTGAAGAGGTGACTCCGGGATGCTGGCCTTCTAGGTAGAGTTGCAAAGAAAAAGCCATAACTCAGACTGGCCAATAAAAATAAAAGATTAAGATAGAAAAAGAACACGGACACAAAATACCCAAGAGGTTTAACCATATCACCAGTATATATTAGGCCAGAGACCTGTTACATAAATAACCAGTCATGTCCACTCGCCAGACAGGTGCATGTCTAATGACCCAGAGCGCATACAGAGAGCACTAGTTTTGCTGACTATCCTGAAATGTATAATGGTCACACATGTTCTGGAAAATTCTCAATATATCCCTCTTCTGGGACTAAAAAAGCCACACACACTTCCAAATTCAACTCAGTACAAGTGAGAAGGAAAGCACCTCAGCACACCCCTTTCTCATTCGTACTGAGGCAGGACCAAAAATATACCTCACATAGCTAAAAAAGAATTAAAAGATCCCTCATGCCAATCATCCTTCAACATAGTGTAAAAGCATGTGCATGCATTTCTCAGCATTGCCCGAGTGTCAGTTATGTAAAGGAAAAGAGAAACAAAAAAATAAACCTCAGAAACCCTTTTATAACTTCCGGTGAAATGGCAGTGCCAAACTCAAATTAAATTACTATAAATATTAAACTTTCATGAAATCACAAGTGTAATACATAAAAATAAAGCTTAACTTGTTGTTAATCCAGCCAAGGTGTCAGATTTCAAAAAGGCTTTACGGCGAAAGCAAACCATGTGATTATCTGAGAACAGCGTCCAGCACACAAATGCATGACAAATCATTTAACCAGGGAGTTGCGACACTTAAGTCAGAAATTGCGATATAATATATTCCTTACATTTGAAGATCTTCTTCTGTTGGCACTCAAAGGTATGTTACATTACAAATGGTCCTTTTGTTCAATACATTTCTTCTTTATATCCATAACTCAGTTTAGCTGGCACGCTCCAGTCAATAATCCACTCGGTTTCCATCGGTCAATGCATACAAAATGAATCCCAAACAATACCAATAAACTTATCCAAACAAGTCAATCAACGTTTATAATCAATCCTTAGGTACCCTAATACGCAAATAAACAATACAATTGAACTTCTTTGGGACTGGGGGGCAGTATTGAGTAGCTTGGATAATAAGGTGCCCAGAGTAAACTTCCTGCTACTCAGGCCCGAAAAGCTAGAATATGCATATAAATAGTAGATTTGGATAGCAAACACTCTTGAATGATGTCTGTGAGTATAACAGAACCCAAATGGCAGGCGAAAACCTGAGAAGAAATCCACCAGGAAGTGGGAAATCTGAGGTTTGTAGTTTTTCAAGTCATTGTCTATCGAATATGCTGACTCAATTTTCTGTGCCATGTGCAAAAAGGGGGACTGCCCCTTATTAATATGTTTAGAGTATACACATAGGCTGAATGATAAATAATGTTGGACCTTCAGAATTTCTGTTTGCTTAGACATAAGTTATAGGGTTTTCCAGTTACAAGAGTCCACGGAACATGCCCTTAATCCTCTAAGAGGTTTTTTCACATATGACCAAATAGTTGTTAGAGTTGTTTAGGTGTCATATTGAGAACGACGTTATAAGGGTTTCTGAGGTTTATTTTTTTGTTTCTCTTTTCCTTTACATAACTGACACTCGGGCAATGCTGAGAAATGCATGCACATGCTTTTACACTATGTTGAAGGATGTTAGGGCTAGCCCTGAATACTGCCCCTTCTGGAGGAATTCGGCACCCATATAAACCATGATAAATTTTTGTCAAAAGTTGCTAATATATGCAATTAAAAATTGTTATCGAATAGGAAACACTCTAAAGCTTATAAAACCGTTTAAATTTTGTCTCTAGCTAAAGCAGAACTCTCAGGGCATGCATTCTCCCAAAGTCTCTCTTGTAATGGGAAAAGTTGCCCTCACTTTGACGTCATTGTTTACACACTTCCCAAAGAGCTATAACCATGGAAACACGTTCTATGTCTTCAGCGTGAAGCCTGCTTTCGATGAGGCCTGTAACTGCGAGAATCACGTGCTCACGAGACGTTCAGCGTGACCAAACGTCCCGGTGACGCACAAAAAAATTCACCAATGGGAGACTGAAGATTTCTCTCTTTCTCCCAGGACAGACTGAACAACGTGTGCTAATCTGTTCGCCCTCACGATTGCTGTAGACCTTTATAACATGCTAAGGCTTAATTATAAACATAGTTTGATAAGTTTACTCGAAATATAATGTATACTTTCGACGTTTTGGTGCGCAGCCACTTGAAATTTGCATACATTTCGACCGAAAAGTGTCTAGTTTGAGAACGGAAAGACACAGACTTGCAAACTGAACGCTAACTTGGTGAGTATTAACCCTTCCACGTCTTCTGAAGCAAGAACAGCCATGGTAAGGGAATATTTACGTCTTCATTTTGGGTTTCTGCCGACTCCATGATAGAGGAGTCAGCATGCTAACTGAGAGCGCCGACTCTCTATTATAGCCTAGTAAACGCCAAATGTAACGTTAAAAATAATTGTAACATAGCAATTGCATTTAGAAGAAGTTTATCTTGCCATACATATGTAAAACATGCATATTTAGTCAAAGTTTATGATGTGTATTCCTTGTTTGCTGACGTTATCTGCCGGAGCTATTTATTTCTCCTGACATTGGAGTAGCATTTTTGAACGATGCATAATTGTAAACAGATATTTATGGATATATATTGCATATTATTGAAAAAAATGAATGTACTGTGTAACATGTTATATTACTGTCATCTGATGAAGATTTCAAAAGGTTAGTGAAATTATTTTTCTTTTAATCCTGCGTTTGTTGATTGCATATTTTTTCCTACTTGGCTAAGCTAATGAAGTATGTATGCAGTGGTGGTTGGACATAAATATGTGCTATGTTTTCGCCGTAAAACATTTTAGAAATCTGACTTGCTGGGTAGATAAATAACTTCTTTATCTTTCATTTGAGCCATTTTTCAAGCGATTCTGTGGAGGTTAAATATTTTTAGGATTATTTCTTGCGTTCCCTGCGCCACATTACAGCTCAGGGGGGGTGGGGTGAGTTCCCAAAGGGGAACTAGTAGCCCTAACAGGTTATAACTTCTTAGGGATAGGGGGCAGCATTTCCACTTTTGGATAAATAGCGTGCACAATTTCAACTTCCTGCTACTCATGCCAGGAATATATTATATGCATTTGATTAGTATGTGTGGATAGAAAACACTCTGAAGTTTCTAAAACTGGTTCAATCATGTCTGTGACTATAACAGAACTTATGTAGCAGGCAAAACCATGAGGAAAAACTGTTCCGATTTTTGATTTTTTGTTGCCTCTGACCGTTCCCTCAATTGTCTTTGCCAAGGGATATTTGATAGCGACCATTTTACAGTTCCTACGACTTCCACAGGATGTCACCAGTCTTTGGAATTGGGTTGAAGTTAATCATTGGTGCAACGAAGAAGAAGCACATCCTGGAACAACATTACACTGTTGAGAGTTACGCAAGAGGAAAAAAGGTGCATGTTTTGTTTACTTGCTCTATTGAATACAGATTGCCCCGTCTACAATTTGATCGATTATTAACGTTTAAAAATAACTAAAGTTGTATTACAAAAGTAGTTTGAAATATTTTGGAAAAGGTTATAGGCAACTTTTGAAATGTTTTGTAGTGACGTTGTGTTTTGGCAAGCTGTTTTTTTCCGGATCAAACCTGCTTTATAAATGGACATTTTGGGTATACATGGACGGAATTAATCGGGGAAAAAAAGGACCAATTGTGATGTTTATGGGACATATTGGAGTGCCAACAAAGAAGCTTGTCAAAGGTAATGCATGTTTTATATTTTATTTCAGCGTTTTGTGTAGCGCCTGCTACGCTAGTTCTTTTGTTTACAGCTGGTTCAGGTGGGTGCATGCTATCAGATAATAGCTTCTCATGCTTTCGCCGAAAAGCATTTTTTAAATCTGACATGTTGGCTGGATTCACAACGAGTGTAGCTTTAATTGAGTATCCTGCATGTGTGATTTAATGAAAGTTTGAGTTTTAAAGTGTTTTATTTGAATTTGGCGCTCTGCATTTCCCGGGGCAATTGGCCATTTGAGACGCTGACGCTAGCGTCTCACTATCCCCAAGAGGTTTTAACCAGCATGGCTACCACAGAATTCTGCAGTAATACGCCATCCCATCTGGTTTGCGCTTAGTGGGACTATCATTTGTTTTTCAACAGGACATCCAGGCAGTGTAATGGCTATTTTATCAAAAAAGTCAGTGATGGAGTGCTGCATCAGATAACCTGGCCCCTACAATCACCCAACCTCAATCCAATTGAGATGGTGTGGGATATTTTGGACAGCAGAGTGAAGGAAAAGCGAAGGAAAAGCAGCCAACAAGTGCTCGGCATATGCTAGAACTCCTTCAAGAACATTGGAAAAGCATTCCAGGTGAAGCTGGTTGAGAGAATACCAAGAGTGTGCAAAGCTGTCATCAAGAAAAAGGGTCGCTACTCTCATTTGTTTAGCTCATTACCATAACACAACGTTAACTATTCATGAAGACTGGTCTTCTCTGTATCACGGAGGCGCTCCGCACTGCTAAAGCTAACTCTCTCTCCTCTGCTCTCATCCTTCTAGACCTATCGGCTGCCTTCGATACTGTGAACCATCAGATCCTCCTCTCCACCCTCTCCGAGTTGGGCATCTCCGGCGCGGCCCACGCTTGGATTGCGTCCTACCTGACAGGTCGCTCCTACCAGGTGGCGTGGCGAGAATCTGTCTCCTCACCACGTGCTCTCACCACTGGTGTCCCCCAGGGCTCTGTTCTAGGCCCTCTCCTATTCTCGCTATACACCAAGTCACTTGGCTCTGTCATAACCTCACATGGTCTCTCCTATCATTGCTATGCAGACGACACACAATTAATCTTCTCCTTTCCCCCTTCTGATGACCAGGTGGCGAATCGCATCTCTGCATGTCTGGCAGACATATCAGTGTGGATGACGGATCACCACCTCAAGCTGAACCTCGGCAAGACAGAGCTGCTCTTCCTCCCAGGGAAGGACTGCCCGTTCCATGATCTCGCCATCACGGTTGACAACTCCATTGTGTCCTCCTCCCAGAGCGCTAAGAACCTTGGCGTGATCCTGGACAACACCCTGTCGTTCTCAAATAACATCAAGGCGGTGGCCCGTTCCTGTAGGTTCATGCTCTACAACATCCGCAGAGTACGACCCTGCCTCACACAGGAAGCGGCGCAGGTCCTAATCCAGGCACTTGTCATCTCCCGTCTGGATTACTGCAACTCGCTGTTGGCTGGGCTCCCTGCCTGTGCCATTAAACCCCTACAACTCATCCAGAACGCCGCAGCCCGTCTGGTGTTCAACCTTCCCAAGTTCTCTCACGTCACCCCGCTCCTCCGCTCTCTCCACTGGCTTCCAGTTGAAGCTCGCATCCGCTACAAGACCATGGTGCTTGCCTACGGAGCTGTGAGGGGAACGGCACCTCAGTACCTCCAGGCTCTGATCAGGCCCTACACCCAAACAAGGGCACTGCGTTCATCCACCTCTGGCCTGCTCGCCTCCCTACCACTGAGGAAGTACAGTTCCCGCTCAGCCCAGTCAAAACTGTTCGCTGCTCTGGCCCCCCAATGGTGGAACAAACTCCCTCACGACGCCAGGACAGCGGAGTCAATCACCACCTTCCGGAGACACCTGAAACCCCACCTCTTTAAGGAATACCTAGGATAGGATAAAGTAATCCTTCTCACCCCCCTTAAAAGATTTAGATGCACTATTGTAAAGTGGCTGTTACACTGGATGTCATAAGGTGAATGCACCAATTTGTAAGTCGCTCTGGATAAGAGCGTCTGCTAAATGACTTAAATGTAAATGTAAAAATCGCAAATGAAATTAAATGAATCTATTTGCTCTCAAGCTTAGCCTTTTGTTAACAACACTGTCATCTCAGATTTTCAAAATATGCTTCTCAACCATTGCAAAACAAGCATTTGTGTAACAGTATTGATGGCTAACGTAGCATTTAGCGTAGCATTTAGCATTAGCATTCAGCAGGCAACATTTACACAAAAAAACAGAAAAGCATTCAAATAAAATAATTTACCTTTGAAGAACTTCAGATGTTTTCAATGAGGAGACTCTCAGATAGCAAATGTTCAGTTTTTCCTGAAAGATTATTTGTTTAGGACAAATCGCTCCGTTTTCTGCGTCACGTTTAGCTACGAAAAAAACCCTGTATCCAGGATTGTGTAAATCTATCAGCAAGCTCATTAGCATAACACAACGTTAACTATTCATGAAAATCGAAAATGAAATGAAATTAATCTATTTGCTCTCAAGCTTAGCCTTTTGTTAACAACACTGTCATCTCAGATTTTCAAAATATGCTTTTGAACCATAGCTAAACAAGCATTTGTGTAAGAGTATTGATAGCCTAGCATTGCATTAAGCCTAGCATTCAGCAGGCAACATTTACACAAAAAAACTGAAAAGCATTCAAATAAAATCATTTACCTTTGAAGAACTTCAGATGTTTTCAATGAGGAGACTCTGTTAGATAGCAAATGTTCCGTTTTTACAAAAAATATTATTTGTCGACTAATCGCTCTGTTTTGTTCATCGCGTTTGGGTAAGAAAAAAAAAAAAAAAGTCATTAAAACGCAAACTTTTTTCCAAATTAACTCCATAATATCGACAGAAACTTGGCAAACGATGTTTAGAATCAATCCTCAAGGTGTTTTTCACATATCTATCGACGATAAAATCCATCGTGGCAGTTTACTTTCAATTCTGAAGAAATGGAACGCGCATGGACCTACAGATTACGCACACAGGACACCGGGCGGGACACCAGGTAAATGTAGTCTCTTATGGTCAATCTTCCAATGATATGCCTACAAACACGTCACAATGCTGCAGACACCTCGGGGAATAGACAGAAAGCGCAGGCTCATTCCTGGTGCATTCACAGCCATATAAGGAGACAGCACCTTCAGAATCCGGGGCATTTCCTGTATGAAACTTCATCTTGGTTTCGCCTGTTGCATTAGTTCTGGGGCACGCACAGATAATATCTTTGCAGTTTTGGAGACGTCAGAGTTGTGTCTTTCCAAGGCTGTCTAGTCGAGCATCTTTTCGTGACAAAATATTGCGCTTAAAACGGGCACGTCTTTTTATCCAATAATGACACAGCGCCCCCATAGGTTCAACAGGTTAACACGTTTTTGGTTACTATATGATTCCATATGTGTTATTTCATCGTTTTTATGTCTTCACTATTATTCTACAATGTAGAAAATAGTAAAAATTAAGAACCCCTAAAATGAGTAGGTGTGTTCACACTTTTGAGTAGTACTGCATGCCTCATCACAGTTCTATGTCAGAGAGCGATGGACAGTTCATTGGATTTCGTGGTATAGTTTTTGCTCTGACATGCTCTGTCAACTGTGGGAGCATATACAGTGGCTTGCAAAAGTATTCACCCCCTTGGCATTTTTCCTATTTTGTTTCCTTACTTTTTGGGGGGGTTTGTTCCATTTGATTTACACAACATGCCTACCACATTTTTTTTTGTGAAACGAACAAGAAATGAGACAAAAAACGGAAAACTTGAGCATGCATAACTATTCACCCCCCCCAAAGTCAATACTTTGTAGAGCCACCTTTTGCAGCAATTGCAGTTGCAAGTCTCTTGGGGTATGTCTCTATAAGCTTGACACATCTAGCCACTGGGATTCTTCAAGGCAAAACTGCTCCAGCTCCTTCAAGTTGGATGGGTTCCCGCTGGTGTACAGCAATCTTTAAGTCATACCACAGATTCTCAGTTGGATTGAGGTCTGGGCTTTGACGAGGCCATTCCAAGACATATAAATGTTTCCCCTTAATATAATGTTTACATACCCTACATTACTCATCTAATATGTATATACTGTACTCTGTCATCTACTGCAATCTTGCCATCTTTATGTAATACATGTATCACTATCCACTTTAAACTATGCCACTTTTATGTTTACATACCCTACATTACTCATCTCATATGTATATACTGTGCTCGATACCATCTACTACATCTTGCCTATGCCGTTCTGTACCATCACTCATTCATATATCTTTATGTACATATTATTTATCCCTTTACACTTGTGTGTATAAGGTAGTAGTTGTGGAAATGTTAGGTTAGATTACTCGTTGGTTATTACTGCATTTTTGGAACTAGAAGCACAAGCATTTCGCTACACTCGCATTAACATCTGCTAACCATGTGTATGTGACAAATAACATTTGATTTGATTTGTACTACTTAAAGTGGTTCTATGGACAGATACTCCAATCTCCGCTGTGGAGCTTTGCAGCTCCTTCAGGGTTATCTTTGTTGCCTCTGATTAATGCCCTCCTTGCCTGGTCTGTGAGTTTTGGTGGACGGCCCTCTCTTGGCAGGTTTGTTCTGGTGCCATATTCTTTCCATTTTTTAATAATTGATTTAATGGTGCTCCATGGGATGTTCAGCGTTTCTGATTTTTTTTATAACCAATCCCTGATCTGTATTTCTCCACAACTTTGTCCCTAACCTGTTTGGAGAGCTCCTTGGTCTTCATGGTGCCGCTTGCTTGGTGGTATTGCAGGCTCTGGGGCCTTTCAGAACAGGTGTAAATATAGTGAGATCATGTGACAGATAATGTGACACTTAGATTGCACACAGGTGGACTTTATTTAACTATTATGTGACTTCTGAAGGTAATTGGTTGCACCAGATCTTATGTAGGGGCTTCATAGCACACACCACTTTTCCGTTTTTTATTTTTTAGAATATTTTGAATTAAGTTATATTTTTCATTTCACTTCACCAATTTTGTGTATGTCCATTACATGAAATCCACATTAAAATCTATTTAAATTACAGGTTGTAATGCAACAAAATAGGAAAAATGCCAAGGGGGATGAAAACTTTTGCAAGGCACAGTATAGACAGGTGTGTTTCTTTTTAAATCATGTCCAAAGAATTGAATTGGCCACACTCCAATTTGCTTACCGCGCCAATAGGTCCACTGATGATGCAATCGCAATCACCACCACACTGCACACTGCCCTATCCCATCTGGACAAGAGGAATACCTATGTAAGAATTCTGATCATTGACCACTGCTCAGCATTTAATACCATAGTACCCGCCAAACTCGTCATTAAGCTCGAGACCCTGGGTCTCGACCCCGCCCTGTGCAACTGGGTCCTGGACGTTCTGACGGGCCGCCCCCTGGTGGTGAAGGTGGGAAACAACATCACCACCCCGCTGATCCTCAACACCGGGGTCCCACAAGGGTGCATTCTCAGCCCTCTGCTGTACTCCCTATTCACCCATGACTGGGTGGCCATGCACGCTTCCAACTCAATCATCAAGTTTGCAGACGACACGATAGTGGTAGGCTTGATTACCACCAACGATGAGATGGCCTACATGGAGGAGGTGAGGGTCCTCTGAGTGTGTTGTCAGGAAAATAACCTCTCATTCAACGTCAACAAAACAAAGGAGATGATCGTGGACTTCAGGAACCAGCAGAGGGAGCATCCACATCAACGGGACAGTAGTGGAGAAGGTGGAAAGTTATGTTCCTTGGCGTACACATCAATGACAAACTGAAATGTTCCACCCACACAGACAGCATGGTGAAGAAGGCACAACAGTGCCTCCTCAACCGCAGGAGGCTGAAGAAATGTGACTTGTCACCTAAAACACTCACAAACATTTCAGATGCCCTGTATCACCGCCTGGTACAGCAACTTCACCGCCCTTAACCGCAAGGCTCTCCAGAGGATGATGAGAAATTGGCTACATTTGCCACAGGAAAACGTATTTTGGGTTGAAGAATCTAGGCAAAATGCCAGGGGAATGGATTCTAAAGGTAACCATTTTAAATGATCTGGCCAAACACTCCTTGGAAACGCAGAAAGCCTTGTTTTTTTTTTATCTCATGAGGAATGTTATGTGGTCTTATTCTGAAATAGGTTTCTAGTTAGTGGGTTAGTGAGGAATGTGAATGCTAGTGCATAGTGAATGCTAACAAAATGTACACTTTCTTTTCCAGAAGAGGGGGTTTCATTCTCTTGTTAGAATGTCCCTGGAGACTGTGGTATTGGGGAGAGCAGTTAGTGATTTTCGGCAGTTTTAAGTATAAAAGTATCTGGATTAGGTCATAAACGGAGTTCCAAATAAGTGAAGTCTGTTCATGTGTGTTTTAGACCTATGGTTCACGCAATTTAACGGTTCCATCAGCAAGGGCATTGAAGATGAAACGTGGCTGGGTCTTTCAGCATGACAATGATCCCAAACACACCGCCCGGGCAATGAAGGAGTGGCTTCGTAAGAAGCATTTCAAGGTCCTGGAGTGGCCTAGCCAGTCTCCAGATCTCAACCCCATAGAAAATCTTTGGAGGGAGTTGAAAGTCTGTGTTGCCCAGCAACAGCCCCAAAACATCATTGCTCTAGAGGAGATCTGCATGGAGGAATGGGCCAAAATACCACCAACAGTGTGTGAAAACCTTGTGAAGACTTACAGAAATCGTTTGTCCTCTGTCATTGCCAACAAAGGCTATATAACAAAGTATTGAGAAACTTTTAATAAATTCATAAAAAATCCTACAATGTGATTTTCTGGAATTTTCTCTTTTTGTCTGTCATAGTTGGTGTACCTATGATGAAAAGTACAGGCCTCTCTCATCTTTTTAAGTGGGAGAACTTGCACAATTGGTGGCTGACTAAATACTTTTTTGCCCCACAGTAGAGTCAATGCTTGTTTGGATTTCCTGAAACAGAAAATAATTGAACTGTTGTTCTGATCTTTTTTTGTTGAGGTTATCATGGAAGGTGACGTCAGATTGTGTCTTTATGCATGGTAGGAATAATTTGACCACAAACAGTGTGTGTGAACCTCAAAACCGTCCCTAAACAGACTGAAGAGAGAGCGACAAAGGTGTGCAATGCGACAGTGACTTTTATCACTTCTATCTGGGTCGGAACCATAAACCAGGATGCAGTTGGCAGGAGTGCTGAGAGCATGTGTGGAGTGAGAGAACAGCTCAGGTGAGAGATATGTGTACGTGGTAGAAACGGAGGTATCTATTTGGATATTGAAATCGGGAAATTATCAAGGGCCATCAAATGGGACAGGCAAGAGTTACATGTGCCATTGGGAAGATGAACTGTAAATGATATCTAAAAAAGACACGCTAGAATGATAAGTGCCGGGAGAAGGACGGGGGATGTTCTACACACGGCGAACAATTTAGACTAGGGATGCATTGAGATACTGATCTTTCACTACCAGGCTACTCATGACAGGAACACAGGGGGGCTGTAAACGAGAATAAGTTATTACCGGCAATAAAAGCTTCCGTTTTCAAATGTACATTCTAATCGGGATGTGTACTAAGTTGAGAAGCTGGAATTCGAGTCATAGGCTCAAAATAAGCACTAATGACTGTCTGTCTAAATTTGGGTTGGATAATTTATAAAATGTTTAAGTTATGATTCAGATACAGCGAGAGATGGTTGCTTTCAAACTTTGAGGAGTGGGGGCACTGCTAAAATTGATTAGGTCTAGGAAGGCTCTAGAAACCTTATCTCTAAGTATCCTCCGAGACGGAGGTTGTTAGAGAACTCACTGAATGAAAGCTTGGGTCAACCATGAAGGTTTTTTTGTTCTCTTTTGTTTTACCATGTCATCAGAATTGTAATGTTGAATTGCATTGATATATAGAGATGGCTGGATGACACGGTACAATTAATTGCATACAAGGCTCATAGTCTGTGTTTTGCGATAACACACAAGGATGAAAATGAAGGAGAGGGCATGGAGACCAGCATAACATGGGCAGAAAACGTAATGGAAGGACTGTTCTTTCCCCAGTTTAATTTGCATCAAGGGTTGCGTGAAGTTATTAAACATGTACTTTTTTTCTCTTTCAAGTCAATATGTTTTTAGGTTTCGTGGAACATAACAGTGATCATTGTTCCAGAGGGACTGATGTATATTGACTAATTGATTTGAGAATGTTTATAACTGTAGAAGTGCATTAGGTGTAGTGACTAGAGTGGTATGGGTTAGATAGAATGATATACTGTATGTGCAAATGTATCTGTAGCAGGATGCGAGGTGTTTGAGACAGAATGTTTACATAGGGATGTGAAGTGGGATGGAACTTGACTGCTGTGGAGATCTGGTCCATACCCACTACTCCTTATAGCACCTGCAGCGGTAAAGATCGTCATGTCTCTCCTCGGTGGGTGCATAGTGCACGTGACGTGAGGTCCAGATGCATAATGGGTGAGCTTGAAGACACCATGACAGAGGAAGCGGAGCTAAAGCGAGAGAGAGAGAGAGAGAGAGAGACTAGAGTCCACTGTAGACATGCAGATGGGTTGGGTCTGGGAGACACTTTAAACTTCATAGTTGGGTTAGCTGCTTTATTGGTTAATGCATCATATAAAAGTGGATAGATGTTGGCGTAATTGTACTCTGAAAAACATTTTGAAAGCAATGATGTGAAAGAATATACAGTGCTGAGTTATCTCAAGAGGATGTAGCTTTGATTAGGGATGCACACTTGCCTTTCAGGTGGCAATGGAGGAGATGGGGAAAAAAGCGAAAATGACAATGCTTGGGAACACCTTTCGGAACCTGGGGCCAGCATGAGGAGGCTTTTTAGTGCTTTAATTTTTGTGGAATCCAGCAGAAAAGTATCCAGAAGGCATAGAGTCAGGTGAAGAGAGAGTGGGAATTGTCATGTTATCAGACTTTGGTTTTCTTGTATACTATGATTAACCCATGTGCATGTCCAGTAGCCTTCACAAGATCAGATATGGCCCAGACCAGTCAAGTCTGTGTTGGTCTACCTTGCCTCATCCATATGGATTCTGCTTACGTTCTGTTTTTACATGTCTAGTGGTTAATTGAATGTTGATCCAGCTTTGTACATTGACATGGGCTCAGCCTTCATTCTGCTTACACATGTCTAATATTTAACGTCATATTGATTCTACTTTCTACTTCAAAGAAAACAGTATAGGTACTGGAAATTTTCCAACACTAGGCAGGAAGTTAAGTGGCGTGGGTAATAAACTTATAAGGGCACAAGGTGTGACCCACCTTCAATGCCATCCAACTCTCCTTCCGTGGCCTCCAACTGCTCTTAAATGCAAGTAAAACCAAATGCATGCTCTTCAAACGATCGCTGCCCTCACCAGCCCGCCCATTTACTCTGAAAGGTTCTGACTTAGAATATGTGGACAACTACAAATACCTAGGTGTCTGGTTAGACTGTAAACTCTCCTTCCTGACTCACATTAAGAATCTCCAATCCCAAATTAAATCTAGAATCAGCTTCCAATTTCGCAACAAAGCATCCTTCACTCATGCTGCCAAACATACCCTCGTAAAACTGACTATCCTACCGATCCTAGCGATGTAATTTACAAAATAGCCTCCAACACTCAGACTGCATCAATTTGCTGAGTAATCACAGTGCCACCCGTTTTGTCACCAAAGCCCCGTATTCTACCCACCACTGCGACCTGTATGCTCTCGTTGGCTGGCCCTCGCTTCATATTCGTCGCCAAACCCACTGGCTCCAGTTCATCTATAAGTGTAATGAGTCCTGTGCGTTGCTGGTGAGAGAGTCAGGCGCAGGACAGCAGATATGAGTAAAAAACATGCTTTACTCAAAAAAAGACAAATATACAAAGTAACATCTTGAGCACACACAGACGGACCAAAATTACAATAAACAATCACTCACAAAAACCATGTGGGGAACAGAGGGTTAAATAATGAACAAGTGATTGTGGGATTGACAACAGGTGTGTGTGAAACAAAGATAAAACAAATGGAAAAGGAAAAGTGGATCGGCAGCAGCTAGAAAGCCGGTGACGTCGACCGCTGAATGCCGCCCGAACAAGGAGAGGGACCGACTTCTGCGGAAGTCGTGACAATAAGTCTTTACTAGGTAAAGCCCCACCATATCTCAGCTCACTGGTCACCATAGCAGCACCCACCCGTAGCACATGCGCTCCAGCAGGTATATTTCACTGGTCTCCCCAAAACCAATTCCTCCTTTGGCTGCCTTTCCTTCCAGTTCTCTGCTGCCAATGACTGGAACGAATTGCAAAAATCACTGAAGATGGAGACTCATGTCTCCCTCACTAATTTTAAGCATCAGCTGTCACTGAAGCTCACAGATCATTGCACCTGTACATAGACCATCCAACTCATCCCCATATTGTCATTTATTTATTATTTTGTAATTTGTTTTGCTCCTTTGCACACCAGTATCTCGACTTGCACATTGTTCTGCACATCTGTCGCACCAGTGTTAATTGCAATATTGTAATTACTTCGCCACTACGGCCTATTTATTGCCTTACCTCCCTAATCTTGTGTGAACAATGCTAAATGGGTCTAGACAAAGGAGAGCTCTCCAGTAGATACCAAAAACATTCAAAGGCCATTTTCTCAAAAGTGAGTTTACAAGTTTATCAACTTCCAAAACATAATTACTTTCCCATTGTTCCTCAAATGCAGTGTATGGCATACCATTTTGTAGCTCTGAGTCACTACTTTTATCCAATGTAAAAAACACCATTGCAAATTTTGCTACATAAGACCGATTTCAGCCAGTCGGTCACATACTTCATTGAGTACAGACATTTGTAGCTCCCTTAACTTACCCTGTCCCATGGTTCAATTTACCCCATACCTGGGGCAAGTTGTGCCAAGAGACCACCTTTTTTGGACAAGCTATGTTTTCAATACTGTAATGTTCTCATGGATTCTGATTATTTCCAGGGATACACAACATCCTGAAATATATGTATATACTTTTTTAAAGAATACTATATTTCCCTTGACAGAGTGATTCTGAATGCAAAAAAAGGCTAAACTTCCCCCACTCTCAGTTATTTCATTTGGGATGCAGACAAAGAGATGAAAAGATGAAGGAAGTAAATGGATATCTGTTTTGATAAGTTTTAAAACACTTCTAAATGTTGTGTTTATTTTAAGAAAATATACTAACGGAATGACACAATAATCCTCATATCCGTTGCACAAACCCAGGGATGCCATCCCACACATCTGCTTGTGGGATTTCAAACCTCAATCAAGGAACAATCATTAAATGAAAGACAAATTCATCAAATTCCCGACAGGTGAGAGGTTGGGCTTTAGGAAATTATAAAATAGACACATTCTCAGAGGCAAGTAATTTCAAAGGTGGAAAATATACAAGTTGCAGAGAAAGAAGAGGTAAGACATCTTATACACATCGACACAAGGGGAAAAATAGTAAGCCACAGCTAATCAGCAATGAAGCCTTTGACACAATTCACAAACACAGGTTAGCTAAGCTTTACCCAGTCAGCGGAGATTGATTTCAAGAAAGCTCTTTTTTCATCTCTGTGCTTTGGTCCCAACTACAGGAGACCATTATTTCACACTAGTATAACCTTTCACTTAGGCTATTGCTCTGACGAGGACGGTGAATATTGGTCACATTCTGCATTGGAGGTGAAGCCACAGTTTTAAGACACTTATCAGCAGTGTCAATTTAGCATTCTGTAAAGAAAGATAAAAACAAACCTATCAGAGGCCGTTAGCATGGATTCAGAGAGCAACATTGATATACCTTTTTCCCACTTCCTTAAAACCAGTTAACTGTAACTAAATATAATTGAAAATGTGTAACGATGTACGCTGAGAGTTGGGAAGCAAGTTCAGGGAGTGAATACATTTAATAAATAAATGACCAAAACAAGAAACACAAACAGCAACAGAAACAATGACGACTGGGGAAGAAACCAAAGTGAGTGACATATAAAGGGCAGGTAATCAATGAGGTTATGGAGCCCATGTGAGTGTCATTATGCGCAAATGTGCATGCTGGTGACAGGTGTGCGCCATAAACAAGCAGCCTGCTGACCTCGGCCAGAAAGGGAGCACACGTGACAAAATGTAATCTACGTAATCCCCAAAAGTAATTATTTGTCATGAGAGTTCCTTAAATAATAACTAGTATGCATACCCCAAGAAACGTTAAAATCTCACCTTTCCGGTAAAAAAAAATCATAAAATGCTGAGGTGTAGTCACTTTTGAGGACACAAGCTCAAGTACACAGTACAAATATGAAAAATGTTATCATGTTTTTCCTTCAACAAAACAGTATGAATAAGGCTTGAAATGACTTACAGTGGGGAGAACAAGTATTTGAAACACTGATGATTTTTCAGGTTTTCCTACTTACAAAGCATGTAGAGGTCTGTAATTGTTATCATAGGTACACTTCAACTGTGAGAGACAGAATCTAAAACAAAAACCCAGAAAATCACATTGTATGATTTTTAAGTAATTAATTTGCATTTTATTGCATGATATAAGTATTTGATACATCAGAAAAGCAGAACTTAATATTTGGTACAGAAACCTTTGTTTGCAATTACAGAGATCATATGTTTCCTGTAGTTCTTGACCAGGTTTGCACACACTGCAGCAGGGATTTTGGCCCACTCTTCCATACAGACCTTCTCCAGATCCTTCAGGTTTCGGGGCTGTCGCTGGGCAATACGGACTTTCAGCTCCCTCCAAAGATTTTCTATTGGGTTCAGGACTGGAGACTGGCTAGGCCACTCCAGGACCTTGAGACACACGTATTTTTATGTTTAGTGTTAGAGAAAATGTGCATATTTTCTAAAGGTCTCTCTTGATCAAAACGTCTGCCCACATCGCTGTAAATGTTTCACAGAGCTCTAGTTTGGATTCCTGAACTTATTATGAGCTCTTCTTTCATCTCATATTAATATTGTCTGTCTATGACAGTGTTTTTTGTGTTTAAAATCTATAAATTAATTTAGATTAATGGCTATAAACCGATCTCTGAATGTGCTACCGTGATGATGCAGGCATGTGCTTTGTCAGTGGCTGTGACATAGGGTTCAGCCAGGAGTTGATGGACAGTCGGAAGAGCAAATGCAATGGTAGGAGGGACATCCCAGCTTCAAGTGGTTTCAGATTTCACATCCTACTTCACACAGGCTCAAACAATATGCTACTGAAGAAGAATTGTTGTAACCAATGTAGGAAGAGCGTTTATAAACTGAAAGTCTACTATAAACCGGTGCACTCTGGAGTAAGGCCGTACAGCTGCACTGACTATGGGAAGGCATTCAGTCACCCTGGCGTGGCAGGTAGCCTAGTCCGACCCATCCCGGATCCGGTATCGTGACTACAGCCTCAAGCTCATTACCATAACGCAACGTTAACGATTTCTAAAAATCGCAAATGAAATGAAATCAATATGCCTGCTCTCAAGCTAAGCCTTTTCTTAACAACACTGTCATCTCAGGTTTTCAAAATATGCTTTTGAACCATAGAAAATCAATCATTTGTGTAAGAGTGTTGATGGCTAGCTTAGCATTTAGCGTAGCATTTAGCACGCAACATATTCACAAAAACCAGCAAAGGAATCAAATAAAATAATTTACCTTTGAAGAACTTCAGATGTTTCAATGAGGAGACTCTCAGTTACATAGCAGATGTACAGTTTTTCCTGAAAGATTCTTTGTGTAGGTCAAATCGCTCCGTTTTGTAACTACACATTTGGCTACCGAAACGAACCGAAAATTCAGTCACCAAAACGTCAAACTTTTTTCCGAATTAACTCCATAATATCGACCGAAACATGGCCAACGTTGTTTGAATCAATCCTGAAGGTGTTTTGTCAAATATCTCTTCATTGATATGCCGTTCGTGAAAGCATGGTTTTTCTCAAAACCCCCATGGAAAAATACCAGCAGCTGAGTTTTGCGCACCAATTTCAACGCAGGACACCGTGCCGACACTTGGCAAATGTAGTCTCTTATGGTCAATCTTCCAATGATATGCCTGCAAATACGTCACAATGCTCCAGACCCCTTGGGGAAACGATAGAAAGGGTAGGCTCATTCCTGTCGCATTCACAGCCATATAAGGAGATAATGCAAAACGTAGCCTCAGAAATCCTGTTCATTTCCTGGGTGCAGAAACATCTTGGTTTTGCCTGAAGTTTTTGTTCTAGGGCACTCACAGTGAAAATCTTTGCAGTTCTGGAAACGTCAGAGTGTTTTCTTTCCAAAGCTATCAATTCCATGCATAGTCGAGCATCTTTTCGTGACAAAATATTGCGCTTAAAACGGGCACGTCTTTTTTATCCAAAAATGAAATACTGCCCCTAGAGTCTTAAGAGGTTAGCGTTGACTAGTACCCGAAAGATCGAATCCCCAAGCTGACAACATAAAAATCTGTCATTCTGCCCCTGAACAAGGCAGTTAACCCACTGTTCCTAGGCCATCATTGAAAATAAGGATTTGTTCTTAACTGACTTAGTTAAATAAAATAAACTCTGAGCCTTTCAAATGACATGGTGGATTCAATCTGGAGAGAGGCCTTACAGCTGCTCAGTGTGCTACAGTGTGCTACACAATGCTACAAGAGTTTCAAAGCAGTATGATACTTCAGGACACATCAGTGCACACTCGGGAGAGAAACCCTATTGTTGCTCACACTGTGGCAGCGAATAAGCTCAGAATGCATGAGAAGCCTTTCCAGTGTAAGCATTGTGAAAATAGCTTCACTTTGTCTGCTTACCTCAAGAAACATGAGAAGGTGACTGTAGCCAAAGATTTGGTGACTATGGAATCCAAAGGATTCACAGGGGAGAGAAACCATACAGTTGCAAAACCTTCAGGCACTTGTCTTCATTAAAACAGCACACAATGTGTCACTAAATAGTAGGCCTATATTGATTAATAAGTTAAGACATTACTTTGAGAGAGAATGCATGTGTTGTTTTGCTGTTAAAAAAACATGTTTTTACAATTTATAAAATATAATTTTAAAGCACGGTAGTTTGTTTATTTGAATTTGGCCATAGGGGATTATAAATTAGCACACAAGACAGGCATTTTGTTATCAAGTTTAAGGGCCCAATAATGTTTGTTATTGGGCTCAAAAGTTTTGGAATGCCTATTTGTTTTTGTGATCAGAAGGGTGACATTAAGTGAGTCTAATTTCAGCTCTCTTAACCAAACATAAGCCTATGAATATTACTTTAATGTGTGGTGCTTTCATGTGATCAGAAATGTGCACTTATAAATTATAACATACTAAATTACACATCAAATTGTAGAACATAGCCTATATGCATCACTAGTTTTTCATGCATTGATTGTTAAATTAGGCCCATCAAATTGTTTCAAAGTCGCAATACTTGTTTTATACACTAGATGGAAATACTATACAGTCGTTGAATAGACCAGGGTACTTCAACCTTTTCTTTTGCAAACTGGAGACCCAGGACCAATATAAATAAATGGTAAATAATGTATTGTGTAATTTTGGAGTCACTTTTATTGTAAATAAGAATATAATATGTTTCTAGATCTAGGGGATGCTACCATGATTACAGATAGCCCTGAATGAATTGTGAATAATGATGAGTGCAAAAAATACAGACACACAAATATCATACCCCCCAGACATGCTAACCTCTGACCATTACAATTACAGGGGAGGTTAAGGGGGTTAGGATATGTATGCCTATGTAACGTTCTCACTCATCATTGTTCACGAATCATTCAGGATTATCTGAAATCATGTTAGCACCCACATTAATGTAGAAGCCTTTAGAAAGATTATTCTTATTTACAATAAAAGTGACTCCAAAATGAAATAATACATGATTTACCATTCATTTCTATTGGGCACAAAATAACCTGAAACACAACCAAAACAAACAGCAAATCCACAAGCTTGATGTAATTAATCATTGCAATTTCAGTTTTTCTCTTGTTATTTTGGTCACTGCCAGTCACTCAATTAGTCATGTCAGCTAACACATTTGTTTTTTGGTAAATTAGTCTAGCCAGCTATCATTTTAGGAGCCTAATCATGGCCAAATTCCCCATTGATTTTGTTAGCCACTGTCAATCAGATATCATTAACATGGCATAAATATTGGCAAAATGTGTAGAATTGCAGAACATTTGCTTTGAAATGGCAAAAAATGGTCTCCACCCCATGGCAAAATGGGTAGAACTGCAGGAATTTAGCAATAAAACTGCAAAAAAGCCTCTAACCCAAACGACCATTGCCGGCACTGCATCCAGTTGTTATATTATGCTACAGCAAGGATAAGCGACACCGGGAGTTGGAACCGGAAAATAGTCAAAGGCAAGTTCGCGCTGAAAAGAGCATTTGCTCGTTTCCGTATCATAGACATTAACACCAGGGTCGGATTTAGCTGTAGCCTATGCTGAGGTGAAGTTGAAGTGAACAGCCAAAGTCAGGAGCCGACCTTTTCGACTGGAGATGGAAAAAGTGTTGTCGTGAGCGGGAGAGAAGAAGAGAAGAGAATTGAAGAGCGAGAGAAAGGGAGAAAAAAAAAAAAACTAACCTACCTATACTATAGCCTTAGTGACGCATCACAGCAGGACATTTGACAGAATCTAAAATCATTCAACCCAAGACGGACACGGACGAGGCAGGTAAGATTGGATGATATATAATATATGATTTTTTACATTTGGTGGTGCAATAGCGGTAGAGCGATGAGCACATTGCATGGACGAAGTGAGCCTTTTATGTTTTTTACTTTTCACTTAACCGATTGAGTTTAGTTGAGTATAGTTTTTAGGCTACTAGCATACTAGGCTGTTTATTGCTGGATTTGCTCCGGCTACTATCTAGCAAACATGCCGTGTTCAATATCTAGCAGGGTCTTATTTATAAGTGCACATACAGCCAATGCCAAGTAGGACGAACACTTCAGTCGATATAGGCTACTATATGTTTCGCACAGACGGGAATTAGTTAAACTTATCACAAACGTAGCCTATTTGAAAAAAGACCTCAGCCTAGCCTGTATGGCTGGTTTCACATAGGGCGTCTGGGAAAAGGTATATATGCACATCGTGATTCCAGAAAAATTGAATATGTTTGTCGGGATGTATTGCAATTCTTTAGGCTATATCACATTCTAAACTGTAGCCAACGCAAGCAAGACTATTACACATTTACGGGCAATGACACTAACTAAATAGAATCAAATACTGTCTTGTGCATTCAGCTTCGGGGTTATCAGGTGCGTGGACTTGTCTCAGGTAGCTCCGAAGATTTAAAAGGTGCACCTGCTGGTAAGCGCCGTATCGCGCTCGCGCCGTTATTTATTTATGTGTTGCCTGAACCCACTGCTGTGCCATTGTCGCGCGAGGTTAAGCTTCGACTCTGTAATTTGCCCCTGGCCTTGGATCAGCTCCACTAATGCGGCACATTGTCGGATGAGCTGACTACACGGTTTCCGAGGGCCAGGTGGTGCTGGTGCTATCTAGTGATATGATTATGGTAATAGTTTGTAAACTCCGGATAACCTCAATCACTCCCTGTAATTTGCAGGGTAGAAAATAAAAACAAGACTGTTTCTTTCTTTCAGTTTTTAAACCACTATCCAACTTTAGCCATCCAAGAGGGATTTCATGCAACATGCTGAGCATGTAAAGTGCCTATAGGGCAGAGGTCTCCAACCTTTTCTAGCAATGAGAGCTACTTTTAAAAACGAAACATGTCGTGAGCTATTAATTATATTCTAGCTTTCAAATAGGCACATTCTTCTCTTCTCTCCTCTGAAACTCTTCCCCAGTTCCTTAGTGTACAAGAGAAAGTAGTGTACTATATTTTCTGTCAATATACTGTACTTGGTAAAATAATGGTTAATAATCAACTCTAAGGGGGCCCCTATAAAATCAGTGATTTTTACCCCTAAATTATGTTTTATATTTTCCCAAATTAAGTTCTCAGTTTTATTTATTTTTTCACTCTCAAAATTACAACTGTTCATAATGAAATGGGTTTTTCTGAGTTGATGTCAATGGTTAAATCACATCAGAAGACCATTTATTTTAGGCCTGGAAGAAAATGAACATTTCTTTTTGGTGTAATTCCCCTTTTAATTGTGCATCTGGCCCTTTAATTGCACATCTAGTTAGTAAGGAATGTGCTGTCTAATCTGCTTGTCAAGTGATGGTTCTGTACTGGTGCTGCTCATTTCATGGCAAAATGAGCTAATAACAAATAATAGATACAAATGACATACACTACCAGTCAAAAGTTTTCGAACACCTACTTATTCAAGGGTTTTTCTTATTTTTTAAAAAACTATTTTCTACATTGTAGAATATTAGTGAATACATGAAAACTATGAAATAACACATTGAATCATGTAGTAACCAAAAAAGTGTCAAGCAAATCAAAATATATTTGAGATTCTTCAAAGTAGCCATCCTTTGCCTTGATGACAGCTTTTCACACTCTTGGCATTCTCTCAACCAGCTTCACCTGGAATGCTTTTCCAGCGGTCTTTAAGGAGGTCCTTAAAGTGCTGAGCACTTGTTGGCTGCTTTTCCTTCACTTTGCGGTCCAAACCATCTTAATTTGGTTGAGGACGGGGGATTGTGGAGGCCAGGTCATCTTATGAAGCACTCCATCACTCTCCTTCTTGGTCAAATAGCCCTTACACAGCCTGGAGGTGTGTTGGGTCATTGCCCTGTTGAAAAACAAATGATAGTCCCACTAAGCCCAATCCAGATGGGATGGTGTATTGCTGCAGAATACTGTGGTAGCCATGCTGGCTAAGTGTGCCTTAAATTCAAAAGAAATCACAGACATTATCACCATCAAAGCACCCCCACACCATAACACCTCCTCCTCCATGCTTTACGGTGGGAAATACACATGCAAAGATCATCCGTTTACCCACACTGCGTCACACAAAAAATCTAAAATTTGAACTCTAGACCCAAAGAAAAAATTCCACCGGTTTATTGTCCATTGTTCGTGTTTCTTGGCCCAAGCAAGTCTCTTCTTCTTATTGGTGTCCTTTAGTAGTGGTTTCTTTGCAGCAATTTGACCACAAAGCCCCGACTCACACAGTTTCCTCTGAACAGTTGATGTTGAGATGTGTCTGTTACTTCAACTCTGTGAAGCGTTTATTTGGGCTGCAATATCTGAGGCTGGTAACTCTAATGAACTTATCCTCTGCAGCATGAGAGCCAGTTTCGTCATAGCGCTTGATGGTTTTTGGACTGCACTTAAAGAAACTTTCAAAGTTCTTGAAATGTTCCGTATTGACTAACCTTCATGTCTTATTTGAGCTGTTCTTGCCATAATATGGACTTGGTCTTTTACCAAATAGTGATATCTTCTGTATACCTCCCCTACCTTGTCACAACACAACTGATTGGCTCAAATGCATTAATTAAAAAGGAAAGAAATTCCACAAATTAACTTTTAACAGGGCACACCTGTTGATTGAAATGCATTCCAGGTGACTACCTCATGAAGCTGGTTTTTGAAAATGTCAAGTGTGTACAAAGCTGTCATCAAGGCAAAGGGTGGCTATTTGAAGGATCTCAAATATAAAATATATTTTGATTTGTTTAACACATTTGTCTTCACTATTATTTTACAATGTAGAAAATAGTAAAATAAAGAAAAACCTTTGAATGAGTAGGTGTTCTAAAACTTTGGACAAGTGGTGTACTTACTCATGATATACTTTGCAGTTAACATTTAATTGAGAAGGTTTTTGGGAAATTATTTTTGTCAACCCACGAGGGTTATCATGTCAACTGGCTACACACGGAGTGATAGACAAATGCTCGCACCACACAGACAGACTGGGTCAATATTCCTGGAAATTCATTGGCAGATATTGTGTTAGGTTTGGGTTTTTAAGATGATGTCAATGTTGTGTTGATTATATAGCAGCTGGTAGCTTGCAGTGTCGGATACTCGTGAGATTTGTTTATGACAGTTTGCGATGGAACACATGGGATGTTCTCTAAGTGAGTGAATTAGACAATTTCCCTGTCCTGCTAAGCATTCAAAATGTAACAAGTACTTTTGGGTATCATGGAAAAAGGAGTAAAAAGTACATTATTTTCTTTAGGAATGTAGTGGAGTAAAAGTAAAAGTTTCCAAAAATATAAATACCCCCAAAAACTTCTTAAGTAAAAAAAATCGAATCCATTTTTTTTATTTTTTTCTCACGTGTTTTGCTGCAGAATGCTGTGGTAGCCATGCTGGTTTAAGTGTGCCTTGAATTCTAAATAAATCACAGACAGTGTCACCAGCAAGTTACCCCCATACCATCACACCACCTCCTCCTCCATGCTTCACGGTGGGAATCACAGATGCGGGGGTCATCCGTTCACCTACTCTGCGTCTCACAAAGACACGGCGGTTGGAACCAAAATTCTTATGTATCGTGAGATTTTGAGTGAAAACCTCCTTCTATAATTTGCAAATAAATTCATTAAAAATCCTACAATGTGATTTTCTTGATTTTTTTTTCTCATTTTGTCTGTCATAGTAATTATGATGAAAATTACAGGCCTCTCTCACATTTTTAAGTGGGAGAACTTGCACAATTGGTGGCTGACTAAATACTTTTTTGCCCCACTGTATATTGGTCATGGCTCCCAGGTGGCGCACAATGGGATGGCCTTACAGTTCTGCTTTATCCACTGAGATAGCTGTAGGCGCACACTTTTCAGGGCAGGAGGCACGGGACGGTCGCAGAGCAGCGCACAGAATACGGACTTAGCCCATGGAGAAGCGAGAAGGGAGAAGGAGGAAGGGGTACGGAGGGTGACCCCCCCCCCCCCCCCACCCTGCCCCACTGGGTAGCACAGAGCAACACTTTAAGCAGCATTGCATTAATAATGGTGCTGACTAGGGAAACGTTCCCGCTGTTCTTAGTGCCTGTCTGAACATTCAAACTAAAACAGTGTAACTAATAATGGCGCGAAAAATGCCCCTTAAATATGAATTTGGAGGGCAGACATGATCAAATATTGGAGCATTAGACCTCTCACTAAAGTCGTCAGTCAGAAGTTATACTTAAATCCGAACTGGATTTAACGAAAAATGACATGAAAAGCGCACGTGTAAATCCCATACTCAAAGTATTTGGAAAGGTAGATACAAATTATTTGTGACATTGTGGTTACAATAAAGAATGTAAACAGCATGTAAACAATTTTATCTACAGTAGTGATGGACAGCTGGAGGCATTTTGAAAACAGGTTTTCAAACACTAGTACTGTCCATGACTAATGCAACCCAAAAAAGCATTAAAGACGAGTTAATGAGTACTTGAGGTCACCGAGAATGTCTGGACATGGCCTGCTCTCCCTTATGTAAGGAATTAGGCACTTTACCATGTTTACTGCAGTATGTACAGTAGGCTATATTTACTTGTCAGACTGCACAGTAGCCTAATAACCAAATGCAGGCGGCTTCTATCTTCAAATTGCTTTAAATGTTTTATTATCCAAATGTTTAACGTGCGTGTGGGCGACCTCATGCAACCGCAAAATGTCAGATAAAGCATACAGTACTGTATTTCTACATCAGCATCTTTATGCTTTCATAAATAAAATAATTATAAAAATACTTTAAAAATGCAGATGTTTATTTAGTTATGGAGCCATAACAAATTACTATGGGAATAAATATCACTGAATGACAGAAATATTGGAACAAGGTAGGCTAATGAAGGTAAACAAATAGTTTCTTTTTGGAAAATACTCTTTCAAACACACACGGTCATTATGGGCTATTATCAGGACAATATACGCTTACCAACACCTCTCTGTATTTTGATACTTTGTGCAAGGCAGTTGATCAGCAATAAAAACTTTGTTGATGGGGCATCCTGAGTGGCGCAGCAGTCTAAGACACTGCATCGCAGTGCAAACTGCATTGCTACACTGTAAAAAATTATTTGTTTCAACTTAATTATTTCCAGTGATCTAGTTGCATGGTCTTTTTCAAGCTCAGAGTACTTCACATTTCACGTTATCCTAGCTTTTATTACCTTTATTTTCACTAACAATAGATGGTTAATTTGATGTTCGTTAGTTGAATTTGATATTATTATTATTATTATTATTGTTAACTTAAACCTTTTATGTTCACAATAAATGTGGAGTTCTAATAACTTAAGCTACATTATTGTTGGCAAATAGAGTTATGTCCACTGCTTCATTTTTCAGTGTAACTTACTATTGTTATTTAAATAAACTTAATCATTTATTACGTCAACAGTAATTGTTGAGTTATCATAGCTAAAGTAACATTTATTATGTTGACAAATAAAAAACATTTACATCCACTTCATCATGTCAGTATAACAACCATTTGTACATTTTGTTAAGTCAACTTTCAATTAAGTTATTGTAACTAGTAGTATAGTTATCATAACTACATTTAAAGTTTACATAACATAATTGTCTAAGCTAGGATAACGTGACATGTTAAGTGCTCTGAGCTTCAAAAAGGCCACGCAACTAGTAACAGTTATGATAACTAATCTCAGCAAAAAAAAGAAATGTCCCTTTTTCAGGACCCTGTCTTTCAAAGACAATTCATAAAAATTCAAATAACTTCACAGAGCTTCATTGTAAAGGGTTTAAACACTGTTTTCCATGCTTGTTCAATGAACCATAAATAATTAATGAACATACACCTGTGGAACGGTCGTTAAGGCACTAACAGCTTACAGACAGTAGGCAATTAAGGTCACAGTTATGAAAACTTTGGACAAACTACAAAAGATGGTTGTAGTTTGTAGACTGAATGTCACATGTAAAAATAGGGTAACTTAAGTCTTCCCAAAACTGAGATTTGTAAGATTTAGGCAGATAACAGCATCATTGTCTGAGGAATTAACTCAACTACTGTGAGTAAAACAAAAACACACCAATTAGTTGTTGTAACGAAGAAGACTGTTTTTCAGCCCCATGCACTTTTGCTGTACCAATCTTCAAGAACATCCTTCAATACAATTTTTCTGTCAAACTCTCTGCAAATGAGGTGGCGCAGTGGTCTAGGGCACTGCATCGCAGTGCTAGCTGTGCCACCAGAGACCGGGAGGCCCATGGGGTGATGCACAATTGGCCTAGCGTCGTCTGGGTTACAGAGGGCCGGTAGGGATATCCTTGTCTCATCGCGCACTAGCGACTCCTGTGGTGGGCCGGGCACAGAATATGCAAAACAGGTCGCCAGGTGCACAGTGTTTCCTCCAACACATTGGTGCGGCTGGCTTCCGGGTTGGATGCGCGCTGTGTTAAGAAGCAGTGCGGCTTGGTTGGGTTGTTTCGGAGGACGCATGGCTTTCGACCTTCGTCTCTCCCGAGCCCGTACGGGAGTTGTAGCGATGAGACAAGATAGTAACTACTAACAATTGGATACCACGAAATTGGGGAGAAAAGGGGGTATATTCTAAAAAATAAATATGTCTGCAAATGTACTGGTGCATATTGATGCAGGCAAGTGGGGTGGCAGGTAGCCTAGTGGTCAAGAGTGTTGCACCAGTAAACAAGCATGGTCCTTAAGCACGTCATGATTGCTACTAGGTCTAGATAGAATGCGTTCTTCGTTGAGGTAAAACATGATCTGATCTTTTCCTATTTGCAAAAAGCTATTGATTGTCCGCTATAGTGCAGCAAAGGCCCATGGTCATCCAACACTAAAAATGAGGGGGAGAACCATGTAAAGCCTCATCTATCATTCAGTGGTGTCAGCTCTTTTTACAACATTCATTATATTAAATGTGCACTGTGTAGAATTCCGCCTCTACTACTTTCTTTTTAAATGACCAGCTTAACAAAAGCTTTAAAAACTATATTTCTATATATTTAAAAAATAGGACAACGATTCCCTATAATAAGCAATTAATTTGTTACCCAAAAGCACAGCCTAAAATGCAAAGTTCATATTGAAGACGGACTGACGAACAATGTTGATGCACAACTGATTGCAATTCCTGTTCAAATTGCAAAATTGGCATTGCATGGTGTGGGGATTAATTGTCCTATCAAGATCTTTTTATATTTTTTAAATAACAAGAAATATTGTTTTTACAGCATTTGTATAGAATTTAGAATTCCTCACAGTGCCACTTTAATTCTGTTAATTGTTTTTCACAATTCCTGACATTTAATCCTAGTAAAAATTCCCTGTCTTAGGTCAGTTAGGATCACAACTTTATTTTAAGAATGTGAAATGTCAGAATAATAGTAGAGGGATTTTTTTTCAGCTTTTATTTTTTTCATCACATTCCCAGTGGGTCAGAAGTTTACATGCACTCAATTAGTATTTGGTAGTATTGCCTTTAAATTGTTTAACTTGTGTCAAACTTTTCAGGTATCCTTCCATAAGCTTCCCACAATAAGTTGGGTGAATTTTGGCCCACTCCTCCTGACAGAGCTAGTGTAACTGAGTCAGGTTTGTAGGCCTCCCTTGCTCGCACACGCTTTTTCAGTTCTGCCCACAAATGTTCTATAGGATTGAGTTCAGCGCTTTGTGATGGCCACTCCAATAGCTTGACTTTGTTGTCCTTAAGCCATTTTGCCACAACTTTGGAAGTATGCTTGGGGTCATTGTCCATTTGGAAGACCCATTTGCGACCAAGCTTTAACTTCCTGACTGATGTCTTGAGATGTTTCTTCAATATATCCACGTGATTTACCTTCCTTGTGATGCCATCTATTTTGTGAAGTGCACCAGTCCCTCTTGCAGCAAAGCAGCCCCACAACATGATGCTGCCAGCCCCGTGCTTCACGGTTGAAATGGTGTTCTTCGGTTTGCATGCTTCCCCCTTTTTCCTCCAAACATAACGATGGTCATAATGGAAAACAGTTCTATTTTTTTTTCATCAGAGCAGAGGACATTTCTCCAAAAAGTACGATCTTTGTCCCCATGTGCAGTTGCAAACCGTAGTCTGGCTTTTTAATGGTGGGTGTGGAGCAGTGGCTTCTTCCTTGCTGAGCGGCCTTTCAGGTTATGTCGATATAGGACTCGTTTTTACTGTGGATATAGATACTTTTGTATCTGTTTCCACCAGCATCTTCACAAGGTTCTTTGCTGTTGTTCTGGGATAGATTTTCACTTTTCGCACTAAAGTACGTTAATTTCTAGGAGACAGAACGTGACTCCTTGCTGAGTGGTACGACGGCTGCGTGGTCCCATGGTGTTTATACTTGTGTAATAATCTGCAATAATCTGTCTGTAAACAATTGTTGGAAAAATTACTTGTGCTATGTGTAACAGTATAACTTTAGACCGTCCCCTCGCCAATACCCGGATGCGAACCAGGGACCCTCTGCACACATCAACAACAGTCACCCACGAAGTATCGTTACCCATCGCTCCACAAAAGCTGCCGCAGTCATCCCCCTCTTCAAAGGGGGAGACCCTGGACCCAAACTGTTACAGACCTATATCCATCCTGCCCTGCCTTTCTAAGGTATTTGAAAGCCTAGTCAACAAACAGATCACTGACCATCTCGAATCCCACCGTACCTTCTCCGCTGTGCAATCTGGTTTCCGAGCCGGTCACGAGTGCACCTCAGCCACACTCAAGGTACTAAACGATATCATAACCGCCATCGATAAAAGACAGTACTGTGCAGCCGTCTTCATCGACCTGGCCAAGGCTTTCGACTCTGTCAATCACCATATTCTTATCGGCAGACTCAGTAGCCTCGGTTTTTCTAATGACTGCCTTACCTGGTTCACCAACTACTTTGCAGACAAGAGTTCAGTGTGTCAAATCGGAGGGCATGTTGTCCGGTCCTCTGGCAGTTTCTATGGGGGTGCCACAGGGTTCAATTCTCGGGCCGACTCTTTTCTCTGTATATATCAATGATGTTGCTCTTGCTGCGAGCGATTCCCTGATCCACCTCTATGCAGACGACACCATTCTGTATACTTCTGGCCCTTCATTGGACACTGTGCTATCTAACCTCCAAACGAGCTTCAAAGCCACACAACACTTCTTCTGGACTAACCAAGTGATTTGATAATCTGAGAGCTATTCCTCAACACCAAACTTGTATCTATTTACTTATTTCACTCACCTCGACATCATCATCACTTTCAAATACTTATTTTTCACCATAATTGTCACGCCTTGGTCATAGTGTTTTGTGTTTTAGTTATAGAGTTGGTCAGGCCAGGGTGTGACATGGGTTTATGTGTTGTATTTCGTATTGGGGTTTTGTATTAGTGGGATTGCGGTTGAGTAGGGGTGTTGTTAGGCTGGGCTGCCTGAGGCGGTTCTCAATTAAGAGTCAGGTGCTTCTCGTTGTCTCGGATTGGGAACCGTATTTAGGTAGCCTGAGTTCGCGTTGTATTTCGTGGGTGATTGTCCCTGTCTTTGTGTCTTCACCAGATAGGCTGTAATAGTGTCACGTTCCGTTTGTTGTATTGTATAGTTATTTCATGTATCACGTTTTTCTTCATTAAAGTAACATGAGTAACCTACACGCTGCATTTCGGTCCGACTCTCTTTCCACAAACGAAGAACGCCGTTACAATAATTTGCAAATAAATTCATAAAAAAGCCTACAATGTGATTTTCTGGATTTTTTTCCCTCATTTTGTCTGTCATAGTTGAAGTGTACCTATGATGAAAAATACAGGTCTCTCATCTTTTTAAGTGGGAGAACTTGCACAATTGGTGGCTGACTAAATACTTTTTTGCCCCACTGTATACATTTACTCTTCTGGCTGTGCCGGGTGGCGATCAGTGCTTGTAGAGGGTGCAACAGGACAGCACCTCAAGAGTAAAAATGAACAGTTTAGGGTTCCATAGCCGCAGGCAGAACCGTTGAAACTGGATTAGCGGCAAGGCCAGGTGGACTGGGGACAGCAAGGAGTCATCATGCCAGGTAGTCCTGACTCATGGTCCTAGGGCTCAGGTCCTCCTCCTCTGAGAGAATTAGAGAGAGCATACTTAAATTCACACAGGACACCGGATAAGTGATGTTCAGTTAGAATAGTTTCACATATGAGCCCTGGATCAACAGGTATAATAAACAGATATATAAAGAGAGTACAGGGAACATAAGGTTGAATATACACTGCTCCAAAAAATAAGGGGAACACTAAAATAAAACATCCTAGATCTGAATGAATGAAATATTCTTATTAAATAGTTTTTTCTTTACATAGTTGAATGTGCTGACAACAAAAATGATCAATGGAAATCAAATTTATCAACCCATGGAGGTCTGGATTTAGAGTCACACTCAAAATTAAAGTGGAAAACCACACTACAGGCTGATCCAACGTTGATGCAATGTCCTTAAAACAAGTCAAAATGAGGCTCAGTAGTGTGTGTGGCCTCCACGTGCCTGTATGACCTCCCTACAACGCCTGGGCATGCTCCTGATTAGGTGGCGGATGGTCTCCTGAGGGATCTCCTCCCAGACCTGGACTAAAGCGAGACATGATGTCCCAGATGTGCTCAATTGGATTCAAGTCTGGGGAACGGGGGGGCCAGTCCATAGCATCAATGCCTTCCTCTTGCAGGAACTACTGACACACTCCAGCCACATGAGGTCTAGCATTGTCTTGCATTAGGAGGAACCCAGGGCCAACCGTACCAGCATATGGTCTCACAAGGGGTCTGAGGATCTCATCTCGGTACCTAATGGCAGTCAGGCTACCTCTGGCGAGCACATGGAGGGCTGTGCGGCCCCCCAAATAAATGCCACCCCACACCATGACTGACCCACCGCCAATTTATTTTACCTTTATTTAACTAGGCAAGTCAGTTAAGAACAAATTCTTATTTTCAATGACGGCCGAGGAACAGTGGGTTAACTGCCTGTTCAGGGGCAGAACGACAGATTTGTACCTTATCAGCTCGGGGGTTTGAACTTGCAACTTTCCGGTTACTAGTCCAACGCTCTCACCACTAGGCTACCCCACTAGGCTACCTTGTCAAACCGGTCATGCTGGAGGATCTTGCAGGCAGCAGAACGTTCTCCACGGCGTCTCCAGACTGTCACGTCTGTGCTCAGTGTGAACCTGCTTTCATCTGAAGAGCACAGGGCGCCAGTGGCGAATTTGCCAATCTTGGTGTTCTCTGGCAAATGCCAAACGTCCTGCACGGTGTTGGGCTGTAAGCACAACCCCCACCTGTGGACATCGGGCCCGCATACCACCCTCATGGAGTCTGTTTCTGACCATTTGAGCAGACATGCACATTTGTGGCCTGCTGGAGGTCATTTTACAGGGCTCTGGCAGTGCTCCTCCCGCTTCTCCTTGCACAAAGGCGGAGGTAGCGGTCCTGCTATTGGGTTGTTGCCCTCCTATGGCCTCCTCCACGTCTCCTGATGTACTGGCCTGCCTCCTGGTAGCGCCTCCATGCTCTGGACACTACGCTGACAGACACAGCAAACCTTCTTGCCACAGCTCGCATTGATGTGCCATCCTGGATGAGCTGCACTTAGCTGAGACACTTGTGTGGGGTGTAGACTCCGTCTCATGCTACCACTAGAGTGAAAGCACCATCAGCATTCAAAAGTGATCAAAACATCAGCCAGGAAGCAAAGGAACTGAGAAGTGGTCTGTGGTCCCCACCTGCAGAACCACTCCTTTATTGGGGTGTCTTGCTAATTGCCTATAATTTCCACCTGTTGGCTATTCCATTTGCACAACAGCATGTGAAATTTATTGTCAATCAGTGTTGCTTCCTAAGTGGACAGTTTGATTTCACAGAAGTGTGATTGACTTGGAGTTACATTGTGTTGTTTAAGTGTTCCCTTTTTTTGAGCAGTGTATTATTATGACCTGCTAGATCTACTGTCTCTTTTATATTATGACATTTCAAATCAAATCAAATCAAATTTGATTTGTCACATACACATGGTTAGCAGATGTTAATGCGAGTGTAGCGAAATGCTTGTGCTTCTAGTTTCGACAATGCAGTAATAACCAACAAGTAATCTAACTAACAATTCCAAAACTACTGTCTTATACACAGTGTAAGGGGATAAAGAATATGTACATAAATATATATGAATGAGTGATGGTACAGAGCAGCATAGGCAAGATACAGTAGATGGTATCGAGTACAGTATATACATATGAGATGAGTATGTAAACAAAGTGGCATAGTTAAAGTGGCTAGTGATACATGTATTACATAAGGATGCAGTAGATGATATAGAGTACAGTATATACGTATGCATATGAGATGAATAATGTAGGGTATGTAACATTATATTAGGTAGCATTGTTTAAAGTGGCTAGTGATATATTTTACATCATTTCCCATCAATTCCCATTATTAAAGTGGCTGGAGTTGAGTCAGTGTCAGTGTGTTGGCAGCAGCCACTCAATGTAAGTGGTGGCTGTTTAACAGTCTGATGGCCTTGAGATAGAAGCTGTTTTTCAGTCTCGGTCCCAGCTTTGATGCACCAGTACTGACCTCGCCTTCTGGATGATAGCGGGGTGAAGAGGCAGTGGCTCGGGTGGTTGTTGTCCTTGATGTAGGTGTCCTGGAGGGCAGGTAGTTTGCCCCCGGTGATGCGTTGTGCAGACCTCACTACCCTCTGGAGAGCCTTACGGTTGTGGGCGGAGCAGTTGCCGTACCAGGCGGTGATACAGCCCGCCAGGATGCTCTCGATTGTGCATCTGTAGAAGTTTGTGTGCTTTTGGTTACAAGCCGAATTTCTTCAGCCTCCTGAGGTTGAAGAGGCGCTGCTGCGCCTTCTTCACAATGCTGTCTGTGTGAGTGGACCAATTCAGTTTGTCTGTGATGTGTATGCCGAGGAACTTAAAACTTGCTACCCTCTCCACTACTGTTCCATCGATGTGGATAGGGAGGTGTTCCCTCTGCTGTTTCCTGAAGTCCACAATCATCTCCTTAGTTTTGTTGACGTTGAGTGTGAGGTTATTGTCCTGACACCACACTCCGAGGGCCCTCACCTCCTCCCTGTAGGCCGTCTCGTCGTTGTTGGTAATCAAGCCTACCACTGTTGTGTCGTCCGCAAACTTGATGATTGAGTTGGAGGCGTGCGTGGCCACGCAGTCGTGGGTGAACAGGGAGTACAGGAGAGGGCTCAGAACGTCCCAGTGTTGAGGATCAGCGGGGTGGAGATGTTGTTGCCTACCCTCACCACCTGGGGGCGGCCCGTCAGGAAGTCCAGTACCCAGTTGCACAGGGCGGGGTCGAGACCCTGGTCTGCGCATGCTCTGAGGGCGCGGCTGGGGATGCCGTCTGGGCCTGCAGCCTTGCGAGGGTTAACACGTTTAAATGTTTTACTCACCTCGGCTGCAGTGAAGGAGAGTCCGCATGTTTTCGTTGCAGGCCGTGTCAGTGGCACTGTATTGTCCTCAAAGCGGGCAAAAAAGTTATTTAGTCTGCCTGGGAGCAAGACATCCTGGTCCGTGACTGGGCTGGATTTCTTCTTGTAGTCCGTGATTGACTGTAGACCCTGCCACATACCTCTTGTGTCTGAGCCGTTGAATTGTGACTCTACTTTGTCTCTATACTGACGCTTAGCTTGTTTGATAGCCTTGCGGAGGGAATAGCTGCACTGTTTGTATTCGGTCATGTTACCAGTCACCTTGGCCTGATTAAAAGCAGTGGTTCGCGCTTTCAGTTTCACGCGAATGCTGCCATCAATCCACGGTTTCTGGTTAGGGAATGTTTTAATCGTTGCTATGGGAACGACATCTTCAACGCACGTTCTAATGAACTCTCACACCGAATCAGCGTATTCTTCAATGTTGCTATCTGACGCAATAAAAAACATATCCCAGTCCACGTGATGGAAGCAGTCTTGGAGTGTGGAATCAGCTTGGTCGGACCAGTGTTGGACAGACCTCAGCGTGGGAGCTTCTTGTTTTAGTTTCTGTCTGTAGGCAGGGATCAACAAAATGGAGTCGTGGTCAGCTTTTCCGAAAGGAGGGCGGGGCAGGGCCTTATATGCGTCGCGGAAGTTAGAGTAACAATGATCCAAGGTTTTTCCAGCCCTGGTTGCGCAATCGATATGCTGATAAAATTTAGGGAGTCTTGTTTTCAGATTAGCCTTGTTAAAATCCCCAGCTACAATGAATGCAGCCTCCGGATAAATGGATTCCAGTTTGCAAAGAGTCAAATAAAGTTTGTTCAGAGCCATCGATGTGTCTGCTTGGGGGGGAATATATACGGCTGTGATTATAATCGAAGATAATTCTCTTGGTAGATAATGCTGTCGACATTTGATTGTGAGGAATTCTAAATCAGGTGAACAGAAGGATTTGAGTTCCTGTATGTTTCTTTGATCACACCACGTCTCGTTAGCCATAAGGCATACGCCCCCGCCTCTATTCTTACCAGAAAGATGTTTGTTTCTGTCTGCGCGATGCGTGGAGAAACGCGCTGGCTGCACCGCCTCCGATAGTGTCTCTCCAGTGAGCCATGTTTCCGTGAAGCAAAGAACGTTACAGTCTCTGATGTCCCTCTGGAATGCTACCCTTGCTCGGATTTCATCAACCTTGTTGTCAAGAGACTGGACATTGTCGAGAAGAATGCTAGGGAGTGGTGCACGATGTCCCCGTCTCCGGAGTCTGACCAGAAGACCGCCTCGTTTCCCTCTTTTACGGAGTCGTTTTTTTTTGGGGTCGCCGGCTGGGATCCATTCCGTTGTCCTGGTTGAAAGGCAGAACACAGGATCCGCGTCGCGAAAATCATATTCTTGGTCTTACTGATGGTGAGTTGACGCTGATCTTATATTCAGTAGTTCTTCTCGACTGTATGTAATGAAACCTAAGATGACCTGGGGTACTAATGTAAGAAATAACACGTAAAAAAACAAAAAACTGCATAGTTTCCTAGGAACGCGAAGCGAGGCGGCCATCTCTGTCGGCGCCGGAAGTAAAAAGCTAGATCTACTGTCTCTATTATATTATGACAGACCAGCTTGATCTACTGTCTTTATTATATTACAACAGACCAGCTGTATCTACGGTCTCCATTTCACTTTGGCCATTGATGTGGTCCTGCCCTCTCAACAGCCTCAAATAGGCTATTTCATTTGGGTTGGGGTGGGGCGGCAGACACGCGCATCTCACATTTCATGATATTACATGTTTATATATTGCTTCTAAAATAAATAAATAAATCATAAATAATATTTTAGATTATTAATTACAACCAAGGGCATTAGCATGATAAGAACTTACCAGTCCAAAACGATGTCCTCTCCCGTTCAAAAAATATTCCTCCACAATCGCTAAATGAAGCGTCCTCCTACCATCTCTGTCTCACCTTCCCAATCAATTTATTCTAAAATTGTGTGTACATCTGTATATCTAGACTTAGATTTAGCTTTCCCTGACTTAGTCGCCATAATGATTGATATATAAACAGCTGAATCTGCACGTTCACCAAACAATGCAGTGCGTAATATGCGTAGCTCCTTACGGTATGAAACTTCAATAGCGAATGACTCACTTTACGCTGAAGCTTACTACATGGGTTGGTCTTACAACACATAAACATGGCGTATTGCCGTTTAGCTCAGCTCATTTGCTATCTACCCAGCTAGATTTCAAGACGATCAGTGGTCATTGGGTTGAAAGACAGTCAATCAGCGAAACAGTGGGCAAATCATTGGTGCACAATGATGTCATTACTTGTTGTTTTCAAATCGGTTTCTTTCAGTCAATACGTCCCGCGAAATGGCCCATCAGGTTTGATTGTGTTACAAACAAACGAGTTGATTGCAGTGAAACCAAACCTGACTGGAAAAGTCACGTTCTGTGTGGGTTATTTACCTGGAATGTGTCGTCGAAAATGGAATGAGACGGAATTCACGACACAAGCAGTTCACAAAATGTTTCGTGTTAGGCTATAAAAAAATATTTTATCAAACAAAAGCTAATTTATTGTGTAACAATGAGCATTGGAATTGCAAACAGACGAAGATCGTCAAAGGTAAACTATTTATTTTAATTTAGTTTGTGATTATGTTACGCCTGTGCTGGTTACATTTATTTTTATGGGGCTCTATGCTCAGATAATCGCATCGTATTCTTTCGCAGTATATCCTTTTTAAAATCTGACAATGCAGTTGGATTAGCAAGATTCTAGACTTTCGATACATGAGACACTTCTATTTTCATGAATGTTTAATATGACTTTATGTAGCGATCACTGTAGGTTGTGGAATTTCAGCCCGCTAGCGGGCTCCGTGCGCAGAGAGGTTAACAAGTGACTATCTCCCGACTTAAACTCTAAAGATATATTAATATCTCTTACATCAATAACAGTCAATTATTAATTATTACCTGTAACGGTCGTCGGTGGAAGAAGGTGAGGACCAATGCGCAGGGTGGTAAGTGTTCATCTTTTTTTAATAAAGTAATTGAACACTGAACAAAACAAAACGACAAATACTAAAACAAAGACCTAACAAAAGAACTAAGGTCAGAACGTGACATTACTTCATCAGTCTCATTCTGATCGTCGCATAATTCTTGGATATCTGCAAGAACCTTAACCTAATTGATGATTCAGCAATACACAAATTGTCTTAATTATTTATTTACTAACTAACTAAATTACACAGAAATACATAAACATACACACGAGAGGGAGAGATTAAGAGAGTCAACGTATTGTACATACATTTGGAAGCTACACTCAAAAGAATATGAATACTTTGCACATGAATGACTGCTCATTCGGATAAGATATGCAATGTATTTATTTATGCGTAGATGTCTTTGTCGTCTCTCTGTTGACCTGCCCTTTGTAGTAGAGCTTCTCTGGTCTTGGAGTGTTCGTTTGAGTAGGTACTTCAGATGTACCACATGGTGGTGAGAGGGATATGTTGTTCACCCTCGTGTCTTTTGGTACAAATGTCCTAGACTACTTTACATGCACAGCTGCAGACTGAATGTTCTGGTCTTTTACCTTCTTCACTTGTGTTGAGAGTTTCAGAGCTTCTCACCATTTCAACGTATGGACCACATCCTCACGCTTTTTTGGTCTTGTAGTTTTAACCATTCTTGACATCTGGCTTACACCGTCCATCTGCTTGGTCTTACCATTTTCAGCCGTGTAGCCACCGCTCCATGCTGTGTGGTCTCATATGTTAATTCTTAGCGTGTCCTTTTAAGCACTCGGTTCCATCACACAGACACGCTCTTGTGACCTCATTAGGGCTATCTGTCAGCCATGTTCCAAGCTGATCTGGCACTTTGATCCTCACCAAGGAGAGAGTGTCATGACGAGGCCTACCACTGTTGTGTCATCGGCAAACTTGATGACGGTGTTGAGGTTGTGCCTGCCATGCAGTCATGAGTGAACAGGGATTACAGGAGGGTACTGTTGGAGGAAATTATAGTTGAAATTATTAATTATGTATACATTTCAATCAGGACTGACTAGTCCAAATGCTATTATGTACTGTACATAATGAATTTTCTCTCTTGCTACCATTCCCAATTGTATATAATATAGTCACGAGTTTAGTAACAATGAAGGTCTGTTCCTTTGTACAAATGAATGAACTATCTCCAGACTGTCTAGAATGCTGATTTACAGTGACTGACCTTGGCTTTAGGAGAGGAGGGAAGGCTCGAGAACTATAGGGCCTCTACCGGTGTCATGAAGAGATAGAACATTTAGGAAACGCTGATGTCATTTTTCATTTAACATTTACATTTAAGTCATTTAGCAGACGCTCTTATCCAGAGCGACTTACAAATTGGTGCATTCACCTTATGACATCCAGTGGAACAGTAGTGCATCTAAATCTTTTAAGGGGGAGGGGGGGGTGAGAGGGATTACTTTATCCTATCCTAGGTATTCCTTAAAGAGGTGGGGTTTCAGGTGTCTCCGGAAGGTGGTGATTGACTCCGCTGTCCTGGCGTCGTGAGGGAGTTTGTTCCACCATTGGGGGCCAGAGCAGCGAACAGTTTTGACTGGGCTGAGCGGGAACTGTACTTCCTCAGTGGTAGGGAGGCGAGCAGGCCAGAGGTGGATGAACGCAGTGCCCTTGTTTGGGTGTAGGGCCTGATCAGAGCCTGGAGGTACTGAGGTGCCGTTCCCCTCACAGCTCCGTAGGCAAGCACCATGGTCTTGTAGCGGATGCGAGCTTCAACTGGAAGCCAGTGGAGGGAGCAGAGGAGCGGGGTGACGTGAGAGAACTTGGGAAGGTTGAACACCAGACGGGCTGCGGCGTTCTGGATGAGTTGTAGGGGTTTAATGGCACAGGCAGGGAGCCCAGCCAACAGCGAGTTGCAGTAATCCAGACGGGAGATGACAAGTGCCTGGATTAGGACCTGCGCCGCTTCCTGTGTGAGGCAGGGTCGTACTCTGCGGATGTTGTAGAGCATGAACCTACAGGAACGGGCCACCGCCTTGATGTTAGTTTCAGTTTATAACCTGTGGTAAAATGTGTATGTACCCAGTACTCACTTGAATTAAACGCTGTTACCTGACTTTTAAGACTGGTCTCGATCTATTTCATGCATAATTAATGAATTTACAACTCATTAATGAAATAGAGAGAGTGCGAATTTGGTTTTGGCTACAAAACATATAGGAATTTAGAATTCCTCTAACAGGTACTGAGCACGTACCCCTGAGGGGCACCCGTGTTGAGGATCCGTGTGGCGGATGTGTTGTTACCTACCCCTACCACCTAGGGGCAGTCCGTCCAGGACCAGTTGCAGAGGGAGGTGTTTAGTCCCAGGCTCCTTAGCTTAGTGATTAGCTTTGAGGGCACTATAGAATCGAACGCTGAGCTGTAAGTCAATGAATAGCATTCTCACATTGGTGTTCCTTTTGTCCAGGTGTGAAAGGGCAGTGTTGAGTGCAGTAGAGATTGCATCATCTGTGGATCTGTGGGAGCGGTATGCAAATTGGAGTGGGTCTAGGGTTTCTGGGATGATGGTGTTGATGTGAGCCATAACCATCCTTTCATAGCACTTCATGGCTACAGACATGAGTGCTACGGTCGGTATTAATTTAGGCAGGTTACCTTAGTGTTCTTGGGCACAGGGACTATGGTGGTCTGCTTGAAACATGTTGGTATTAGACTCAGTCAGGGACAGGTTGAAAATGTCAGTGAAGATACACGCCAGTTGGTCAGCGCATACTCGGAGTACACGTCCTGGTAATCCATCTGGCCCTACGGCCTTGTGAATGTTGACCTGTTTTAAAGGTCTTACTCACATCGTCTATGGAAAGCGTGATCGCACAGTCATCTGGAACAGCTAATGCTCTCATGCATGTTTCAGTGTTACTTGGCTTGAAGCCAGCACAGAAGTAATTTAACTCATCTGGTAGGCTTGTCTGTTAGTACTTAACAGTATTTTTTACCTAAGTACTTTACACCACTGCCCCTGCTATATGGTATCTAATTTTTCTCTGTATCAAAGCCTTTTAACTTCTGTATTGCTGGCAGTGTTCTTTAAAAAAGGTAGATCTAGTCAGTCATTTTAACTAAATGATCATTAGGTCTTAGTCACATTTTTTTACTTTTGAATAATGATTTAGTCTTATTGTCAAAATTTCAAAAACAGTGGGCCAATTTGGTCAACTAAATGCTTTTTTTCACTTCAGTCACATGTTAATATTGTCTCAATTACATATAGTAAACATAAATCACTGACTTCCATGTGCACAAAAGTATACTGAACTAAAATATAAACGCAACATGCAAGGAAATCAGTCAATTGAAATAAATAACTTAGGCCCTAATCTATGGATTTCACATGACTGGGAATACATATTGTCACAGACACCTTGAAAAAAAGGTAGGGGCATGGATCAGAAATCCAGTCCGTATCTGGCGTGACCACCATTTGCCTCATACAGCGCGACACATCCCCTTCGCATAGAGTTGATCAGGCTGTTGATTGTGGCCTGTGGAATGTTGTCCCACTCCTCATTGGCAGTGGGAAGTTACTGGATATTGGCGGAACTGGAACACTCTATCATACATATCAATCCAGAGCATCCCAAACATGCTCAATGGGTGGCATGTCTGAGTATGGGGCCGTGCATTATCATGCTGAAACATGAGGTGATGGCGGTGGATGAATGGCACGTCAATGGGCCTCAGGATCTCGTCACAGTGTTTCTGTGCATTCAAATTGTGAAAATGAAATTGTGTTCATTGACCGTAGCTTATGCCAGCCCATAACATAACCCCACCGCCACCATGGGGCACTCTGTTCACAACGTTGACATCAACAAACTGCTCGCACACACAATGCATACACAAGGTCTGCGGTTGTGAGGCTCGGTGGCTGGTTGGACGTACTGCCAAATTCTCTAAAATGACATTGGAGGCGGATTATGGTAGAACAATTAACATTCAGTCCTCTGGCAACAGCTCTGATGGACATTCCTGCAGTCAGCATGCCAATTGCACGCTGCCTCAAAACTTGGAGACATCTGTGGCAAAACTGCTCATTTTAGAGTGGCCTTTTATTGTCCCCAGCAGAATGTGCAGCTGTGTAATGATCATGCTGTTTAATCAGCTTATTGATATGATCAAACCTGTCATGTGGATGGATTATCTTGACAGGAGATATACTCACTAACAGGGGTGTAAACAGATTTGTGCACAGAATTTGAGAGTAAAAAGCTCAATGTGAGTGTGTAAAATATCTGGTATATCTTATTTCAGCTCATGAAACATGGGACCAACAATTTACATGTTGCATTTATATTTTTGTTCAGTGTACACAGCCTTGACCTACCAACATATTTTTCTGCCTAACATTCTATTCTCTTTCTAATTGAAGAAACACAAACAATTAAGAATTATCTGGCCTTGTAAATGACTAATTCCCCTACATAGATATTGCACATTACATTAAAAAAACAAGTAGCACAATCAATAGATGGTGCCGCAAACTATTGGTTGTGTCATTGCCATTGTTATCAACATTCCACAGACGCTGTAGCCACATTGATGTCCAAAAGTAGAACAGGGGCTAATTACTTTTTAGCCTCGTTGATGTAGTAGAGTCACTAAACCTCGAGTCAGAATCGAGTCCGAAGTCTCCTGTGCTCAATTCTGAGTGACCAACGGTCAAGTCACGAGCCCCTATTTTTTTGAATTTTTTAAACCTTTATTTAACTAGGCAAGTCAATTAAGAACAAATTCTTATTTACAATGACGGCATACCCAGGCCAAACCCTAACAACGCTGGGCCAATTGTGCGCTGCCCTATGGGAACTTCCAATCATGGCCAGTTGTTATACAGCCTGGAATCGAACCAGGGTCTGTAGAGACACCTCTAGCACTGAGATACAGTGCCTTAGACCACTGCACCACTTGGGAGCCCTATGGCTGGAGTCTGAGTCCCAGAGCTCGAGTCCTGGTCCAAGTGCTCAAGTCTGAGTCACTGGGTCCACATTAATTCAAAGTAAGGTTATTTACCCAGCCAGATATAGTGTAGTGGCAAGAGGAATTTTGTCAATAAATTGTTTGCTATAATTTTTCCTTGCTTTCTGTGCCACCAAATGTTTGCATATAAGCTCCTGGTAATGTTACCAGAGCCACGTTCAGTTGCAAAATGTTGCAGATAGAAATTCCACGAATAGAGTCATCGTTATTCCTTATTCAAAATGTCAGAGAGGCATGTTTGTTCTACATAGCATATTTCTATCTGAACATTCCAAGACATTGCGTCTTGCTGAATGCATCCGAGGTTTAGCTATAGCTAGCTCATGAGGTAACAGGACTGTAACATGACTTATGAATGTAAAATGCGACCCACAAATGCACAATAGAAAGAAAAAACGTATTAGCTGGTATTATGTGTAGTTTCTGTTGAATGGTAATCTATATACTCTTTTATATAATCTTTTTTATATTCTCAAGGGAGAGAAAAACATAGCTAGACTGTTGTTTTACTATTACATCCAATGCTGCTATCGTTTTTAATTTTGTAAAGCAGCTTGTGTTTCTTAACCAGGCAAAGGGTAGCTAACTAGAAGGCTGGTGGTGACTGCTTAGCTACGGGGAAGCAAGACAGTCGCCTGCTCAATGTGTATAATCAAAGGCGGAGCCGAAGTGAAGCCTGTCTGCCCACACTCATCCCTTCCTCACCTGGAGCTCACCAGCTGATGTAGGCTGTGTGTGCTGGGTATGATGTGTCCTTCCCACTAATGAATAGAACTGCTCTGCATATCTGTGCTGCTAATATTCATTGTGCTCATCATTGAAAAGCATTCAATCTCTCCAAAAACTCTTGTCCAGTCCACTTAGTAGTCAGATTTTACTCACAGAGAATTGTCTCGTTTTAGTCAACTGAAATGAAAAATAATTTTTGTTTAGTCAGTTATAGTCTCGTCAATTGCCACTGAAAAATAGGTGTTTGACGAATATTTTATTCACTTTTTTTGTTGAATAAATGAACACTGATTGCTGGGCCAATGTGCTGAACGATATTGCACTGAACTTATGGCCTGTAACAGCCCTCTGCTTTGGGGTCGCAACCTTCAGTACGGTGGTTGGCCATGAAATGTTGGAGTTGGAATTCCAAGTCTTATTGTGTTACTGCCACCCTATACTGAGGGGGCATACAGTCACAGAAGACAACCATCTCCAACACTATTTGGGGTTATCATTTCACTCTCTCCCTCGCTTTTGCTCCTGCAGTGTGGAAACGGCAAACGTCTGACACAGTCGCTCTCTCTCGGAGTGTCTGTCACTCTCCCTGAATCCACCCAGAATACGAGAGGGGGAGAAAAATATAATTTGAAATGAAGGGGCCCATATCTGACAGGCTCTGTGAGTGACAGGCTCAAATGAAAAGCAATATGAGGGATATAGTAGCAATGAATTGCAGATACAGTGACTCCACAGTGCTGTTCTAAGAGTAATAGGGGAGGGAGCATGGTAGGGAATACTGTATAACGAGGAAAAAACATGGAATAACGGGAGAGTGTCGTAAAAGAGAGGGACAGAGAAAGATGATGCAAAACAGAAGAAGTAAGGACAGAAAGGTGGGAGGAAGGAAAGAGAGGAGGGAGGAAGGAAAGAGATTAGAGGTTCCTCTCACCCCACAAACTTGGTTGACAAACATTGTTATCTAGGCCTAATTGACACTTCTTTAGATGCATGTGGTGGGATGTGTGACGACATTTGGTGTGAGCTCCTATGCTGGTGGTGCCAGGTATAGAGACATGAGGAATGCATTGGAAATTGCTCTTGGAACCGCCTTGGAACTGCCCCAGACCATGACTGTCCATTGTGTGGCCAAGTGTAAACCCATCCCGTTCTCTCTCTCCCTCTATCTACCTCCCTCTCTCTGGCCCAGCTGTGTGAGGTCATTAAATCAAGCAGGGCAACCAGGCAGAACAATGGGAAAGAGGTTGAGAAGGAGAGAGGAGGGCTCAGAAGATGGGTGTGCTCAGCCAATCGTATTACAGGTTGCCCATCTAAACCTGCAGGGCCACCTGTAATACGATTTGCTGAGTAGACCCATCTTCCCGAGCCTTCCTCTCTCTTTCTCAACCTCTCTCCATCCCTCTCTTCCTCTGTTTTTCCTGGCTGCTCTGGCTGCTCTTGGAAGTCACCCTTTCTGAGAGAGAGGATGGTGGAGTATAGTGTTTCATCCCAAATGGCACCCTTTTCCCTTTATTGTGCTCTGTTCCCTTTTATAGTGCACTACTTTTAAAAGTAGTGGAGTATAAAGGGAACAGAGTCCTGGTCAAAATAGGGATGCATCCAAATCCACGTGCCCTCAAATAGAAGCAGGTTGAAAGCCTTCATGGCACACTCTCTAGAAGTAATTGTCTATGTCAAGTAGTCCACCTAGTCTATGATCCAAATAGATTGACCTTTTGCCTAGATATAGACTATAGATATACACTGAGTGTACAACACATTGAGAACACCTTCCTTATACTGAGTTGCAATCCCCCCATAAATTGGCTATTTTTATCTGTTGATTGTGAGACTGATATAGACTGCACACTACACAGCTACATGCACTTGATCGAATAGACCGGGGAGGCCCTAATAGAAAGAGACAAAGGTTGTGTCCACAAAGGCACCCTATTTCTTATTTAGTGCATTACCTTTCTCCATGGGCCCTAGTCAAAAGTAGTGCACTACATAAGGAATTAGGGTGCCTTTAGGGATACGTACAAATAGATTAATTAATTTGCTGCACTCTGACACAGTTGTGTTTATGTTGTCTGATATACACACACAGCCCTCTGGCAGGTATTTTAAGTGCTGTGTTTAGATGTACAGTATTGGTGTTGTGTTAATTGAAGTAAGGCAGAGGGTTATGGAGAGCAGAGCAATTTAGTAATGACATCAATAATGATGTTTGGTATACTTCGCACAACAAGCATGTCAAGGGGAACCTTGTTGAGTGGGTCTATATTTTCTTGTCTCTGCTTTGTGTAAATAATCGCTATCATGGGCCTTTACGAATGAGAAAAAGTTAGTTTTTTGTGAAATGGTAGACAAACAAAAGTACTCCCCACTGAGCAGACGTCAGTTCAACGTTTAGTTTTACATTTGTTTCAGTTGTCAACAAATGTGAAATCAACAACAAATGTCATTTGATTTAGGTGCCTATAAACTCTGCATGCTTTTTCATGTTGCATGTTGTGGTGGTAGTACAATGTACGTTGTCGTGGTAGTACAAAGTACGTTGTGGTGGTAGTACAACGTAACATACTATATCATCGCATGACTTCAAGTATACTGCGACATGATGGGGCCATACTTGCGAACATCAAAAAAAGTTTAAGTTTAAGCATCAGCCAATTAAACATCTTGACGTGTTGCAGGTGATCAAAGGCTACATCTCCCTGGGCACAAACTGGTTAAATCAATCTGTCAATGTATTGTGACGTGGAATCTATGTGTAAAATACATTTGACTTTGGAAAGTAATCAATGTAAACTATTGTTTTGAGTGTAAAATTTCAACCACAGAATTATGTCAACATGGTAACCAATTTTGAACATGTACAAATTCAACATATTTTATACAAGGTTTGTCTCTTTTGAAACAACGTCAGATTTTCAAATGTAAAATACACGATAAGAATACAATACGGGGATGCAATACAGGGATAGCGTTTTGAATCCAAAAATGGTGACCTATGTCATTTGTGTAGATCCGATGAGAAAAGTTTGGGCGAGAGGGGTTGGGGCTTTGGATGACTGCTGGCTGTATGCGAACGAGTGATGCGCGTTTGGACCAATACTGGCTGTAGCCAAGGCTCAGGCAATCTTTCACATAACAACAGAATGCAGCACGCGACTGAAGAGAGAACAGACAACCAATTTGCTAGTTACATCATCAGCGCTCACTCTGGAAAGACAACGGGAGAGTGGAAGAGCAGTTAACTTACAGCAGTGCCCCCTCTGAACAATGACGAAGAGGTAGGTGAAAAGCCTGACCAGGGAGACAGGGGTGAAAAGGTGATGAAGTGTACTTCATGAGCTGTAACTTGAAAAACAACTGGCATTTGGAAAGTCTGAGGTGAGGGAGAAAGTGTGGAGGACCAAGCATTGTTAAGTATCTCACTCAACACTCCACTCTACTCAGCAAATTGGATGCAGTCTATCACAGTGCCATCTTTATGTCATCAAAGCCCCATATACTACCCACCACTGTGACCTGTATGCTCTCATTGGCTGGCCCTCGCTTCATATTCGTCGCCAAACCCACCGGTTCCAGGTCATCTATCAATCTTTGCTAGGTAAAGCCCCGCCCTATCTCAGCTCACTGGTCACCATAGCAGCACTCACTCGTAGCACGTGCTCCAGCAGGTATATTTCACTGGTCACCCCCAAAGCCAATTCCTCTTTGGCTGCCTTTCCTTCCAGTTCTCTGCTGCCGATGACTGGAACAAATTTCAAAAATCACTGAAGCTGGAGACCCATATCTCCCTCACTAATTTTAAGCACCAGCTGTCAGAGCAGCTCACAGATCACTGCACCTGTAAATAGCCCATACAACTACCTCATCCCCATACTGTTATTTTTTTGCTCCTTTGTGCTCCTGTACCTTTACTTGCACATTCATCTTCTGCACATCTATCACTCCAGTGTTTAATTGCTAAATTGTAATTATTTCGCCACTATGGCCTATTTATTGCCTTACCTCCCTTATCTTACCTCATTTGCACACACTGTATATATACTTTTTTCTCTCTATTGTGTTATTGACTGTATGTTTGTTTACTCCATGTGTAACACTGTGTTGTTGTTTGTGTCGCACTGCTTTGCTTTATCTTGGCCAGGTCACAGTTGTAAATGAGAACTTGTGAAAAAATGTAATCTTGCTAGCTGGATCAAATGATCTGTTATATAGCCAGAGAAATGATGAGCATTAGCCAACTTAACTGATCAAATAATTGAGTTTATGGTGTGAAAATTAGCTGGCTAATAAAGTCAGACAGCTAACGTTACAACATCAGATGAGCTAACGTCAGTAACCTAACTAGTTCGCTATAGTATTAACTGGTAACGTTATACGACTCTTTGCCGTTCCTCAAGTTATTAACGCGTTATTTGCTTATGGGACCCTGGCAATCTGTGTGAAATGTTAGCTAACGAACTATCTGTGAACTAATGTTTTCCCTCTACAGTATGTGGTTAATTTTCAGATTGAGAGAATTAGGTGAAAATGAGGCATTGCTTGTGAAATCAGTGTAGCTGGTGCTTGGACTGGCTTAAGCTGGATGCCACTATAGAGGTGAAACGAACACCACACACTTTCCCTCGTTCTAACTTTTTTCAATACAGTGAATAAAAAGAGGTATGCCAGGGGTACTCTCTGCCTCAATTATGCCAACAAAGGGTATCATGCTCTGCTGGCACATTGTAGAACAGATGTCCACAGGCAGAACGTGTACAATTGTCACGACTTCGGCCGAAGTCAGCTCCTCTCCTTGTTCGTGCGGCATTCAGCGGTCGACGTCACCGGCTTTCTAGCCATCGCTGCTCCATTTTTCATGTATCCATTTGTTTTGTCTTGTTCCCTGCACACCTGGTTTTCATTCCCCAATCAATCTACATGTATTTATTCCTCTGTTCCCCATCATGTCTTTGTGTAAGACTGTTTGTGTTGTGTGTATTGTTGACGCGCAAGACTGGATTTTTTTTTTCATGTTATTTTTCGCAAAGATGTTTATTGTGAAACATAATCCTTGTGACTGTTTTGCGTGTTTTGCACTTAAATAAATAAATAAAGTGTGCGCCTGTTCACAAATCTCTGCTCTCCTGCACCTGACTTTGCCACCAGTACGCAAACATTTGACAGAATTGTACACCTACCATGGAGTCAGCAGGAGCAGGTACCCTGGTCAGAGGAGTCGAGGAGCGCGTCCAGGAACACGCGGCAATGCTACATCATCTCAGTGCCTTGATGGATTGCGTTGTCCAGACCATGGACCGCTGGGAAAGACAGGAAGTCTCTCCAGCGCCTCGACCAGTGCAACCGGGGTTACCTCTACCCGTCCCGTCCGGATCCAGGTCCAGTGGGATGCGTCTCTCCCTTCCCAGGGAGACTGATGGGACGGCCGCACAGTGCCAGGGGTTCCTTTTACACCTGGACCTATACCTGGCTCACCCAGCTCCCTCAGGAAGGGAGAGAGTATCCGCCCTCGTCTCATGCCTCTCGGGGAGAGCTCTGGAGTGGGCAAACGCCGTGTGGAGAGAGGAAGACGCGGCTTTGGACCATTTCGAGGAGTTCATCTGCCGCTTCCGGGCCATCTTTGACCATCCGCCCGAAGGTAGAGCAGTGGGAGCAGGATGGAACGACAGGGCCTTGATCGACCACTATCGATGCAGCCTGCGTGAGGACGTCCGACGGGATTTGGCCTGCAGGGATGCCACCATCACCTTTGACCAACTGGTGGATCTGTCCATCTGGTTGGATAACCTGCTGGTCATCCATGGATGTCCTGAGGGGGCTCCCCATCTCCCAGCACTCCCGCTCCGATGCCCATGGAGTTGAGAGGGGCTGCGCGTAGGGAGGCAGGAGGAGGGGCCTACACGTGCAAAATCTGTGGCCGCAGAGGCCACACTGCCGGTCGGTGCCGGGTTGGTCCCTCTGGGAGTCGAGGCAGCAGCAGAGCACTCTGGCGTCACCCCAGGTGAGTCTGTAACACTCTCATCCAGAGTCCTCTGTTGTCCACCTGTTTGTACTGGTTTGTTTCCCTGAGTTCTCCCCGCATTCCCAGCATAAGGAGCTCGTCGATTCAGGCGCAGCTGGGAATTTTATCGACAGTGCGTTAGCTCTTAGTTTAGGGGTCCCCATTATTCCTGTGGATAGACCTTTCCCGGTTCACGAACTGGATAGTCAACCATTAGGGTCCAGGCTAATCAGGGAAGCCACCATCTCCCTGGCCATGGAGACGCAGGGGGGTCACGAGGAGAGAATCAGTTTATTTCTCATTGACTCTCCTGCGTTTCCCGTGGTACTAGGCCTTCCCTGGCTGGCTTGTCATAACCCCATCATTTCCTGGCTACAGATGGCTCTCACGGGGTGGTCGCGAGAGTGCTCGGGGAGGTGTGTAGGGGTTTCCGTTGGTGCTACCATGGTGGAAAGTCCAGACCAGGTCTCCACCTTGCGCATTCCCCCCGACTATGCCGATTTGGCTCTCGCCTTCTGTAAAAAGAAGGCGACTCAATTACCACCCCATCGATGGGGGGATTGTGCGATAAATCTCCTGGTAGACGCTGCACTTCCCAGGAGTCACGTGTATCCCCTGTCGTAAGCGGAGACTGTAGCTATGGAGACATATGTCTCCGAATCCCTGCGTCAGGGGTACATTCACTCCTCCACTTCACCCGCCTCCTCAAGTTTCTTTTTTGTGAAGAAGAAGGATGGAGATGCGCACTTGCATTGATTGTAGAGGTCTAAATCAGATAACGGTGAAGTACAGTTACCCGCTACCTGTTATCGCCACGGCGATTGAGTCAATGCACGGGGTGTGCTTCTTCACTAAACTGGATCTCAGGGGTGTGTACAATCTGGTGCGTATCCGGGAGAGAGACGAGTGGAAGACTGCGTTTAGTACCACCTCAGGGCATTATGAGTACCTCGTCGTGCCGTACGTGTTGATGAATTCTCCATCAGTCTTCCAATCCTTCGAAGACTAGATTTTCAGGGACCTGCACGGGCAGGGTTTAGTGGCGTATATCGATGACATTCTGATATACTCCGCTACACTCACCGAGCATGTGTCCTTGGTGTGCAAAGTACTTGGACGACTGTTGGAGCGTGACCTGTACGTCAAAGCTGAGAAATGCCTGTTCTTTCAGCAGGCTGTCTCCTTACTAGGGTATCGCATTTCCACGTCAGGGGTGGAGATGGAGAGAGACCGCATTGCAGCCATACGTAATTGGCCGACTCCCACCACGGTAAAGGAGGTGCAGCAATTTGATTGGTTTGCTAATTACTACCGGAGATTTATCCGGGGTTTTGGCCAGGTGGCTGCTCCCATTACCTCACTGCTGAAGGGGGGTCCTGTATGTCTGCAGTGGTCGGTTGAGGCGGACTGGGCTTTTGGGCACCGAAGAGCTCTGTTTACCTTGGCTCCCGTGCTGGCCCATCCTGATCCCTCTTTGGCATTCATAGTGGAGGTGGACGCGTCCGAGGCTGGGATCGGAGCTGTGTTCTCTCAGCGCTCGGGCACGCCACCGAATCTCCGCCCCTGTGCTTTCTTCTCGAAGAGGCTCAGCAGAACTATGAGGTGGGGGACTGGGAGCTGTTGGCTGTGGTTAAGGCTTTGAAGGCGTGGAGACATTGGCTTCAGGGGGTTAACACCCTTTCGTCATCTGGACTGACCACCGCAACCTGGAGTACATCCGGGCAGCTAGGAGACTGAATCCTCGTCAGGCAAGGTGGGCCATGTTCTTTACCCGTTTTGTGTTTACCCTGTACTACAGACCAGGTTCCCAGAATGTGAAGGCAGACGCACTGTCCCGGCTGTATGACACAGAGGAGCGGCCCATGGATCAGACTCCCATTCTCCCGGCCTCCTGCCTGGTAGTGCCGGTCTTGTGGGAGCTGGACGCGGACATTGAGCAGGCATTGCATACAGAGCCCGCTCCGCTCCAGTGTCCCGTCGGGCGTCAGTACGTTCCGTCTGCTGTCCATGACCAGTTGATCTATAGGGCCCGCACATCACCCTCCTCTGGTCATCCGGGGATCGGTCAGACGGTGCGCTGTCTGACTGGGATGTACTGGTGGCCCACCTTGGCTCAGGACGTGAGGGTTTATGTTTCCTCCTGCTCGGTGTGTGCTCAGTGTAAGGATCCTAGACACCTGCCCAGAGGTAAGCTACATCCCTTACCCGTTCCACAACGGCCTTGGTCACGTAACACCACGATCCTGGTCGTTGTGGATCATTTTTCTAAGTCCTGTCATCTCCTCCCTCTGCCCGTTCTCCCTACGGCCCAATCTCAATGCTGTGCGTTACAGGGAAGACATCCTCCTCCCTCATGTGGTACCCTTCCTGCAGGCTCATCCTGACATGACCCTCCAGCATGACAATGCCACCAACCATACTGCTCGTTCTGTGCGTGATTTCCTGCAAGACAGGAATGTCAGTGTTCTGCCATGGCCAGCGAAGAGTCCGGATCTCAATCCCCTTGAGCATGTCTGGTACCTGTTGGATCGGAGGGTGAAGGATAGGGCTATTCCCCCTCAGAAATGTCCGGTAACTTGCAGGTGCCTTGGTGGAAGAGTGGTGCAACATCTCACAGCAAGAACTGGCACATCGGGTGCAGTCCATGAGGAGTAGATGCACTGCAGTACTTAACCTCTTCAGTCGACCCTCTACTTTTTTGAACATTCTGTTAAAAATCGCGCAACATTTCAGCGCCCTGCTACTCATGCCAGGAATATAGTATATGCATTTGCTTAGTCTGTGTGTATAGAAAACACTCAGACGTTTAAAAAACTGGTTAAATCACTGCTGTGGCTTTACCAGAACGGCATTTACATCGAAAAGCACAGGAAAAACTGATCACTGAAAATGGGGAAAATATATCCATGCGCTACTTGAACCCATTGATAAACGTGAACCACAATTAATTGACTGAGGTTGCAGTACCTACAGCTTCCACAGGGTGTCTAGAGTCTTGTCATTTCCCATTGAGTTTTTTCTTGGTCAAACACATACAGGACACCGTATCTAATCCGGTCTAGGACCGGATATTTTCGTTGAGTTTCTAGCCGGACATTTTTCCAGACGGACAGCTAATGATCTTTACATCGCCTCCTGATGAATTTTATCGCTTATTAACGTTTACTAATACCTAAAGTTGCATTACAAACCTATTTCGAAGTGTTTTGTGAAAGTTTATCGTCGACTTTTTGAATTTAAAAAAATGACGTTACGTTTTGAAACTATGTTTTTTTCGTTTATCACACAGTCTACATATAACGATATCTAGGCTTTATATGGACCGATTTAATTGAAATAAAGACCCAAATAGTGTTTATGGGACATCTAGGAGTGCCAACAAAGAAGATGGTGAAAGGTAATGAATGTTTTCTATTTTATTGTGCGGTTTGTGTAACGCCGAAATGCTAATTATTTTGTTTACGTCCCCTGTGGGTCTTTTGGGGTGTTGCATGCTATCAGATAATAGCTTCTCATGCTTTCGCCGAAAAGCATTTTAAAAATCTGACTTGTTGCCTGGATTCACAACGAGTGTAGCTTTAATTCGATACCCTGCATGTGTATTTTAATGAACTTTTGAGTTTTAACTAATACTATTAGCATTTAGCGTAGCGCATTTGCATTTCCAGAGCTCTAGTTGGGACGCAAGCGTCCCGGGTAGAAGCAACAGGTTAATGCAGCTGGTGGCCACACCAGATTCTGACTGTTAGTTTTGATTTCCACTCCCAATTTGTTCAGGGACATTATTATTCAATGTATTTTAGTCACATGTCTGTGGAACATGTTCAGTTTATGTCTCAGTTGTTGAATCGTGTTATGCTCATACAAATATTTACACATTTTAAGTTTGCTGAAAATAAACATAGTTGACAGTGACTTTTTTTGCTGAGTTTAGATCCTGGATGGCAGGAAGCTTTGCCCCAGTGATGTATTGGGCCATACTCACCACCCTCTGCAGCGGCTTACGTTCTGATACTGAGCAGTTGCCGTTCCAGGCAGGGATGCAACCGGTCAGGATGCTCTCGATGGTGCAGCTTTAGAACTTTTTGAGGACCTGGAGTCCTATGCCAAATAGTTTCAGTCTCCTGAGGGGGAAAAGGTGTTCTGACTTTATACACTGCTTTCTTTGAGAGAGGTAATTAGCAAACCAGGCCAAAGACCCCTCAGAGACAACAATACTCCTTAGTCGGCCCACAAGAATGGCATGGTCTACCATATCAAAGCTTTGGACAAGTCAATAAAAAATAGCAGCACAACATTGCTTAGAATCAAGGGCAATGGTGACATCATTTCGGACCTTTAAGGTTGTAGTGACGCATGCATAACCTGAGTGGAAACCAGATTGCATGCCAGAGAGAATACTATGTAAAATGGCGCATATTTGCAAACAGCAGCTGGTGCATAAAATCTAAGGAAGTCTCTCGATTTTGCTCGCCTGAAGTAGAGTATATTGTGATAAATTGCAGACCACACTACTTGCCTAGAGGTTTCAGCTATACTTTTCGTGACTGTTTATTTACCACCACAGACAGACGCTGGCACTAAGACCGCACTCAGTCAGCTGTATAAGGAAATAAGCAAACATTAAACCACACACCCAGAGGCGGCGCTCCTAGTGGCCGGAGACTTTAATGCAAGGAGACTTAAATCAGTTCTACCAAATTTTCATCAACATGTTAAATGTGCAACCAGAGGGAAAAAAATTCTAGATCACCTGTACTCCACACACAGAGACGCGCACTAAACTCTCCCTCGCCCTCCATTTGGTAGATCCGACCACAACTCTGTCCTCCTGATTCCTCCTTACAAGCAAAAAGCAGGAAGAACTAGTGACTCGGTCTATAAAAAAGTGGTCAGATGAAGCAGATACTAACCTACAGGACTGTTTTGCTATCACAGACTGGAACATGTTCCGGGATTCTGCCGATGGCATTGAGTACACCACATCAGTCACTGGCTTTGTCAATAAGTGCATCGAGGACGTCGTCCCCACAGTGACTGTACGTGCATACCTCAACCAGAAGCCATGGATTACATTTGCACTGAGCTAAAGGGTAGAGCTGCCGCTTTCAAGGTGCGGGACTCTAACCCGGAAGCTTACAAGAAATCCTGCTATGCCCTGCGATGAACTATCAAACAGGCAAAGCTTCAATACAGCGCTAAGATTGAATCATAGCACACCGGCTCCGACGCTTGTCTTATTTGGCAGGGCTTGCAAACTATTACAGACTACAAGGGGAAGCACAGCCGTGAGCTGCATGAGAGCATCAGCTGGTCTGGACGACTGTGTGATCACGCTCTCCGTAGCCGACGTGAGTAAGACCTTTAAACAGGTCAACATTCACAAGGCTGCAGGGCCAGATGGATTAGCAGTACGTGAACTGGCAGGTGTCTTCACTGACATTTTCAAAATGTCCCTGATTGAGTCTGTAATACCAACATGTTTCAAGCAGACCACCATAGTCCCTGTGCCCAAGGACACATAGGCAACCTGCCTAAATGACTACAGAGCCATGGCACTCAAATCTGTAGCCATGAAGTTCTTTGAAAGGATGGTAATTATCCGAGAAACCCTAGACCCACTCCAATTTGCACACCGCCCAAACAGATCCAAAGATGATGCAATCTCTTTTGCCCTCCACACTGCCCTTTCCCACCTGGACAAAATAAACACTTATGTAAGAATGCTATTTAATTGACTACAGCTCAGCATTCAACACCATAGTACCCTCAAAGCTCATCACTAAGCTAAGGAACCTGGGACTAAACTCCTCCTTCTGCAACTGGATCCTGGACTTCCTGACGGGCCGCCCCCAGGTGGAGAGGGAAGGTAGCAACACATCTGCCACGCTGATCCTCAACACTGGAGCTCCCCAGGGGTGCGTTCTCAGTCCCCTCCTGTACTCCCTGTTCACCCACGACTGCATGGCCAGGAATGACTCTTACACCATCATTACGTTTGCAGACGTCACCGACAATGACGAGAGCCTATAGGGAGGAGGTCAGAGACCTGGCCGGGTGGTGCTAGAATAACAATCTGTCCCTCAACGTAACCAAGACTAAGGAGATGATTGTGGACTACAGGAAAAAGAGGACCAAGCACGCCCCCATTCTCTTCAACGGGGCTGAGGTGGAGCAGGTTGAGAGCTTCAAGTTCCTTGGTGTCCACATCAACAATTAACTAGAATTTTCCAAACACACCAAGACAGTCGTGAAGAGGGTACGACAAAGCCTATTCCCCCTAAGAAACTAAAAATATTTGGCATGGGTCCTGAGATCATTAAAAGGTTCTACAGCTGCAACACCGATAGCATGGTTGCAATCACTACCTGGTACGGCAATTGCTCGACCTCTGACCGCAAGGCACTACAGAGGGTAGTGCGTATGGCCCAGTACATCATTGAGTCTAAGCTGCCTGTCATCCAGGACCTCTACACCAGGCGGTGTCAGAGGAAGGCCCTAAAAACTGTCAAAGACCCCAGCCACCCCAGTCATAGATTGTTCTCTCTACTACCGCATGGCAAGCGGTACCGGAGTGCAAAGTCTAGGGTAAAAAGGCTTCTCAACAGTTTTTACCCCCAAGCCATAAGACTCCTGAACAGGTAATCAAATGGCTACCCGGACTATTTCCATTGTGTGCCCCCTCCAACCCCTCTTTTTTATGCTGCTTCTACTTTCTGTTTATCGTATAAGCATAGTCACTAACTATACATTCATGTGCATATTACCTCAATTGGGCCGACCAAGCAGTGCTCCCACACATTGGCTAACCGGGCTATCTGCATTGTGTCCCGCTCACCACCCTCCAACCCCTCTTTATGCTACTCCTACTCTCTATTCATCATATATGCATAGTCACTTTAACCTCTTACAGCTCCCCCCTACTTTGTTCAATTTCCGCCTGAAGACATACCCAAGTCTAACAGCCTGTAGCTCAGGCACAGAACCAAGGATATGCATATTCTTGGTACCATTTGAAAGAAAACACTCTGAAGTGTGTGTACATGTGAATTGAATGTAGGAGAATATTTACATTTACATTTAAGTCATTTAGCAGACGCTCTTATCCAGAGCGACTTACAAATTGGTGCGTTCACCTTAAGACATCCAGTGGAACAGCCACTTTACAATAGTGCATCTAAATCTTTTAAGGGGGGGGGGTGAGAAGGATTACTTTATCCTATCCTAGGTATTCCTGAAAGAGGTGGGGTTTCAGGTGTCTCCGGAAGGTGGTGATTGACTCCGCTGTCGTGAGGGAGTTTGTTCCACCATTGGGGGGCCAGAGCAGCGAACAGTTTTGGCTGGGCTGCGCGGGAACTGTACTTCCTCAGTGGTAGGGAGGCGAGCAGGCCAGAGGTGGATGAACGCAGTGCCCTTGTTTGGGTGTAGGGCCTGATCAGAGCCTGGAGGTACTGAGGTGCCGTTCCCCTCACAGCTCCGTAGGCAAGCACCATGGTCTTGTAGCGGATGCGAGCTTCAACTGGAAGCCAGTGGAGAGAGCGGAGGAGCGGGGTGACGTGAGAGAACTTGGGAAGGTTGAACACCAGACGGGCTGCGGCGTTCTGGATGAGTTGTAGGGGTTTTATGGCACAGGCAGGGAGCCCAGCCAACAGCGAGTTGCAGTAATCCAGACGGGAGATGACAAGTGCCTGGATTAGGACCTGCGCTGCTTCCTGTGTGAGGCAGGGTCGTACTCTGCGGATGTTGTAGAGCATGAACCTACAAGAACGGGCCACCGCCTTGATGTTAGTTGAGAACGACAGGGTGTTGTCCAGGATCACGCCAAGGTTCTTAGCGCTCTGGGAGGAGGACACAATGGAGTTGTCAACCGTGATGGCGAGATCATGGAACGGGCAGTCCTTCCCCGGGAGGAAGAGCAGCTCCGTCTTGCCGAGGTTCAGCTTGAGGTGGTGATCCGTCATCCACACTGATATGTCTGCCAGACATGCAGAGATGCGATTCGCCACCTGGTCATCAGAAGGGGGAAAGGAGAAGATTAATTGTGTGTCGTCTGCATAGCAATGATAGGAGAGACCATGTGAGGTTATGACAGAGCCAAGTGACTTGGTGTATAGCGAGAATAGGAGAGTGCCTAGAACAGAGCCCTGGGGGACGCCAGTGGTGAGAGTGCGTGGTGAGGAGACAGATTCTCGCCACGCCACCTGAGAGGAGCGACCTGTCAGGTAGGACGCAATCCAAGCGTGGGCCTTATTAATATAACACACTAGATCTGGTTTAGATAAAACAATGAAGAAAAACATACATTTTTTTTTGTATCATCTTTAAAATGAACAAGATAAAACAAACATTCAGGTAGGATAATGGGGACAATTTCATGGGTGATGATGGGGACGATTTCTGTAAGAGGGCAACAGTACTTGTGCAAAGTTTCAGAATGATAACTTCCAAAATGAGTGTGCTACATGACATTTATCATGAAGTCACCCAGGTGTCCCACACAAGTAGCCCAAATGTGGCCAAATTGGTGAAGGTATACATTTTGAAACAAATAACTATACACAAAATACCAAAATGGTATTCTAACACACCCCCTCCAAAAAAAAAGAAAAGAAAAAAGAAGGGCAACAACATAATTATTGATTTAAAAATATATGAAAAAAAAAATATATATACATTTACAAAATAACATGGGTAACTATTTACACACTTTAAATATTTGGAAGACCCTCAGTCCCCTATCAAATCAAATCTATTGATATAGCCCCAGCCTAAAACCCCAAACAGCAAGCAATGCAGGTGTAGAAGCACGGTGGCTAGGAAAAACTCCCTAGAGAGGCAAAAACCTAGGAAGAAACCTAGAGAGGAACCAGGCTATGGGGGGTGGCCAGTCCTCTTCTGGCTGTGCTGGGTGGAGATCACAGTGGTTGTAGAGGGAGCAACAGGACAGCACCTCAAGAGTAAAATGAACAGTTTAGGGTTCCATAGCCGCAGGCAGAACAGTTGAAACTGGAACAGCGGCAAGGCCAGGTGGACTGGGGACAGCAAGGAGTCATCATGCCAGGTAGTCCTGACGCATGATCCTAGGGCTCAGGTCCTCAGAGAGAGGGAAAGACAGAATTAGAGAGAGCAAACTTAAATTCATATAGGACACCGGATAAGACTCCCATTCGGAGTCAGTGTCACTGTGAAAGAAAATGTTCAGTTAGAATAGTTTCACATATGAGCCCTGTATCAACAGGTATAATAAACAGATATATATAGAGAGTTGAAGGTTGAATATATTAGGTTGAATATATTATTATATTATCATTACCTGCTAGATCTACTGTCTCTTTTATATGACATTTCAGCTATATCTACTGTCTCTATTATATTATGACAGACCAGCTAGATCTACTGTCTTTATTATATTACTGTCTTTATTATATTACTGTCTTTATTATATTACAACAGACCAGCTGTATCTACGGTCTCCATTTCACTTTGGCCATTGATGTGGTCCTGCCCTCTCCTCAACAGCCTCAAATAGGCTATTTCATGTGGGGTGGGGCGGCAGACACACGCATCTCACATTTCATGATATTACATGTTTATATATTGCTTCTAAAATTTAACAAAAATCACAAATATTATTTTATATGATTAATTTCAAACAAGGGCATTAAGCATGATAAAGAACTTACCAGTCCAAAACTGTAGTCCAAACGATGTCCTCTCCCGTTCAAAAAATATTCCTCCACAATCGCTAAATGAAGCGTCCTCCTACCATCTCTGTCTCACCTTCCCAATCAATTTATTCTAAAATTGTGTGTACATCTGTATATCTAGACTTAGATTTAGCTTTCCCTGACTTAGTCGCCATAATGATTGATATATAAACAGCTGAATCTGCGCGTTCACCAAACAATGCAGTGCGTAATATGTGCTTCTCCTTCCGGTATGAAACTTCAATAGCGCATGACTATCGTTATGCTGGAGTTTACTACATGGGTTGGTCTTACAACACATAAACATGGCGTATTGCCGTTTAGCTCAGCTCATTGGCTATCTACCCAGCTAGATTTCAAGACGATCAGTGGTCATTGGGTTAAAAGACATCCAATCAACGAAACAGCGGGCAAATCATTGGTGCACAATGATGTCATGACTTGTTGTCTTCAAATCGATTTTTTTCAGTCAATACGTCCTGCGAAATGGCCCATCAGGTTTGATTGTGTTACAAACAAACCAGTTGATTGCAGTGAAACCAAACATGACTGGAAAAGTCACGTTCTGTGTGGGACGGAATTCACGACACAAGCGGTTCACAAAATGTTTCGTGTTAGGCTATAAAAACAGATTGTATCAAACAAAAGATCATTCATTGTGTAACATTGAGCATTGGAATTGCAAACAGACGAAGATCGTCAAAGGTAAACAATTTATTTTAATGCAGTTTGTGACTGTTACTCCTGTGCTGGTTAATTTTTACATTTTTTATGGGGCTCTATGCTCAGATAATCGCATCGTATTCTTTCGCAGTAAATCCTTTTTTAAATCTGACAACGCAGTTGGATTAGCAAGATTCTAGGCTTTCGAAACATGTGAGACACTTGTATTTTCATGGCTGAGAAATCGACCGGAAATTGCGGTCACTACAACGCCGAAAATATTCCAAATTAGCTCCATAATATCGACAGAAACATGGCAAACGTTGTTTATAATCAATCCTCAAGGTGTTCTTCAAATATCTATTCGATAATATATAAACCGGGACAGATTTTTCAGAATAAAATCCTGAAACTATGTATTGTGACACTAGACACATTAGGGAATCCATAGAAAAAGGAATATGGTTGATATCTCATTCACTGCTCAATAGGGACGCAGTGCTTTCTAAATAAGAGTCCCTTCCTGATTGGATTTTTCTCAGGCTTTCGCCTGCAATATCAGTTCTGTTATACTCAGACAATATTTTTACAGTTTTGGAAACTTTTAGTGTTTTCTATCCTAAGCTGTCAATTATATGCATATTCTAGCATCTTGTCCTGACAAAATAGCCGTTTACTTTGGGGACGTTATTTTTCCAAAAATGAAAATAGTGCCCCCTAGATTCAAGAGGTTAACGTTTGCTCTAGCGTGAGTTGTTTATTGCACGTGATGTCAGAATGCACTCACTGTTCCAAAATGTTATTGTTACGCAACAGGACGATTAACACTCTACTAATTATCTATAGGCTATGTTAAAACTTGACCATTTCAAATTATTTTTTAACAAGTTTTTAATTACCTAAAATAGTTTGAATTTAGGTGTTTTCCGCCTCCTCATTAATTCACATAGATGTAGCCCATTTCACTGTTGCAGACAATTGATGTTTGAGGCTTTACTGAGCCCGGACAAACTTCCCTCTTCAAGGAGAACCCAAGAACTTCCTCAGTGTTTCCGCAGATCAAGTATGCAGATATTTGTGCAGTGTTGCGCAAACTTTTTCCCCCTGGCACATTTTCTGGATGGCACGCTCATTGCCTTCATTGTTGTTTTCCTTACAAATAATAACTGTGTTCCTTTGTAATAACTTTGCATTCCTAACAAAGTAAGTGCCTTATTTTCTGTATATCGTGTTGTCATTTCTACTGTAGCATAATGTATTTACAGTTTTATTCACAGGTTCCAAAGCACTGGTGACAAATCATGCATTCCGATCATTGCATAGATTGTAATGATGTGTGTAAAATACTTTTTTGAAGGTTGTACTGATTATGATGAGCTAATGCTAAGCTATTTTCCAGCTATGTGTGGCGCCATGTTTGTTGACTTTATACTATTCATTCTGGGTGTCACGTAAACGTCTGTTAGACCAAAGATGTTATGATGAGGTGAAGGAATGGTTCACTCATCTTTCAAGTAAACTTCCGGAAGTGAATGAAGGAAAGTGAATGATCGTAGACGATACACCCCCTTCACATGCATACTGGTTGACAATGTGGTGGCGTGCACAAACTATTCATCATCGGATTACTTTCGATTTTTATAAAGTATTTTACTCAATTCTTTAGATCAATGGTGAGCTCACCCTTGTGATGAATTGTACATAGTAATTGCTATTAGCTAATTCAAATTGTGGTTTCTGTCTGCCAAGAGTTTGCTAAATACGTGTTATGTCAATCTTTCCTCAGTTAGCGCTAGGACTAATGTAGCCTACAATTTCCGGTTTGGATGATTGTGTTATGCTGTCGCTACTTTTGTGAATGTCTGAACATTGCATCCAAAAATAAATAGTTTCCATTCAGGACATAACTTTGTAAGGACTGTGTTTGTGCAAAGTGTTTCAGTGAAAAAACAGTGTGGCCAGTTCAAATGCTGACTGTTGCGTCACTCGAAACTGGACATTCTAAATAAGCATTCTAATCACACCGGTTTGAGCGTATGCTGCAGGGGCCAATGATCACACCCATTTGTTGGTATGTGTCAAAGGGTTAAGATGGTTGAAAGCATAGTGATAACACATTGGGAACTCGGCAACCTTTTGGTTGAAAAGAAGGGAAGTGCAGCCAAAACCTTATAAATGAAAATTCCGAATACATTTAATGAGGAACTTCTTGTTGGAGTCCCTCTTGCAGGCCATCACATACCATTAGGTCACTGGCACTACTGCATAAATAATAATCGCTACTGTATGCTTTATTACATAGATGCGTATAGGCCAACATTTTATTATGCATTATTATAATCATCCACTTCGTGGCCTTGTTGATCAATTTTAAGAAATGCCATTGGTTTGTGGAAAAAAAGTTTAAGATCTTTGATGGGCTGTTGCGGAATTTGTTACAGGAAATAATCCCGGCCTCCTCGTAATGTTAACCTGGTACATTTAGCCTTATGCTGTATGATGGGAACAGTGAACATCTATCCTTTGATCAAGTGCAATGCGTCTTCAATTTTAATTGGCTGATGCTTAAAACGTGATCTAAAACTTGAACTTTTTCTAATGTTTGCACATATGGCCCACGTTTTTATATCAATATTTGATGTGTTTCCACCGCAATTGACGCATAATCAATTTCACTGACCAAAAAATTGTCACCCTTGTCTAGAGTATTTGGTTTTATCGACATTGGAAAACCTTACAAAGAATTTTGCTATTGCCTTCAGGCCTGTTTTAACTTGTCTATGACACTGGTTCCGCTAGTGGAACCCCCCCAACATTCCGCTGAAAAGGCAGCGCGGGAAATTCAAATTTTTTTTTTTTTAATATTTAACTTTCACACAAGTCCAATACAGCAAATGAAAGATAAACATCTTGTTAATCTACCCACCGTGTCCGATTTTTATAATGTTTTACAGTGAAAACACAACATATATTTATGTTAGATCACCACCAAAACCAAAAAAACACACAGGCATTTTTCCCAGCCAAAGATAGTCACAAAAGCAGAAATAGAGAGAAAATTAATCACTAACCTTTGATAATCTTCATCAGCTGACACTCCTAGGACATCATGTTACACAATACATTTGTGTTTTGTTCGATAATCTGCATATTTATATCCACAAATCTCGGTTTACATTGGCGCCATGTTCAGAAATGCCTCCAAAATATCCGGAGTAATTACAGAGAGCCACGTCATATAACAGAAATACTCATCATAAACTTTGATGAAAGATACATGTTTTACATATGATTAAAGATACACTTGTTCTTAATGCAACCGCTGTGTCAGATTTAAAAAAAACTTTATGAAAAAAGCATACCATGCAATAATCTGAGACAGATTAGAAATACACAACATTTCTCCGCCATGTTGGAGTCAATTTGATTTGATTTGATTTGAACAGAAATATGAAATTACATCATAAATATTCCCTTACCTTTGATGATCTTTCATCAGAATGCAGTTCCAGGAATCCTAGTTCTGCAATAAATCTTTGTTTTGTTCGATAATGTCCATTACTAGTGTCAGATTAGCTACTTTTGCTAGCACGTTTAGTTCATATGTCCAAAAGCTGGCGCCGGTCCAGGATTTGCAACTATTGCTCTTCCTATTGAGTGTGTCAGAGTATCAGAGTGAAACCTTGCACAGTGATAGGATGTGTTGGGGAGTAGTGAACTACATGTAGTTCAACTAGTAATTTAACTACGTTTTGCAGTAGCTAGGTGGTAGTTGCCATGTAGTGGTGCAGCTAACTATTGGAACTGCACACTACATTTTTTTGCTAAAATAAAATCTGGGTGAAGTAGGCAAGAATTTCCTTTCTTTTCCGGCATCAGACCTGCCTAATTTGCATTTGAAACATCGTTTTTATGTTTGATAGGCTAAATTACACATTCTGTTTACATCTGACTCCAGAGTGATCTGTTCTTGCAATTTTTACAGTTCATATAGTTACAGTTCAAAAAGAAACCAGTACATTTAAGGGTAGCCTAGTGGTTAGAGCGTTGGACTAATAACCAAAAGGTCAAATCCCTGAGCTGACAAGGTACAAATCTGTCATTCTGCCCCTGACTTTACTATATTATTTTTTTTACTAGGCAAGTCAGTAAAGAACAAAATATATATATATATGGATTTCACATGACTGGGCAGGGGTGCAGCCATGGGTGGGCCCATGCCCTCCCAGGCCCACCCACTTGGGAGCCAGGCCCAGCCAATCGGATTGAGTTTTTTTTCCCCACAAAAGGGCTTTAGTACAGACCGGTTGGCTGGTCTCAGACGATCCCACAGGTGAAGAACTGGACGTGGAGGTCCTGGGCGAGTATTGTTACCATTGCTCTGTGGTTGTGAGGCCGGTTGGATGTAATGCTAAATTCACTAAAATGATGTTGGAGGCGGCTTATGGTAGAGAAATTAACATAAAATTCTCTGGCAACAGCTCTGGTGGACATTCATGCAGTCAGCGTGCTTATTGCATGCTCCCTCTACGTGAGACATCTGTGGCATTGTGTTGTGTGACAAAACTGCACCCACTGAGCACCGACGCAGACGGTGCTCATGTGTCGTCGCAATCTTAACTCTCTTTCTCTTCCATTACTCACTCCTTTTCTATCCTATCATCTATCCTTTCTGCTATATCCCTCTCTCTCCTTTCTTCTCACTCTGCCTCTTCGACCCTATTCTCCTCCCTTTCCACATCCTTTGGTTGACGACAGCCACTCCTCATTCACACAGCCTTTTGAGTCCACTGGTCCAACTCACACAGAACTCCTGCAACTAGTGATGCCCGGGCCGACCGACAACCTGACCGACAACCATCTCTGGAGACGTTCTCCCATTTCTCACTTCCCTCATCAACTCATCCTTGACCACTGGTTGCGTCGCTTCTGACTTCAAGATGTCCAGAATCGCTCCCCAAATCAAAAACGACAGACCGTTCTTTCGGACCAACTCTCTCGTTATCTCTCAGAACAATCACTCAACCGAGACCACTCCCCTCTGTGTCACAGAGTCTCTCCTCACTGCCAGAGCTCTCCTCGGTTTTCATCCTCCTAGATCAATCCACTGCCTTCGAGACTGTGAACCATCAGATCCTCCTGTCCACCCTCTCAGGGCCATGCATTTCAAGCTCCTGGATCTGTGTCTGCACCACATGCTCTCACTACTGGTGTCCCCCAGGGCTCGGTTCTAGGCCCTCTTCTCTTTTCTCTCTAAACTAAGTCACTCAGCTCTGTCATATCCTCACATGGTCTCTCCTATCATTGCTATGCAGATGACGCTCAACTACTTTTCTCATTTCCCCTTCTGACACCCAGGTTGTGACATCTCTCTGCATGCCTGGAAGACATCTCAGCTTGGATGTTTGCCCACCACATCCAGGGAAGGCCTGCCCAATCCAAAACCTCTCCATCATGGTGGCCACCACTTGTGCCATCAAACCCCTGCATCTTATCCAGAACGCCTCAGTCAGTATGGTGTTCAACCTTCCCAACCTTCCCCTGCTCCTCTGCACAGCCCTCTAGCTTTCAGTCAAAGCTCGCATCCACTATAAGACCATGGTGATTGCCTACTGAGCAGCAGGATGAACTGCCCCTCCCTACCTTCAGGCTATGCTCAAACCCTATATCCCAACCCAACCACTCCGGTCTGCCACCTCTGGTCTTTTTTCCATCCCACCCCTACGGGAGGTCAGCACCCGCTCAGTCCAGTCAAAGCTCTTATCTGTCCTGGCACTCCAATGGTGGAACCAGTTTCCCCCTGATGCTAGGACAGCGGTGTCCCTGCCCACCTTCCAAAAACGTCTGAAACCTTACCTCTTCAAAGAGTATCTTAAATAAGACGTCTCAGTCAGTCTAGTCTGCATCTTCCACAAAAATGTATAAAAATGTACTGTATTAGCTCTTTGCTGATTTTTTGAGAGAAAAATGTACTTAATTACAACTGTGATATGTGGTTGTCTCACCTAGCTACCTTAAGTTAAATGCATTAACTGTAAGTAGCTCTGGATAAGAGTGTGCTAAATGACTAAAATGTAAAATAAAATGTAAAAATTAAATAGGGTCTTCATTATTCGCTTGGAAATCTTGCGACAAATGGATGGAAACTTAGCTACTGTCTGCGTCCCATTTACAGATACAGCAAACACTCAAGTATTCACCTGACAAGTACTGTTGACTGGCTCAACCCACTGTGACTCACTGTTTCTCAGTGGGAGCAGTCAGTAGTAGAAGAAGAAGAAGGCATCTATTGGAGTATTTATTGTGGGAACTGTGTGTGGGTTCTGCACTCTGACAGAGCTAGAAGGCTAGAACACACAGGACGATGGGTGGCGGGTGGCGGGGGAGGCGACTGCTGAGCGATACTGACAGGGCGAGGGGGAACAGGCGCAACCCCTTGCAGCGCTCCCATCCTGTCCCGTTAATTACCCTCTCCCCAGGTCCCGGTTTCTCCCCAACCCCTAAACCTTCAGCCCCCCTCTCACGGCCTGTTTTGGAGCTGTCCGTCCCACGCCATCCTGCAGGATCAAATGGGCCTCAGGAAGCTACTGGAGCCGAGGAGAGGAGAGTTTATCTTGGACTCTATCCTGTGCCCACCCTCACCCCTCCATCTCCTCTGTGTACTCTGGCTTATGTGACTGATGAGTTTCAGAAGAAAGGTCTTTCTGACCATTTTGAGCCTGTAATCGAACCCACAAACGCTGATGCACCAGATACCCAACTAGTCTAAAGACGATCAGTTTTATTGCTTCTTTAATCAGCACTACAGTTTTCAGCTGTGCTAACATAATTGCAAAAGAGTTTTCTAATGATCAATTAAAATTATAAACTTGGATTAGCTAACACAACGTGCCATTGGAACACAGGATTGATGGTTGCTGATAATGGGCCCCTGTACAACTATGTAGATATTCCATTAACAATCAGCTGTTTCCAGCTACAATAGTAATTTACAACATTAACAATGTCTACACTGTGTTTCTGATCAATTTGCTGTTATTTTAATGTGCAAAACATTTGCTATTCTTTTAAAAACAGGGACATTTCTATTTGACCCCAAACTTTTGAACGGTAGTGTATGTTATACACTGGACTGCAGTGTGCTATGAAATAGGGTTTCACGCCTTACAAAGTATGATTTCAAACATGTCATTCTGAATTACATGAGTGAAGAAACATGAAGGGGAGTTTAATCCATGATTAAAACATTTAAATAATATGGCACCACAACAAACATGCCATGAGAGGGCCGCCCACCAACACTCACGGACCAGGCAAGGAGGGCATTAAATCAGAGGGGCAACAAAGAGACCAACGATAACCCTGAAGGAGCTGCAAAGCTCCACAGCGGAGATTGGAGTATCGTCCATAGAACCACTTTAAGTCATACATTCCACAGAGCTGGGCTTTACGGAAGAGTGGCAGAAAAAAAGTCATTGCTTAAAGAAAAAAATAAGCTAACACGCTTGGTGTTCACCAATAGGCATGTGGGAGACTCCCCAAACACATGGAAGAAGGTACTCTGGTCAGATGAGACTAAAATGTAGCGTTTTGGCCATCAAGGAAAATGCTATGTCTGGCGCAAAGCCAACACCTTCCATTACCCAAGAACAATATCCCCACTGTGAAGCATGGTGGTGGCAGCATCATGCTGTGGGGGTGTTTTTCATCGGCAGGGACTTAGAAACTGGTCAGAATTGAAGGAATGATGGGTGGCCTTAAATACAGCAAAATTCTTGAGGGAAACATGTTTGTCTTCCAGAGATTTGAGGCTGGGACAGAGGTTCACCTTCCAGCAGGACAATGACCCTAAGCATACTGCTAAAGCAATACTCAAGTGGTTTAAGGGGGAAAATGTATTGGAATGGCCTAGTCAAAGCCCAGACATCAATCCAATTGAGAATCTGTGGTATGACTCAAAGATTGCTGTACACCAGCGGAACCCATGCAGCTTGAAGTAGCTGGAGCAGTTTTGCCTTGAAGAATGGTCAAAAATCCCAGTGGCCAGATGTGCCAAGCTTGAGACATACCCCAAGAGACTTGCAGTTGTAATTGCTGCAAAAGGTGGCTCTTCAAAGTATTGACTTTTGGGGGTGGGGGGGTGAATTGTTATGCACGCTCAAGTTTTCAGTGTTTTTGTCTAAGTTGTTGTTTGTTTCATAATAAAACATATTTTGCATCTTTAAAGTGGTAGGCATGCTGTGTAAATGAAATGATACAAACCCCCAAAAAATCAATTTCAATTCCAGGTTGTAATGCAACAAAATAGGAAAAATGCCAAGGGGGGAATATTTTCGCAAACCACTGTACCTACAGTACGATCCAGATGCCCTCGTATCATCCCACTGTTGTCATACAGTACTCAGGAATGCTGAGGCAGGCGACAGCCTTTCTATCCCCACTGGAGTGAGACTACACAGATTAAAATATAAGAGAGATGGCATTACTCAGCTCATCAGAGCAACGATGTCTCGCCATCCTTCCTCCCTCCTTTCCTCCCTCCCTCTATCCCTGACACAGCCAAACGTCCCCTAATCACTTTTGGATCACTCGGCTAATGAGCAATTATTTTTTTCATGGCAAGCAGGGGAGAGACGTATGTATCTATCTATCATTGATTGATGTGATAATCCACAGATCTGCCCAGGAGGCTCCAGGCTACAGCCAGAGCCCTGGCTGGCGCTGGCTTCGAAAGGGGTTTTCAACATTGTTCCCTCAAATTTTGGGGTGTACTGAGCTAATCTTTGGTATTGTGAGCGGAAACATTATCATTTATAGTGAACTCTGAGGCTGTACCCTCACAGTTTTAGACAGTAGCCAATAGGCTATTGTGGCTATTTGAGCATAATGTAAGCCTACCAAACAAAAACTATGTAGCAAATCCCATAACATTTTCACATGGAAATAGCTTTGATTTCTATGATACGGTAGCCTATATGTGGTGTTCATTGCAGGCCTACATTGCATGAGACTTTTAAAAAGTTTTTACATTATGAAGAGCTTGACATTAATGAATGTTTTACATGGTCTGTAACACTATGGGCCAAATATGTGACTTTAAATTTTATTGTATTATGTTGTATGATGCAAGAAACCACTTTACAAAATAAAATGTATTATTATTACCATACAGAGAATTAGATAATGTAGACTATCCCTCTGTCTATTGGCTTATTTGCATATTCAAGCCTGTCTTAAATTACAACACTGCCCCTTTAATTAAGACATTAAAGCGTTTTACCTGACATGCTTTTCAAAGACAGCCTGAAATGTAGCCTTGTAGGAAGTAGTAACTCCTCATTGCTGACCTATACTTATCAATAACTGGGCTAATAACTTGCTAACTAGCAAAGAATATCAGCAAATGTGCACATTCCGCACTCTGATCTGAACTGATCTGAAAAGCGCATTCACTCAGGGGTGATGTGATTGAAAGACCGCTTGTGGGCTAGCCCTGCCAAGATATTTATACTCTGTTTCGCTTTGGCTCTGCCTACAACAAAATCACAGACTCAATCTTGCAAAGTTAGATTTGTTTTGGTTTGTTACATAGAAAAGGGGATGATATAATGTTGATTTGGTCATAGAAAAAAATATCTATATAGTGGAAACTAATGGGGCGAACTCAGTGAAGTTCAATCTCTTGCATCTCTGCTCCGCATAGTATTTCTTCTGTGTGACAGTGCTGGAACAAGTGTGTGGCTGTGCTTGCGCGCAGCTTAGAAGGGACATTGGTTGTCACCAAGGTTAAGTTAAGTCAGACACAATTGTCATGTAATCAATAGTATCTGGTGCTGTGGGCCGGGTGGGAGTCAGAGAGATACTGTTGGACAAGGGGGCCTCTCTGGAACCAACCCAGAGGGTCCAGATATTATTACGCTTCACTTTACAATACTTTTTTGGTCTTAATCACACATTACCAAGAGATAAACGAGAAAATATCCCAAAACTTTGCCCCCAGTAATTAAACAGTAGTACATTTTTGTGGGCTGAAAGCAGGAGAAAACTATAAAGCAATTTTAATGGGCTCTGGTTATTAGCCAAATTACCAGGAGTGACTCGTTTCTGCGGTGTAGCCTATCCTGACTTTAATTGAAGACCTAATGTTACAGTGAAATAGTGTAGTAGATTTTATGTCGCTCATATAACATTTTTATGTATAGTACTACATGGGCTAAATCGGCTGAACTATTCTACTATTTCAATGTGAAGTAGTAGTGATTATGAGTCATTTGAAAATGTGTTCTTTGTGTTACAGTGGACTTTAGAATGGCTTAACTTTACACTTCCACGGTAAAAATGATTTGCACTGAGTGTATGGGTAGTATGGAACTTGGTCTTGAACCATCATGTGAGTTTGTGAGAAACTCTTAAATAGCACCGTGTTGGAATTGGGGGAAATGCGTTGTAATGTGCCATGGGTTGCAATGAGGTTGTGGATTGCTTTCCACGGTAGTAGTGCTTTAATAGTACTCTTTTTTTACTCTCCAGTAACCCAGTGTATTAGTGTATTGAAGCGAAAGGGAACGAGATGAGACCCGACGCAGACAATACCAGGAACAGACAGAGCCAACGGATGGAAAGAGGGAAAGATTGTCCAAGAGAGGTGAAAAGTGAAGGGAAGCAAGAGAGGAAGAGACATGCCTGGAGATGGAAAGAGGAGCGGAGGAGAAGAGGGAGCAAGTGAGGGGGTGGGTGGTGGTGAGAGACCAGGAGATGAGCAGTGACTTTGACAGAGGGAGTCAGGGAAAGAGAGAGAGACAGGGAGATTGAGATATGGATAGTGACAATGGGGATGAGGGGGGTGGGAAGCTGCGGTAGAGAGGACAGTGTGTAGCGTTGGGGCCCGCCTCACTGCTCTCTAAGTCTTCTGCAGGACTCTATCTTTTGCCTTATTCGGTCTGTGCCTTGTAGAACCAAACCTGTACAGGGGTGAGTCTTATCCACTCATCCATCCATCATCTCAGAGATGTCCTTAACGTTTGGGAGGGGGATTAGTGATGAGACTGTGGTAGCAGAGGTGTGTGTCATTTTGTGTGTTTTGTTGGTGCGCCTTTCAGTATGTGAGTGATTGATTGGGTTAGGACAACGTTGTGTCAAAGCTATAGAGCACTCTTTTGTTTTGCCAAAAATAGAAATTAGATGATTGTTTGTGTCCACATATGAAACATATAACTATGCTTTTAAATGCTGCTTTAATCCAGGTCCCATTGAACCACATGGGTTATGTCCCGAATTCACCGTATTCCCTACATAGGGCACTACTTTTGACCAGAGCCTTATGGACCCTGGTCAAAAGTAGTGCACTACATAGGGAATAGCTTACCATTTAAACGCAATCAGACCCCTTTGTGTTTTTAAGTAATGATAAACACTGGTCTGGAAGTGTGTTGTTATTGACTATTCCTGCTCTACACCATGGCTACACCCTTTGGGCCCTGGTCAAATGTAGAGCACTAAATATGGAATATATATGTCTTTCTCATTGAAAGCAAGACTTTGAAGCAGTGAAACTGTTCTGTGCGCTATTTCTATGCATCCCATTCTTTTTTCCGTAAATTATTTTACTCCCTTTTCTCCCCAATTTCAGGGTATCCAATTAGTAGTTACAGTCTATGCGTTTATGCGCCCGGCCCGCCACAGGAGTCGCTAGAGCTCAATGGGACAAGGACATCCCTGTCGGCCAAACCCTCCCCTACCGGGCGACGCTGGGCCAATTGTGCCTCAAACCAGGATCTCTAGTGGATCTCTAGTGACACAGCTAGCACTGCGATGCAGTGCCTTAGACCACTGCGCCACTCAGGAGGCCCAAGTTTTTTGTTTTTGGGTCTTTTACTTTTGGTTTTGTACGCCATCTTCAAACAGCTGAAAATACAATATTTTGGTTTATTGAAAATATATTTCACTGCGGTTTAGATGGTACAATGATTACCTACACTATACATTGCTTGTTTTGTCACAAACTATTAGAATTTTAGCAACCAGGAAATGGCGGATTTCTGCTTATTGCACCTTTAACACAGCTCTAATGAGTCTATCATTATTTACTTCCACTGCTTTATAGCACTAATTTGTGTTTGGGTAGATTGGATCAGTTTAACATTGCTCCAGGATTTGCAGCTAATACTGCCTCAGGCATTTTATTCTTTACTGATAAGCACTGCTGAAGTAGGAGATTATATAACACATGAACTGCTCCCCGGGTCACTCAGGTTCTGTGTGGAGCATTCCTCTGCACACACAGACACGCACACACAATCACACGCACTTGCACGCACACACACTGAGGCGTGATGCTAAGGCCCTCTCTGTGCACCCACTGAGTGGACATAATCTCCCCTGCTACAGGACCACAGCCATGGGGGAGAGAGGGGGAGAAGAGGGACCCAGGGCCCAGCAGGGAATGGAGGGAAAGGGGGAAGTGAAAGAGGCTGGGATAGGGGGAGGTAGAGGGTATGAGGAGAGAGAGATGGTGGAGAGCAGGGTATCTAGGGTCTCCAGGGCACAGCAGGGAAAGGATGTAAAGAGGGTAAGAGAGAAGGAGAGAAAGGCTATAGAGGGCTACAAGAAACCGCAGTGGAGAGGAGACAAGGGTGTTGAACGCTATCTGCAATAATGCTGAGGAAACAGGAAACCAAATGAAAACAAATGTCCCCATTTGCACTGACACACGTGCACTGACACACCACTACTATTATCTTCTCTACCTTTCCGGTCTCTTTTTGCCTCACCTGAACATTTCTCTTTATTTGGCTGAATTGAATCCACCGTGTGCCGTATCTCAAACAGCATACCAGAGACTGAATGGGAACTGCATGTTTATTTTACTGTATTTCACACAGGTTTTTAGGCTGTTTATTTACCTTTGGATTATACCTTCCAGCTTTGCTGTTGGATTCCTGAGAGACAGGCTGGTTTCCCTCTCTGCCTCTCCTTTGTACTGAAGGGAATAAATTAGGACTGGGCGGTATACCGTTTTTTGCGATATACCTGTATTGATGCACGGACCGGTTTGGGTTTTTACTTTACCTTTTATAACGGTATTTTAAAGTTTGGTTTGTTAAATGTGATACGGAGTGTGTAACAACCATTTTTATACGTAGTTTAAAAATCGCTACTTGAGTCGTCTCTCTTCACTCTCTCTCTCCATGCCGCTTTCCACACAGACCTAGCCCCAGTTCCTGTCACTCAAGGAGCGCATTAGTTGTTCCTCGACCACGAGACACTTGCGTTCAGTCTGCATGGTCAATGCAGCATATGCAACAATGTTGATGACAACGATGCAGTTGTCACTTAGCCTTTTAATATACATCTATTAGCATTCTATAATTACACTATTAGTTTGTGTTTCTTACATCTGCAAACAGCTAGTTTGTCTTGTCTTTTCTTTTAGCAAGTTGTTCCTAAATCTTGTTAGACACTGATTGTTAGCCGCTAATGCTAATTGCTAGCTAATACATGTACTGAGTAAGAGCAACTAGCTATACAGCCTGATAATACCAGTGATGGTGTAGACCTAAATCAGCATGTTGTTTGTGCAACAGTATCTTCTAAATTAGAGGAATACGCAAACCAAGAATATGTTAGCTACATGAAGTAGCTAAGAGAAATCAGTCAATGTAGCCAAAGAGTACAGGGTCCCCTAGGACACACCTATCTTACCCTGTCAAAAGAATTCCTCCCTGGCATTTTCATTCGTTGTCATGTCAAACAACACTATTAAAAGTGCCCACTATTATATTCTAACTATATAATTAGAATAGACATTCTATTTCCATGATTCCAACAGTTATCCCATGTGTTTTGCTCTAAATCACAATTCAAATTGCAACATTTGGTTAAAAATAAGGCCCAAATTGCTTGCCCATATCATGCAGGCCTACGTGGTAGCCCTACGTAATGATCTCAAATGCAGAAATTGATGAAGATTATTACTTTTTTGTGGGTTGAAGTTGAAATGAACAGCATTAAAAAAACGTAAAATACATCATTTAAAAAAAATACCATGATATAATATTTTGGCCATTATCACTCAGCCTTAGAGTAAATACAGTGTGAAGCAAAACAAAGTGGGTTAGAGGGGAATAATGCAAAAAAAGATACACGCTGGAAATGGAATTGTAAGCAAATTCATTTAACAGACAAGTGAGGCCTTGTTAGGTTAGGAAAGAGAGAGAGAGAGAGAGAGAGAGAGAAGGGTGTGTGTGTAAGTGTAATCAATTATGAAAGGCCCGATCTCTGAGAAGTCAGGTAGGGTTTCGGCATTGTCTGAGCTGTCCACTGACGGGCCTCACTCGCTCACTGACTCACACACTTATCTCATTAGAAAATCAAAATCGCAATAATATCTTAACAAAAATACTTTAATCTGTCAAAACTTGACAACTAAAGGGGGTTTCCTTCCTAAGTTACAGTATTTGGTTCATACAGTTTTTAATAACATCACAAAATGACAAACAATATGACCTTATTATTCTTTAGGACCCAATGACCATTTCCCACATAATTTATGATAGAATTATTGTTCCATTATCCACTTTTTGGATGTTAGAGTTTAGGGTGGGCAAAAGTCTGTGAACAAAGATATTCCTTTAGCTGATACTAGAGAGCCAGAGAGTCCTCTGCTGCATAACATTTACGACCAGGTGTGAGGTGTCAAAAAGCGGCCCAGCACCCCCCTCCCCTCTTCTGTGGGTGAGAGAGGGCCAGGTTATTTGTCAACCATTGCCAAGCTGATCATTGGATCCTCACAGGAGAGTTATGACAAAAGTGTTAGTCTCATGTTTCATTAGCTGAAATAAAAGATCCCAGAAAAGTGTATTACGCACAAAATATTGTTTTTCTATTTTAGTGAGCATTGTCTGCAAAGATATGCCATACCTGTCAGGTGGATGGGTTATCAAGAAGCTGATTAAATATGATCATTACACAGGTGCACCCTGTGCTGGGGACAATAAAAGGTTACTCTAAAATGTGTAGTTTTGTCACTCAACACAATGCCACAGATGTGTCAAATTTTGAGGATGTGTGCAATTGGCATGCTGACTGCAGGAATGTCCACCAGAGCTGTTGCCAGATAATGTAATGTTTATTACTCTACCATAAGCTGCCTCCAACATTGTTTTAGAGAATTTGGCAGTGTGTCCAACCTATGCCCTCCCAGGTACACCCATGGCTGTGCCCCTGCCCAGTCATGTCAAATCCATAGATTAGGGCCTAATGCATATATTTCAATTGACTGATTTCCTTATATGAACTGTAACTCAGTAAAATAGTTTAAATTGTTTCATGTTGCGTTTATACTTGTGACCCGATTCAGGAAAATATGCTTTTGTCGCATGTCACGACTTCACAAAAGAGCCGTTTGAACATGAATATAAAAAAAAAATATCCTATTATATATACTATTATATATACTATTTTTTGGTGGCAGAAAATGCCTTCTCAAACATGAACTTTCATGTGCATTAATACAAACTTGTATGCCATCTGTAAATATGAATAAAATTGTTAAATTACTAGCCTTGTTGGTTAAGGCAACCTTCCCACTAGCCATGATTGGCTGATATAATGAGTGGGCTGGACATGCCAAGGGAGGAGTTGAGATTGGTCTGCCATATTAAAGGCTTCTGTCTATTTGAGCTCGTCAATCTGTGTTGGTAATCCTGTCGAACGCGGCCTTTTAAAAATGTATTGTGTAGTAGAGCTGCATAAATGTTGCTCTCCACTTCCTGGAGGATCAAGTTTTCAAATCAGTGGAATTAGAGTATGATAGCTGAAGAGATGGAGGAAACACCTGTCTCCGGATAACATCTTCAAAATAAGGGCAACCGTGGTATGGCACTCCTGACAGGGAGACGCGTCCATACTGCATGACGTATTCAGTTAAGATAGCTAGCTACATTTTCTGATATTAAACATTTCTAATTTTGACAGAAAGTGGTTTCATTTCAAGCTAAAGTGTACTGTTAGCTAACTAGCTAATGTTAGCTGGCTGGCTCCATTTGGTTCCCAGAGCCATTTTATTTTCTAGTTAGAGCCTAATGTTAGCTAGCTAACATTGGACCTTGTTGGTTAATTCCCACCACTGTGACATTGTTGGCACTTTGTTTATTGTTGTTTAACTAGCTAACATTAGCTGGCTGGCTCGTTAGCTAACGTTACGTGACGTCTGATCTTAAACGTTGTTTAGGTAAATTATTTTACCTAGCTAGCTCGCTATATGTCTTAAGCTAAAGTGTACTGTTAGCTAGCTAACGTTAGCTGGCTGGCTCCCTAGTGGACGCTATTATTTGTTTCCCAGAGCTGTTTGCTTTTCTAGTTAGAGTCTAATGTTAGGCATTGTTGGCACTTTGTTCATTGTTGTTTAACTAGCTAATGTTAGCTGACTGGCTCATTAGCTAATGTTACGTGATGTGTGTGATTTTAAACGCTGTTTACCTAGGTAGGTTAATTGTTTACCTAGCTAGCTAGCTATATGTATTAAGTTAAAGTGTTCCGTTAACTAGCTAATGTTAGCTGGCTGGCTCCCTAGCGCACGTTATTATTCGTTTCCCAGAGCGGTTTGCTTTTCTAGTTAGAGACTAATGTTAGGCATTGTTGACACTGCAGAGTTGGTTAGGCTGTTTTCATGTTATCGAGAGGTAAACAAATCATCGGTCAGAGTGTCAAGTGTGCGCTTCGAGTGAAACGAGATGGGTGGGGCTAATGCTTAAGAGGGTGTGAACGATACTGAATGGGTGTAGACAAAGAAGAGCTCTTCATCAGATACCAAAACATTCAAAGGCGATTTTCTCAAAAGTGAGTTTACAAGCAGAATTATTTTCCCATTGTTCCTCAAATGCAGTGTATGAGATACCATTTTGTAGCCCTGAGTCTCTACTTTTATCCAATGTAAAAAAACACCATTTCACATTTTGCAACGTAAGACAGAATCGAGGTGGTGAGTCACATGTTTGATCAGTACACATATATAATGTATATACAAAAGGTTTGGGCTAGGCCCTTTAGCTCCAGTGATGGGAAGTCTTAACGCTACAGTGTACAATGACATTGTAGACGATTCTGTGCCTCCAACTTTGGGGCAACAGTTTTGGGAATGCCTTTTCCTGTTTCAGTATGACAATGCCCCCATGTACAAAGCGAGATGCATATAGATATGGTTTTTTGAGATCGGTGTGGAAGAACTTGACTGGCCTGCACAGAGCCCTGACCTCAACCCCATCAAACACCTTTGGCATGAATTGGAACGCCGACTGCGAGCCAGGCCTAATATCTCAACATTCGTGCCGACCTCACTAATGCTCGTGGCTGAATGAAAGTCCCTGCAGCTGTGTTAAAACATCTTGTGGAAAGCCTTCCCAGAAGAGTGGAGGCTGTTATAGCAGCAAAGGGGACCAAGACCATATTAATGCCCATGATTTTGGAATGAGATGTTCGACGAGCAGGTGTCCACATACTTTTGGTCATGTAGTGTATCTATTTGAATATTCAATGTTTGGTAACTGAACATTGCCCAGGGGCAGCACAGGTTTATGCTGTCATGTTCATGTTGTTTTAACTTTTTTTGTGTTGACCATAATATAGAGAGGACAAGTTGAAAATATATTTTTTTACCCAGAATAACATCATTTGTTCTTCCTTGACCTTGCCTTGTGTTCATTATTAATGGATATTAAGCTATACATTTACACATGTTATTTGAAGGGTAAGAAGTAAAATCCAGATTTAGGGAGTGTGACATCTCCCTAACATACAGTGTATCAGGGGTGTATCCACTGGAAACCAAAAGGAAACAAACAGGCCGAAACAGGGAGGTATCTACTTGAAAAATAAACTCATGTTAGTTGCAAAATGTTTTGCAACAGTCTTCTACGATGTGCACAAATGAAATACACCCCAGTCCTTGAGATGAGATGTGGATAGAATGTAAGTGTCGAGTCATGTTCCCTTGTGGCACCCCACTAGACTCAACACTCAACTCGGTGACATTAACAGTAAATACCAGTAAACAAACACTGCAATTAGCAAGAAGCTTAATTATGCCCTCCTCATTAAGTGTGATTATGCCTAATTAATATCAACCTTACAGTTGGCCTAATGACGCTGTGCTAACAGATAAGCTCTCTCTCTAAATATAATTAACACTTCCCTTCTTTATTTAAATATTTTGCCAGACAGACAGTGAGTTTCACGAGGTCATTAACACCTAGATATCCTGATTATGAGGCATTAAAGAGTGTGTAAATGAGCAGTTCATGTTAAATTCCCCATCCATTCGTAGTCAGTGTCACGCCTGCTCCCGCACTTCTCCCTGGAGCTCGAGGGCGCCGGGCTCCACAGCATTACACACTCCTGCCACCATCATTACACACACCTGATTCCCTCGTCACATGCATCAGCAATCATTTGGACTCACCTGGACTCAATCACCTGTTATTTCCTTCCCTATATCTGTCTGTCCCCCAACTCTGTTCCCCGCTTCCGCATTAACATTCGTATGCCGTTTTGTTACCCATGTGCTGACACTGTTCCTGTCTTGTTCCTCATTAAATATTTGACTCCCCGTACCTGCTTCCCGACTTCAGCAGCGGTCCTTACAGAATGCGGAAGCCATCAAACGGCGCATCAGGGAGTGCTGGCGTTTCGGTTAGTGGTGACATCGGGTCCAGGGGCTGCCGCCGATAGAACCAGGGGTGCCTAAGCCAGCTCATCGGAATTCCTAACTGGCTCGAGAGGTTTCCTTGCCCTGGATGGCTCGGCAGGCACCCATCCCACGTCAGGCCTCAGCCAGATCGCCAGTGTTTTACACCTCAGCCGGCTCGCCAGGCTACCACGCCTCTGCCAGCTGGTCAAGATTTTACCCCCAGCCGGCTTGCCCAGCGCCCGTGCCTCGGCCAGCCCGTCAGGCCCACCCAGGTGGGACGCCGGGTGTTGCCCCCTAGGGGAGGGGGGAGTACTGTCACACCTGCTCCCCAGCATTACTCACTCTTGCCACCATCATTACGCACACCTGCTTCATTCGTCACGTGCATCAGCGATCATTTGGACTCACCTGGACTCAATCACCTGTTATTTCCTTCCCCTGTCCAGACAGATATGTCTGTCAAATAATGTTATATCAACTGTAGCTTTGATTGGACTGATCATGTCAACATCATACTTTCAAAATCTTAGCTAGACAAGTAGTCATCATCATGACTCAACAATCTTGTCATATTGTTGTAACTTTAATGTGTTACAGAGTTAATGTTTAAGTTAACCTGTTACTCCTACCCCCTACTTTTTCGAACATTCTGTTAAAAATCGTGCAACATTTCAGAGCCCTGCTACTCATGCCAGGAATATAGTATGTGCATATGATTAGTATGTGTGGATAGAAAACACTCAGACGTTTATAAAACTGGTTAAATCACGGCTGTGACTATAACAGAACGTGCGTTTCATCGAAAAGTGCAGGAAAATCTGATCACTGAAAATGGAAAAATATATCCATGCGCCACTTCAACCAATTGATATAGGTGAACCACATTAAATGGGGCCGAGGTTGCAATACCTACAGCTTCCACACGATGTCAACAGTCTTGTCATTTGCCTAGTATTTTTTTCTTGGTCAAACTGACGCAAGGCAGAGCCTTTCTTCCGGTCTCCGACCGGATATTTTGGTTGAGATTTTACCCGGACATTATTTCCAGACGTACAGCTATAGAATATACATCGCCTCGTGATCAATTTGATCGCTTATTAACGTTTACTAATACCTAAAGTTGCATTACAAAATTATTTCGAAGTGTTTTGTGAAAGTTTATCGTCGACTTTTTTAATTTAAAAAAATGACCGCGTTATAAAACAATTTTTTTCCTTGATTACAGTCTTCATAGATTGATATCTAGGCTATATATGGACCGATTTAAACGAAAAAAGACCCAATAGTGATGTTTATGGGACATCTAGGAGTGCCAACAAAGAAGATGGTCAAAGGTAATGAATGTTTTATATTTTATTTGTGCGTTTTGTGTAGCGCCGACTATGCTAATTATTTTGTTTACGTCCCCTGCGGGTCTTTTGGGGTGTTACATGCTATCAGATAATAGCTTCTCATGCTTTCGCCGAAAAGCATTTTAAAAATCTGACTTGTTGCCTGGATTCACAACGAGTCTAGTCAAAGGTAATGAATGTTTTATATTTTATTTGTGTGTTTTGTGTAGCGCCGACTATGCTAATTATTTTGTTTACGTCCCCTGCGGGTCTTTTGGGGTGTTACATGCTATCAGATAATAGCTTCTCATGCTTTCGCCGAAAAGCATTTTAAAAATCTGACTTGTTGCCTGGATTCACAACGAGTCTAGCTTTAATTCAATACCCTGCATGTGTATTTTAATGAACGTTTGAGTTTTAACTAGTACTATTAGCATTTAGCGTAGCGCATTTGCATTTCCAGATGTCTAGATGGGACACCTGCATGTCAGGTAGGAGCAAGAGGTTAATTCATGGAGCTGTATCTAAAGATATTTCTTTACAGTTATTTACATATGCAATTGTATTGGTTAGTATTGAATTACGCTTTTGACTACAAGTTCCAGAATGCCTTGCGACAGGAATGAGAGAGATAACGCGCCAGTTATGTGCAGGTGCAAAGTGATTAAGCTGATTTTCCGCTAGCATCTTACCTGCATTGCTCTGTAGAATCTAAAGTTGTTAAATGTAACGTGAACAAGTATTATTACTAAAAGAAGCTTTCATATCAAACCCGACGTCCCGAGTCATTACTTTGAAGTTAGTTAATCTAAAACATATGAAGATAAATTATAGATTAAATGTATCGGTGCTCATTGGCCATCGGCCATTGGACCTAAACATTAAACAACAGGTTGGAAATTGCATATTCAACAATGAGTGGTTTGGAAGGAATCAGTGGCTAACTGTGAGCGTCGCAAAGCAACCACTATTTTGCTTCCCCTGCCTACTATTTGGTGGAGAGGATGTGTGGTCCAAGTCTGGTCTCTTTTCCAAGCTTAAAAGGATAAACATTCACACCTAATACATATTGGCCAGAAAAGGTTGAATACATTGGCCATGCTGTCAAACCAGCATTCCTTCTGCCGCGCTCAAAACATCTAGAAACTCGGAACTTGGACATCTCAGACCTTAGTGCATTCAAGACAACTGGAAACTTGTAAAGAAACAAGCTCCAACTGGGAAAATAAGTTTTGAACGGTCATCCAACTCATAATTCCAAGTTGAGATCTCGGGCCTCTTTCTAGAGCTCTGACCTGAAGATCACTGACATCATGATTGAACTATTTTTGTTGTTGTTGAGTTCCCAGTTCTCTTGAAAACCCCATAAATCCAGAGAATGCCAGAATTTGACGACAAAGTTTGGCCTCAAGAAGGACCACCTTTCTGTTCAAGTGAGCACAGCACAGCGGTCCAAAAATATGTATTGTATGCTGCTGCATAAATTATGTAATATGGCAGGGAGAAAAGTATAAAGTAATACTAATTGTATGTTGTGTAGTAAGCTATTAGTTACCCAGTAGCTCACCCTAAGAATTTGGTCCCTCTTCCCATCATAACTACTGTTCTGACTTGGTGGTGCACATGCAGCCTAAAGCCTGTTTAATCTCTAGTGACTCCCCATCCCGCGTGCGGGAGCGTAATCATCGACTGACACTAATTAGCATAACGCAACGGACTTAAATATTCCTAGAAAATATTTATATTCAAAATCACAAGTGAAATACATTGAGACACAGCTTAGCCTTTTGTTAATCACCCTGTCATCTCAGATTTTCAAAATATGCTTTACAGCCAAAGCTAGACAAGCATTTGTGTAAGTTTATCGATAGCCTAGCATAGCATTTTGTCCAGCTAGCAGCAGGTAACTTGATCACGGAAATCAGAAAAGCAATCAAATTAAATTGTTTACCTTTGATGAGCTTCGGATGTTTTCACTCACGAGACTCCCAGTTAGATAGCCAATGTTCCTTTTTTCCAAAAATATTATTTTTGTAGGCGAAATAGCTCCGTTTGTTCTTCACGTTTGGCTCAGAAATCGGCCGGAAATTGCAGTCACGAAAATGCGGAAAAATATTCAAAATTAGCTCCATAATATCGACAGAAACGTTGTTTATAATCAATCCTCAAGGTGTTTTTCAAATATCTATTCGATAATATATCCACCGGGACAATTGGTTTTTCAGTAGGACCGATTGGAATAATGGCTACCTCTGTATTTGAGAATCACTCTGGGAGCCATCAGGTGACCAGTTGCACAATGTAGCCTCTTACGGGTATTCTTCAACATAAATGCGTAAAACTACGTCACAATGCTGTAGACACCTTGGGGAATATGGAGAAAAAGTAATCTGGTTGATAGCCCATTCACTGCTCAATAGGGACGCATTGGAACGCAGAGCTTTCAAAAGATGAGTCACTTCTGGATTGGATTTTTCTCAGGCTTTCGCCTGCAATATCAGTTCTGTTATACTCACAGACAATATTTTTACAGTTTTGGAAAATTTTGAGTGTTTTCTATCCTAAGCTGTCAATTATATGCATATTCTAGCATATTGTCCTGACAAAATATCCTCTTTACTACGGGAACATTATTTTTCCAAAAATGAAAATACTGCCCCCTAGTCACAAATTAAGGGAAATGTCATCATCAAATATTGTAAAAGCTTTCATTGTCTGCTTATATTCCCCTGTTATTTATCCTACGGTTCTAACTTGGTGTACAGGGAGAATACTGTGAGAACGCCCATGTTCTGAATTCAAAGTGCTTACCAAGATTTATATGCTAAAACCGCCACTGTCTAGATGTGTTGTTTGGCAGTAACGATTGACAAGGGTTCGTAGCCATCAGATTGCAAGCATCATTGTGAAGGTCTTTTCTTAGATCTGGGTCGGAGCAATGGCGGAAGTGGATGTTCTGTTTGAAACTGACTGCAAGAAAGGAAAGCTAAAGTTGTCGTGAAATCTAGTATAACCAAGCCTAGTTTAAACTCGTTTTTAGTCTGAGTGAAGGTTTTGGACTGATGGAGTTACCTGATAGATTCATTTGACTTCTCGATAAAAATCATGGATGTGTTGGATAATGATATATTCCAACGTCCACAGATGTCCGGAATTAAACTATACTATACTCTAGTGTACTGTAGTCTATTCTATTAAATCAACTCTACTGTCCTGTACCGTAACATACCATATCGTACTCTACTGTACTAAACTATGCCTTACTGTACTGTGATGTTCAAACTTGTGAAACAGCCTAGACATCTATGATTCGTTCTAATCCAGAGTGATTTACAGTCAGTGCATTCAGGTAGATAAACAACATATCACATCCATAGAAACTAAAAAAATCTTCTGGAACCATTACTGAAAATGTTATTGGAGTGGTCTGTTGGTTTATCCTGTAGGTTGGACTACTTTGAACATAATATTTGCCAGTTTTAGAGCTTTTGAAAAAGCTAACATAGGTGCATGTGACAGATGGGAGCAATAATAAATATTCTGTTGGACTCTTCAGTTGGCTCCTCTTTCCTATATTAAGAGGCTTGAACAAGAGCAGTACTGATTTGAATGAATTAATCCATACCTCGGGTTTATCACCTTTGGAAGGCGGGGCTTGGTGTTCATTGGCCGTGTCAGGCGTGATTCTAATGTTCTTCAGTAGAGGGCCCTTGCGTGCAAATTCCCCATAGCTGTGTTTACATTTACATTTAAGTAATTTAGCAGACGCTCTTATCCAGAGCGACTTACAAATTTGTACTTCATTTCCCTCCTTCAGAGAACAGTACTTACAGTCATAAATGTACATTTTCACTCTAGAAAATTTGCATTTTCTTAAAACACACACACACACACTGAATGTGTCCTATGTGTGTGTATGTTGCAGTGTGGAGCAGGCAATGTCGTGGAGTGTGGGTTTCGGTGGCAGGATGACGGTGGCCAAGCTTCTCCTATCCTTCTTCATCCTAAACTCCTTTTGCGAAGGTGAGTCCCCACTACTTACTACTTACTCTCCATGTTATCCCTCTCTCATATCCTTCCATGAAATCACATTCCACTCCTACATTCCCTTTGTTCTCCTCCCTCTCCTCTTCTCAAAACCCAAATTTTCCTCCCTTATAATTATTTTTGTTTTGTTTTACATATCTATCAATCGCCAATCCCTCTTATCACTTCTTGTCTCTTTAGTCTAGCTTTCTTCATCTATACCTGGTGATCCATCTTGAACAATTTGTCTGCCTGAACTGTCAGGACCCGGTTACGAACTCAGGTCTCCGGTGTGAGAAACAGTCACTTAGTAAACTGAGCCACTAATAGTCGGCAGAACCCAGAAGGTGAGGCAGACACAGCAGTACTAGAGACTGTGATTTAATAAAGAAAAAAGGAAAAGATCTTCAGGCGAAAATATAAATCCACAACATCATGTTGCCCAGCAACAGCCCCAAAACATCACTGCTCTAGAGGAGATCTGCATGGAGGAATGGGCCAAAATACCAGCAACAGTGTGTGAAAACCTTGTGAAGACTTACAGAAAACGTTTGACCTCTGTCATTGCCAACAAATGGTATATAACAAAGTATTGAGATAAACTTTTGTTATTGACCAAATACTTATTTTCCACCATAATTTGCAAATAATTTCATAAAAAATCCAGAATGTGATTTTCTGGATTTCTTATTCTAATTTTGTCTGTCATAGTTGATGATGAAAATTACAGACCTCTCTCATCTTTTTAATTGGGAGAACATGCACAATTGGTGGCTGACTAAATACTTTTTTGCCCCACTGTATATGGATGAGCGATGGCCGAGCAGCATAGGCAGATGTAATAGATGGTATAAGATACAGTATATACATGATATGAGTAATGTAGGATACTTAATCATTGTTAAAGTGTCGTCATTTAACGTGACTAGTGATCCATTTATTAAAGTGTCAATGATTTCAGTCTGTATTTAGTCAGCAGCCTCTCTGAGTTAGTGATTGCTATTTAACAGTCTGATAGCCTTTAGATAGAAGCTGTTTTTCAGTCTCTCGGTCCCAGCTTTGATGCACCTGTACTGACCTCGCCTTCTGGATGGCAGCAGGGTGAACAGGCACTTTTTGTCCTTCCTGTGACATCACTAGTTGTAGGTGTCCAGGAAGACAGGTAGTTTCCCCCCCGGTGATGTGTTGTGCAGACCACACCACCCTCTGGAGTGCCTTGCGGTTGAGGGTGGTGCAGTGATATTGTGCATCTGTAAAAGTTTGTCAGGTTTTTAGGTGACAAAACAAATGTATTCAGCATCCTGAGGTTGAAGAGGAGCTGTTGCACCTTCTTCACCACACTGTCTGTATGGGTGGCCCATTAACGTTTGTCTGTGATGTGCACGGCAAGGAACTTAAAACTTTCCGCCTTCTCCACTACTTTCCCGTCGATGTTGTGTAAATGCGGTGGTTCACGCTTTCAGTTTTGCACGAAAGCCGCCATCTATTGATGGTTTCTGCACTTCCTAATAAACTCATTCACAGAGTCCGCGTATACATCGATGTTATTCTCTGAAGCTGTCTGGAACATTTCCCAGTCCGCGTGATCAAAATAATTGAAGCGTGAATTCCGATTGGTCGGACCAGCGTTGAATGGTTCTAGTCGCAGGTACATCCTGTTTGAGTTTCTGCCTATAGGACGGTAGGAGCAAAATGGATTCGTTGTCTGATTTGCCGAAGTGAAGGTGGGGGAGGGCCTTGTATGCATCGCGGAAGTTAAAGTAGCGGCCAGTGTATTGTCCGCATGAGTGCCGCAATCGACATGTTGACAGAATTTAGGTAGCCTTGTTCTCAAATTTGCTTTGTTAAAATCATAGATGTACGCAAGCACGCACACACACATATCCGTATTCCTGCAGTGTATGCCTATGCCTCCAGGTACTTAAACATTTATTATTTCTGTATAGGGATATCACAAGACCCTATAGTGCCTAACCTAATCCCACTCTTCTCTCTTTCTCTCCTCTTCCACAGCCTCCAACCAGCCTCCACGCTTCCAGAACTACTTTTTCCACTCCTATCTTCTCATCTACGAGAACACACCAGTCGGTGAGTCTTAATGTGTGTGACCATATTTGATTTGTGTGTCAGCAGACGGTCCAGTTTTCATTTACAGAGATATGGAGGACCAGAGCAATATAGAACATTAACCCCTCTAGGGTAGGGGGCAGCATTCAGAATTTTGGATGAAAAGCATGCCCAAATTAAACGGCCTGCTACTCGGGCCCAGAAGATATGATATGCCAATAACTGGTAGATTTGGATAGAAAACACTAACATTTCAAAATAGTGTCTGTGAGTATAACATAACTGATTTAGCAGGCGAAAACCTGCGAAAATCCATTCAGGAAGTACTTTTTTTGTTATTTTTGTAGTTTTCTATTCAACGCCATTACAGTATCCATTGATTTAGGACTACATTTGCAGTTCCACCAGAATCCGCCTTCCACCAGATGTCAACAGTCTTTAGAAATCGTTTCAGGCTTGTATTCTTATAAATGAGGGAGTAAGACTGAGGGAGTAAGACAGTCTGAACGAGTGGACCCTAACGCGTCGCAGAGCTTTTTCAGGCGCATGTGCATTTCTTGTTTACCTTTTATATTGACAACATCATTGTCCGGTTGAAATATTATAGATCATTTAGGCTAAAAAACTACCTGAGAATGGAATATAAACATCGTTTGACATGTTTCTATGAACTTTATGGATACAATTTGGATTTTATGTCTGATTGTTTTGACTGAGTTTGAGCCTGTGGATTACTGAAGAAAACGCGCTACCAAAACTGAGATTTTTGGATATAAAGAGACTTCATCGAACAAAAGGAACATTTATTGAGTAAATGAATGTCTTCTGATTGCCACCATATGAAGATCATCAAAGATAAGGGAATAATTGTATCTCTACTTCTGAGTTTTGTAACGCTTCTGCTTGGCTGGTTAGTGTTTGTAATAATTTGTCAACTGGGCTATGTTCTGGGCTAGGTATGCTTTCGCCGAAAAGTATTTTATAAATATGACATTATGGTTGGTTTAACAAGAAGTTAATCTTTAAACCTATGTAAAATATGTTTTGTTTTCTGAATATTTATAATTAGCATTTCTGTAATTGAATTTGGCGCTCTACAACCTCACTGGATGTTGGCCAGATGGGACGCTAGCGTTCATTCATGTATACGGGTAAAAGTCTAGCTATATTTTCCGATATCATACATTCCTAATTTTGTCAAAGTAATTTTCATTGAAAGTTAAAGCGTACTGTTAGCTAGCTAGTGACCGTTAGATTGCTGCCTTGCTAGCAAACATGACATTTATTATCTGTGTGATAATATTATTCAAATCAGAAAATATTTGCATTGCTAGTTAAAACTTCGAATGGCTTGGGGGCAGTATTTCGTCTGGATGAGAACGTGCCCAATGTAAACTGCCTGTTACTCAGGCCCAGAAGCTAGGATATGCATTCAATTGGTAGATTTGGATAGATTGGTAGTTTTGGATAGAAACACAGTTTCCAGAACTGTTAAAATAATGTCTGGTGAGTATAATAGAACTGATATGGCATGTGAAAACCTGAGGAAAATCCAACCCGGGAAGTGGGATTTTTTTATGATTATTTTCAATTGGATGCCCATAGAGTATCTAATGGGTTAGGTCCCAGATTGCAGTTGAAGCCTATGGCTTCCACTAGATGTCAACAGTCTTTAGACATTGTTTCAAGCTTGTTTTCTGCTGGTTTTGCACATGAACGAGTGCGCGGTCTTCATTGTTTTTCCTTTCTATTCAATACTCTATTGTCAGGTTGTCCGAATATTTAGATAATTGACAACCTGAGGATTAATTATAAACATCGTTTGACATGTTTCGATGAACTTTACCGGTACTATTAGGATGTATTCATCTGCATCTTTTGGCCGCCTTTGAGCCAGTGTATAACTGAACAACACACGCCAACAAAACTGAGTTTTTGGGATATAAACAGGGACTTTATAGAACAAAACAAGCATTTATTGTGTAGCTGAGACTCTTGTGACTGCAACCATATGAAGATCTTCAAAGGTAAATTTTACATTTTATCGCTATTCTCGCTATTTTGGTTGTAAAATGTTTGTATGCTTTTGTAAGCAGGGCACTGTCCTCAAATAATCACATGGTATGCTTTCGCCGTAAAGCCTTTTTGAAATCTGACAAAGCGGCTGGATTAACAAGAAGTTCATCTTTAATCCGATGTACAGCGATTGTATTTTTTATGGATGTTTATTATGACTATTTCTGTATTTTGAATTTGGCGCTCTGCAATTTCACCGGATGCTGTCGAGGTGGGTCTCTAGCAGAACGCTTGCGCCAGAAATGTTAAAGCCTAATGTTAGCTAGCTAACATTGAACGTAGTTGGTTAGCTCTTCAGCTACAATAGCTTGCGAAAGTATTCACACTCTTGGCATTTTTCCTATTTTGTTGCCTTACAACCTGGAATTAAAATAGATTTTTGGGACTGGGGGGTTTATATCATTTGATTTACACAACATGCCTACCACTTTGAAGATAACATTTTTTTTTATTGTGAAACGAACAAGAAATATAACAAAAAATAGAATTTGAGCTTGCATTAATTCAACCCCCCCAAAGTCAATACTTTGTAGAGCCACCTTTTGCAGCAATTACAGCTGCAAGTCTCTTGGGGTATGTCTCTATCAGCGTGGCACATCTAGCCACTGAGATTTTTGCCCATTCTTCAAGGAAAAACTGCTCCAGCTCCTTCAAGTTGGATGGGTTCCGCTGGTGTATAGCAATCTGGTCTGGGCTTTGACGAGGCCATTCCAAGACATTCAAATGTTTCCTCTTATATCACTCAAGTGTTGCTTTAGCAGTATGTTTAGGGTCATTGTCCTGCTGGAGGGGGAACCTCCGTCCCAGTCTCAAATCTCTGGAAGACTGAAACAGGTTTCCCTCAATAATTCCCCTGTATTTAGCGCCATCCATCATTCCATCAATTCTGACCAGTTTCTGCCGATGAAAAACATCCCCACAGCATGATGCTTCCACCACCATGCTTCACTGTTGGGATGAGGTTCTCAGGGTGATGTGAAGTGTTGGGTTTGCCCCAGACATAGCCTTTTCCTTTATGGCCAAAAAGCTCAATTTTAGTCTCATCTGACCAGAGTACCTTCTTCCAAATGTTTGGGGAGTCTCCCACATGCCTTTTGGCAAACACCAAATGTGTTATTATTTTTTTCCTTAAGCAATGGCTTTTTTTCTTGCCACTCTCTGTGGAGTGTACGGGTTAAAATGGTTCTAAAATGGTTCTATGGACATATAGAGCTTTGCAGCTCCTTCAGGCTTATCTTTGATCTCTTTGTTGCCTCTCTGATTAATGCCCTCCTTGCCTGTTCCATGAGTTTTGGTGGGCGGCCCTCTCTTGACAGGTTTGTTGAGGTGCCATATTCTTTGCATTTTTAATAATGCATTTAATGGTGCTCGGTGGGATGTTCAAAGTTTCAGATTTTTTTTTAACCCAACCCTGATCTGTATTTCTCCACAACTTTGTCCCTGAGCAGTTTGGAGAGCTCCTTGGTGTATTGGTGCCACTTGCTTGGTGGTGCCCCTTGCTTAGTGATGTTGCAGACTCTGGGGCCTGTGACACTTAACTAAAGTCCACCTGTGTGCAATCTAACTAATTATGTGACTTCTGAAGGTAATTGGTTTCACCATATCTTATTTATGGGCTTCATAGCAAAGGGGTGAATACATATGCACGTGCCACTTTTCCTTTTTTTTATTTATTTTTTTTATTTTTTATTTTTAAAATTTCATTTCACTTCACCAATTTGGACTATTTTGTGTATGTCCATTACATTAAATACATTTAAATTATAGGGTGTAATGCAACAATATAGGAACAACACCAAGGGAGATTAATACTTTTGCAAGGTACCTGCAGATTCATACTACAGCTATGCCAGTCTTACTATTGGTAGCAGTATGAGTTGGGATTTTGCCGGTTTATTGTTTAGCTAGCTAAACATGTCTTAACAAAGGACTCCACTTCACTAAATTATTCTCCAGGTGTGTCTGGGGGGTGATTAAGGCCATCTATTGTATTTAATGAACATGTGTACATGTCTAGACAATAGTGACCTATCCACTTAGCTAGATGTGGCTGTTTTTTTTATAGCATTTTCTTCACATGACCCATCAATTTAGCCAAGTTTGTCATGTACGCTTCATCTAACCATTATAACATATTTATCTGGGCACATTCTGTTTTTGATATTGCTACTATGCAAGTAACCATTTCACTGTACCTTTGAATCCTGTTTCCTGTGCATGTGACAAGTAAACTTAGATTTTATTTTATATAGTGTGTGTTTACCAGCGACTCAAATGTGAAGAACAAGATGACTAGAACTAGATCAAGTGTATTTTTACCTAGAGTTTTTCCTTATTGTAGGCTACTACTTTTACCACTTTTAGTTTTGAAATATTTGGTTGTTTACTAAACTACTCACTCTGTTTATCACATGGCCTCACATGTGAAACCTTAAATAAATGGGTGGGGCTAAGGCTTAAGAGGGTGTGAACGATGCTGAATGCTGAAGAGCTCTCCAGTAGGTCTACCCAATTATTCAAGGGCCATTTTCTCAAAAGTGGCTTTACAAGTTTATCAACTTTCAAAGCAGATTCAGTTTCCCATTGTTCCTCAACTGTAGTGTATGATATACCGTTTTGTAGCTCTGAGTCTCTACGTTTATCCAATGTAAAAAATAAATGTTCAAATTTTGCTTCATAAGACCAAATCAAGGCAGTCGGTCACATATGACCGACGGGCTTGATTCGGTTTTATGCAGCAACATTTGAAATGTTGTTTTTTCCATTGGATAAAAGTAGAGACTCAGAGGTACACAATGGTATATTGTACATGAAAATGAAAATGACTGACACAATTTGAAAAAGTATAATATCTGAAAATGACTCTTACCTGTATACATGGATGAACTGTGTCAAGTGTTGTACTGTAAACGTGAGTAAGGACTCAGTGGTTTCTTGAGTCGATGTCTGCGTCCCAAATGGTTCTGGTCAAAAGTAGTCCCAGCCCTTGACTTTTTTCACATTTTGTTGTGTTACAAAGTGGGATTAAAATGGATTTAATTGTAATTTTTTTGTCAATGACCTACACTAAATTCTTTAATGTTAAAGTGGAAGAAAAATTCTAACATTTGTAAAAAAAAAAATATGAAAGATGAAACACTAATATATCTTGATTAAATAAGTATTCAACCCCCTGAGTCAATACATCACCTTTGGCAGCGATTACAGATATGAATATTTCTGATATTTTAGAGCTTTTCGCACCTGGATTATACAATTATTCTTTAACAAATTCTTCAAGCTCTGTCAAGTTGGTTGCTAGACCGCATTTCAAGTCTTGCTATAGATTTTCAAGCCAATTTAAGTCAATTCTGTAACTATGCCACTCAGGAACATTCAATATCGCCTTGGTAAACAATTCCAGTGTATATTTGGTCTTGTGTTTTAGGTTATTGTCTTGCTGAAAGGGGAATTTGTCTCCCAATGTCTGTTGGAAAGCAGATTGAACCAGGTTTTGCTCAAAGATTTTGCCTGTGCTTAGCTCTATTCCACTTCTTTCTTATTTTTAGCCTTTTTTTGTGGTACTTTACCTTTTCTCCCCAATTTTGTGATATCCAATTGGTAGTTACAGTCTTGACCCATCACTGAACTCTGTGGTGGTTAATTTCTTTATTATCAAATGAGGAGCGACAAACTTATCACACAAGTCAGAGTTATACTTAAACTAAATATTTAATAGTGAGAGCTTAGCAATAGCGATGGCTTGTCGACGAACCACCGTCTCTTTGATTCGCTGAGAGCCACAACACAAAGGCTAGTGAGATCTTTTATCGCAAAGATCCACCCCCTAGTCGACATAACAAACCACAGATGTTTTGAACGGGTCACAAGGTTAGACTTTTTAAATGAGAAAGGAGTATCCCGTGGCCAGATTATCTTTCAGTTTGGCTCCTAAAATGAGGTTCCAATCTCGTTCCTGGTCCTTCATAGCACAAAAACACCAACTGATCCAATGGCATAAATCAATTGTCAACAATTGTCAATACTCCCATCTCAAGTAAAACCCCTTCTTGACCCCACTCCTGGACAAGCTCACTGAGGGGAGTAAGCCTCTAGGTCATACCCTATCCCAGGATAAGTGCAACATCAGAGATGACATACAATGGTTCCAGACACTACCACACACATCCCCCAATGCCAAAGGAGGGAGTGACTGGCGCACAGACATTGTGGAGAGAAGTAATTGGTTCCCCATTAATCACGCCATCCCTTCACATGGTTTAAGAATAGGTAAAGACACATTGACATATGAAGACAATGTTCCCTCCTGTCTTCTTCCCTTTTTGATATTCTGCATAGCACCAGGGACATGTGAAAGACAAGTCTGACCTCTCCCCTCTCTGGGCCCCAGGTGACTGAGCCACAGCTGAAGGAAGAACTGCAATTGCCAACACCAGAGTCCGAAGGGATACATTCTAATAACAAGTATATCACATAAGACATCTTACCTATGTTACCCAACTAATTCTGATTCTTCTGCCACAACTTCCGTACGGACTCGGGAGATGTGAAAGTCAAGAGCCATGCGTCCTCCGAAACACGTCCCCACCAAGCCGCACTGCTCGCTTAACCCGGAAGCCAGCCGCACCAATGTGTCGGAGGAAACACCGTCCAGCTGGCGACCGAAGTCAGCGTACATGCACTCGGCCACCACAAGGAGTCACTAGAGCACAATGGGACAAGGACATACTAGCCGGCCAAAGCCTCCAATAACCCGGAAATGCTGGGCCAATTGTGTGCCTCCTCATGGGTCTACCAGTCGCGGCCGGCTGCGACACAGCCCGGGATCGAACCCGGATCTGTAGTGACGCCTCTAACACTGCGATGTAGTGCCTTAGACCACTGCAACACTCGGGAGGCCCCTTTCCGTTTCTTTGTATTCTAAAAAACTTCCTAGTCCTTGCCGATGACAAGCATACTCATAACATGATGCAGCCACCACCATGCTTGAAAATATGAAGAGTGGTACTCACTCAGTAATGTGTTGTGTTGGATTTGCCCCAAACATACAGTAAAGCTTTGTATTTTGGACAAAAATGTTAATTTCTTTGCACCCTTTTTTGCAGTTTTCACTCTGTCAATTAGGTTAGTATTCTGGAATAACTACAATGTTATTGATCCATCCTCAGGCTTATCCTATCACAGCCATTAAACTCTGTAACTGTTTTAAAGCCACCATGGGGAAATCCTTAAGTGGTTTCCTTCCTCTCCGGCAACTGAGTTAGGAAGGACGCTGGTATCTTTGTAGTGACTGGGTGTATTGATACACCATCCAAAGTGTAATTAGTAACTTCACCATGCTCAAAGGGATATTCAATGTCTGCTTATTTTTTTACCCATCTACCAATGGGTGTCTTTCTTTGTGAGCCATTGGAAAACCCCCCTGGTCTTTGTGGTTGCATCTCACTGCTCGACTGAGGGACCTTACAGATAATTGTATGTGTTGGGTACAGAGATGAGGTAGTCATTCAAAAATGTTAAACACTGTTATTGCACACAAATGGCGGTCAGTGCCTTTTCAGATGAGGGAGGGACATTTTTTTTCATGAGCATGGCCTTATTGGATGACTGTCATTCATATTCCATTCACACAGTTAAATGTAACAGTGATAGGTTTAGGCTACTACATGATACTAGAATTTTACCTATTCCCATCTACAACCTAGCCTATGAATGAAAGTTTAGAACGTAGGTGCACACAGGTCAAGAGACAAATTTGATGTGACAGAGAGTGACACATGGACAGACAGTGACATTCAATACCGCCTTGCACACTCTTGCCTGCATCTAGCTGACATTGGGTCTAATCATTAGTCCAACAGTTGGAAATGAGAGTTTCCATTGGACAAATTCAGATATGTTTATCCCCATTTAGTTTCGTTTGCTTCTGTTTCAGAAACTTTTATTCAGCAGAATCGGCGGACTGAATACACCCCTGATCACGCGTAAACACACAGTTCAGTTTCCTAGCACGTCAATGCACAACACATCAGCTGTATGTGACCAGGAAAATAAAACTTTACAAGCCAAACCGCTACGCACAGCCTAGATTATTGTCACCATATTAGCTAAAGTAGCGTCATAGTCAGCATAGCTAATATAACTAACGTGTTAGTAAACCCGCTACAATTAGTTTACTGGCGGGCCCCTGTGGCAAGAAATGAGTCAAACCAAAAGCTTACCTTGACTTGGAAGAGTTCCAGTGTTGTGTTGGATGGTCATAGCCAGCTAGCTAACATAGCATCACTCTGTTTGAGCAAATGCAGCTAGCTAAAATAACGAGGTACATTTGCTAGCTAAGTAAGTGAAACTGAAAGTGAAAAAATTTACAACATCTCTTTCGCTCTTGTTTCTCCTTCATTTAGGAAGAAACTAATTTGTTAAAAACTGTTCAACTATTTTTCTTTCTCTCTCTTTGAGTCAACTACTCACCACATTTTATGCACTGCAGTGCCAGCTAGCTGTAACTTATGCTTTCAGTTAATTCTCTGATCCTTTGATTGAGTGGACAGCATGTCAGTTCATGCTGCAAGAGCTCTGATATGTAGGAGGACGTCCTCTGGAAGTTGTCACAATTACTATGTAAGGGGGTGAGAACCATGAACTTCCTACGTTTGTATTGAAGTCAATGTACTCTGAGGAGGAAGGAAGCTAGCTGTCCCCTGGCTACACCATGGCGCTACCCTACTGAGTGCTTTTGAGGCTACTGTAGACATTTGCAAGAGTGTGCTATAATGAATTATTTGGTGACGTGGTTATATTTAGCATAGTTTTATCTGAAAAGGATAACTTTTTAAATGTACATTTTTATGAAATTCACTGAGGAGGATGGTCCTCCCCTTCCTCCTCTGAGGAGCCTCCACTGAGTCCATGCAATTTATTATCTGATTTGTTAAGCAAGTTTTTACTCCTGAACGTTTTTAGACTTGGCATAACAAAGGGGTTGAATACTTATTGACTCAAGACATTACAGCTTTTCATTTTTTGACATTATGCCAGTGACACAAAATCCAAGGGGTATGAATACCTTTTGAAGGCACTGTATAAGGAATAGAGTACCATTTGGGATGCAGGCAATGGTTTTCACATCTAGCCAGGTCTCTCAAGAGGCTTTGAATTTAAAAAAATATACACTGAACAAAAATATAACGCAACATGTAAAGTGTTGGTCCAATGTTTCATGAGCTGAAATAAAAGATCCAAGAAATGTTCCATACGCACAAAAGGCATTTTCTCTAAAATGTTGTGCACAAATGTATTTACATCCCTGTTAGTAAACATTTGTCCTTTGCCAAGATAATCCATCCACTTTACAGGTGTGGCAAAACAAGAGGCTGATTAAACAGCATGACCATGATACAGGTGCACATTGTGTTAAGGACAATGCCAGGCAACTCTGACACACAACACAATGTCAAAGATGATTTTGAGGGAATATGCAATTGGCATGCTGACTGCAGGAATGTCCAACTGGCCTCGCAACCGCAGACCACGTGTATGGTGTCATGTTGGCAAGCGGTTTGCTGATGCCAACGTTGAAAACAGATTGCTCCATGGTGGCAGTGGGGTTATGGTATGGGCAGGCATAAGCTATGGACAACAAACACAATTGCATTTTATCTATTGCAATTTGAATTCACAGAGATACCGTGACAAGATCCTGAGGCCCATTGTCGTGCCATTCATCCGTCGCCATCATATCATGTTTCAGCATGATAATGCACGGCCCCATGACACAAGGATCTGTTCACAATTCCTGGAAGCTGAAAATGTATCAGTTCTACCATGGCTTGAATACGCACCAGACATGTCACCCATTGAGCATGTTTGGGAAGTCCTGGAAAAAAAACTTAGTCGAACCGAAAGTCGTCTGTTCTTTCAACCAATCGATTGGTCGAACTTTTAAAATGCATATTTTTCCATATATATACACACACTTTGAATAAAATCAACTATATGTAGGCTACTGAGCTTGTCTGATGCTTAAGCACTGTGATTAAAAATGAAGACATACAAATTACTAAAGACGGAGCCTAACAAGAAGACAAAAACCTGTTCCTGACCCGACCCCTCCCGCTGTTGCTGGCCTTCGCTTATTCTGGCTTTATGCTCCTGAAGTTGCCGGTAATAGGCTAGACCAGCGGTCGGCAACCATTTCTACTGACCTGTGTGCCAGTTGTGATTTTCATATGCACATTTTCATGGAACAGTTTCATTTAATTTATAATAAAAAGTATTCATGTCTCAAAATCAATGCCATGTGGTTCATCAAAATTCTATATAAATGAAAATGATACAAATCTAAAAGTAGCTTCTATTGCCATTGCCTATATGTAAAAATAGCCTACATAAAGCCAACAAATAAAAACATTGCAGCCCACAGGTAGAAAATATCCTGATGAAAATAAATATCCTATAAATCACATTGGCTAAAGGAAAGTGGGATACCTAGGCAGTTGTACAACTGAATGCATTCAAATGAAATATGTTTTCTGCATTTAACCAAACCCCTCTGAATCAGAGAGGTGCTGGGGGCTGCCTTAATCAACATCCATGTCATTGGTGCCCGGGGAACAGTGGTTTAACTGCCTTGCCCAGGTGCAGAACAACATATTTTTTCCTTATCAGTTTGGGAATTCAACCCAGCTACCATTTGGTTACTGGCCCAACACTTTTACCCGCCAGGCTACCTGCCACATGGCCTGTCTGCAAGGAACTTAAACATTGTATCAACTATTAACTTGGTCAGGCCCAGAAGCTGGTGTGGACAAAATTGCAACATTGTATAAAATATTCTGTTGGTTATTTGCGCAAGGGATATGAAGTCATCAGGTAGTCCTATTTTATGACATTATAAACCTGATCAGAGCATTACATTTTTTCCCCTCTCATGCTGAGTTGTTATCGAAAGGGAGACAGCAGGAAATATTTTTTAAATAGGCTATGTTGAGGAACTTGTTGTTCCTCAACATTGTTATTCTCAATGGATGTAAAAACAGACTTTGTTTACTTACTGTTTGAGGCTAAGAAAACATTACTTTGAGAAGCTGGTGATGGTGAGTTAAGACAATCAGAAATAGTATCAGATCTCCTTTCATAAGCTTACATATGCGTGCAGGCCAGGTAGTCCAGGCCTACTTCTATGCGTAATCAGGTGCGTGTCCTTACTCAATATTGACTAGAGCGCTCCATCATTAACTGACCTTAGTTCCTTTTTATGTCTCTATTTTGGTTTGGTCAGGGCGGGCATTCTATGTTTTTTCATTCTATGTTTTGTTCTGTGTGTTGTATTTCTATGTGTTTGGCCTGGCATGGTTCCCAATCAGAGGCAGCTGTCAATCGTTGTCTCTGATTGAGAACCATACTTAGGTAGCCTGTTCCCACCTGTGTTTGTGGGTAGTTATTTTCTGTTTTGTGTATTGCACCTTGCAGAACTGTTCGTGTGTTGTTTTTGTTCAAGTGTTTGTATTTATTAAACGTATTATGAATACTTACCACACTGCACCTTGGTCCTCTTCTCCTTCTCCCAATGACATTCGTTACATTAAGCAAAACCCTTTTCCTCAAATGTAGACTATGGTTGTGCGCTCTGCAAACAATGTTTCCATTCCTACAATGACAACAATAAGACTGTAATACTAATATATTAAATGCATTTACAGAAATTGGCGTAACCAAATAAACATTGTAAATTAGAACTCATGTCGAGCTGCATGAGGCAAATGGTGGTCACACTAGATACTGACTGGTTTTCTTCTTCTTTTTTTGTGACCAACAGATGCATTTCTGTATTCCCAGTCATCTGAAATCCATAGATTAGGGTCTAATTAATTCATTTCAATAAACTGATTTCCTGATATGAACTGTAACTGTAATTTTTGTTCAGTATATATTGGATTCATTTGCTTTATATACTGTATATATTTGTATTAGAGGTTGACCGATTAATCGGAATGGCCGATTTAATTAGGGCCGATTTCAAGTTTTCATAACAATCGGAAATCGGTATTTTTGAACACCGATTTGGCATTTTTTTTTTACACCTTTTATTTAATCTTTATTTAACTAGGCAAGTCAGTTAAGAACACATTCTTCTTTTCAATGATGGCCTAGGAACGGTGGGTTAACATTTTTTATGGCTGCAGGGGCAGTATTGAGTAGCTTGGATGAAAAGGTGCCCATATCAAATGGCCTGCTCCTCAGTCATAGTTGCTAATATTTGCAAATTAGTATTAGTATTGGATAGAAAACACTGAAGTTTCTAAAACTGTTTGAATGATGTCTGTGAGTATAACAGAACTCATATTGGCAGACAAAATCCTGAGTTGAAATCAAAACACGATTTCAGAAATCTGAGCTTGTATGTATTCACCAATGAAATCCCCTTGAGATATGAATGATGTTGCACTGCCTAGGAGTTCCACTAGATGTCAACCATCAATATAAATTATAATGAGGCTTCTATGTTGTTGTGGGAGTGAATGAGAGCAGAATATATCAGCTGTCTATCAAGCAGCCATTTTGTGATCCCACTTGCGTTCCATTGCTCACGAAGACAAGAAGGAATACTCCGGTTGGAACTTTATTGAAGCTATATGTTAAAAACATCCTAATGATTGAATCTGTACTTAGTTTGAAATGTTTCTTCGACTGGTAATATCACTTTTTGAAGTATTTGTCCAATATAACTCTGACCAGAATTAGCGTTTGGATATGTATACCAAACGCTCTAACAAAAGAAGGTATTTGGACATAAATAACGGACATTTTCAAACAAAACAAACATTTATTGTGGACCTGGGATTCCTGGAGTGCTTTCTGATGTAGATCATCAAAGGTAAGGGAATATTTATCATGTAATTAATTGTTTATGTTGACGCCATCTTTGCGGCTGTGGTGTTTTTAAATTGAGCGCCGTCTCAGATTATTGCATGCATTTTTTTTCCGGGAAGTTTTTTTGAAATCTGACACAGCGGTTACATTAAGGAGAATTATATCTATAGTTCCATGTGTATAACTATATTATCATCTACATTTATGATGAGTATTTCTGTTGAATGATGTAGCTATGCAAAATCACTTGATGTTTTTGGAACTAGTGAATCTAACGAGCCAATGTAAACTCAGATTTTTTTTATATAAATATGAACTTTATCAAACAAAACATGCATGTATTGTGTAACATGAAGTCCTATGAGTGTCATCTGATGAAGATAATTCAAGGTTAGTGATAAAATTAATCTTTATTTCTGGTTTTTGTGAAGGCTATATTTTGAGAGAGAGAGAGAGAGAGAGAGAGGTCATTTACATATCTTTATCCACCACATGATACAAACCAACATCACTTTACCCACTCCTATAACTGTATATCCAAAACATATTCCCCAGCTATACAGACAGCACCCCCAACACACCACATATCCTCAAACATCTCTACACATTTTATAGAACACAAACTCAACCCTGAGGCTCGCAGAGACCATCCCCATTAAACACTAGTAAAGAGTCTGTTATCCCCCCACCTTTGACCCTGTTCCTCCTTGTTAGCCAAATATCTAACTTTGCCTGAGCAAACAGAAAGTTCAACAAAACACATTTGGCTTTCTCCTTACTCGAATACCTGTATCCCATTATGAACATCCCAACAGTAAAAACCACCCCCAACCTCTCACACAGACATTCCAACAGAGACATTAAAGGCATTAACCTGGTGCACACAGAAAACACATGAATCACAGTGTCTTTCATTTGACAGAAAAGACATCCCTGTCCGATTCCCGGCTCAACCCGTGCCAACCAGCTGTTAGTGGCCAGGGCTCCATGAAGGTCCCCTGACCTCTTTGGTACCTGGGGTTTGTAGAGCCACCTCCACCTAAAACCCACCATACTCTCCACCCCACATACCCCCTGCCACTAATGTGCCTTCACTCCTGTTAGGCTCCTAATGTTCCTAACCTTAACACAGAGGTTGTAGAGGGCTTTACCTCTGACATCCTCAAACTCCCCCAGGCTCAGAATCCTCCAGACCCCCTTGCCAGTCTCCAGTCTCTGCCGTCACCTGCAGTGGTGGTAACATTGGTGGCCCCTCTCCCTTTGGCCGCTCAAACATCCCCCTTACCGGCTCAGACAGTGCCTCCTGGACCTCCTCCAGGAATCTCTCCAGCAGCCTAAGAGATGTTATTCCTGTTTGTTGTGCCAAGACTTCCCGGGGTTTTCCACCCCTCCTCTCCCAGCAGTCTCAGGTCACCCAGCCTTTGTAAACCCCCTGCCATCAGTTGCCTCTGCAGGGTGGCCGACTGAACCGATCTCAAAGGGATGGCTGGGTTGTGGAAGATAGGCTCCTCCCATAGCCCAGGCTCCACACCCCCTTCTCGTATGGGCCTTAACAGCTGCCAGGCCCTCAGCATTGCAGAGTAAAGACCTGCTGTACTCAGCCTCTCCAGCTTCATGAGGAACAGCTGCCGGTCCAACCCTAATCCTCCTCAGCAGCACGCATTCTGGCTCCCTCCAGCCAACATCAGCATGGTACAGCAGTCTCTCTACTGCCTTTAGCCTGAAATCAGCCATCCTGCTCTCCAGTTCCACCAGGCCCTGTCCTCCTTCATGAACGGTCATGTACAACACTGCTGCCTTCAGCCAGTGATGGCCCGACCAGAAGAAGTCCACCAGCTTGCGTTGCAGGTCTGCGAACAGACCGGCAGGGGGTTTCAGGACAGCCAGTTTATGCCACAGGGAAGATGCTACCAGGTTGTTAATTATCAGCACCCTCCCTCTATATGACACTTGGGACAGGAGCCACCTCCACCTGGCCAGTCTTGTCACCACTGCCTGTGACAGCCCCTCCCAGTTCTTCCTTACCCAGTTCTCCGAGCCCTGGTACACCCCCAACACTTTAAGCTCTCCTGGCTAATGTGTATAACTGCCCAGATAGAGGGCATCCTTGTCTAATGCCCCGTCTCACCCAGACTGGCTTACTGAGCCCACCTTGACCATACATGATGCCCCAGCATACAACAGCTTCACACATGTCAAAAAACTCTTCCCAAACCCAAGCATAGACATCACATTAAACAGATACTCATGGTCCACTCTACCAAAAGCCTTATCTTGATCTACAGAGACCAGTCCAAAGTTCACATTAGAACCTCTCGACAAGTCCAACATGTCCCTAATTAACAACAAGTTGTCTGTGATTGAGCTTCCCGGTACACAATATGTTTGGTCCTTATGTACGATCGAGTCCAGATGGGACTTCAGTCTGTTAGAGAGGACTTTGGCAAATATCTTGTAGTCCGCACAGAGTAATGCCACAGGCCTCCAGTTCTTAAGTTCACACAAGTCCCCTTTTTTGGGCAGGAGAGTCAGAGCCGCCCGACGGCAGCTCATCGGCAACTCTCCTACCTCGACGCATTCACGCAACACGCAAAATAAATCCTGTCCAATTATTTTTTAGAAAACTCCACTGGGAGTCCATCCACCCCTGGTGCACGACAGGGGGACATCTGGGTTACGGCCTCTGCCAGTTCATGGGACAACAGAGGAATGCACATTTCATCCCTCTGTGCCAGAGAGAGCTTAGGGAGTCCTGCGAACAAGACTTGAGCACACATTTGATCACACACACTTCTGCCCTATACAATTCAGTATAAAGCTCCCGCATCTCACCCACCACAGAGGTCACCCGCCCATCAGACAGCCGTAGACAATGCATACCTTTGGCTTCACCGCTCTGTCTTTCCAAACCAAAGAAGAAGGTGCTGGGAGCATCCATCTCTTTGAGCATGGAGAACCTAGTTCTTACAAGTGCTCCCTTTGCTTTAACCTGGAAAAAACTGTCCAGGTCCCTACGTAATTCGGCTAAATTAGCCTGGAGGCCTACATTGCCTTTCCCCACCATCTCTACCTCTATCTCACTAATACAACGCTCTAGTTCCCCCAATACTCTCCTAGCCTCTGAGGATGAGAGAGCTGTGTACTGTTGAAAGAAAAGCTGAATTTGGACTTTCCCCACATCCCACCATTGACTCAGACTCATACTCCTCTCTTCGCTGCCCTCACCTTTCCCAAAAGGTCTGGAAAACTTTACATTGAACTTCCAATAAGATGCCTGCCGGTGCCCTGGTGAAATAGACAGCCGAGCCATGGTTATGTGATGATCCGAAAACCCCAGCGGGTGTATGGTAGCGCCCAGCAGCCTATTGCTCTGATTCCTAGACATGTAAAACCGATCAAGTCGTGCTGCACTCACCCTAGCCCCAAAAACCTTCACCCATGTATACTGTCTTGTGTTTGGATGTTTAGTTCTCCAAACATCCACTAGGTTGAACTGATTGGTGGTCCTTCCACATAAGGGACATCATTAGAGGGCAGGCTGGGCTCATGGATAGTAGCCCAACAAGGCATGGGAGACAAGGTAACCAGAGGCAATTAAGCACAGCTGACGGTACTAATGACATTACTCTCCTTCCCCTATAAGAGAGAGAATGGAACCAGCAGAGAGAGGGGGGCGAGAACTATCTCTGGAAGATGGCCACCGAGAGAGAGGAGCTATCCAGGAAGAACCACTAAGACGGTGACAATCCCGTGACTTTTTGTTGTAGTTTAAAGATAATCCTATTGTGTTCCTGTTTCATCTGAAGAAGATGTATGTTTTTCCTTGGAAGATTTTCATTGATTATGTTGGAGTGTTTGTGTTGACCAAATGCCCTCAATAGAGAACTGTGTTCAATCAAGAAAACCTACTCCTGACTCGTTTATTCCACCTTCCCGCTTTAGAGTGACGCCCAATTACGTGGTCCGCTCACACTTAACACTCCCACTGACACTGAATGAGGCTCTTTCCCCATTTCTGTCTTTTGTAAATCCATTGTACAGTTCCAGTCCCCTCTTGACCACCAGCGTCTCCTCAGAGGCTACCTGTTTAAGACTCCCAAATAGAACCCCTCTTCCTATCCCTGTTTTAGGCACATGCACATTTATAAAGACAAAACCCATGTTGTTAATTTCTGCTTTAACAACAAGCAGCCTACCTTTACACACCTCCTTTGAGGAGCAAAGTTTTACAGACAGCCCCGGTGCAAAAAGGACTGCCACCCCTGCACTAAGATTTGTCCCATGGCTCAACACACTTTCCCCTTTCCACCAGAGCCCCCAATCGACTTCATTCAACACATCACTATGCATCTCCTGCAGAAACAACACCTGTACTTTTTTTTTTTTTACATATTCACCCAACACAATCTCTGGCGCCATTTACATTGAGCAAGCCTACCCGAAGAGTCTCCATAAGAAGTGGGAGAAAAGCCAGCAGAGAAAGAGACCAATAGCACAGCTCAAAAAGCCCCAGTGTCAGAAAGGAAATATACATCTAAACAGTGTCTGAAGGTAAACCTTTACGCACTGTTGTGACCCACTTTCTCAACCTAAACCGTTTCCTGGGTGAGAGGACACCATGCCCCTCATTTTTCATAGCATGTTGTACTGATCTTACAAACTTTCTAGAATCAGATTAACTTTTTTTCCCCTTAGTCTCATTCAGGAACCTTATCAATTCTCTCAACGTGTACTTAGACCCCTCTGCTTGACTGGCTGTCAGCTCTGGGCCCATTGAAGAGGAGTCTGAAAAAAATAACTCCTCATCCTCTTCCTCAGACTCACTTTCCTCCTCATCTCTATCTCCCACCCTGACCACCTGCCCTTCCTCTCTGGTCAGGGCATCACCCACAGCAACAGGCAAACTTTCCATGGTGCCTTTGTCCACATCCTTTTTCCTTTTCCGCTTGACACCTTCCTCCTCCCCCCCAATCTCTTACACTTCCCCACTATACTCTCCTCATCCACTAGAATAACCTGACTAGACCCAGCATCATCTACACGACCCTCCATAATATGACTAGGCCCAGAATCATCTACACCGCCCAGCCTCAACTATCCCACCATCTCTAGCCTGACAAGACCCAGCCTCAGCTACCCCACCATCTCTAGCCTGACTAGACCCAGCCTCCACTACACCACCATTCATAGCCTGACTATACCCAGCCTCCGCTACCCCATCATCCATAGCCTGACTAGGCCCAGCCTCATCTACACCACCTTCCCTGGCATGACTAGGCCCAGCTTCTGTGGCAGAAGCATCTCCTTACCCCCTGCACGTTGACCTTGATTTCCCCCACTAGCGCTTGTACCCTCACCTTGTCTACGGGCTTTATGTGGATACGCAAAGTTCGTATGCCCCAAATCCCCACACTCAAAACAAAGAAATTTGTCTCATTAGTTTTTGAAGAATTTGTCAAATTAATGTACTGGTTGAGCATACTAATCACTCCGAATGACAAAAATATGCATAACGGGCATATTTTAAATAATTATAAATGTATTCCCTGTAAGCCTTCTTGAGGTTTAGTTAGGCCTAAGTTTGTGCACAGAGAGTGAGAAATGTGTATCATTATAATATTGCACTTTACTGTACATTACCTTAATATCATGAAAGCTGAATGTTTATGGGTAGGCTACATTGTGTGCATCTTTTTATCTGTATCTAAAGAGCCATACTTTTTGAAATCCTCCTTTCTTTTGGGTGGCAGGTAGCCTAGTGGTTAGAGCATTGGAATGGTAACCAAAAGGTTGCTGGATCGAATCCCTGAGCTGACAAGGTAAAAATCTGACGTTCTACCCGCTGTTCCCCTTCTTAACTGACTTGCCTAGTTAAATAAAGGTTAAATACATTTAATGTGCAGTATACAGTCTGACAGACAAATTATATGATATTAAATTTAGCAGACACTTTTGTTCAAAGCAACTCATGTGTGCAGATATTTTTCTATGGGTGGCCCGAGCGGGATTCAAACCCACGACCCTAGCATTGCAAGTGCCATGCTCTACTTACTAAGCCGCACAGGACCAAAGGATTCAATAGATTTACCGACTTTGAGAAGGGACTCTGTATTACTTGATCCTTGACGATCAGGTATCCGCAATAGCTCTGATTGGTCTGTTTAAGGTACCATGCAGTTTGCTGTGTGTCCTGGTGATGATGCAACAGTGTTGGGCCAGGTGAGGACGGGGTGTCAGCCGATACCCTGTCCCGTGGCCCTTGTGATGGCCTGACACACACACTGGCCACAAACACAACAGGCACGGGTAGATCATGTTCTTCAGACGTCTTCATGATCAGACGTGTGTGTGTGAGTGGCGTACAGGAGCATTGTTTTCCTTTGTGTATGGCCCCTACCTACCCCACCATCCTTACCCACCATTTCCTCACTGTCCTCTCCCCTCTCCTCCTGGGCAGAGGATCAGTAACTAGGCTGCATCCACCATCCTGCTGCTTCTAGTCCTGGCCCTAGCCAGCCTCAGCCAGATGGGGCCCATTTGTATTTATGAAGGAACATCCTTCACTACTTGGATATTTGATCTGAGGCTGAAGCGTCTCCTCTTTGCTCCTTCACCGGCCGAGCACCCTCTGAGCGAGTTGGTTGGGGCATGTAAAGAAGTTCCTTTGTCTCCATCGAAGACGTTTCACATGTACAGTATAGTGGTAGTGTTCACAGGTTGTCATGGTGTTTGGGAATAAACTTTAGAGGCATGGTGTCTGAAAACAAAAAGCTGAAGTCTAGGTTGTTTGTCAAACACCAGGTTGCTTTAGTATAAATGTTCTCCTGAAGAGTTTCTTATTTCAGGGACATGTTTTTTCCCCAATGAATCAGTTCTCACAGAGTTACTTAAATCACAGCCTTGTGATTTTCATGACACAAACAGATGTTTTAAAAGTATCTTCACACACAGATGACGTGTGTGTTTTTGCGTGTGTGGAGGGCACAAGTGCGGGGGGATAATGTGCTTACCTGGGGGTTACACCTCTATTTTAAGTAGTTGTTAATTGTGTTCATTGTGAGAGGAAATGCAATGTGTAATTAGGGAGAGTGCAGTCTTTGATTAAGCACTCATCTTTTAATCCACGTTGCCCTGATCTGGTAGATTAACCCCTCTGCTGGGTAATTACGTGTGTATGCGCAAGCACGTGTGCGTGCACAGAGCAGATCACAACATTTGGTTAGAAAATGCTACTTTCTTACTCTGCTCTGGCGATTCTTGCTGTATATGTCTCATGGTTTATGCCCAGTGAGTGGTATCAGCTTTTAGTTTAGTAAACATGGATTTATACACCTAATAAAAGCCTAACTCTAACCCCATTTAAGAACACAAGATAATTAATTATGGTACAGAATTAAGTGGGGTGGGGAAGTTAATCTCTCCCCATATCAAATTGGAGTCACTGTAGTGTACTGTTACACTCAAACACAGACTTATTTACAACATGGTGCACATCATTTACACTGAACCACACAGTAACCCCCAAAATAAAAATACAAAATAAAAATCATGATGTAGTATGTAGTAATATGGACAACTAAGCTAAAGTTGAAGTCGGAAGTTTACATACACCTTAGCCAAATACATTTAAACTCAGTTTTTCACAATTTCTGACATTTAATCCTCGTAAAAATTCCCTGTTTTAGGTCAGTTAGGATCACCACTTTATTTTAAGAATGTGAAATGTCAGAATAATAGTAGAGAGAATGATCAATTTCAACCTTTTTATTTCTTTCATGACATTCCCAGTGGGTAAAAGTTTACATACAGTCAATTGGTATTTGGTAGCATTATCTTTAAATTGTTTAACTTGGGTCAAATGTTTCAGGTATCCTTCCATAAGTTTCCCACAATAAGTTGGGTGAATTTTGGCCCATTCCTCCTGACCGAGCTGGTGTAACTGAGTCAGGTTTGTAGGCCTCCTTGCTCGCACACACTTTTTCAGTTCTGCACACACATGTTCTATTGGATTGAAGTAAGGGCTTTGTGATGGCCACTCCAATACCTTGACTTTGTTGTCCTTAAGCCATTTTGCCACAACTTTAGAAGTATGCTTGATGTCATTGTCCATTTGGAAGACTCATTTGCGACTAAGCTTTAACTTCCTGACTGATGTCTTGAGATGTTGCTTCAATATATCCACATCATTTATCTGCCTCATGATGCCATCTATTTAGTGAAGTGCACCAGTCCCTCCTGCAGCAAAGCACCCCCACAACATGATGCTACCCCCGTGCTTCATGGTTGGGATGGTGTTCTTCGGCTTGCAAGCTTCCCCCTTTTCCCTCCAAACATAACAATGGTCATAATGGCCAAACAGTTATATTTTTGTTTCATCAGACCAGAGGACATTTCTCCAAAAAGTACGATCTTTGTCCCCATGTGCAGTTGCAAACCGTAGTCTGGATTTTTACGGCGGGTCATGGAGCAGTGGCTTCTTCCTTGCTGAGCGGCCTTTCAGGTTATGTCGATATAGAACTCATTTTACTGTGGATATAGATACTTCTGTACCTGTTTCCTCCAGGGGTCCTTTGCTGTTGTCCTGGAATTGATTTGCACTTTTCACACCAAAGTATGTTCATCTCCAGGAGACAGAATGCGTCTCCTTCCTCAACAGTTTGACTGCTGCGTGGTCCCATGGTGTTTATACTTGCATACTATTGTTTGTACAGATGAACGTGATACCTTCAGGTGTTTGGAAATTGCTCCCAAGGATGACCCAAACTTGTGGAGGCCTACAATTTTTCTTCTGTGGTTTTGGCTGATATCTTTTGATTTTCCCAGGATATCAAGCAAAGAGGCACTGAGTTTGAGGTAGGCCTGGAAATACATCCACAGGTACACCTCCAATTGACACACATTATGTAAATTAGCCTATCAGAAGCTTCTAAAGCCATGACATCATTTTCTGGAATTTTCCAAGCTGTTTAAAGGCACAGTCAACTTAGCGTATGTAAACTTCTGACCCACTGGAATTGTGATACATTGAATGAAATTATATTTCTGTAACAAATTGTTGGAAAAATTACTTGTGTCATGCACAAAGTAGATTTCCAAACCGACTTGCCAAAACTATAGTTTGTTAACAAGAAATTTGTGGAGTGGGTTGAAAGAGTTTTAATGACTCCAACCTAAGTGTATGTAAACTTCACACTTCAACCGTATGTTCATGGATCATTTGCACAGTATTTATGATCTTAAGACAAAAATATCAAAACTCAATATCAATATCGTCCATATGAAAAGCTGAGAAAAGTAATGCATGTAATTAAAAATCAAATAGCAAATCCCAAAGAGAATATAAAGGAGGATGTACATGGTTACATAATCCTGTATACAGTAAAAGATGAATCAACATGTATAATGATCACTTCAAGGAAAGTAGTCAAATGGAAAACATCACATCTAGGTCAGTACGATACACGTGTGCTGCAGATGCTTTTGTTGAGGTTATGTTTTTCTTGTACCAGGTGTACAGTGGTTCGTCCTTTAAAATTTCCAGCGTACTGCAGCACAGCTTTGCATGGTGGCGCAGAATTGTATGACACGTGCCATCCACTGGTACCATTCATGCTAGTTAGTGCTAGTTTGACCACCAGAGGGCATCTTTGAGAAGCATTTGATAGCCTTCAATAGCGGCTGTACTAGAGAATTTAAACACTTTTTTGGTAAAACATAGTATATGTGACTGATTTTAAGAAATTTTGCTAAAATAATGTAATTAATATTATAGTGTTTCTACTCCAAGAAAAACAAAAAACCCTCAGGGTTTCCGTTAGGATGGAACAGACAATATGGCACTGTACAACGTGACGGTCGGGATTAGGCTACAGTGCTGGGCTATTTAGCTAAAGGATCCCTGTGTCGTGCGGGCACTTGGTAGACCCGGGTTCAGTTCCCTGACGGGGAGGAAGGAGTTGGCTGTCCTTGTAAATAAGAATTTGTTCTGATTTCATGTGTGTTATTTCATAGTTGTGATGTCTTCACTATTATTCTACAATGTAGAAAATATTTCAAAAATAAAGAAACTGTGGAATGAGTTGTTTTGTCCAAACCTTTGAGGCCATCAAGATGTTTTGGCTAGAGAAATTGACAATACTACAATGCAACAAATACATTGATCATCTTAGCAAGGTTTTTACACGTGGTCGTGATGCAGGGTGGAAGTGCAACTAAAATGTAGTTTAAATAACCATCTACAGTTTGAATGTCTTCAAGTTATTTTATGAACAAAATCATAAAGTTGTTGATGAAGAAATACTGTACACCGCTGTTTTGATGAAGAAACACTGTACCGCTGTTTTGAGTTTGAAATATAACAGTAATTAAGCATTGAATACATTGCAGGTAGGGGGTTGTTCACACATACAGTAACCCGGCTATAACAAGTCTATTGTCCTGATAATCTGGCTACAAGTGTTTGAAAGCCTGTTTACAAAATGCCACCAGCTGTCCATCACTAATGTAAATAAAATTATAGCATCTTGGTTACATTCTTTATTGTAACCACAATGTCACTAATCATTTGTATCTACCTTTCCAACTACTTTCAGAGTTTAGGATTAATAATATGGTGTTTATATTCCAAGAAAACCGAAAAAACCTGGGTTTCTGTTAGGCTGGAATGGAAATTATGGAGCTGTACAACGTGACGGTCGGGAGTAGGCTACAGTACTGGGCTATTTAGCTAAATAATCCCAATGTCATGCGCGGGCACGCGGGAGACCGTGGTTCATTTCCCCAATGGGGAGGAAGGAGTAGGCTGTCCTTGTGAATAAGAATTTGTTCTTAACTGACTTGCCTAGGTAACTTCTCTAGGATAGGGGGCAGCATTTGGAATTTTGGATGAAAAGTATGCCCAAATTCAACTGCCTGCTACTCATCACCAGAATATAAGATATGCATATTATTAGTAGATTTGGATAGAAAACTTGGAATTTTCTAAAACTGTTTGAATCATGTCTGTGAGTATAACATAACTTATTTAGCAGGCGAAACCCCGAGGACAAACCATTCAGATTGAGGTCACCCTCTTTTCAAGTTTTCATTGGGAATCCAGATTTCTAAGGGACCTTCTTGCAGTTCCTACCGCTTCCACTGGATGTCAACAGTCTAGAAATTGGTTGAGGTTTTTCCTTTGGACTTGCTTTCAATGAGAATGACATATCCATAACTCACATTTGTATATGAATTTTGTCAGCTCGCCCCAAAAGGTACATATTGCAGCTTTAATGTGTATTTAGAGTACATACATGAGATAAAATAATTCAAATAAACAAAACACCAACAACCATGAAGTGTAACCCATCTCTCTCTGTTGTGGATGTAACAAGATCTCATAGTTTTTGACGTATTATGGATGAACGTCTATTTTTTTATGCATTAATTCTGCGTGGTTACAGGGTTAAAACAGAAACAACTCAAAAGGTTAAGTTTAGATGTTAATTCAGTGGTTAACCTCTTGGGGATAGTGAGACGCTAGCGTCTCAAGTGGCCAATAGCCTCGGAAATTGCTTTGCGCCAAATTCAAATAAAACGCAATAAAACTCAAACTTTCATTAAATTACACATGCAGGGTACTCAATTAAAGCTACACTCGTTGTGAATCCAGCCAAAATGTCAGATTTTTAAAATGCTTTTCGGCAAAAGCATGAGAAGGTATTATCTGGGAGCATGCACCCACCTGAACCAGTTGTAAACAAAAGAACTAGCGTAGCAGGCGCTACACAAAGCGCTGAAATAAAATATAAAACATGCATTACCTTTGACGAGCTTCTTTGTTGGCACTCCAATATGTCCCATTAACATCACAATTGGTCCTTTTTTCCGATTTAAATTCCATCCATGTATACCCAAAATGTCCATTTATAAAGCAGGTTTGATCCGGAAAAAACAGCTTTCCAAAACAACGTCACTATAAAACATTTCAAAAGTTGCCTATAAACTTTTCCAAAATATTTCAGTTGTAATACAACTTTAGGTATTTTTAAACATTAATAATTGATCAAATTGTAGACGGGGCAATCTGTATTCAATAGAGCAAGTTATTTTATTTTTAATTTTTTAAATTTTAAATTGTACCTTTATTTTACTAGGCAAGTCAGTTAAGAACAAATTCTTATTTTCAATGACGGCCTAGGAACAGTGGGTTAACTGTAAACAAAACATGCACCATTTTCCCTCTTGCGTAACTATCAGCATTGTAACGTTGTTCCAGGATGTGCCTCTTCTTCGTTGCACCAATGATTAACTCTAACCCAATTCCAAAGACTGGTGACATCCTGTGGAAGTCGTAGGAACTGTACAATGGGCGCTATCAAATTTCCCTTGGCAAAGACAACTGAGGGAATGGTCAGAGGGAAAAAATAATCTGAACAGTTTTTCCTCTGGGTTTTGCCTGCTACATAAGTTCTGTTATAGTCAGACATGATTGAAGCAGTTTTAGAAACTTCAGTGTTTTCTATCCACACCTACTAATCATATGCATATAATATATTCCTGGCATGATTAGCAGGAAGTTGAAATTGTGCACGCTATTTATCCAAAAATGGAAATGCTGCCCCCTATCCTGAAGAAGTTTTAAGGTTAGGGCAATGGTTTGGAGAAGGCTTAAAACAAAAATGACGCACTGCGCTATTACCATCAAGTATCATTAGCGCGCTCTGGCTCCGAGCATCATGAGTTAGCGTCCAGTGCTGGGCAATTGTGTATCTTTCTTTTTTGTGAGCGCAGAGGAAGGCATATATCAACGTTCTGGGAACATTTTTAAGCGTCCGAAATCAGTCTATTTGTAGGAATCAGGCTGGTGGCACAGGGTGACAAATTTAGTTTCCAGCTTAGCTGGCTTTTCATCCTCTCCAACAGGATGGTAAGTTAATGTAAATCAGGGATCTGTCTAAAGTTTGGTATATATTTTTCTAAATGTCTGTAGTTTTTCCCCTATGATGTAATATTTTGGTCAGGAACACAGGAAGTACCTCTCAGTTTCTACGTCCTATAAAGTTTCTACGTAGTCTCCGATCTTTTGGCAGCCATGATTTAAGGTGCCTTCCTCTTTCAATTTCCAGACTGGTATCTCAGGGTTTTTCTTCCTTTTACATCATGGAGGCTTAGATATTCTGCAAAATCCAGAATTTAAAATGCTTGTCTGCACTTATATTGGTCTGCATTGCATTTAAGTGTTGTTTGCATCCTTGCCCCAAACTGGGCTCAAACCGGGACACTCTGAACACGTTGTCAACTGCCACCCAAGGAAGCATCGTTACCTATCGCTCCACAAAAGCCCTTGGTCTCAGAGCGAGTGATGTCACTGATTGAACGCTACTAGTGTGCGTGCACACACACCTCCCGAGCGTAGCCTCACTCTAGCTTGTCTGCATTGCGGGTATCAGCTGGTCAACTGTTGAGCAAATCTTCTGGCGGCATCAGCTCCTCTCCTCAGAGAGTAACCACTAGACCCAGCCTGCCCTTCTTCATCCATATCTATCTGTCATTCTCTTGCACTCTCTCTATTTCTCTCTGTATCCATCTCCTCTCTCTTCCTCCCTCTCTTTCTCTCTGGGGACAGTGGGTCACTACTATCCTGTCTGCCTGTGTAAGTGTGGTTAGTGATAACATCACCTCAAAGAGACACTAGTGTGTGTGTGTGTGTGTGTGTGTGTGTGAAAGTGTGCAGAATGAGTTGAACTGTAGAGAAAGAGAACGAGAATGATAGAGTAAAATTGGAAACGTAACCGATGGACATACAGAGAGATGAAGGGAGAGATTGGCAGAAAGGAGGAGAGAAGGGAGAGGGGGAGGGATTGCAACAGATGGATGGGATGCTTCAGGAAGCAGCAGCAGCAATGTTTGAAAAAAGGAAATAGACAGGAAAGAGAGTGAGAGAGGTGGGAAAGACAGAGATGTGATGGTCAGTCTGTCTACAGAGATAATGACCAGCTGTCCGACCGACCTAGGGTCGTTGTCCTGTTGGAAGGTGAACATTCGCCCCAGTCTGAGCTCCTGAGCGCTCTGCAGAAGGTTTTCATCGAGTCTCTCTGTACTTTGCTCAGTTCATCTTTCCCTCAATCTTGTCTAGTCTCACAGTCCTTGCTGCTGAAAATATCCCCACAGCATGATGCTGCCACCACCATGCTTCACCGTAGGGATGGTTACGGTTTATTCCAGACGTGACGCTTGGCACTCAGGGCAAAGAGTTCAATCTTGGTTTCATCAGACCAGAGAATCTTGTTTCTCATGGTCTGAGTCCCAGCTGGGCCTTTTACTGAGGAGTTGCTTCCGTCAGGCCACTCTACCATAAAGGCCTGATTGGTGGAGTGTTGCAGAGATGGTTGTCCTTCTGGAAGGTTCTCTCATCTCCACAGAGGAACTCTGGAGCTCTGTCAGAGTGGCAATTGGGTTCTTGGTTACCTTCCTAATCAAGGCCCTCCTCCCCTGATTGCTCAGTTTGGCCGGGAATCTAGGAAGAGTCTTGGTGGTTCCAGACTTCTTTATTTAAGACTGATGGAGGCCACTGTGTTCTTGGGGACCTTCAATGCTACAGACATTTTTTGGTTCTCTGCCTCGACACAATCCTGTTTCAGAGCTCTACAGACAATTTCTTCGACCTCATGGCTTGGTTTTTGCCCTGACATGCACTGTCAACTGTTGGACCATTTTATAGGCAGGTGGGTGTCTTTACAAATCTTGTCCAATCACTTGAATTTACCACAGGTGGACTCCAACATCGCAAGGATGATCAATGGAAACAGGATGTATCTGAGCTCAATTTCGAGTCTCACAGCAAAGGGTCTCAATACTTAAGTAAATAAGGTATTTCTGTTTTTATTTGTAATACATTTGCAAAAAATATCTCCTAACCTGTTTTTGCTTTGTCATTATGGGTTAGTGTGTAGATTGATGAGCATTTAAAAAAAATCAATTTTAGAATAAGGCTATAATGGAACAAACTGTGAAGGGTCTGAATACTTTCCGAATGCACTGTATGTGTTCCAACAAGTTACCACAACCACAAAGTCGAAATTGGTATTAATTTAAGGTTAGGGTTAGGCATAAGGTTAACAGTGTTGTTAGGTTTAAAATAAGATTTTAAGAAGCGAAATTGTGGAAACAAGCAGTGTTTATGATTTTGTGGCTGTGGTAACTATTGTTAGTGACGACCCTAGTTTGCGAACAGCTAGTGGCATTTAGAATTGTTTACCCCCCTTAACATGGACAGGTTCCACACTGAAAATATGCTAAAACATTTGTATTCATATTTATTATGGATCCCCATTAGCCGCTGCCAAGGGGTCCAGCATAATTAAGGCCGTTATACATTTTTTTCACAACAGATTTCACAATACATATCTATAACACAAAATCCATATGTATGTGGGTATAGTAAGTATGTAATCGTGTGTGTATACATGTGTCTGTGCCTGTGTTTGTGTTGCTTCAAAGTCCCCTCTGTTGCATTAGGTGTATTTTTATCTGTTTTTTTATCTAAATGTACTGCTTGCATGAGTTACTTAATGTGGAATACAGTTCCATGTAGTCATGGCTCTATGTCGTACTGTGTGCATCTCATAATTTGTTCTGGGGACTATGAAGAGACCTCTGGTGTAATGTCTAATTGGGTATGCTTGGGTGTCCGAGCTGTTTGCCTGTAGTTCAAGCAGACGGCTCGGTGCATTCAACATGTTAATACCTCTCACAAACACAAGTACTGATGAAGTCAATCTCTCATCCACTTTGAGCCAGCAGCGATTGATATATTAATGTTAGCTCTCTGTGTACATCCAAGGGCCAGCCGTGCTGCCTTGTTCCTTAGAACAAGGCTCCCTCTTTGTCGCACCTGACAACAAACTAGGGACTTTAGGACCTGCCTGGTTGATAGTGCTGTTAAAAAGTAGTAGTGATTTATTATGGACATAATTCTACCCATCTTAGCTACTGCTGTATCAATATGTTTTGACAGTTTACAATCCAGGGTTACACCAAGCAGTTCAGTCACCTCAATTTGCTCAATTTCCACATTATTAATTCCAAGATTTTAGTTAGGGTTTTGTGAATGATTTGTCCCAAATTTGATTTGTCTGAAACTACCTGAAGCTCTTTGTTAAAACTTCTTGACGCTACCCATCCCTGTAGCGGGATCATTTGTCAGCAACCCCTGAATAGCATAGAGCAACAGTCAAATAATATTACAAAAAAATATTCATATTCATGAAATCACAAGTGCAATATTGCGAAACACAGCTTAGCCTTTTGTCTCAGATTTAGAAATTATGCTTTACAGCGAAAGCTATCCAAGCGTTTGTAAGTTTATCGATAGCCTAGCATAGCATTATGTACACTTAGCATCAGGAAGCTTGGTCACAAATCAGAAAATCAATCAAAATAACTGTTTACTTTTGATCTTCGGATGTTTTCACTCACAAGACTCCTAGTTACACAGCAAATGTTATTTTTATACCATAAATACCGACGTTTGTTTGTCGCGTTATGTTCAGAAATCCACAGGAAAGAGCGGTCATGACAACGCAGACGGAAATTCCAAATAGTCTTCATAATCTCCACAGAAACATGTCAAACGTTTTTTTTATTCATTCCTCAGGTAGTTTTTAAAATATATATCAACCGAGTGTGTAGCTTTTTCCATAACAGCGGGAGGAACAATGGCGGCGTTACTCAATTGCGCACACTCACTCAGAGCCCCCACCTCTCAACTTACTTAATGTGATCCTTCATGCTCATTTTTCTAAATAAAAGCCTGAAACTGTCTAAAGACTGACACCTTAGGGAAGCCACAGAAAAAGGAATCTGGTTGATATTCCTTTAAATGGGTGATAGGCATGCATAGGAACACAGAGGTTTCAAAATAAGAGGCACTTCCTGATTGGATTTTCCTCAGGGTTTCGCCTGCAATATCAGTTCTGTTATACTCACAGACAATATTTTGACAGTGTTGGAAACTTTAGAGTTTTCTATCCTAATCTGACAATTATATGCATATTCTAGCATCTGGTCCTGAGTAATAGGCCATTTACTTTGGGAACGTTATTTTTCCAAACGTAAAAATAGTGCCCCCTAGCTTCAAGAGGTAAAGTGTTGCGGTCATTTGTAAAATGTGTATTTTAAGTTTATTTTTCATTTATTTTTTGTTGCAAAAATGTCTAAAAACATACCACACACATCTTAATGTTACCGGTGGTGGCAACTCACCACAACTTGTAGTCTGTCGTTATTAGCCATTTATTTGTTTTCATGGAAGCTGTATTTGTTGTGCTAGTGATAATGATCAACTGCCAGTTGACTTCAGAGGACTGGAAATAAGAGAACACAGGTGGCTTGTAACAGAGGGCGCTGTTGAGGCGCTGTATTCTCCTCTACCAAAACGCAAATGTAATAAGTATGCCGCGTTGTCAATTATTACACACTCTACTGGTCTGTATGTAGCCAAATTCATTCTCAATTTTATACATCTAGTTGGACTATAATATTAGAACATGAATGCCTGTCATAGCAAGTGTAATTTATTGTAGCCTACAGGCCTATAGCCTACATTCAATAATGTACACACACGCCTAGGCCTACATCAAATAATATGAAAGCTATTTATTTTGTTTCAGTTTGGTAAAGTTGCCTTTTCTCATCACAGTCTGGTGGCAGAGGACCCTACTGTGTGCTAAATCCCAATGTGCCTATCCTTGAAGTTTATTTGGACAACCTGGACCTCAAGCCCCACTTCCGAATGATCCAACCCTCTTTTGACACCCTGGTAGAGGCCTTGCAGTAAGAAGACCAGGACTATGGTTGGGGCAAGCCCCCTGCAGTGGACCTGCAGGATTACCTGAACAGAACATAACACTTCTACATTAATCATGGTAGTATCCACATTAATGTAGAAGCGTTTAAAAACGTATTCTATTCTTATTTACAATAAAAGTGACTCTGAAATTACACCATACATTATTTAACATTTAGTTCTATTCTGCAGCATTTTTATGAAACAACCAAAATAAACAGCAAACTCATCCAACAAAGAGTCACAAGCTTGATGTAACATGTTTATATTTTAATACATTTATAAGTGAATTTGTCCCAATACCTTTTCTGTCATTTCTAAACGGGTCACCCGATATAGATGAAGATGAAATTTAAGCTGACAGTCATTTTAACCTCATTGTCAATGTATAATTTCATATCCAATGTGCTAGAGTACAGAGCCCCCAAAAAATATACTTTTGGAGATCACTGTGTGTGTGTATGCTTGCTTCTGTGCGTGCTTGGGTGGCATTTAGGTACTCACACACACACACACACACACACACACACAACACAATTATTTGTGCCATAGGTCCTTTTGTAAAGCTGGCTGCATTATGTCCTTCTTTTCTAATTGACTTCCCTGGGGACTGGCTTTACTGTCTCTCCCGAAAGCACACAGATATACATCATCGACTGTGTTAAAATTTACGTGCGAGAATAGAGAGCGTCAATTCACATATGCTGCGTAGCACATGCTAACATAATTTTAAGGAGAATCCATATAAACAATATTATTGTTGTGTGCTCCTTTTGACTCACCTTATGTCCTACGGGAGCCACCGTACCTCCTGCCTGCACTAAACAGTTGTTATGTTAGAAAAGGAGGACTCACACACACAAACACTAACAAGCCACTCTTTGTAAGTAAATTGGCAACAAGGCGGCAGTGGATTGTTTGTCATGCCAGGTAAATGTTTAGCCAGGTAATTTATTTGGATACATGCACCTATAACAATGTTGAAGAAGATTTCACCTGGCAAAGAAAAGTTGTTGTCTCATCATGATACTGTTCATGACGGGAGGAGATTGCATTGATAATCAAACACTATGCTAGAACCTAGCTACTAAATATATTGTTGCTAGCCAATCTGCCAATATGACAACCAAATTCAACAATACCAGAAGCTGAAAACAGCTGGTTAAACGAGAAACATGTGGGAGTATTTGACAGCACTAGCACCACTACTGCAACATAGATGCAACACACCTGCTGATGCTGCAAAAAAAGACATCTGCACAAACATGAATGATAGCTATCTAGTTATGTTTTTCCTCGTCAGACCTGCATTTACAATGTAAGCAATTTTAGTTTGTGTGGTTGTTGGTTTAGCTTTCTGTAACGTTGTAGCAAGTAAGGTCTGCATGGTGCAGTGATTTAAAACGGTAGTAAGGCGCCTATTGTTGGAACTACATCAAGAGATTTCCAATATATTTTCCTACTCTCCGTATATCTAGTATTAATACCCACTTTAGAATGCCCTTTTAGCCAATCAGAATAGAGTATTCAACAATCATGTGGTATGATATACTATATCTTTCTGACATGGACATTGTCCGAGTACAGTGTCCATATGTTTAGTGAATGAGTGAATCAGCGTTCGTAGCAGAGTTGGTGGTGCATGCATTAACACAGAGAGGAAACACACATCTTGAGCAACAGCCATGTCCCCTGATTGACACAGCCAATTATCCATATGTGTGATTTACTGTAGCATGCATTTACTTTAACAAGCCATGTTGTGTGCGCTCATACACATGCACACGCACGCACAAACACACTTACACACACACTCACCAACTAGATTGATCACTAACTCCTTAGTTTGTTGTCCTTGGTGTTAGAAATAATGCAAGGACAATCGTCAGTGGAGAAGGTGTAGTAACATGATCGACAGTGACACACACACACACACAGAATCATCAACTCATGGATTACATGACAGATCAGCACTGACACTACCTCCGCTCAAGACAGCCCATCAAGTATTTATAAAGGCCAGGTGTAGCTCATGGTGTTCAGTGCTCAGCTGTCCTCTCTATTACCTGGTAGTAACTATCCTACTCCAGTTTAGCCTCTAGAGAATTCCCCCTGTCTTGTTTACAGACTACTTTGAAATAACCCTGAAATAAACAGACATACTGTACACACACGAAAGCAGGCACACATACAGGCACACACACACACACACACACAAATACACAGACCTCAGATTCCCCTCCCCTTCCTAGCATGGGCACTGTGAGAGTTGTTTGAGATACTTCTCAAAGAGGTAGGGTTTCAAAAGGCTTTCAGAAGATGGATAGGAACTCGGCTGTCCTGACTTCCTGGGGAAGGTTGTTCCACGATTGGGGTGCCAGGACAGCGAAGAGCTTTAACTGAGTGACTTAGTGTTAAGGGAAAAGAGGGGAGAGCCTAGAACTGAGCCCTGGGGGACACCAGGTGGTTCACGGTGTCGAAGGCAGTGGATATATCTAGGAGGATGAGAACAGAGGAGAGAGTCAGCTTTGGCAGAGCGGCAAGCCTCTGTCTCAGTGGAATGAACCTCATTGAAACCTGACTGGTTAGGGTCAAGAAGAATATTCTGAGAGAGATAATGAGAGAATTGGTCAGAGAAATCATGCTCAAATGTTTTGGATAGAAAAGAAAAAAGGCATACCGGCCTGTAGTTTTTAACGTCAGAGGGGTCGATTTGTTGTTTTTTTGAGGAGGGGAGCGACTCATCTAGATGTCAGAGGGGAGGCAGCCAGTGGTCCCTGCGCACTCTGCTCATGGTGGCTCTGGGTCTGTGAGTATCCATAGCAATGGTTCCGCCTGGGCTGCTATGCTCAATGATGAGACATGAGGGAGCAGTTAGCTACTTTTTGTCACTTTAAACTCTGACAAAACTCAAGGAACATTATTATTTTCTGTGAAATAATCTCTCCTGTGTTATATTTGACGAGGTTCAAGCACTTCTGACAGAGATATGAATGTACTGCACAGCAGAGCACAAGTAAATGGCTCAGCTTCAAAATGCCTGAGCCCTGCCCGTAACCTAGTGTAACAGTACTCTGCTTGCGTTGTGTACAATCAGTCATCGACACGGAACTCCAACGTGTAGCAGCAGTCATGGAGATTTATTCCGATAGGAACATCACAAAATTGCACGTCGTGCAATGCACGGCTCACCATCCAACTCTGCACTCACGCACTGTACAAAATATATGAACCCCCCCACCAGACACAGTAAGTTGCTAGCTAGTACTGGCGGGAATTCTTTACAACAAAATGCACAACAAATATTCTCCAAAAAACGCTGCATCTTATGCGTGATGTTCAAATAACATTTACAAACACATTGATATAAATTGTACATTTAAATCATCACTTGGGAGTATAAAAATCACTTTTGACGTACAGTGCTTTGCAACCAACAACTTACCGCTGGTTTGGTGCTTGTTCACTGGGACGGTTCTAACTGGAACATCCCCTCTCATAAGCAAGCTTCGCAAATCAGCCAAATAGATGCCATGTTGAGTAGGTGAAGGCAAGACAAAACACAAACCAAAAACCCATTGGCAAGGGGAATCACCAATATAACCCTGTTACACTAGTTATTGACGAAAACCCATGCCCTAACCCGATTGTATAATGTCGAGGCCCATCGGACTCGGTTCAGGAAGCAGATCTCTAACTCAATGCCAAGGAGCGGGAGGGGAAGGTCATGACGGCCGGGATGAAAGGGACCAGTAAGGGTCAAATGATGCGGAAAGGGAGGAGAGTAGGGTTGAAGAGGCAGAGTCAGGAGATAGGAGGGAGAAGAATTTAGCAGAAGGAAGAGACAATAAGATTGACCATCTGGTTAGGGACTGAGTGGGTAGGGTTGGAGGAGAGATGGCGAGAAAAGGAAACTAAGTAGTGATCAGAGACATGGAGGGGGTAGCATTGAGATTAGTAGGCGAACAACAGCCTCTTGTGAAGATTAGATCAATTTCCTTGTGAGTAGGAGGTGACTGGGAAAGGGTGAGGTCAAAAGAGGTAAGGAGTTTAAAGAAAGAGATGGAAAAAAAATTACAGGAGTCAGGAGGTTAAAGTTGCCCAGTATGATGAGTGGTGAACCAGTGTCGGTAAATTAGTTTATCAGGGTGTCAATCTCATTGAGGAACTCTCCAAGGGCAGCTGGTGGGTGATAGATGACAACAATGTTAAGCTTGAGTGGACAAGTGACGGTGTCTGCATGGAATTCAAATGAGGAGATAGTGGTTCCTCCTTTAATAGTTAAGAGCTTACACCACAGGACTTAGAGGTACCCAGCATCACCGCTTCATACCTCCAGGCCACCACAAAGGCACTCATTATGCATTTGGGTCCCAATGTTTTTATATGACCAATCATATCGAGTGGTTCCAAAGACTAATTTGACACGGAGCCACCCCTCCCTTGTGGCTTTCTTCAGCAAAGATGGCTGACAAAACATTATGGGGAGGTAAATCTAAGTAGTTATAAAGTCATATCGAGTCAAGCAAAAAATTTACAATTTAGAGGAATATGTTAGTTAATGTAGAGACAAACGATTGTGCATATTTTTTTTTGTCATAAAGTTAATTCACGGAAATCGCTATTTTGCAAGTTTTTTTTCTGTCATATCCAATACCAGGTATCTCAAACTCCATTCTGTGAATGGTGCTGTGTCTGCATGTACAGTGGGGCAAAAAAGTATTTAGTCAGCCGCCAATTGTGCAAGTTCTCCCACTTAAATAGATGAGAGGCCTGTAATTTTCATTATAGGTACACTTCAACTGTGACAGACAAAATGAGAAAAAAAATGCAGAAAATCACATTGTAGGATTTTTTTATGAATTTATTTGCAAATTATGGTGGACAATAACAAAAGTTTATCTCAATACTTTGTTATATACACTTTGTTGGTAAAGACAGAGGTCAAACATTTTCTGCAAGTCTTCACAAGGTTTTCACACACTTTTGCTGGTATTTTGGCCCATTCCTCCATGCAGATCTCCTCTAGAGCAGTAATGTTTTGGGGCTGTTGCTGGGCAACACAGACTTTCAATTCCCTCCACAGATTTTCTATGGGGTTGAGATCTGGAGACTGGCTAGGCCACTCCAGGACCTTGAAATGCTTCTTACGAACCACTCCTTCGTTGCCCGGGCGGTGTGTTTGGGATCATTGTCATGCTGAAAGACCCAGCCACGTTTCATCTTCAATGCCCTTGCTGATGGAAGGAGGTTTTCACCACTTTATTTTAAGAATGTGAAATGTCAGAATAATAGTAGAGAAAATTATTTTATTTGAGCTTTTATTTCTTTCATCACTTGTCCAGTGGGTCAGAAGATTACATACACTCAATTAGTATTTGGTAGCATTGCATTTAAAATGTTTAACTTGGATCAAACATTTCTGGTAGCCTTCCATAAGCTTCCCACACTAAGTTGGGTGAATTTTGGCCCATTCCTCCTGACCGAGCTGGTGTAACTGAGTCAGGTTTGTAGGTACCCTTGCTCGCACATGATTTTTCAGTTCTTACCACAAATTGTCTATGTGATTGAGGTCAGGGCTTTGTGATGGCCACTTCAAGACCTTGACTCTGTTGTCCTTAAGCCATTTTGCCACAACTTTAGAAGTATGCTTGGGGGTCATTGTCCATTTGGAAGACCCATTTGCGACCAAGCTTTAACTTTCTGACTGATATCTTGAGATGTTGCTTCAATATATCCACATAATTTCCCGCCTCATGATGCCATCTATTTTGTGAAGTGGACCAGTCCCTCCTGCAGCAAAGCACCCCCACAACATGATTCTTCCACCCCCGTTCTTCACTGTTGGGATGGTTTTCTTTCGGCTTGCAATCCTCCCCCTTTTTCCTCCAAAAATAACGATGGTCATTATGGCCAAACAGTTATACACTGCTCAAAAAAATAGAGAACACTTAAAAAACACAATGTAACTCATAGTCAATCACACTTCTGTGAAATCAAACTGTCCACTTAGGAAGCAACACTGATTGACAATAAATGTCACATGCTGTTGTGCAAATGGAATAGCCAACAGGTGGAAATTATAGGCATTTAGCAAGACACCCCCAATAAAGGAGTGGTTCTGCAGGTGGGGACCACAGACCACTTCTCAGTTCCTATGCTTCCTGGCTGATGTTCTGGTCACTTTTGAATGCTGGCGGTGCTTTCACTCTAGTGGTAGCATTAGACGGAGTCTACAACCCACACAAGTGGCTCAGGTAGTGCAGCTCATCCAGGATGGAACATCAATGCGAGATGTGGCTTGAAGGTTTGCTGTGTCTGTCAGCGTAGTGTCCAGAGCATGGAGGCGCTACCAGGAGACAGGCCAGTACATCAGGAGACGTGGAGGAGGCCGTAGGAGGGCAACAACCCAGAAGCAGGACTGCTACCTCCGCCGTTGTGCAAGGAGGAGCACTGCCAGAGCCCTGCAAAATGACCTCCAGCAGGCCACAAATGTGCATGTTTCTGCTCAAACGGTCAGAAACAGACTCCATGAGGGTGGTATGAGGGTCCAACGTCCACAGGTGGGGGTTGTGCTTACAGCCCAAAACCGTGCAGGACATTTGGCATTTGCCAGAGAACACCAAGATTGGCAAATTCACCACTGGCGCACTGTGCTCTTCACAGATGAAAGCAGGTTCACACTGAGCACATGTGACAGACGTGACAGTCTGGAGACGCCGTGGAGAACGTTCTGCTGCCTGCAACATCCTCCAGCATGACCGGTTTGGCGGTGGGTCAGTCATGGTGTGGGGTGGCATTTCTTTGGGGGGGCCGCACAGCCCTCCATGTCCTCGCCAGAGGTAGTCTGACTGACATTAGGTACGGAGATGAGATCCTCAGACCCCTTGTGAGACCATATGCTGGTGTGGTTGGCACTGGGTTCCTCCTACTGCAAGACAATGCTAGACCTCATGTGGCTGGAGTGTGTCAGTAGTTCCTGCAAGAGGAAGGCATTGATGCTATGGACTGGCTCGCCCGTTCCCCAGACCTGAATCCAATTGAGCACATCTGGGACTTCATGTCTCGCTCCATCCACCAACACCACATTGCACCACAGACTGTCCAGGAGTTGGTGGATGCTTTAGTCCAGGTCTGGGAGGAGATCCCTCAGGAGACCATCCGCCACCTCATCAGGAGCATGCCCAGGCATTGTAGGGAGGTCATACAGGCACGTGGAGGCCACACACACTACTGAGCCTCATTTTGACTTGTTTTACGGACATTATATCAAAGTTGGATCAGCCTGTAGTGTGACTCCAAATCCAGACCTCCATGGGTTGATACATTTGATTTCCATTGATCATTTTTGTGTGATTTTGTTGTCAGCACATTCAACTATGTAAAGAAAAAACTATTTTATAAGCGTATTTTATTCATTCAGATCTAGGATGTGTTATTTTAGTGTTCCCTTTATTTTTTTGAGCAGTGTATTTTTATTTAATCAGAGCAGAGGACATTTCTCCAAAAAGTACGATCTTTGTCCCCATGTGCAGTTGCAAACCGTAGTCTGGCTTTTTTATGACGGTTTTGGAGCAGTGGCTTCTTCCTTGCTGAGCAGACTTTCAGGTTATGTCGATATTGGACTCGTTTTACTGTGAATATAGATACTTTTTTACCTGTTTCCTCCAGCATCTTCACAAGGTCCTTTTGCTGTTGTTCTGGAATTGATTTGCACTTTTCGCACCAAAGTACGTTCATCTCTAGGATACAGAACGCGTCTCCTTCCTGAGCTGTATCACGGCTGCGTAGTCCCATGGTGTTTATACTTGCATACTATTGTTCGTTCAGATGAACGTGGTACCTCCAGGCGTTTTGAAATTGCTCCCAAGGATGAACCGGACGTGTGGAGGTCTACAATTTTTTTTTCTGTGGTCTTGGCTGATTTATTTTTATTTTCCCATGATGTCAAGCAAAGAGGCACTGAGTATGAAGGTAGGCCTTGAAATACATCCACAGGTGCACTTCTAATTGACTCAAGTTGACTCAAGTTATGTCAATTAGCCCATCAGAAGCTTCTAAAGGCATGAAATAAATCATTTTCTTAAATTTTCCAAGCTGTTTAAAGGCACAGTCAACATAGTGTATGTAAACTTCTGACCCACTGGATTTGTGATACAGTGAATTAATCTGTCTGTAAACAATTACTTGTGTCATGCACAAAGTAGATGTCCTAACCGACGTGCCAAAACTATACTTTCATAACAAGACATTTGTGGAGTGGTTGAAAAATGAGTTTTAACCTGTTAGTCCTATAGGGGCAGTATTTCATTTTTGGATAAAAAGACGTGCCCGTTTTAAGCGCAATATTTTGTCTCGAATATGCTTGGAATTGATAGCTTTGGAAAGAAGACAGTCTTACGTTTCCAGAAATGCAAAGATTTTCACTGTGAGTCCCTTAGAACAAATGTTTCGGGCAAAACCAAGATGTATGACCGACCAGGAAATGCACAGGATTTCTGAGGCTACGTTTTCCATGATCGCCTTATATGGCTGTGAATGCGACAGGAATGAACGGACTCTTTCTCTTGTTTCCCCAAGGTCTCTGCAGCATTGTGACGTATTTGTAGGCATATCATTGGAAGATTGACCATAAGAGACTACATTTACCAGGTGTCCCGCTAGGTGTCTGCGTGGCAATTGGTGCGCAAAAGTCAGGTCCCGGTATTTTTCCATTCAAATCTCAGAACAAACCAGGCTACAAGGACGGTGCTTTCAATGGAGAGAAATATGACAAACCACCTTCAGGATTGATTCAAACAACGTTTTCCATGTTTCAGTCGATATTATGGAGTTAATTCGGAAAAAAGTTCGACATGTAGGTGACTGAATTTTCGGTTAGTTTCGGTAGCCATATGCATAGTAACAAAAGGGAACGATGTGTCCTACACAATAATCTTTCAGGAAAAACTGGACATCTGCTATGTAACTGAGAGTCTCCTCATTGAAACATCTGAAGTTCTTCAAAGGTAAATTATTTTATTTGATTCCTTGGCTGGTTTTTGTGAATATGTTGCGTGCTAAATGCTAATGCTAACGCTAAGCTAGCTATCACCACTCGTACACAAATTAGTGATTTTCTCTGGTTCTAAAGCATATTTTGAAAATCTGAGACGACAGGATTGTTAAGAAAAGGATAAGCTTGAGAACAGGCATATTTATTTCGTTTCATTTGCGATTTTTAAAAATCGCTAACGTTGCGTTATGCTAATGAGCTTGAGGCTGTAGTAACGATACCGCATGCGGGATGGGGCGGACTAAGAGGTTAAACTTTTCAAAATCAGGCTGTATCACATCCGACCGTGACTGGGAGTGCCATATGACGGCGCACAATTGTCCCAGCGGATTTGGCCGGGGTAGGCCTTCATTGGCCGGGGTTGAATGGTGCTGAAAATATAGCAGGCTTGTTATGCAAATGTTGCACACCAGATGGAGAGAACCTACACCAGTCGAGCAATTAATTTAAACAATAATCTTCTCTTTAATTTGACTATACAAACAACAAGAGATCTTAATTGGAGTCTATTTCTTCGGAGCCTAGACCTATATAAAATTACTTAACTTGCTGAGGTAGGCTATGAGGCTTTATTAGGTCTACTTACTATTGCAACTGGTCAAAAATGTAGTATCCTACATAAAACATTCGTTGAAAAAAAAATGTCTGCACGTTCGATCTAAACAGTGTAACTGATAGAGGAATTCTAAATTCCTTTATGCTTTAATTGCCAAAACCAATTCGCACTCATTTCTAATTCATTAATGAATTGTAAGTTCATTAATTATGCATGAAGTAGAATGAGACCAGTCTTAAAAGCCAAAAGTAACAGCGTTTATTACGAGAGAGTACTGACCCAAAATACAAAGAACATTACATTTTAAAGAAAGAGAACATAAAATGACGTCATCACCCTCTCCCAGCCTTACAATGGTGTAGTATTCAGTCCTGGAGATAGTTTCACTCCCCTCATAAACTACATTCCAACCTGTCTAAAGGATATACTTCTCTCCACTAATGGAATCCAACCAAAACATTCTTATCTGTTTGAAAAACTAACTTATCCCTCCTTCTTAAACTCCCCAGGAGACACAGACAATTAATTCATTCTGCTTACATTTTCAGTAACAGCTCAACTAAAAACTCATACTTTTCAAATCATAACATAATATTATTAGAATAAATGGTTCTAATCAATAATGTATACATAATTAATCATCTAAACTATAATTTCCTCTAACAATCCTCCCTTTGATCAAATATTATACATTCAATTCTACATCTAGTTTTATTTAATCATAAAAAATGAAAGTATAAACGAACTTAACTAACCTTTTTATAGAGGTTTATCAGATTATCATATGAATAGACACATAATCAACAAATCAATTATAAATGTTTATCCAACTCTTCACATTTCATCAATCAAATCCAACCTTAACTCCAACTGTTTTTAAACCTACATCAGAATCATAAATCCTCTTTCAGGATCTTTTTCTTTTTACAATCTTTATTAAAAAACAGTTTAATCATTGAAACAAATTACAATCTAATTCCCCTTCATCTCAACACTATTCTTATCAAACATAAATTCCCCACAAATGACAGATCCAGATTCGTCCACTTCCTCTGTAGACATGCCTTCAATCCTCCATGGGTCAGAACCTGGAATCGGCCCATAATGCACCATCTGTAGTGTCATTGATCTCTCCAGAGTCCTGGAAACAATAACTTTCATACATACACGCAATCAACCACGTACGTACAAGACTAACACAGTCACACCGGTTAAGGTGGCCCATAACACCACATTTTTCCATAAATACTGTCAACCCAATTTAGTTCAGAGAAGTATCCACCCCAGAGTTTCTGCCAACCCGTGAGCCAGGGTGGTCAAAACAGCTTCGGGCACTGATTCGTCCGGAGCTGTGCTACCTGGGATGTAAGACACGGTCCTGATTACCACGCCCACTTCCTCCTTTTATCTAATGCAATTCTATTCTGTCAGGTCTTCCAGCTGGTTGCTTCAGTCTGTTCTACAAACCCTTTAATAACCCTTCTGGTAACTATAATTAATCCAGTCTACATTCTTATTTGAGAGTAGACCACTCTAATCCTGCTAGTATCTGATTTCTTGCCTTGAACTCATCCGGCACACCTCGTGGAACCCCAATGTTATCAATATATACTCTTTCGCCAAAAGACCCAGATGGAGCATCTCTTCTCTCTCGTTTGGCTAACTTCATGTCTTGGTGTTGTATGAGTGTAAAAGGCATTCCTAACCAGTCCAATCAGTCGGCAATACTGATCACAAACTCATTCCCCCGCACAACCACCAGATGTCGACACTGGCCCATTTTATTTTATTGAAATCCCCAGAGTTCAACCAGCCTGTCAATTCAGACATGGTCTCGTCAGTGGTCATATTCTCTGTACCAACTTGGTTCCTGGGGATATAAATAGTGCAAATCAATACAACTGTCATTATTTGGCATTCCTGCTTTCATGAACAGCTTTACCATACATGCCATTCCCTTAGGGGAATTAATTCCGTTCAGTGGAAAAGGGATAGTTGTTAACTGGGGTTTAGCGTTCGCACAGGCATAACATTCTTCTTTAGCCACTGATCTGGCCGTATATTGAATCCATTCCAACCATAAGTTGGACTCCCCAAACCCAGTCTCCACCTCTATAACTTAACTGGTCGAAGCCCACATACCATAACCCGAGGTCCTGAGTATTGACCGCCTTAATGTTAATTCGCACCTTTATACAATACTTCCTTTGCTCGGGAACACAGTCCAAAACGCCAACCCTTACTATACTCCACCTGATCCCAAATTGAGTGTATGGGTTTACGTAGCCATCCCTTTCAGTGTGAGCTATGACCTGTCCCCACGATCAATATGGGAACCTGCACTGATATCTCTTCTCTTTTGGAACAAAATCCTCACCGTCTAAACCATGGGTCAAATTACCACTCTCCGCATATCTAGTAGGACGTGCTGTATCAGGAATATGTCACCCACGATAAGACAGCTCAGACGAACAGCTTCCATGTGAAACCCCACCCTTTCCCCGAGAACACATCACTTAGCAAGAGCCAGACACATCTTCACTTCTATGAACAAAAACAGGGGTGACAGGACAGGGAGGGTTACTTCATTCGAGAGATGGCCCCCGGAATTCTGTTAATTCCAGTTCTCCTCCCGAACACTGTTTATTGTTCGACAGTGAAATATGTATCTTACCCCCCCGCAGTGCGATTTGAATCCGGGTGGCCCATGGGACTGGATTGAGTGTCTTCACCTGTAGTTCACCTGTAGTGCATAACTCTTGGACAAACAGGTTTGGTTAATAAAACAATCTTATTATTCTTATTCGTCAAACCAATTAGCTAAAAAAAAATAATAGTATTATTAATTAGTATTATTATTAATATTAGTTAATTATCCCGTAGGTCACATCCTATTCTAGAACACTATTTACCCATCCCCCTTTTGTTACCTGGCTCTGCCCAGGTAACAACCTTGCCTTATTCTTATACAATGACTTAGATAAGATTTAGTGAATTATCCTTATGTCTGAAATTCCATTTCGGAGTGTCCCTTTCATTTTCCACATGTCCAATTCTCACTTTTGTCTCCACTCAGTAACTTATCTACCCACTATGTTATCTTTGCTCGTCCTGGCCCCCCTTCTAAAACTTCTCTGCTCTCCAACCTTCAAGGTCTCTGCAGTGCGGGGGAGGGCTCTTCTGCTTGCCCGTGGCTGTTTTTCACATTCCCAAATTTGAACTACATGCCTCACTGTTTGTCTTTCTAAACTGGATTTTCTTTTAGAAAGAACATGTCTATGAGTGGCTTTTCTCTAAAGTCCTTAATCAATCTATCTTAATCCTAACAATAATCCTAAATCATCATAGATGTCCTATATTCCTGTTAAATATAATACTATTTAAAAACTTATCTAATAAATTCTAACCATATTAAAAATCCTTCCTACACTAACAAGCCCTCTCCTTTGGGACCCTCAGTATTCTATCTGACAATAACATGGATTTAATATTTGTTTGCAAAGTGTGGAATAAAACTTTGGTCATGGATAACAGAGTAAAGCAGAACAAAGCATTCTTATAACCCATCTGGTCCTCTCAGCTATTCTTATCCAGCACCAGGTTGGGCACCATGCCACCCTTCACGACAGGGAGAACAAACATACATGGGTCATCCTCAGTCAGTCTTATCCTCCCCTGAAAGCATGCTTCACCTCAGCCTCTCCAACTGGAACATCAAGCAAAGGCATCGTGCCTGAAGCCTTCACCACATCTGTAACAGACTTCTTAAAACACGGTATGATGCAAGCAGCACATCACATCAATAACAAATAATACAAGAATTAGGGTCAGAAATCCAGTAACCACCATACCAGTATACTTACCAAACCAGGCTCCCAACCAGGTGGACAGTCAGACTCCTCTACCCCCGCCATGGTCCTCATCTCAGCAGATAGCCCATCAAGCCCATTAAGGCCCTTAGATATACTACCATCTGGACTGGTGTTATTAGGGATATACGTACAACATTGTTCACCGAACATCTTGCAGACTCCCCCCTGACTAGCAAGAAGCATATTCTAAGCAAGTCTATTCTGTATAAGACAGCCACAAATTGTCCCTACCATCAAAACCAGTCTCCGTGCCTAATTGATCAATAGCTGAATAGTCTAACATTAATTACCTGAATGAGATTTTTAACACAGTGGTGGCAGGTTCGGTCCAGGGGTGGTAGAGGAGTGTGTCTGGCCCTGGTTCGTGTGGGAACTCTGGTTTTGGCAGTACCTTAATAGAAAACACACCCACCGTGTCTGTCCCGGTCCTTTGTAGTCCGGGGGTGTAAGTGCCTGCATCAGAGAGCTTAATAGTTTTGATGGTTAGTAGGATTTCATCACCTTTACAAAGTTCAACAGTACTCCCAGGTTTCCCCCATATCATGGGAAACCTATCCACCTTTGTGGGATTCCCTATGCCATAAGGATATCCTCTTCTCCAGTCCCAGAACTGTCCCAAGTTGGTTATCATGTAATCCCCATACGGACACCCTCCCCATTACACAGGTAATGTCCCCCGTCTTTTGACACTCCTGTACACGGGTGTTAAAATCAAACAAAAATACCTCAATTCCTTCCCTGCCCTGTTGGCTCAAAATATGTTATCTTCCCCTATTTATTCTCAATGATGAATATGACTTTCTCTCTGTTACAATACCAACTCCCTAATAGCCCATTCAAAAAACTTCACAGCTAATGTTATAAGACAGAATCCTGAACCACTTTCTCATTTGCGGTTCAAACAGTAATTCTAAACCCTCAACCAAAACTGCTTCATTTCTAATGAATTTACCTTAAAACTAGTAACTGAATATGACTGCATTCATTATACAAATGACTCTCCCCTGAGGCTGATCAGACCTCAGAAGCCAGTCATGATAAGGTCAAAAGGCCATACCATATTAGACATAAAGATCCCTTTTATCCTTACAATAGAAATAGTCACCTGTATAATTCAAACCCATAAAAAAAACATCTCATAAGGTTCCATATGTGAGTGTGCCTCTTTAAAATCTCCTTGCACTAAAACAAATCGTTCTAACAGTTGTTTTATATATATATAATTTGCAGACCTTTTTCAATTTGGTCGTTTAAAGCTGCTCTCTCCCCCAAAATTATAATCCCAGGAGGCCTCTAAAAGTGAGAAACCACACCCCTAACTATTATTCACTAATGCTACCTCGAATCAGAAACTCAATAAGTGAACTATAACTAAAACCTAATGATAATCCCCCTTTGACTCAAATCATTAATCATAAGTTTTAAACATCGTCTACGGATATGTTTACTTAAATGACCATGCTACCTTTAGATACAATTAACCCGATAACATTATTATCCAATGCATTACTTTTTCTCTCTGCCGCAAATGTCGTACATTTCACAGTGTAAGGAATACGTAATTTAATCCCCGATATTTAATAAATATGCATTCGCATTCTCTCATGGCTCCTTTAATTTACTTATCTTGGTTAACTCTCATCCGTTCCGGAACAAAGAGTTCTATCTAAAACCCGCCAGAACACACTGTTCAACTAAGTTAAATCAAACCCTAAAATTGACTATAACCAATAAACAAATAAACAAAACACTTTTATCTCAACTTCTGAAAGGTTACTCGAAGCCTCGATACACACACTAACAGCCATACAGTTTGCTCCATTATTCCCAGTCCCTGGTGACAAAAGTGTCTCGCTAGTGACGTCATCATCAAGCGCTCAACCTGCCAATTCGTATCGACTTCAAATGGATTGTAAATAATTCTTGTTCGATTAACCAAACCTAATTTATCACATCTGTTCTAATCCTGAATTATAATTTACCACCCCAACCAACATCTCTAAATTCGCCAATTTTATAAAATCTTTTCGATGGGCATAAATCATAATTGTCTCTTTGTTATCATTTAGAATCCATTTTGCTCTAAATACCTGTCTCGTCTTTGACTTAGTATTTTAATTACAACTCTATTCCCAATACGTTATTCACTTGTCTAATTACAAACTCAGACCAGCATTAGTGAGTGCTCGCCTTAAAAATGCCTTGTCTCTGGGAACAGGGAAATCCCCTTAACCCAAACATTTACTCCTACAACGACACCCAATAATTCTTATGATCCCTTCACGTTGTTCGTTTTAAATCTCTTGATGTATCATGTAACTTATTTTTCTCTCTTCGAATTGTCGTCCCACAATATTTTTTCCACTGTCATACACTCAAACCACTGTGATTACCGTGCTCTGTCCCTTTAAGATAAGACTATTCATTTGTTCCCCGCAACGAGAACGGAAATCAGATCATTTTTAGAATACGTTACTTTTTGTTCAAATTCACTGGTGTTACCTTAACCAAAAATCAATAATCAGAAAAACAATCAGAACTTCTTACGATTAAACTATTCTTACCTAATTTATAGTCCAAAGCGTTGCACTATATAGCCCCATTTGAGTGTCTAGCAATTCCGTTGCTTGGCTATAGACACATCTGCCCGCCTTTGTAAAATATATATTCCCTATTCAGATTGAGTTCAGTTTTAAATTCTAATCATCAGAGTAAACCCAACCGAACTTCTCAATTTACTATACCCTAACATCAAACGTACCATGTTTTTGTGTTTAACTTCTCATGTCAATTGATTCATAAATAGCCATAACATCCAGGCAGGCTGGAATTGTATTGTATCTCTCCGTTATCCCCTCCATTTAACTTTAGGTAACTCTCTTCTATGATACATCTATTTAATTACGACTCCCATCTCAATACATTATTCCACCAGATCATTTTGGGCGAAATAGCGTTTTACATCGAAATTGTCTCGCCGTTATTTTTAATGACTTCTTTTATCAATTCTATCTAGAACACAAAATATCCGTTCAGTTATATCTTTTGCAAACACTGGCGACCGTATTTTTCAGGCAAAACATGCAAATAGGTCAATTACGATCTAAAATCAATTTTAGTTAAACGGGAACCGAACCGTGGATTACCGTTGGTGAGACTGCCGCGCTCACCACTCCCCTACCAGCACAATGGAATTTGACTGAGACTCTCCGCAAATATACCAATTTTCACAGTTAATTGTATTTGTTACTCCGACATCTAGACAACAGAAAATAGCCCAAATTTAAACGCCCAACGTTTTCTCTCAGTTTAGGATTCTCATTAATCTCGCTCCCTTTGTATCTGTTTTAGAAGGGATTCTAACTTTTCGACATCTAGGCGTCCGTCAAAACCATACCTTTTTTCCCATTTAGGACAGAAATCTACATTCCTTCTATCTTTTTGTTTCATATAACGGTAATCTTCCGTCTTTGCAGAAAGCAGTTTAGAAGGGTTACTACCCATTATAATAAATTCCTGCCCCCCCTAATAATTCCAATCTTCAACCCTTTATGTTAATTTCTCTTTATTGGAATCCTTATTTACTTACGCCTAGTAATTCCAATATTTAACACTTTATGGTTAATATCTCTTTTATTGGAATCCTCATCTACCAAAGTCTGACATTAAGTCTCACCCGTATACAATACATTACTGTTCCTTTAGGACTTTTGCTAAGATTGCCGCTCCAAATCAGCCTACTTGTAGGGTTGACCGAAGACCAATAGACCGAGTCTCAAGAGTCTCCGTCCACTCGTCGTTCAATCTGATACTAGTTTTCACCCGTATACAGCGATCACTGCAGTAATATACAGTAATCCCTGTTCCTATAGGACTTTGAACTAAAATATTGCCCCAAATATAGCTTAATCTGTAGAGTTGATTGAAAATGACCAACGGAAAAGCAACTCAATTGTTCCCCATAATCTAAATAAAGACCACCAACCTGCAGTGTCTATTACCAAGATCTATATATCTATGGGGTCACTTGTTCCGTCTCTCCGCTGGATACTTTGTTCAATCTGACATTTAACTCACCCACACGATCACTTTTCACTATCAAGAACACTGACTACTAAAAACCGGGAAAGACCCCCCATACATACATCGCTCGATCTCCCGTCAGTTCTGGGGCTTCTTTCGAGGCATTTCTCCCCATTCTTAATCCTTACCGTTACTAGTAGCTATGGTCTTTAAACACTTATCTATGCCCTTCTATATAATTTTAAATTCTATGTGCGTGCAGTTCTATAAATTTGTAATTTACCGTTACTTAGTTACTTCTAGTTACTATTCTGTCTGACTATGTGTGTTTTTATTTGGATATTTCAGTAGTATTAGTTCAATAGGAACGATGATCAATATTTTTACAAGATTACCGTCCTATTTCCCAGTACCTTATTTAATATCCCGTCTTAATCTCGGGCGGGTGCGTTTCTCACGATTAAGTTTAGCTCTTTTATGGAAATCTTACCAATAGTTTTGACTTTTGAATCAGATTTTTAGGTCTAACCTAACAACTATAAGCCCAGGGTTTGTAAGGCCCTAGTTAAAATCTTATTTTCCGGTTGTGTCAGTAAAGAACTCTAATAATCGTTATCTCACGCCGCTAATTGTTAGATTTTCCCTCTCGCATTAGATGCAGCCGAGCGGAAATGGAGGAAAACTCGCCTCCCTGCGGACCTGGCATCCTTTCACTCCCTCCTCTCTACATTTTCCTCTTCTCTCTCTGCTGCTAAAGCCACTTTCTACCACTCTAAATTCCAAGCATCTGCCTCTAACCCTAGGAAGCTCTTTGCCACCTTCTCCTCCCTCCTGAATCCTCCTCCCTCTCTGCAGATGACTTCGTCAACCATTTTGAAAAGAAGGTCGACGACATCCGATCCTCGTTTGCTAAGTCAAACGACACCGCTGGTTCTGCTCACACTGCCCTACCCTGTGCTCTGACCTCTTTCTCCCCTCTCTCTCCAGATGAAATCTTGCGTCTTGTGACGGCCGGCCGCCCAACAACCTGCCCGCTTGACCCTATCCCCTCCTCTCTTCTCCAGACCATTTCCGGAGACCTCCTCCCTTACCTCACCTCGCTCATCAACTCATCCCTGACCGCTGGCTACGTCCCTTCCGTCTTCAAGAGAGCGAGAGTTGCACCCCTTCTGAAAAAACCTACACTCGATCCCTCCGATGTCAACAACTACAGACCAGTATCCCTTCTTTCTTTTCTCTCCAAAACTCTTGAACGTGCCGTCCTTGGCCAGCTCTCCCGCTATCTCTCTCAGAATGACCTTCTTGATCCAAATCAGTCAGGTTTCAAGACTAGTCATTCAACTGAGACTGCTCTTCTCTGTATCACGGAGGCGCTCCGCACTGCTAAAGCTAACTCTCTCTCCTCTGCTCTCATCCTTCTAGACCTATCGGCTGCCTTCGATACTGTGAACCATCAGATCCTCCTCTCCACCCTCTCCGAGTTGGGCATCTCCGGCGCGGCCCACGCTTGGATTGCGTCCTACCTGACAGGTCGCTCCTACCAGGTGGCGTGGCGAGAACCCGTCTCCACACCACGTGCTCTCACCACTGGTGTCCCCCAGGGCTCTGTTCTAGGCCCTCTCCTATTCTCGCTATACACCAAGTCACTTGGCTCTGTCATAACCTCACATGGTCTCTCCTATCATTGCTATGCAGACGACACACAATTAATCTTCTCCTTTCCCCCTTCTGATGATCAGGTGGCGAATCGCATCTCTGCATGTCTGGCAGACATATCAGTGTGGATGACGGATCACCACCTCAAGCTGAACCTCGGCAAGATGGAGCTGCTCTTCCTCCCGGGAAGGACTGCCCGTTCCATGATCTCGCCATCACGGTTGACAACTCCATTGTGTCCTCCTCCCAGAGCGCTAAGAACCTTGGCGTGATCCTGGACAACACCCTGTCGTTCTCAACTAACATCAAGGCGGTGGCCCGTTCCTGTAGGTTCATGCTCTACAACATCTGCAGAGTACGACCCTGCCTCACACAGGAAGCGGCGCAGGTCCTAATCCAGGCACTCGTCATCTCCCGTCTGGATTACTGCAACTCGCTGTTGGCTGGGCTCCCTGCCTGTGCCATTAAACCCCTACAACTCATCCAGAACGCCGCAGCCCGTCTGGTGTTCAACCTTCCCAAGTTCTCTCACGTCACCCCGCTCCTCCGCTCTCTCTACTGGCTTCCAGTTGAAGCTCGCATCCGCTACAAGACCATGGTGCTTGCCTACGGAGCTGTGAGGGGAACGGCACCTCAGTACCTCCAGGCTCTGATCAGGCCCTACACCCAAACAAGGGCACTGCGTTCATCCACCTCTGGCCTGCTCGCCTCCCTACCACTGAGGAAGTACAGTTCCCGCTCAGCCCAGTCAAAACTGTTCGCTGCTCTGGCCCCCCAATGGTGGAACAAACTCCCTCACGACGCCAGGACAGCGGAGTCAATCACCACCTTCCGGAGACACCTGAAACCCCACCTCTTTAAGGAATACCTAGGATAGGATAAAGTAATCCCTCTCACCCCCCCCCCCCTTAAAAGATTTAGATGCACTACTGTTCCACTGGATGTCATAAGGTGAATGCACCAATTTGTAAGTCGCTCTGGTTAAGAGCGTCTGCTAAATGACTTAAATGTAAATGTAAATGTTGTAGATGACCTGGAACCAGTGGGTTTGGCGACCAGTATGAAGCGAGGGCAAGCCAAAGAGTGTATGCAGGTCGCAGTGGTGGGTAGTATATGGGGCTTTGGTGACTAAATGGATGGCACTGTGATAGACTGCATCCAATTTGTGTTGGAGGCTATTTTGTAAATGACATCGCCGATGTCGAGAATCGGTAGGATAGTCAGTTTTACGAGGGTATGTTTGGCAACATGAGTGAAGGATGCTTTGTTGCGAAATAGGAAGCCGATTCTCAATTTAATTTTGGATCGGAGATGCTTAATGTGGGTCTGGAAGGAGAGTTTACAGTCTAACCAGACACCTAGGTATTTGTAGTTGTCCACATATTCTAGGTCATGCTGGACGGGCGGGCGGGCAGATGTGGGCAGCGATCGGTTGAAGAGCATGCATTTAGTTTTACTTGCATTTAACAGCAGTTGGATGCCCCGGAAGGAGAGTTGTATGGCATTGAAGTTCATCTGAAGGTTAGTTAGCACAGTGTCCAAAGAAGTGCCAGAAGTATAGAGAATGGTGTCGTCTTTATAGAGGTGGATCAGAGAATCACCAGCAGCAAGAGCGACATCATTGATGTATAGAGAGAAGAGTCGGGCCTAGAATTTAACCCTGTGGCACCACCATAGAGACTGCCAGAGGTCTGGACAACAGGCCCTCCGATTTGCCAGTCCTGTCTGGTCCAGTGACGGTGGGTTTGTGCCAATAGGCGACGTTGTTGCCGGTGATGTCTGGTGCGGACCTGTCTTACAACAGGCCTACAAGCCCTCAGTCCAGCCTCTCTCAGCCTATTGCGGACAGTCTGAGCACTGATGGAGGGATTGTGCGTTCCTGGTACATCTTGTACCTGTCCCGCAGGTGTGATGTTCGGATGTACCGATCCTGTGCAGGTGTTGTTACACGTGGTCTGCCACTGCGAGGACGATCAGCTTTCTGTCCTGTCTCCCTGTGGCGCTGTCTTAGGCATCACAGTATGGACATGGCAATTTATTGCCCTGGCCACATCTGCAGTCCTCTTTGCAGCATGCCTAAGACACGTTCACACAGATGAGCAGGGACCCTGGGCATCTTTCGTTTGTGGTGTTTTTCAGAGTCGGTAGAGAGGCCTCTTTAGTGTCCTAGGTTTTCATAACTGTGACCTTAATTGCCTACCGTCTATATGCTGTTATTGTCTTAAATTGACGACCGTTCCACGGGTGCTGTCATGCCCTGACCATAGAGAGCCCTTGGGGTTCTCTATGGTGTAATAGGTCAGAGCGTGACTAGCGGGGTTTCTAGTTATTATAGTTCTATGTTGGTGTGTGAGTATGGTTCCCAATTGGAGGCAGCGGACATTCGTTGCCTCTAATTGGGGATCATACTTAGTGTGTTCCTTTTCCCACCTACGTTGTGGGATATTGGTCCACTTATTTATGTAACGATCGTTACAGGTGCATGTTCATTAATTGTTTATGGTTTATTGAACAAGCATGCGAAACAGTGTTTAAACCCTTTACAAGGAAGATCTGTGAAGATATTTGAATTCATAAAAATAATCTTTGAAAGAAATAGGGACGTTTCTTTTTTGCTGAGTTTACATGATAGGCCTATCTAGCTTATATGATTATGATGGTCATAATGCTTCTTGACAGTGTCATAAAGTGTATTTTCTACACGTTTTTAATATGATATGATAAAGAATTCATTACAGCAACAACGAAGGACTTAAGAAACAAACTTTTAATTGAAAGGAAACTTCTTGGCAGAGAAAACATTTGAATAAATGTGGGTTTTGACACTTATGTAAGTGTCATAACCAGCTATAAAATGATGCAATATATTTCACAACAGCAGCATATATGGGTAATGACAGTATTATGACCATATTATGAAAAGATTATGACCGTGTTATGGAACTGAGTTTCAAGTTGAGTATTATGGAACCAGCAAACACACACAAACACACACACCACTCGAGTGAATGTCAACACACACATGTACATTCCTGTGCAGTCATACATGCACATAATACTCAAATCAATGAATACATCCTTTAGCCTAGACGAGCACACATGAGACCTCCCACTCATACACAATTTCACTTCTACTCGCAGCAAAAAGCCCTCTACACTTAATGTTCTACACTCAATCACACTCTCTTTCCCTATGTAGGAGTTGGGGATAGGCGTTCCGCCAACGGGACTTCAACAAGCATTTCTCAACGGCTGGCCATGCCTTCCTCCTGGCTACTCCAACCTCGGCCAACAGCTCCGCCCCTGCTTCTCCTTTACCCAAATCCAGATAGCAGATGTTCTGAAAGAGCTGCAAAACCTGGACCCATACAAATCAGCTGGTCTTGACAATCTGGACCCTCTATTTCTGAAACTATCCGCCGCCATTGTCGCAACCCCTATTACCAGCCTGTTCAACCTCCCTTTCATATCATCTGAGATCCCCAAGGGTTGGAAAGCTGCCGCAGTCATCCCCCTCTTCAAAGGGGGAGACACCCTGGACCCAAACTGTTACAGACCTATATCCATCCTGCCCTGCCTATCTAAGGTCTTCGAAAGCCTAGTCAACAAACAGATCACTGACCATCACCGTACCTTCTCCCGCTGTGCAATCTGGTTTCCGAGCTGGTCACAGGTGCACCTCAGCCACGCTCAAGGTACTAAACGATATCATAACCACCATCGATAAAAGACAGTACTGTGCAGCCATCTTCATCGACCTGGCCAAGGATTTCGAACTGTCAATCACCATATTCTTATCGGCAGACTCGGTAGCCTCGGTTTTTCTAATTACTGCCTTGCCTGGTTCAACAACTACTTCGCAGATGAGTTCAGTGTGTCAAATCGGAGGGCATGTTGTCCGGTCCTCTGGCAGTTTCTATGGGGGTGCCACAGGGTTCAAATCTCGGGCCGACTCTTTTCTCTGTATATATCAATGATGTTGCTCTTGCTGCGAGCGATTCCCTGATCCACCTATACGCAGACGACACCATTCTGTATACTACTGGCCCTTCCTTGGACACTGTGCTATCTAACCTCCAAACGAGCTTCAATGCCATACAACACTCCTTCCGTGGCCTCCAACTGCTCTTCAACGCAAGTAAAACCAAATGCATGCTTTTCAACCGTTCACTGCCTGCACCCGCACGCCCGACTAGCATCACCACCCTGGATGGTTCCAACCTTGAATATGTGGACATCTATAAGTACCTAGGTGTCTGGCTAGACTGTAAACTCTCCTTCCAGACTCATATCAAACATCTCCAATCTAAAATCAAATCTAGAGTCGGCTTTCTATTCCGCAACAAAGTCTCCTTCACCCACGCCACCGAACTTACCCTAGTAAAACTGACTATCCTACCGATCCTCGACTTCGGCGATGTCATCTACAAAATAGCTTCCAATACTCTACTCAGCAAACTGGATGCAGTTTATCATAGTGCCATATGTTTTGTTATTAAAGCACCTTATACCACCCACCACTGCGACCTGTATGCCCTAGTCGGCTGGTCCTCGCTACATATTCGTCGCCAGACCCACTGGCTCCAGGTCATCTACAAGTCCATGCTAGGTAAAGCTCCGCCTTATCTCAGTTCACTGGTCACGATGGCAACACCCACCTGTAGCACCCGCTCCAGCAGGTGTATCTCACTGATCATCCCTAAAGCCAACACCTCATTTGCCCTCCTTTCCTTCCAGTTCTCTGCTGCCTGTGACTGGAACGAATTGCAATTCACCTCTGAAGGTGAAATGTGTACTTACATTCTGATATCTTCTGATTTATCATCCCAAGGTTCCCAGAGATAACATGACATAACAAAACACGACAAGTGTCGTTTTGTTAGATTAAATCATTTTTCACGTCCTAAAAAGTTCCATATAGCATGCACGATCGATTTTTGTATTTCCACTCGTTCAATTTGCAAAGAAAATAATCTATGAAAATCTATCCCTAAACGTTGTTTCAACCAGTCAAATTACATTCGTATTTATTCCTCAGCGATCCTAGAACATAACCAGATTTCACTATATCATTAGGAGTGTAGTATATCCTATAGGACACCAAATTTGGTCAGAGAGCGCCTTCATGGTGCGCCGATGACACAGGCGGTCGTCACTTGATTGACTAACTTTGTCAAACAAGCACCAATCGGGGTCAAACAAAGCTAGCTCGATTGCCAATGAGCTGGGCTTTACGTTAGATACAGGGTTTCAGCATACTGTCTCACAAATTTGCTACTAACCTTGTGCGACAGCAAGCCTTTTCCTTTTGGACAAAAATTGCAAGAATATGGAGAGTTATGAAAACTGGGTGTTTTGCTAATGTTGAACTTACAATATCGCTACTAATACTGGAAAAGCTAAATCAAAGTCCAAGTATACATATGACGATATTCTTGCAGAAAAAATGTAATGTAAATGTACATTTGGGCAAGTCGTGAAGGACACCTGGGTGACTTCACACTAAATGGCATGTAGCTTGCTCATACTTCAAGTTATCAGTCTGAAACTTTGCACATACACTGCTGCCCTCTTGTGGGCACCATCGGAATTACAACCAGAGTGATCGCTAGATTTGGGACGTTTCTGTTGCATTTCAAAGATGGTGGTAGAAAAAAAATGCAAAAAAAAGTTTTTTCTTTGTATTTTGTTCTATCACATCTATTGTGTTATATTTTCCTACATTCAATCCACATTTCCACACTTCAAAGTGTTTCCTTTCAAATGGTACCAAGAATATGCATATCCTTGCTACAGGCAGTGTGTGCATGTCTTTTTTTTTTAAAGGGGGCAATCCCTAATTAATCTTCCACATTACTGTGGCTTGTAGAGACAGGATCCTGGCATGAACGTACAATTTCTTACACTCATAACTGTATCTCAAATGACACCCTGTTCCCTATGTAGTGCACTACTTTTGAAGTTGTGCACTATATAGTGAATAGGGTGCTATTTGGGACTAGGGTCCCATTTGAGCCATGTATTTCCACATGCAGTGGACATTTCCTTTTCAATGGAGGAGAGCGAGAGGGAGAGTGCGCGGGATAGGGTGACTTACGCAGTTATTATTGATGAGTGTGAGAAAGTGCTTAATTTGCACGGTCTTCAACCAAATTCATATTGAAAGCAGCATAATTTGCATAAATCTCATTAGATGCAATGAGAAGGGTTCATAAATTGTAAGATTAATTAGTAATTTTTGCCTCCCTTTCATGGTGAAAATGGGTTATATTAATAAAAAGAGGGGGGGGGGTGATTGTGGCGCCTAATTGGTCTTTGTGTTATCAGCCGGGGCCTGGAAGTGACAGGCTTGATTTAGTTTGGCTTCAACTCTACAGTAGTCTAATGGAGAGAGAGCGAGGCGATGGAGAGGATACTAAATGTTAGCGTGCCTGTGCTTGTGTGTGCTTGCCTGCCTGTGTTTGCATGTGTGTTAGTGCGTGTGTGTGAATGTGTGTGTGTGTGTGTTTCATGCTGGTAAATACACTACACAGCAACACTTTAACCTCTTAATGGCCCTCCATGTTCTTCGTGTGGGTGACTTGTCACTCTACCAGAACCTCAGTTTAAATCTACCATAAAGAACCTTTAGCCCCCATCCTCCATTTTCACGAATTATGGCATAGCAAGGAGTAATACAGCTGGCTGCCTTTTTTGTTTCTTGATATATTAATGTTGCAGCCGAAATGGAACCCTATTCCCTATTTATAGTGCAGCCGGCCAAGAAAGTAGTGCACTAAATGGAGATTAGAGAGCCAAATGTGGAATAGGGTGCCATTTCACCCAAAGCAATGCACGGAATAGAGAATAGGGTGCCATTTTGGACACAACCAATGTTTCCTGGGATTGACCTATTACCCCTGTCTTCTCCTATGCATGTCAGGCACATCAGTAACCCAGCTGCAGGCGGGAGACCCAGACCAGGAGCCCCTCATTTTCGGGGTAGTGGGAGAGGAGGCCATGAGGTACTTTGCAGTGGAGAGAGACAGTGGAGTAGTGTGGCTACGACAGCCCTTGGACCGCGAGGTTAGAAGACACAGGCACACACACAACCACCCACACGTGCATGTGCACACCCACACAAACACACACACCCTGTCTCCATTCCCTCCCCACACTTCCTCCCTCCCTTATGAAGGGTTTTGCTGACATCTCTCTCCATCTCTTCCAGACCAAGTCAGAGATGCAGGTGGAGTTCTTTGTGAGTGACAGCCAAGGGGTAAGAGCCAAGAGTCAACACTGTTACACATCCTGGATGTCAAGCAGCTCACACACTGTGGATACAACTCCACCTGACCAACTATTATTCACTCTGACACCTGTCTCACATGCAACGTTCAAATGCTAAAACACACTGACATTTCAACCTACACAACCCTATGGGTAATGGTTAAGACACTAAATTCATAAACTCATTCTATGCATAGAGTGTGTGTAATATTTGTATGTGTCAGGGAGTTGATTGATTGTGTATGTTACTCACTCTGACACCTGTCTAACATGTACTGTTCTGATTTTGTACATTACCTTCATTTAATTAGGCAAGTCAGTTAAGAACAAATTATTATTTTTAATGACGGCCTAGGAACAGTGGGTTAACTGCCTTGTTCGGGAGCAGAACGACAGATTTTTACCTTGTCAGCTCAGGGATTTGATCTTGCAACCTCTCGGTTACTAGTCCAACACTCTAACCACTGCCACACCTCTCCCTGATGCACTAAAACACAATGACATTTCAACCAACACATTCCTATGGGTTAAGACACCACCCTCATTCTGTACATAGAATAAGTGTATTGTGTGTGTGTTTCTCTCGGTCTGTGTGTTTGTGTATTAAACATTAGGACCTCTTGTGCTTTCGCAGGTGGTCAAAGACACAGTGAATATTCAGATAGGAGATGTGAATGACAACTCCCCTACTTTCCATGGCCAGCCATACACAGTACACATTGCAGAGGTAGGCTACAGTCATGTATATGGAATGTGTAAAAGCTACTGTATATAACTGCCCTCCCTAACTTGTCCCACTGTCCTTGTGGGGAACACTACCATTGTCCTCTGCAGTCACTGCGGGATGAAGCCTCCCCTTGGTATAGATCTAGGATCAGTTTCCCTCTTTACAATCCTAACCTTAACCTTTGCTGGGGGAAATGTAAAACTGAACCAAGAAGTCTTGTGTTATGTGTGTGTGACAATTTTTTACTGATTTATGAGAAAAAGCATAGTTTCTCTTGCTCGATATAATACACAGACAGTGAGAATCTTTGAGTCAATGTCTATAATTGGTTGACTTATCAGACATGCAACTTTACAACAACTTGGCAGTGCAAATGGCCTGCATGATAACCAACCACTGGTTTGGGAGTCCTCTTCTTTCTCATATATGGAGAAAGTCATTCAAATTGCCATACAAATATAACAAAAAACTCTCCATCTGCAGTGGTCCTCAATCACTCCCATTACAGCTTTTCTTTCTCTCTCTCCGGCTACTACCTCCACTAAGTCTCTCCCTCCTATTTCAGTCTCTCTCTCCCACCTCTCATTCTCTCCCTCTCTCCCTCTCCCTCTGTTAGTCTCTCTCTCCCTATTACAGTTTCCCTCACTCTCTGGTCCGAAGGAGGAGAGGGAGGGGGGCAGGCTCACCCCCCTTCTCGCTCTCTCAAAATCCCCCTCTCCCTTCCTCTCTCCCCCTCCCTTCTTTTTGCCCTCTCCCCCATCTGATTGTTGATATGAAGTAATTGCCAGAGTAGAGTAGAATGTTGAAGTCTGGAACTTCAAACAGAGGCTGAAATCTATCTCAGCCACGCACACACATATATCGTGTTGTGTTTATATTGAGTGCATAGCCTATCTCCAGTCTTCTCCAAATCTTCAAAGCCACTGGGATTTTTCCCCTCTTCAATCCATAAAGTCAAGCAAATAAATTCAGAGAAAGAGGGGCTGTTTACCCTGCCCCCGTTACCTTCTCCTAGGAGTGGAATGAAGAGTTGTCTCAGGTCTCTCTGTGTTTTTTCAGGGTTCGCTCAGGATTGTCTGAGGGTTCATTCAGGGTTTTCTCTGCATTATTTGAGGTTCTCGGGGTTCTAGTTACAAAGAGCTGCTAAGCTTACATTTTGTATTTGAACCTTTATTTAATTAGGCAACTCAGTTAAGAACAAATGATTATTTACAATGACTGCCTACCCCAGACAATGCTGGGCCAATTGTGTGCCTCCCTATGGGACTCCCAATCACAGCCAGATGTGATACAGCCTGGATATGAATCAGGGATTGTAGTGACGCAGCTTGCGCTGAGATACGGTGCCTTAGACCACTGCGCCACTCGGGAGCCCAGAAATTGCTGTAATTATACCTTTGAATAGATAGAGGCCTTTAGGGCAGGCAAGGCAGGTTGTCCTTGCTGTAGGTACAGCATAACAACATTTTGATAGACTGTTCCGGTCTTGGATGCTGATTGCCTAAAATCGTTTTCCAAGCCATGATTTATTTAATGATAAACCATGGCAAATGCCTGTTTACTGAAGTGTCACTATGCATCCATAAGAGTGTTTCCACTCTTCTTTTCACATTTCTACTGTCCCAGCCAGGCAATTCATGAACATTATCTGAGGCCATGTTTGTGTATGATACATGTACTCCGGGCACCAGCTGTAGCTCACCGAATACTCAGTACTAAGCCATGGGGAAGCCGAGGACGAGATGATGCAGTGAGGGTGTTGTGACTTCGTTCCCTGTTCTATCTTGTTTCCTCCATCCCCTCCCTCCCTCCCTCCCTCTCATCCTCTTCCTCCTCCAACTTTCTGTCCTCTGCATTTTTATGGCCTCATTACCTCTGTGACTTCCGGTGACCTCCGTTGGGCAAAGCAAATACGCTGCGACATCACTCCATCAACCTGTCACTCACCGTATGTGCCACAGTAGCCGGCCAATCACAGATTATGACTTCCATCAGCAACTCTGAGACGATAAGCTAGTTCCTGAAGTTGAATGCAGAGAAAAACAGACAGGCAGAGAAGGGGGGGGATGGACAGAGACGGAGCTAGTTTGACGGAGAGGAAAAATAACAGAAAGGAGTGGAAAGAGATGGGAGTGAGAGAGAGAGAGAGATGTGGTATGTAGAGAGATACATATACAGAGACAGAGGAGGACATTGAGGAAAAAAGTAACAATGGAAGGAATGGGAAAGAGCTGGAAGAGGGAGTGGGAAAGTTAGAAAACAGGAATACAGAAAACAGCTCAATGTGACCAGTGGATGGGTAGGTGTAGAGTAGTAAAGACGAGAGGAGTGTGTGTAATTGAGGAGTTGTAAAAGAGGAGTGTGTGCGCGCGTGCGCTGGCATGCGTACCGTAATTGTGGGTTTAATTTGTGGTGCTATAAAGAGTGTGAAGGGGAGCAGGTGGGCAGCTAGCATTCCCTGTGTCAGTGCTAATGAGCTGGACAGATTTACAGCAAGCAGCCATGGCACAGTGTGTGGAGACCGAGATAACTGTACGTTGCTCTGGATAAGAGTGTCTGCTATAAATGGCTCAAATATAAATGAGACCTAATGTGTCTCAAATGGCACCCTATTCCCTATTTAGTACACTACTTTTGATTATGGCCCATCAGATCCTCCCATAGGGTTCTGGTCAAAAGTAGTGCACTATATAGGACATAAGGTGCCGTTTGGGACACATGCAAAGAATATTACCCAAACACAATGTTCGACTAAAACAACAGATGGGCCTCAGCCAAATTCCCCATTTAATGTAATGGTGGTAATAGTGCAGGAGTGCTGCATACTGTGTTTTTTTTGTTTTTCACATTTTAGAGTAAGTTGTATCCCTATCAGTTTACTATTTGGTATGAGCCCAAGAAAGGTGGTAATACTGTCTTTCAGCCCTATGATTCTTGATCTAAATTTAGCATAACACACCTTAAAGTACAATGTACGTTAGACGTGTATATTTGAAATGTAGTCTGTGTGTCTCTCTGTCTGTCCGTTTGTGTGTGCATGCTTTATTGTGTGCTTTTGTGCATGTTTGTGTCTGTATGTATAACTCACTAGTTGAACAGTTTTTAATAACACCAGTCGCCCCAGGGAGTCCCAATCCATTCCCCAGCCTTTACTCCCATGCTTCCTGGCCCTAAAACCCTCTCCCACTGCGAGCTAGTCTCTGTGTCATTGACACGCCGCCACCATCAAATGCCACTACTAATGACTTTTCTGAGACTCACCCAGTGTTTTCTGTGTCCTGCTGTTCACCCCAGACCCACCCCGATCCCACAAACACACTATTTCTCCTGCTCTGTCTGTCTTTTCTTTTTTCTTTCTTTCTGACTTCCCCTCTTTCTTTCTTTGAATTCCACTCTCTCCCATTCATGACTTTATACTGTATAGTTAGACAGACAGATGGAGTAATGGACATACAGAGTGGTGAATGCATGGACAGACAGGCACGTGCTCACACACAAACCCCCAAAAATGTCTACCTTTTATGTACTATATCTCGCTCTGCTTATATTACCAACGCCATAACTCATCAATTATTTATTTATCGTGTTGTAGAATATTGAACACAGATAAGGCAACAGTGATGCAGAGGGAGATAGTACAGCCATGCCAAGTCTGGCCCTGAAAGGCACTATACAGATGGATTGAATATATTGGCAAACAGGCAGACAGACAAGCAGGCATCCACTGCACTGCTGTATAGCTAACATTGAGCTTATCTGTTTACCTCCCCCCCCCCCCCCCCCCCCCACACACACACACACACACACACACACTCAGGCAGCATGTGAAGGAAAATCCGTCCTCAGCCTATTTCTGTATTTTCTATCAGCCCTATCTCAGTGTCCCTCACGGTGCTGATAGCTCTTACATTGGCTGCTATTTAGGGTGGACAGGCCACACCCTAGAAATATAATGACTAGAATATGGGTGCACTCAATATGGCCACCTGAATTTACAGTAAATGTAATCAAGGAATTGACTTGAATGGGAATGTCCGTTTTAATCAATCTATTCAATGGAGGACACAAGTTACTTAAACAATGATAGACCATAGAAAGTCAAACAGGATCAAAGCTTGAGAGTGGTCAGGTCATCATACCTGTGCAGTATCCATCTAGCTATACTACACTGTACTGACTGCCACAGCATCCATGTGAGCTGATATTTCATTTATGTTACATTGATGTCACAATGATGTTGAAATCACAAGAGGTTCGAAGGATGGCTGGAGGGTTGGGCTGGGGCAGGGAGCATGGTTGGCAGGCAGACAGACAGACAGGCACGCAGACAGGCAGGCAGACAGACACATGCACGCACACACTGATCTCTCAGATTGGTTTGGCAAAGTGTATCAGAGAGTGTTCATTATGCCTGTGAATGAGATGTTTAGAGCCACTATTTGATGTGCCCTGTGTCACTATAAAGTAGAATTCATGTGATCTAGTCCCTTTTTCTCTTTCTCTTTGTACAATTCAAATTATTATGAAAGCATAACTTAAGCCCTAATAATTTACACCTCTGTGTATCACATTATCCTGCCTGAAGTTATTATACACATATTACATTAATTGTATTAAAACCATTATTTTACATATGACCTATAAGCAATGACATTCTGAAAAAATCCTATTAATTTAAGAATCTGTTAAACTAAGTAATTAATGTCGGCATAAAGAAATGGTTTGTACTGTTGTTATTATAACTGCCTTAACAATCAAACACTCCCACCACATATACCATAGCACGCACACACACATTACTGTGATTTGCTCTATGCGTAATGGTTTCTGTATCGTCTCCGAAAGATGAAATTGAATGGGGTGGTTAGTGAGAAGTGACTGGGTGACACTAATACCAAGAGCCATGGAGAGAAGGGTGGAAGGAAGGATAGATTGAGAGAGAGGATGGATGGATGGATAGAGAAAGAGAGTGTAAATGAGGAATAGACGGAGGGAGGAGGAAGGTTGAATGGAAAGTAGTCAATATGAGATCCACCCTATAGTTGAGATTAGTTTTGGTGGAACTTTTATTTTCAAGGCTTACGTTATATTAATGTCTAGAGGTCTCTCTCCATCTGTCCCTATGCATATATCTGAGAGCATTGATTAATGCTCAACACTTGATATCTTGATGTCTACTATGTGTGATACCTATTTCATCTTATACATTTGGTCTATAAAAAATCCAACTTAACCAATTGCTTACGCAGTGTTATGTGGACTTTAAAAGGACAATCATTTGAGCTTATGTGCTAAAATCTTCAAAAACACAAATTAATACTGTATTATTTACAGTTAACTATAGTATGACTACTGCAGTATATATAATATATATATATATAAACAATGTTTTTATAAATGAAAATGTGTTTTATTAGGTCAGCCATAGTAGTGTGACACACCTGGAAGAAATTAGTGATACAACTAGTAATTCATGTAGTGTTTTTGCAGATTGTAGTATTTACTGTAGTGTTTTGTGGAAATTACTGTCGTATTTACAATTGTGTTTTTGTTTTATTATCTTTGACATAGAAGTGGAGGCTTTTTCCTTGAGGAAACCTACAGGAGAAATACTAAATAGCAAATTGTCTATAACCTGTAGGTAGGTAGGACTGGGGTCTGAATGGACAGTATTTACTATAGTATTCTACAGTATACTACGGAATTCTATAGTAAGTACTGGAGTATTTTATAGTAAACTGAAATATTCGATTGAGTTCAAGTCCGGGCTCTGGCTGAGACACTCAAGGACATTCAGAGATTTGTCCCAAAGCCACTCCTGCATTGACTTGGCTGTGTGCTTAGGGTCTTTGTCCTGTTGGAAGGTCAACCTTCACCCCAGTATGAGGTCCTGAGCAGGCTTTCATCAAGGATCTCTCTGTTCTTTGCTTCGTTCATCTTTCCCTTGATCCTGACTAGTCTCCCAGTCCCTGCCGCTGAAAAACATCCCCACAGAATGCCACCACCATGCTTCACCATAGGGATGGTGGCAAGTTTCCTCCAGATGTGACGCTTGGCATTCAGGCCAAAGAGTTCAATCTTGGTTTCGTCAGAACAGAGAATCGTGTTTCTCATGGTCTGAGGGTCTTAAGAGTGCCTTTCGGCAAACTCCAAGCGGGCTCTCATGTGCCTTTTACAGAGGAGTTCCTTCCGTCTGGCCACTCTACCATAAAGGCCTGATTGGTGGAGTGCTGCAGAAATTGTTGTGCTTCTGGAAGGTTCTCCCATCTCCACAGAGGTGCTCTGTTAGAGTTACCATCAGGTTCTTGGTCACCTCCCTGACGAAGGCCCTTCTCACCCAATTGCTCAGTTTGGCCGGGCGGCCAGCTGTAGGAAGAGTCTTGGTGGTTCTAAACGTCTTCCATTTAAGAATGATAGAGGCCACTGTGTTCTTAGGGACCTTCAATGCTGCAAACATTTTTTTGTAGTATCCTTCCCCAGATATGTGCTTCGACACAATCCTGTCTCGGAGCTCTGCAGACAATTCCTTTCGACGTCATGGCTTGGTTTTTGCTCTGACATGCACAGTCAACTGTGGGATGTTATATAGACAGGTGTGTGCCTTTCCAAATCATGTCTAATTAATTGAATGTACCACAGGTGGACTCCAATCAAGTTGTAGAAACAACTCAAGGATGATCAATGGAAACAGGATGCACCTGAGCTCATTTTTGAGTTTGAATGCACTTTATCTGATTGCCTTACATTTTTTTTCAGTGTGTCTGAACCTTTGGAACACACACAAAAATAAAATAAGCTCCAAACAACCATTTTGTCTGTCAATGTATTAAGGTGATCGTTTCTGATTTAAGTGTTGTGCGGAGACGTCATTTCTCCATTGTTCAATCTATTACCGTAACTTGACACTAAAATATAGACTTGGACGTGTGTGTATGTACTTGCGTCATGTGTGCATGGGCATGTGTGTCTATTGTCGTTTGTTTCCATCCGTGTTGATTTCTGGGTCATTCCACGCAAAGAGTGCCCTTTGCGTTGTTTGTTATTTTATTTAGAAATTGTGCACTAATATTGAATATTAAAATCATGTTATATTAATAAGTGAAGTGTTCGTAATATAGACCATATGGAGAATTTTTTAAATATCTGATTGTTAATCTGAATAAAGGCTTTGCTAAAGTGCAAAAATTCGGTATTTTGACATGTCCCTCCGTCAACCCTGTTGGACTTCTAGGAAGATTTTAACCCACTTAATCCCTATTTCTGAAAGTTTCACGATCATTGTGAAGACTTATTTTTATTTATTAACCCATTCACCACTCCCCCTCTTCTGAGGACACACAGCTTTTCTGCTACATACAGTTGAAGTCGGAAGTTTACATACACTTTAGCCAAATACATTTATACTCAATTTTTCACAATTCCTGACATTTAATCCTAGTAAAAATTAGGATTAACACTGTATTTTAAGAATGTGAAATGTCAGAATAATTGTAGAGCGAGTGATTAATTTCAGCTTTTATTTCTTTCATCACATTCCCAGTGGGTCAGAAGTTTACATACACTCAATTAGTATTTGGTAGCATTGCCTTTAAATCGTTTAACTTTGGTCAAATGTTCCTTCCACAAGCTTCCCACAATAAATTGGGTGAATTTTGGCCCATTCCTCTTGACAGAGCTGGTTTGTAGGCCTCCTTGCTCGTACATGCTTTTACAGTTCTGCACATACATTTTCTATGGGATTGAGGTCAGGGCTTTGTGATGGCCGCTCCAATACCTTGACTTTGCTGTGCTTAAGCCATTTTGCCACAACTTTGGAAGTATGCTTGGGCTCATTGTCCATTTGGAAGACCCATTTGCGACCAAACTTTAACTGATGTCTTGAGATGTTTCTTCAATATATCCACATAATTTTCCTCCCTCATGCTACCATCTATTTTGTGAAGTCCAGCAGTCCCTCCTACAGCAAAGCACCCCCACAACATGATTCTTCCACCCCCATGTGTCACAACTTCCGCTGAAGTCTCTCCCTCTCCTTGTTTGGGCGGTGTTCGGCGGTCGACGTCACCAGCCTTCTACCCATCACTGATACATTTTTCATTTGCCATTGGTTTTGTCTAGTCTTCCTTCACACCTGGTTCCAATCCCATCAATTACATGTGTATTTAACTCTCTTTTTTCCTTCATGTCCTTGACGGAGATTGTTTGATTGTATGTTATGTATTATGTTGGTGTGCGACAGTTTTTTTTTTTTACTCATTTTTGTTATTTTGTACATTTTGGTTTTTGGAGTTTTAGCAGCATTTATTAAACAACTCTGTTTTTACAAAGTTTGTTCTCCTGCGCCTGACTTCCCTGTCACCAACACGCACCCCTTTCACCATGCTTCGCGGTTGGGATGGTGTTCTTCGGCTTGCAAGCCTCCCCTTTTTTCCTCCAAACATAACGATAGTCATTATGGCCAAACGGATCTATTTTTGCTCTAACCAGAGGACATTTCTCCAAAAAGTACGATCTTTGTCCCCATGTTTAGTGGCAAATCGGAGTATGGCTTTTTTATGGAGGTTTTGGACCAGTGGCTTCTTCCTTGCTGAGCTGCCTTTCAGGTTATGGCGATATAAGACAAGTTTTACTGTGGATATAAATACTTTTGTACCTGTTTCCTCCAGCATCTTCACAAGGTCCTTTGCTGTTGTTCTGGAATTGATTTGCACTTTTCGCACCAAAGTATGTTCATCTCTAGGAGATAGAACGTGACTCCTTCCTGAGCGGTATGACGGCTGCATAGTCCCATGGTGTTTATACTTGCGTACAATTTTTTGTACAGATGAACGTGGTACCTTTTAGGTTTTTGGATATTGCTCCCAAGGTTTAGCCAAACTTGTTGTAGGTCTACAATTTTTTTTCTGAGGTCTTGGCTGATTTCTTTTGATTTTCCTATGATGTCAAGCAAAGAGGCACTGAGTTTGAAGGTAGGCCTTTAAATACAGCTACAGGTACACCTCCAATTGACTCAAATGATGTCAATTAGCCTATCAGAAGCTTCTAAAGCCATGACATCATTTTCTGGAAAACTGAACAATCAAATAATGGGTACATAACCCGACTCACACCAGGACAGGCGTGCACAAGCACTTACAATAAACAATCACCGACAAGGACATGCGGGGGAACAGAGCGTTAAATACACATGTAATTAATTGATGAGTATCTGGAAAATCAGCATTTGTGGGTTTGATTACAGGCTCAAAATGGCCAGAAACAAAGACCTTTCTTCTGAAACTCGTCAGTCTATTCTTGTTCTGGGAAATGAATGCTATTCCATGCGAGAAATTTCCAAGAAACTGCAGATCTCTGTAAAAATTCTAGTCATATTTTATCAAATGCATTTTCAAAATCTGCTATGAATGTTAGGCTTGGTATATTGGAGGTCTCATAATTTTCAATTGTTTCAAGTAATTGTGAAATATTATCCGCAATATATCTTTGTTGTATTTTTTTGGAATTTTATTAGGATCTCCATTAGCTGTGCAAAAGCAGCAGCTACTCTTCCTGGTGTCCACACAAAACATGTCATAATACAGAATATTAATAGACAAGAACAGCTCAAGGACAGAACTACATCAATAAAAATAAATAAAAAATGCACATGTAGCCTACATATTGTAAGGCTCTGCTTTTCTTTTCTTAGTCAACCTTCTGTTCTTTTTCTTTGTGTTCTGGAACGTAGCCCTGTTTTTAATTTGTTTGTTTCTCACCTGGTCTCATCAATTCTCTATTTTTTCAGATCTTTCTGTTTGTATGTTTCTGAGGTATTGCTTGTTTTTGACTGTCTACCTGTGTTTGATCATTGCTAGCCTGTGACAACGATTCCTGCCTTCTGCGAAGGCTTAATAAACGTCTGCCACGCTCTGCACGTGAATCTACACTTTTTTCTCCATGAGTATTCATTACACATATCAATACATACACACAAACTATCTAGGTCAAGTAGGGGAGAGGCGTTGTGCCGTGAGGTGTTGCATTAACTGTTTTTTGAAACAAGGTTTGCTGTTCATTTCAGCAATATGAGATGGAACGAAGTTCCATGCAATAATGGCTCTATATAATACCGTACGCTTTCTTGAATTTGTTCTCCATTTCGGGACTATGAACACACCCCTGGTTGCATGTTTGGTGGGGTAAAATTGTGTGTCTCATGAGCTGTGTGTAAGTTGAAACAATTTGGGATTTTCAACACAAATGTTTCTTAAAACAAATATTGTGACAGAGACTGGCATGTAGTAGTATATTTGGATAGAAAACACACTGAAGTTTCTAAAACTGTTTGAATGATGTCTGTGAGTATAACAGAACTCATATGGCAGGCGAAAACCTGAGAAAAATCCAACCAGGAAGTGGGAGGTTTGAAGTTTTTCAACTCTTTGCCATTCCAATATACAGTTTAAATGGGGTCATATTGCTTCCACTAGATGCCAACAGTCTTTAGAACTTTGAGGCTTCTACTGTGAAGTGAGGGCGAATGAGATTATTGAAGATTTATGATAAAACATCCTAAAGATTGATTCTATACTTAGTTTGACACGTTTTTACGACCTGAAATATAACTTTTTGAACTTTTCGTCCGACGTTCGGCTGGACCTGAACACGCGTTTTGGATTTCTTTAGTAGTAATACAGTACAATCGGACCTTGTTGAGTATCTGAAAGTCTACCATTTTTATAGGAGTAATTAAAACATGCTTATAATGAATCTTTGAGTACATCAAATAAGGTCTGAAATACCTCTACTGGTATACCATAAAGCCCTGGTGTTTTTCCAGACTGAAAGTATTTAATTCCCTCAAAAATGTCAAGTTGGCCTTCACACAGGTCTTGCTGTACATTTGTTAATTTTACATGATTATTATTAAGAAAGAAATCCTTACAGTTTACATCATTCAGTCGGAAATGAAGGAGACTGAAAATAAAACATATGATTAAAATATTTTGCTTCCTTTTTCAAAATATAATTTGGTGAATCATGGATAACTGTCATTTATGTAAGTTTATGTAAATTATTTTTGGTAGCATTTCTATGTTGAAGATTCACTGATTTTGTTTTTGCACAATTTTACATCCAATTTGCTTTATTTTTGTAATACATTACACTTGATCGTTCTTGAATAATCGTTCTTGAATACCTCCAATTATTTTTGTTTTCCTCTGACCTAGTTTGTGCCGCTATGTACAGTTTCCATTACCAACTACATGTGCTGTTATCTATTTCCTTTATTGGTCTAATCTCTTTTGTCCTAAACTGCTTTAATTTTAATGGTGAGTATTGTATTGAATGTCCTCTAAAGGTACATGTAAAGGTGTCCCATACAATAAATGGTATCTAAATGGTACCTATGGTACAATAAATGGTATATAAATGGTACCTATGTTTTGCAGAAAAAAAGTGAATTATTTTGTCTTCGTTAAAACAAATTGCTTTGATTAAATTTCCAATATCCCCGTCCATGTGGAAATTCTGTAAGAGTCATATGAAGGCCATTTAGATGGTGGTCCGATAGCATTCGGTCTCCTATTAATACTTTTTTTTTTTAATTTTTGAGGCTAGCAAGAATGAAAACCGTAAGTAATCACGACAGCTAGCTTGATTAAGCCTGCTCCATGTATATATCACCAGGTCAGGGTTTTTCAGCCTCCAAATATACACTAGTTCTAATGTAACCATATTTGTGAACTCCTTAAATGCTAGAGGGTGATAGTTTGCATTGTGTTTTCCTTGCATTGAGGTACTTAACACCATATTATAATCTCCCACCATGATATATTTGTTGCTTGTGAGCTCAGTAGATTATATATATTTAAAAAAAGTGTGTCATCATTATTTGGCCCATATAGATTAATTCGCCAGATCTGTTTTGGTCAAATAGCATATTTAAAGGAATCCATCTTCCTTGAAGATCTGTTTGCACAATTAGATCAACCTTTTTATTAATTAGTATAAATTACCCCTTCTGAGTTTCTTTGCCCATGACAAAAATATATTTCTCCCTCCCGTGCCTTTTCACACCCAACCTCATTTATATTTGTAAAGTGAGGTAAAAATGTATATTTTTTGAATGATCTGCTAAGCATTTACAATTGTAACTGGCTAACTTATTTCCGCACTTACCATAATGATACCCAAGTTTCAATTATACTTACCACAACCAATGTTTCTAAATTTACCCTTAAAAAGCACCATGATGATTACAGTGGTTCGTCCTTTAAAAGTTGCATGATGCCGCAGAATTCTATGGCACATTATTTAATTGTCAGCCATTTTTACCATTAAAGCTAGATAGTGCTAGTTTGACCACCAGAGGGCATCTTTGAGAAGCATTTGAAAGTCTTAAACTTTTTTGTTAGAACATAGTATATGGGACTGATTTTAACAAATGTTGCTTAATTCTTTGGATTAATATTATGGTGTTTCTAGTCCAAGAAAAATGAAAACCCTCATGGTTTCCATTAAGATGCAACGGAAAATGTGGTGCTGTACAACGTCAGGAGTAGGCTACAGTACTAAGCACATAACATTTCTACACCCTAATTGTATTATTGTAGTCTAACCAATACCCAAATGGAGATTCAGTGAAAATAAAAATCTCAAGACCAGTCCCCATGCTTGTCATATATCAGCACGAAACAATGCTAAAATAGTTGACCACAGCTATTGCTTCAAATCCTATTGCTTCTAACTTCAATATACTCTTTAAATAAAAAAGTCCTACACCACATTTAACAGCGCATTACTCAACGCTAGTGAGACTCGTGTCACCCACAGTATATCGTGACCGCCAATAATTACATATGGGTCTTCCGGGTGGTGGCTGGCCCGGGTGTCAAACCTGCATCTGTAGCAACACATTTTGCTCTGGGGCCTTTCAGAACAGGTGTGTATATACCGAGATCATGTGACAGATCATGTGACACTTAGATTGCACATAATGGACTTTATTTAACTAATTATCTGAAGGTAATTGGTTGCACCAGATCTTATTTATGGACTTCATAGCAAAGGGGGTGAATACATATACACTCACCTCCTTTACGTTTAATTTTTTACATTTTTTTTAAATAAGTTATTTTTAAAATTTTACTTCACCAATTTGGACTATTTTGTGTATGTCCATTACATGATATCCAAATACAAATCTATTTAAATTACAGATTTAAGACAATAGGAAAAACGCCAAGGGGGATGAATATTTTTACAAGGCACTGTAGTTATAAAAACGTCCCCCTCCAATGTTACTTTTGACATTTTAGATGGTGGCTTCCCTTCAGTTTTGTTCGCAGAGTTCGAGGAAAGGTATTTTCTTTCTTTGCTTCAATGTGTCTGATTCTTTTTCGAGCATATCAAGATGCTGATAAATCAGTAGTTAACGTTCTCTATATTATCCAGAATGTTTGTTTCGCAGTTATCAGCTAATCAGTTTTTATGATTCATTTATTGGACAAGCTGTGCCTACCACGCTGCCACCTCAACCCAACCTCCGGAAGCCAAGTTAAAAGATTTCAAATTGTGAAGACTTAGTTATTTTGTTGCTTTGACAAAGTCATTTCTGAAGATTATTTATTTTAAGTGATTATTGATTAATTTTCCTCTGTCCCTCATTTTAAGGTCAACCTTATTACGTGATCTGAACTGTTGTTTTAATATGGTGAAACTATTCAATTTTTTAAATATATATTTTTTTTAACATTTAACATCTAATAGTCAAATCATAGAGTAATTGCAGGGGAGCTGGTTCTACTCTTGTTTTGGGACTAAGTTACACACAACCCTGCTGTGTTTGTTCCAGTCAGTCCCTAATTAATCGTTTCAGACCAAAATGGCTATTTGAGTGAGTGACATGTCAAAGACTACCATCATTGCACAATCGTTTACTGCTCGTACATCGTTTCCAATCCAGGAGGTTGTCCAAACTGTATGTGTCTGCTGACATTCAAGAATGTTAAGTATAGACTCGGAGGTGTGTGGGTGCGCATGCGTGTGTGTATGCTGCCGGTTTTAAAGGTAAATCACCCTTTCCCTCTCTTTAGCTCCCCATCGTTTACTTTATCCCACTGAGCATGAAGAGCACCTTGTTTGCGTGTGTGAAAATGTCTTTGTCAGAGGCAGGCAGGCATCTGACTGTCCATCAATGAGAGGGGGAAGGCAGAGAGAGAAATTCAGCGAGGAATGAGCTCTGTCTGTCTGTCTGTCTGGTCTGGTCTGGTCTTGATCACAGTGAATGCTGAATCTCAACCCACTGTACTCTGAGCTCTCTGGAGGTATGACGGTATGCCCTACAGTGCATGACTCATTTACGTTAGGAACAGTGGAAATTAAAGAGAATTGGAAAAAATAATTAAGTGGACTAAGATGGTTCCCAAACTATTGGGGTGCACCATATATATATATATATACTGTATAAAGGAAAGTCCGGCTTTAAACTTCATCTTGAAAGTTGTAATAGTAGAAAGCACAAGGTGCAATTTTGAAATTGGGTAGTGCATTATCAGTTCCTCTTGTCATTTTAATCATTGCATACCATAGAAAGCTATTTATAACTAATTATCTCTTAATTTAAAATGTCCAGATCAACTCGCCCATGTCAGCTAAAAAATATATATTTAGGTTTCTTAAACTTTAGATATTGTTGTAATTTTTCTGTCCATCAATTATCACATGAATACACATTAGACATGGCAAAATTGAAGGATTTGCAAGAAAATGTGCTTTAAAACTGCAAAATATTAGTTGCACATCATAACAAAATGTGTAGAATTGCAGGAAATAAGCCCTGCAAAATGCTCTACCAACAAGAGGGGTGTGAACAGTTTGTGTCATGATCAGTGCTTGTGCCCATAGAAATAGATGTGGCAGGTGCACAGAGGGGGCACAGGATGTTCCCCAATCTGGAAGGGGGGCCACAAGTTAAACAGTTTGGGAATCCCTGGACTATCGAACATTCCATAATTATTGCAGGTGTTGGTTAATGTAACCAGGGCTGTGTAACTACCTCTGTTATCACTACTACTGTTTAGTTAAGTTTTAGCTAACCTTGGCATAACAAACTCTCACACACACCACCAGCAGCACCATCATCACCTCCATCCTCATCAGACATTACAAACATAAAAAACAAACAGATGAAACAGATGTTTAACCACTCAATTATAAACCCAAATGTTGACAAATGTTTGCTGCAAATGTTCCCAGCCATTGTCATTTCAATCAATCAGCTGTTTAGTGGCTGTGTCTTTTCTGCGTCATCCCATTTGGTGGGAAAAACATATTGGTCCACGTCCGTACATCAACATGGTTCATGCGTGTGTGTGTGTGTGTGTGTGTGTGTGCACGTGATCGCGTGTGTATTTACCCGTTGTGTTTTGGAGTCAGGTGTGGTTGACATGCAAGCAAAATGTCTTACATTTTTGCCACTTTTCCTACAGTATCCGAACCCTCTTTTCAAGCTGCGATGTCCCCTTCAATGGTCACTAGGCCCTTTGGTTAGTCTTAATACTACATTACCGTCCTCCCTAACACCAACTTAGCCCCTCTACCCTCATCCCCTTCCCTCCCTAGTGTCCCTTCCTGACTATAAGTGCTTTGATGTATAATTGAGTTGTGCTCTCAGCCTCCCCTCTCCCCTTTCCCTCGCTTGCCTTCTTTCCCCCCAGGAGTTGGCTTAGAGAAAAGGTGGGTTAAAGGAGTGATGGAGAAGAGGGAACATTGGAGAGAAGGAGTAAAACAGAGACATGGTCAGAGGTGGAGGGGTTTCAAACCATATGCTTGAGATGGGATTTAATTGATGTTGGGAAAGTCACACTGACATCAGAAACAGTTGTATTAGTAACTGTCTTTTTTCAGGAGAGTCCAACTAATGAATATTCAGTGGTGGATAAAGTACTCAATTGTCATACTTGAGTAAAAGTAAAGATACCTTAATAGAAAATGACTCAATTAAAAGCAAAAGCCACCCAGTAATGTTCTACTTGAGTCAAAAAGTATTTTGTTTTAACCTATCTAGCGTAACCCCTCGACAACATTCCGCTGAAAAGGCAGCGCGCGTAATTCAAAAGTATTTTTTAGAAATATGTCACTTTCACATCTACCCATCGTGTCCGATTTCAAACATGCTTTACAGCGAAAGCACCACATATGACTATGTTAGGTCAAAGCCAAGTCAAAATAACAGCCATTTATTCAGCCAAAGATAGGAGTCACAAAAAGCAGAAATATAGATACAATTAATCACTAACCTTTGATGATCTTCATCAGATGACACTCATGTTACACAATACATGTATGTTTTGTTCTATAATGTGCATATTTATATCCAAAAATCTCAGTTTACATTGGCGCCTTACGTGCAGTAATGTTTTGATTCCAAAACATCCAGTGATTTTTCTGAAATACAAATAATAAACATTTATAAAAGATACAAGTGTTATTCACAGAATTAAAGATAGACTTCTCCTTAATGCAACCACTGTGTCAGATTTTTAAAAAACTTTACGGAAAAAGCATAATCTGAGAATGGCGCTCAGAACCCAAAACAGCCAGAGGAATATCCGCCATTTTGGAATCAAGAAAGTTGGAAACAACACCATAAATTTTCACTTACCTTTGATAATCTTCATTAGAAGGTACTCCCAGGAATCCCAGGTCAACAATAAATGACTGATTTGTTCCATGAAGTCCATCATTTATGTCCAAATCGCCACTTGTTGTTAGCGTGTTCAGCCCAGTAATCCATCTTCATGAGGCGCAGGCACTTCATCCAGACAAAAACTTGAAAAGTTCCGTTACAGTCCTTTAGAAACATGTCAAACGATGTATGGATTCAATCATTAGGATTTTTAACATAAAACATCAATAATGTTCCAACCGGAGAATTCCTTTGTCTTCAGAAAAGAACTGGAACGAGAGGTAACTCTGTCGGGTGCGCGCATCATGAGACCGAGGCTCTCTGCCAGACCACTGACGCAAAGAGGTCTCACGAGCCCCTCCTTTATAGTAGAATCCTCAAACCAGTTTCTAAAGACGGTTGACATCTAGTGGAAGCCCTAGGAAGTGCAACCTCATCCATATCTCAATGTGTATTCGGTAGGCCAAGCTTTGAAAAACTACAAACCTCAGATGTCCCACTTCCTGGTTGGATTTCTTAGGTTTTCACCTGCCATATGAGTTCTGTTATACTCAGACATCATTCAAACAGTTTTAGAAACTTCAGAGTGTTTTCTGTCCAATACTATTAATAATATGCATATATGCAGTTCACTCTGGGAACGCTATTCATCCAAAAGTGAAAATGAAAAGTGAAAATAGGCTTTAACGAAACACTGCTTGTAACAAAAATAAATAGGCTTTAACGAAACACGGCTTGTAACAAAAATTAAACAGTAGCCTACCAGTAAAGTCATTGGTCACTATCTTCCTCCTCCTGTGCACTGAAACCACTGAAGTCATCTCCTTCGGTGTCGGAGTTGAATAGCCTCACAATTGCTTCATCCGATGTTGGATCGTTTTCATTGTCGCTCTCGTCACTTTCATCCGGAGGCAAATACCTTGCTGAGCTCATGCTGCCCCTTCAACACGCAGCAGTCCAGCCTTTCGAAACCCGTTGATGATAGTTTTTTGGCGGCATGAATCTTGTGAAAGCGGGAAAAATCCATAAATTAGCCGCGTCATTGTATAAAACGCGAGGTTCAAAGTGTGGGAATAAAGTAGCGGCTTATAGTCCGGAAATTACGGTAAACAACAATAGAGCTGTTTGGCCACAATGACCATTGTTATGTTTGGAGGAAAAAGGGGGAGGCTTGCAAGCCAAATAACACTATCCCAACCGTGAAGCATGGGGCTGGCAGCCTCATGTTGTGTGGGTGCTTTTCTGCAGGAGGGACTAGTGCACTTCTCAAAATAAATGGCATCATGAGGGAGGAAAATGATGTGGATATATTGGAGAAACATCTCAAGACATCAGTTAAAGCTTGTTTGGAAAGGGGTCTTCCAAATGGACAATGACCCCCAAGCATACTTCCAAAGTTGTGGCAAAATGGCTTAAGGACAAGAAACTCAAGGTCTTGGAAAAGCCCTGACCTCAATCACATAGACAATTTGTGTGCAGAACTGAAAAAGCATGTGTGAGCAAGGAAGCCTACAAACCGGACCCAGTTACATCAGCTCTGTCAGGAAGAATTAGCCAATATTCACCCAACTTATTTTGGGAAGCTTGTGGAAGGCTGCCCGAAACATTTGACCCAAGTTAAACAATTTTAAAGGCAATGCTACAAAATAATAAACTATGTATGTAAACTGGGAATGATGTTGAAAGATTTAAAATATGAATTAAATAATTATCTCTACTATTATTCCGACATGTCACATTCTTAAAATAAAGTGATGATCCTAACTGACCTAAGACATGGCATTTTTATTAGGATTAAATGTCAGGAATTGTGAAAAACTGAGTTTAAATGAATTTGGCTGAGGTGTATGTAAACCTCCGACTTCAACTTTAGGTCCTGGACGAGGCGGTGATGCAACTGGTCAGGATGCTCTCGATAGTGCAGCTGGTGAACTTTTTGAGGATCTGGGGACCCATGCCACATTTTTTAAGTCTCCTGAGGGGGAAAATGTTTTGTCGTGCCCTCTTCATGACTGTCTTGGTGTGTTTGGACCATGATTTTCATTGATGATGTGGACACCAAGGAACTTGAACAACTCTCATCCCGCTCTACTACAGCCCTGTCGATGTTAACTGGGGCCTGTTCGGCCCTCTTCCTTTAGTCAACAATCAGCTCCTTTGTCTTGCTCACATTGAGGGAGAGGTTGTTGTCCTGGCATCACACTGCCAGGTCTCTAACCTGCTCCCTATAGGATGTCTCATCATTGTTGGTGATCAGGCTGTTGTGTCATCAGCAAACTTAATGATTTACCCCACCCTGAGAATTAGCAACTTCCGCATAACCCCGTACAATGAAATAATATGCACACTTTTGATTGTCAAACTTTGATCAGGAAACAAGACATAACCCTCTTCAATCAACAAGGAAATAAAAGGTAACCATTCACATTTATTTTGATTCACATTAACGTGTTAATTATTAAACATTATCACCTTGCGCTTGCAACTTTAGATTACTCAATGCATGAATAGATAAATGTATATAACAGGAGACGCACAACAAAAGCTTTCAGTGCCAAACCAATTGTTAGTGCTCCAACTCAAACTCTGTTACTTTCCTCTTTACAGGTGATCAACAATCACACAATGGGATACCATCGATAGCCACACATATGCAATAAATCAATGTGCTTTTAGTAAATGGTCAGATTAATCAATATCTGGTTTATTCATCAAGGTAATTATTTAGATTAAAGCCAGATATTATGAAATATCAAAAATGACAGGGCAACAAAACAAACCTAGGCAAGATGTAATGTAATAACAATAACGTGCTCTATCTGAGAGTTCTCAAGCGGCTGCTGTGCCAGCCATCCGTCGATCAGTCAGTATCAGGCAGCTAGTGTTCTCAGTTGCTTGTAGCCTACAACAAGCATGTAGGTTACTCTACTGTATAAAAATTGTAATTTGCAAGTGGAGTCAGCTATAAAAGTCATTGGTTGCAACACTCACTACCAATTTCCAAACTGCCTCTAGAAGCAACGTCAACACAAGAACTGTTCGTCAGGAGCTTCATCAAATGGGTTGCCGTTGCCGAGCAGCCGCAAACAAGCCTAAGATCACCATGCGCAATGCCAAGCGTTGGCTGGAACGGTGTAAAGCTCGCCTCCATTGGACTCGGGAGCAGTGGAAATGCGTTCTCTGTAGTGATGAATCACGCTTTACCATCTGACAATCCGATGGACAAATCTTGTTTTGGCAGATACCAGGAGAACGCTGCCTGCACCAATGCATAGTGCCAACTTTAAAGTTTGTTGGAGGAGGAATAATGGTCTGGGGCTGTTTTTCATGGTTCAGGCATGGTCCCTTAGTTCCAGTGAAGGGAAATCTTAACGCTACAGCATACAATTACATTCTAGACGATTCTGTGCTTCCAACTTTGTGACAACAGTTTGGGGAAGGCCCTTTCCTGTTTCAGCATGGCAATACCCCTGTGCACAAAGTAAGGTGCATACAGAAATGGTTTGTCGAGATTGACTGGCCTGCACAGAGCCCTGACATCAAAACCCATGCTCGTGTCTGAATGGAAGCAAGTCCCCGCAGCAATGTTCCAACATCTAGTGGAAAGCCTTCCCAGAAAAGTGGCTGTTATAGCAGCAAAGGGGGGACCAACTCCATATTAATGCCCATGATTTTTGAATGAAATGTTCGTAGAACAGGTGTCCACATACCGTTGGTGTTAGGAATTACAATTTGTATTATGTTACAAATTTGCTACATTTATGATATGTTACAAAGGGGATGGGTTAGCTAAAAGGGTTAAGGTTAGGGGAATGGTTAACTAATATGCTAAGTAGTTGAAAAGTTGCTAATTAGCTAAAATGTTGTCTATCATGAGATTCGAACTCGCAACCTTTGGGTTGGTAAACGTTTGCGTTATGTGCCTGCCTACCCATCCACTCCAACCAACCACCACCATACTTAAGTAACCATACTAATTTTGAGTACCGGATCTACATTTACCTGGCTAGGTCTAGTCTATGAGACCAAGCAGCAACTCCAGCAAAGTTTGCAAGTGCACAAACTTTTATTTGGCTGTAGGCTAATCACCCACCGGTAGGCTATACACATTTGCAAGCAATGTGTGGGTGGATCTGTTTTCTAGCCAGCTAAATTAGCTAGCTAGCTTGCTTCACTTACCAGAAGACAGAGCTGGCTTTTGTGATTATCATCCATAGTGTCCAGCATGCTGCTGGCACTGATCGTGCTGAGAAGTCTGAAATATGGTCCAACTAGCAAGTGTTGCACTAGGAAGATATTCTCAATCCTTTGCTGAATTAAAAAATGTAAATTGCCCACAATTCTGTTTTTTTTATTCAGAAACTCAAACTAGCAACATCAAAGCAACTTTGTAAAGACAGACCCACCAGTGTTTTCAAATCTGCGCTCCTGTGTATTGTCAGCTGTCACACAGACAGACTGACAGCCAGGAGATAATATTATTAACCATTAGGTCATGCATTTGTCAGCTAAATGACATGTTTATTCTGTATCACTCAACTCTCATTTATTAGTCTTGTTTGTATTGAGAGGGATATATTGCTACATATGTATTGTTGATGTGTTGCTATAGTCATGAATGGATCAGAGGGACAGATAGAATGTGTGCAAGAAACATTATCAATAGGCCTATGCGTCATAATTACCTGGAGAATTCTGCCATGCAATTTGTAAACATAGCTGCTGTACTTATAACTCGTGAAACCTTCATTTGTATAACTTTGAATTGATCCAAATGGCAAATTCATCTTTCATCTATACACTACCGGGCAAAAGTTTTAGAACACCTACTCATTCAAGGGTTTTTCTTTATTTTTACTATTTCCTACATTGTAGATTAATAGCGAAGACATCAAAACTATGAAATAACAAATATGGCATCATGTAGTAACCAAAAAAAGTCTAAATATATTTTAAATTTGAGATTCTTCAAATAGTCACCTGTTGCCTTGATGACAGCTTTGCACAGTCTTGGCATTCTCTCAACCAGCTTCACCTAGAATGCTTTTCCAACAGTCTTCAAGGAGTTCCCACATATGCTGAGCACTTGTTGGCTGCTTTTCCTTCATTCTGCGGTCCAACTCATCTCAAACCATCTCAAATGGGTTGAGGTCGGGGGATTGAGGAAGACCGATCATCTGATCAGCACTCCATCACTCTCCTTCTTTGTAAAATAGCCCTTACACAGCCTGGAGATATGTTGGGTCATTGTCCTGTTGAAAAACAAATAATAGTCCCTTTAAGCCCAAACCAGATGGGATGGCGTATCGCTGCAGTATGCGGTGCTAGCCATGCTGGTTAAATGTGCTTTGAAATCTAAATAAATCACAGACAGTGTCACCAGCAAAGCACCCCCACACCATAACACCACCTCCTCCATGCTTTATGGTGGGAACCACACATGCGGAGATCATCCATTCACCCCCATCGCATCTCACAAAGAAGCGGAGGTTGGAACAAAAAATCTCAAATTTGGGCTCCAGAACAAAGGACACATTTCCACCGGTCTAATGTCCATTGCTTGTGTTTCTTGGCCCAAGCAAGTTCTTACTGGTGTCCTTTAGTAGTTGTTTCTTTGCAGCAATTCGACCATGAAGGCCTGATTCACACAGTCTACTCTGAACAGCTGATGTTGAGATGTGTCTGTTACTTGAACTCTGTGAAACATTTATTTGGGCTGCAATTTCTGAGGCTGGTAACGCTAATGAACTTATCCTCTTGCAGCAGAGGGAACTCTGGGTCTTCCTTTCCTGTGGTGGTCCTCCTGAGAGCCAGTTTCATCATAGCGCTAGATAGTTTTGCAAATGCACTTGAAGAAACTATCAAAGTTCATGAAATTTTCCGCAAAGTAATGGACTGTCATTTCTCTTAGCTTATTTGAGCTGTTCTTTCCATAATATTGACTTGGTCTTTTACCAAATAGTGATATCTTCTGTGTACCCCCCTACCTTATCACAACACATCTGATTGGCTCAAACGCATTAAGAAGGAAAGAAATTCCACAAATTAACTTATAAGAAGGAACACCTGTTAATTGAAATGCATTTCCGGTGAAGCTGGTTGAGAGAATGCCAACAGTGTGCAAAGTTGTCATCAAGTGTGGTTATTTGATATGTTTAGCACTTCTTTTGGTTACTACATGATTCCATGTGTGTTATTTCACAGTTTTGATGTCTTCACTATTATTCTACAATGTAGAAAATAGTAAAAATAAAGAAAACCCTTGAATGAGTAGGTGTTCTTAAACTTTTGACCGGTAGTGTACATTTCGAGATATATTAAACTACTAAAAAAGAAAAGGTGACAGGCATGGTGAACACATGCTCCTCTGAGGGACTACTTGTGCCCCTCTCTAGGTGCTGGAATAATGCATGGGAAATCACAGGCTCTGAGGGTCACCACACACACCATCACACAGGAGACAGGCGTCAGGTGTGTGCGTTTGTGTGACTTTGTGTGTAAGCATTTGCGTGTATGTATGTGTATTGGCATGTATTCATGCCCGTATCCATGTGTGTTTGATGTCCATGTACCTGTCAGCTGGTTGAAGCCTTAGTATGTACATTCGTGGCCAAAAGTTTAGAGAATGACACAAATATTAATTACCACTAGGTTTGCTGCTTGTGTGTCTTCAGACATTTTTGTCAGACGTTACTATGGAATACTGAAGTATAATTACAAGCATTTCATAAGTGTCAAAGGCTTTTATTGACAATTACATGAAGTTGATGCAAATAGTCAATATTTGCAGTGTTGACCCGTCTTTTTCAAGGCCTTTGCAACCCGCCCTGGCATGCTGTCAATTAACCTTTGGGCCACATCCTGACTTATGGCAGCCCATTCTTGCATAATCAAAGCTTGGAGTTTGTCCGAATTTGTGGGATCCACAATTTGTTTGTCCACCCGCCTCTTGAGGATTGATCACAAGTTCTCAATGGGATTAAGGTCTGGGGAGTTTCCTGGCCATGGACCCAAAATATCGATGTTTAGTTCCCCGAGCCACTTAGTTATCACTTTTGCCTTATGGCAAGGTGCTCCATCATGCTGGAAAAGGCATTGTTTGACACCAAACTGTTCCTGGATGGTTGGGAGAAGTTACTCTCGGAGGATGTGTTGGTACCATTCTTTATTCATGGCTGTATTCTTAGGCAAAATTGTGAGTGAGCCCACTCCCTTGGCTGAGAATGGTCTCAGGATGCTTTACTGTTGGCATGACATGGGACTGATGGTAGCGTTCACCTTGTCTTCTTCGGACAAGATTTTTTCCAGATGCCCCAAACAATCAGAGAAAAGTACTTTACCCCAGTCCTCAGCAGTCCAATCCCTGTACCTTTTGCAGAATATCAGTCTGTCCCTGATGTTTTTACTGGAGAGAAGTGGCTTCTTTGCTGCCCTACTTGACACCAGGCCGTCCTGGTCTTCGCCTCACTGTGCGTGCAGATGCACTCACACCTGCCTGCTGTCATTCCTGAGTAAGCTCTGTACTGGTGGTGCCCCGATCCCGGAGCTCAATCAACTTTAGGAGATGGTCCTGGCGCTTGATGGACTTTTTTGGGCACCCTGAAGCCTTCTTCACAACAATTGAACCGCTCTCCTTGAAGTTCTTGATGATCCGATAAATGGTTGATTTAGGTGCAATCTTACTGGCAGCAATATCCTTGCCTGTGAAGCCCTTTTTGTGCAAAGCAATGATGACTGCACGTTTTTCCTTGCAGGTAACCATTGCTGACAGAGGAAGAACAATGGTTCCAAGCACCACCCTCCTTTTGAAGCTTCCAGTCTGTTATTTGAACTCAATCAGCATGACTGAGTGATTACATTTACATTTACATTTAAGTCATTTAGCAGACGCTCTTATCCAGAGCGACTTACAAATTGGTGCGTTCACCTTAAGACATCCAGTGGAACAGCCACTTTACAATAGTGCATCTAAATCTTTTAAGGGGGGGGGTGAGAAGGATTACTTTATCCTATCCTAGGTATTCCTGAAAGAGGTGGGGTTTCAGGTGTCTCCGGAAGGTGGTGATTGACTCCGCTGTCCTGGCGTCGTGAGGGAGTTTGTTCCACCATTGGGGGGCCAGAGCAGCGAACAGTTTTGACTGGGCTGCGCGGGAACTGTACTTCCTCAGTGGTAGGGAGGCGAGCAGGCCAGAGGTGGATGAACGCAGTGCCCTTGTTTGGGTGTAGGGCCTGATCAGAGCCTGGAGGTACTGAGGTGCCGTTCCCCTCACAGCTCCGTAGGCAAGCACCATGGTCTTGTAGCGGATGCGAGCTTCAACTGGAAGCCAGTGGAGAGAGCGGAGGAGCGGGGTGACGTGAGAGAACTTGGGAAGGTTGAACACCAGACGGGCTGCGGCGTTCTGGATGAGTTGTAGGGGTTTAATGGCACAGGCAGGGAGCCCAGCCAACAGCGAGTTGCAGTAATCCAGACGGGAGATGACAAGTGCCTGGATTAGGACCTGCGCTGCTTCCTGTGTGAGGCAGGGTCGTACTCTGCGGATGTTAAATCAAATCAAATCAAATTTTATTTGTCACATACACATGGTTAGCAGATGTTAATGCGAGTGTAGCGAAATGCTTGTGCTTCTAGTTCCGACAATGCAGTGATAACCAACAAGTAATCTAACTAACAATTCCAAAACTACTGTCTTGTACACAGTGTAAGGGGATAAGGAATATGTACATAAGGATATATGAATGAGTGATGGTACAGAGCAGCATACAGTAGATGGTATCGAGTACAGTATATACATATGAGATGAGTATGTAGACAAAGTAAACAAAGTGGCATAGTTAAAGTGGCTAGTGACATAAGAATGCAGTCGATGATCTAGAGTACAGTATATACATATGCATATGAGATGAATAATGTAGGGTAAGTAACATTATATAAGGTAGCATTGTTTAAAGTGGCTAGTGATATATTTACATTATTATTATTATTATTAAAGTGGCTGGAGTTGGGTCAGTGTCAATGACAGTGTGTTGGCAGCAGCCACTCAATGTTAGTGGTGGCTGTTTAACAGTCTGATGGCCTTGAGATAGAAGCTGTTTTTCAGTCTCTCGGTCCCAGCTTTGATGCACCTGTACTGACCTCGCCTTCTGGATGATAGCGGGGTGAACAGGCAGTGGTTCGGGTGGTTGATGTCCTTGATGATCTTTATGGCCTTCCTGTAACATCGGGTGGTGTAGGTGTCCTGGAGGGCAGGTAGTTTGCCCCCGGTGATGCGTTGTGCAGACCTCACTACCCTCTGGAGAGCCTTACGGTTGAGGAGCAGAGCATGAACCTACAAGAACGGGCCACCGCCTTGATGTTAGTTGAGAACGACAGGGTGTTGTCCAGGATCACGCCAAGGTTCTTAGCGCTCTGGGAGGAGGACACAATGGAGTTGTCAACCGTGATGGCGAGATCATGGAACGGGCAGTCCTTCCCCGGGAGGAAGAGCAGCTCCGTCTTGCCGAGGTTCAGCTTGAGGTGGTGATCCGTCATCCACACTGATATGTCTGCCAGACATGCAGAGATGCGATTCGCCACCTGGTCATCAGAAGGGGGAAAGGAGAAGATTAATTGTGTGTCGTCTGCATAGCAATGATAGTAGAGACCATGTGAGGTTATGACAGAGCCAAGTGACTTGGTGTATAGCGAGAATAGGAGAGGGCCTAGAACAGAGCCCTGGGGACGCCAGTGGTGAGAGCGTGGTGAGGAGACAGATTCTCGCCACGCCACCTGGTAGGAGCGACCTGTCAGGTAGGACGCAATCCAAGCGTGGGCCGCGCCGGAGATGCCCAACTCGGAGAGGGTGGAGAGGAGGATCTGATGGTTCACAGTATCGAAGGCAGCCGATAGGTCTAGAAGGATGAGAGCAGAGGAGAGTTAGCTTTAGCAGTGCGGAGGGCCTCCGTGATACAGAGAAGAGCAGTCTCAGTTGAATGACTAGTCTTGAAACCTGACTGATTTGGATCAAGAAGGTCATTCTGAGAGAGATAGCGGGAGAGCTGGCCAAGGACGGCACGTTCAAGAGTTTTGGAGAGAAAAGAAAGAAGGGATACTGGTCTGTAGTTGTTGACATCGGAGGGATCGAGTGTAGGTTTTTCAGAAGGGGTGCAACTCTCGCTCTCTTGAAGACAGAAGGGACGTAGCCAGCGGTCAGGGATGAGTTTATGAGCGAGGTGAGGTAAGGGAGAAGGTCTCCGGAAATGGTCTGGAGAAGAGAGGAGGGAATAGGGTCAAGCGGGCAGGTTGTTGGGCGGCCGGCCGTCACAAGACGCGAGATTTCATCTGGAGAGAGAGGGGAGAAAGAGGTCAGAGCACAGGGTAGGGCAGTGTGAGCAGAACCAGCAGTGTCGTTTGACTTAGCAAACGAGGATCGGATGTCGTCGACCTTCTTTTCAAAATGGTTGACGAAGTCATCTGCAGAGAGGGAGGAGGGAGGGGGAGGAGGATTCAGGAGGGAGGAGAAGGTGGCAAAGAGCTTCCTAGGGTTAGAGGCAGATGCTTGGACTTTAGAGTGGTAGAAAGTGGCTTTAGCAGCAGAGACAGAACAGGAAAATGTAGAGAGGAGGGAGTGAAAGGATGCCAGGTCCGCAGGGAGGCGAGTTTTCCTCCATTTCCGCTCGGCTGCCCGGAGCCCTGTTCTGTGAGCTCGCAATGAGTCGTCGAGCCACGGAGCAGGAGGGAAGGACCGAGCCGGCCTGGAGGATAGGGGACATAGAGAATCAAGGGATGCAGAAAGGGAGGAGAGGAGGGTTGAGGAGGCAGAATCAGGAGATAGGTTGGAGAAGGTTTGAGCAGAGGGAAGAGATGATAGGATGGAAGAGGAGAGAGTAGCGGGGGAGAGAGAGCGAAGATTGGGACGGCGCGATACCATCCGAGCAGGGGCAGTGTGGGAAGTGTTGGATGAGAGCGAGAGGGAAAAGGATACAAGGTAGTGGTCGGAGACTTGGAGGGGAGTTGCAGTGAGGTTAGTGGAAGAACAGCATCTAGTAAAGATGAGGTCGAGCGTATTGCCTGCCTTGTGAGTAAAGGGGGAAGGTGAGAGGGTGAGGTCAAAAGAGGAGAGGAGTGGAAAGAAGGAGGCAGAGAGGAATGAGTCAAAGGTAGACGTGGGAAGGTTAAAGTCGCCCAGAACTGTGAGAGGTGAGCCGTCCTCAGGAAAGGAGCTTATCAAGGCATCAAGCTCATTGATGAACTCTCCGAGGGAACCTGGAGGGCGATAAATGATAAGGATGTTAAGCTTGAAAGGGCTGGTAACTGTGACAGCATGGAATTCAAAGGAGGCGATAGACAGATGGGTAAGGGGAAAAAGAGAGAATGACCACTTGGGAGAGATGAGGATCCTGGTGCCACCACCCCGCTGACCAGAAGCTCTCGGGGTGTGCGAGAACACGTGGGCGGACGAAGAGAGAGCAGTAGGAGTAGCAGTGTTATCTGTGGTGATCCATGTTTCCGTCAGTGCCAAGAAGTCGAGGGACTGGAGGGAGGCATAGGCTGAGATGAACTGAGTGATTGAGTGATCTCCAGCCTTGTCCTCGTCAACACTCACACCTGTGTTAACGAGATAATCACTGACATGTCAGCTGGTCCTTTTGTGGCAGGGCTGAAATGTAATGTATTTTGGGGACTCAGTTCATTTGCATGGCAAAGAGGGACTTTGTAGTTCATTGCAATTCATCTAATCACTCTTCATAACATTCTGGAGTATATGCAAATTGCCATCATACAAACTGAGGCAGCAGACTTTGAAAATTAATATTTGTGTCATTCCCAAAACTTTTGGCCACGACTGTATACAGGACGGTACATTGCTTCTTAGACTGTACCCAGGATAAATCCCTGAGTGTGTGTGCATTTGTGCGCGTGTGTGTCTGTGTATTTGTACATGTGAGTGTACATGAGTGAGTGTATGTCTCGTGTGTGTGTGTGTGTGTGTGTGTGCGTACAGGCTTGTGTGTGGTCCCTAAGGACAGGTGATGAACACACACACGCTCCTCTGAGGAATTACCTGTGACCCTCTCCAATTTGGAATAATGGGAAATCATAGGCTCTGAGGGTCACGGCACAGACCATCTCACAGGAGACATGCGTCAGGAGTGTGTGCGGGGGGTCCTTGTGTGTGTATGCATTTGTGTGTGCGTTGTCCATGTGTTGATGTCCATGTACCCGTCACCTAGTTGAAGCCTATGTGCGTATACAGTACACTATTGCTTCTTAGACTGTACCCAGGGTAATTCCTGTGTGTGTGTGTGTGTGTGTGTGTGTGTGTGTGTGTGTGTGTGTGTGTGTGTGTATAGGACTGAGAGAGAAAAAGAAGAGTGATCCAGGCGATGCACTGTAGACTTCAGGATAAAGGGCAGAGAAAGAAGGACTGAGAAATAGGAGAGGGTTATATATGACAGGGTTACTTGGAGGATTTTCAAGAACAACACCTGTGAATGGACTGAATCCCCTTTGAAACTGTTGAGATTGCCTTAGTATGGTCTTAGTGACACAATGGGGCACCTTGTGACAGAGCTCTTTATTCAGTACAGAGGTCTTGCTGAGAAATATCTCAGCCTTAGACACCACACTGAGACACTGCATTGCCACTACAGCTCTGTGGGAGAGGGCGAATGGCTGGGTTTATAGGCTGTATGTATCAAACGTCTCAGATTATGAGTCCCACCCCCTGTAATCGTATTCATTGTGTTCTAAAAGGCAAAACAGCTCCTAAATCAACACCCCTACTCCTACTCGGGGCACTTGATGCTTTCAGCCCTAAATCCACTAGACTGGACATCTTGGCCACACTTCGCAATAACCATCAAATGTTATTTGTCACATACACATGGTTAGCAGATGTTAATGCGAGTGTAGCGAAATGTTTGTGCTTCTAGTTCCGACAATGCAGTAATAACCAACGAGTAATCTAACCTAACAATTCCACAACTACTACCTTATACACACAAGTGTAAAGGGATAAAGAATATGTACATACATATATATGAATGAGTGATGGTACAGAACGGCATAGGCAAGATCGGCAAGAACCATTTATTCTTGAAGCATAAAACTTATAAATGCCTCATGGGCTTAGTTTAACAGTGGTAACTGGTTTATTTATATTGTTTGATAAAACAAATATTTGCGATCTAATGGATGGTCCTTCCTTGCATCAATAGCTTTGTTTATGAATTGGAGAGTGGTTACATTTCTCTGGTTCCCATCCCCTCAGCTCTTTACCAAAACTTGACTGAGTTGACTCCTTCTGAATTCAAATGAAAAACAAACACAGAAATCAGGCTGCATCAGAATGGCATGTCAAATGGAGCTGATAGAATAGTCTTGAGAACTCTAGTTTTTAAAAAGCTGATCAAGGATCAGGTCCCCGTCTAGGGATCGTTCAAATATCAATTCTGAAAGTTTTCATAGATTTCCGAAATTGCTTGTTAATTTCCATAGTGTCTTTACAATCATGTAACTTTGGTAAATTACACGAAGTTTTGCAACCAGTCCAAGTAATCTTATTTATTATGATCTAAAATGCAAAGCAAATCCTAAATCAGCACTCCTACTCTGAGACTTAGGGCTTTTTCACATATGAAACTTGGTACCCGGTTTCGGTTTTCAGGAGCATTTGAGAATTCTACAGAATACATTTTGCCTTCACAAGACCTGAAAATAACCGTTTCAGGGTGTGATTAGCAAGACGGACATTCTACATGAAGTTAGCAAGCTAGATTGTACACAATAGGCAAAAGAGTTCTACGCGACTCGTGCTGCCACGTCACAGTACCTGGTACTCTGGTCCTGGGTCTTGGACCCACTACTCATGCATGTCCAGGATTCAATACAGCCAGGGTTAGTTTGCGTTTCACGCATGCTTTACAGTGCAGCTCAGGGTACCAAACGCTCCAAAATCCAGATCATTAGGGGTATGAAAGCGCCCTTGGTGAATACGAGCCCAAATCTAAAGACGCTTCTTTTGTAGGTGATTGTATTATATGCCTCGTAACAGATAAACGACATGAGCTCATTCACGTACAGCCTGCACCTTCAGCTTATTGAACAATGCACAGCAGCCGTTAACATGACACTAATGAGGGTAAATTGGTTGACGAAGCTCATTATTGAGAACATCTCTCTTTCTCCACTGCGTACCTACACCTGTCTCTTGCTGCCTCTCCCGAACATCTCTTTCACACGCATGCACACACACACATGCACCCATTTCCCTTCCCTTCGTACACACATACTCACTCTCTCTCACACACACAAACTGTCCCTGATTCCCTGATGTCTTTATAAGACCAAAGTGCTGGACTGATTAAAGTCTCTGTTTTTATAGAAAACTGAGGAAAATATGATGAAATAAATAAGTAAAGCCAAAGTGTGTAGCCCCCTAGGCAACATCCGTTTATATAATAATCGGCTCGGCTCTCATTTGCATTTTATTCTGAAGAAAAAGAAGAAGTTGAGTGGAATTTGAAAAAGAGAGACATACACTATATATACAAAAGTATGTGGACACCCCTTCAAATTAGTAGATTCTGCTATTTCAGCCACACCTTTTGCTGACAGGTGTATATTTTACATTTATTTCACCTTTATTTAAGCAGGTTGGCAAGTTGGGAACAAGTTCTCATTTGCAATTGCGACCTGGCCAAGATAAAGCAAAGCAGTTCGACACATACAACAACACAGAGTTACACATGGAGTAAAACCAACATCCAGTCAATAATACAGTAGAAAAATAAGTCTATATACAATGTGAGCAAATGAGGTGAGTTAAGGGAGGTAAAGGCAAAAAAAGGTCATGGCGGTGAAGTAAATACAATATAGCAAGTAAAACACCGGAATGGTAGATTTGCAGTGGAAGAATGTGCAAAGTAGAGATATAAATAATGGGGTGCAAAGGAGCAAAAATAAATAAATAAATACAGTAGGGAGAGGTAGTTGTTTGGGCTAAATTATAGGTGGGCTATGTACAGGTGCAGTAATCTGTGAGCTGCTCTGACAGCTGGTGCTTAAAGCTAGTGAGGGAGATAAGTGTTTCCAGTTTCAGAGATGTTTGTAGTTCTTTACAGTCATTGGCAGCAGAAAACTGGAAGGAGAGGCGGCCAAAGGAAAAATTGGTTTTCGGGGTGACCAGAGAGATATACCTGCTGGAGCGCGTGCTACAGGTTGGTGCTGCTATGGTGACCAGTGAGCTGGGATAAGGGGGGACTTTACCTAGCAGGGTCTTGTAGATGACCTGGAGCCAGTGGGTTTGGCGACGAGAGCGTACAGGTCGCAGTGGTGGGTAGTATATGGTGCTTTGGTGACAAAACGGATGGCACTGTGATAGACTGCATCCAATTTGTTGAGTAGGGTATTGGAGGCTATTTTGTAAATGACATCGCCGAAGTCGAGGATCGGTAGGATGGTCAGTTTTACAAGGGTATGTTTGGCAGCATGAGTGAAGGATGCTTTGTTGCAAAATAGGAAGCTAATTCTAGATTTAACTTTGGATTGGAGATGTTTGATGTGAGTCTGGAAGGAGAGTTTACAGTCTAACCAGACACCTAGGTATTTGTAGTTGTCCACATATTCTAAGTCAGAACAGTCCAGAGTAGTGATGTTTACAGGCGGGCAGGTGCAGGCAGCGATCGGTGGAAGAGCATGCATTTAGTTTTACTTGTATTTAAGAGCAATTGGAGGCCACGGAAGGAGAGTTGTATGGTATTGAAGCTCGTCTGGAGGGTTGTTAAGTGTCCAAAGAAGGGCCAGAAGTATACAGAATGGTGTTGTCTGCGTAGAGATGGATCAGAGACTCACCAGCAGCAAGATAGACATCATTGATGTATACAGAGAAGAGAGTCGGTCCAAGAATTGAACCCTGTGGCACCCCCAAAGAGACTGCCAGAGGCCCGGACAACAGGCCCTCCGATTTGACACACTGAACTCTATCAGAGAAGTAGTTGGTGAACCAGGCGAAGCAAACATTTGAGAAACCAAGGCTATCGAGTCTGCCGATGAGGATGTGGGGATTGACAGAGTCGAAAGCCTTGGCCAGGTCAATGAATAGAGCTGCACAGTATTGTTTCTTATCAATGGCGGTTAATATATCGCTTAGGACCTTGAGCGTGGCTGAGGTGCACCCATGACCAGCTCGGTAACCAGATTGCATAGCGATAATGACCATAGTATAATGACCTTACTGAAGAGCTCTGTGACTATCAATGTGGCAATGTCATAGGATGCCACCTTTCCAACAAGTCAGTTGGTCAAATTTCTGCCCTGCTAGACCTTCCCCGGTCAAATGTAAGTGTTATTATGAAGTGGAAACGTCTGGGAGCAACAATGGCTCAGCTGCAAAGTGGTATGCCACACAAGCTCACAGAACTGGACCGCCGAGTGCTGAAGCGCATAGCGCATAAAATCATCTGTCCTGAGTTGCAACACTCACTACTCACTACTACCAACTACCTTTGCAACGTCAGCACTGTTCGTCAGGAACTTTATGAAATGGGAGAGAGAGAAAGAGCGAGAGAAGGAACAACTTCCATCTCCACTCTCTAGCCCCGTCTTCTCAGTGTCTGCCACAAAAGAAGAGTTTTATACAGCAGCACAGGTGCTCAGGAGTTTCTGGAGAAAATAAAATGTTGTGGAATTATCGTAATCAAAAGGAGAGACTTTTACATTTCTTCCAAACATGTAAACTTTATTATTTAATAACTGCAGTAATGGAGCTTGTCAACGATTCCCCCCCCCCTTGTAGGTGATTCGTTGAGAGCCCAACGAGCGGATTTGAGCCAAAGCATTTTATATCAAAGTCCATCCTCCTGGATGTTCATGACAAACAACATATGTATGGAATGGGTCACAAGGTTACTAATAATTCACATCAGACAGTATCTGCTGTAAAGACAGTTCTAATTGTGTAGAAACCAGGGTCTGGCCCCGAGCCATCTCTCCCTGGTACCTTGTAGAACAGAAACACCTCATGCTATGGAATGCGGTCTTGTTAGGTTTATCACCCAAAGCAGCATTAAATCTTCCAGAGGCCTACTTTCAGTCCACACACACAGATGAGTGTTCTAAAAACCCTTATTTCTGTTGCATAAAACAACCATTTGATACAATAACAGTATTATAACTATCTTGTCATTTATATTCTGACACCATTCAGCTGACCCGTCCTTGTCCTCTTCCAGTGGGATCAACCCTGAGCCATAGGCCTGTCTGTTTCTCTCTTTCCCATTCCCTATAGAGCGACTGGACTTGATTTCCTTTACACTTAAATAAACAGGAAAGGCTCTTGGGAGGCAGCCAGCAATGAAGAGGATGATACAGGCAGGAGGTGGGAGGAGGCTAATGAAGAGATAAAGATGCTATTTCTTTCTCTCTCGCGGCTGATAGAAACCCATCTCACAAATAGGCCGATGTACGTCGTAAATACACACACAGTCTAGCATACACACACAAATGAGCATGAGCATACGTGCACACATGCACACACAGTGGCTCCCCTTGCTGTCAGTTAGTGTGGAATCATTTTGCTTGGCTGAGTATCTCCAGAAAATCACCCATCGCTCAGCCTGGCCGGAGAGCATGGACAAGGGGAGATGAAGAGAGTAGAGGGGGATAAAAAGAGAGACAAAATTGAGCACGATAGAGAGTGTCGTTGGAGGTGGAATACATACAGTGGGGAGAACAAGTATTTGATACACCGCCGTTTTTGCAGGTTTCCCTACTTACAAAGCATGTAGAGGTCTGTAATTTTTATCATAGGTACACTTCAACTGTGAGAGATGGAATCTAAAATAAAAATCCAGAAAATCACATTGTATGATTTTTAAGTAATTCATTTGCATTTCTCTGAGATCTCTGAGATGACTTAAATATTGCTGTACACCAGCTGAACCCTTCCAACTTGAAGGAGCTGGAGAATTGAAGAATGGGCAAAAAAAATCCCAGTGGCTAGATGTGCCAAGCTTACAGAGGCATACCCCAAGAGACTTGCAGCTGTAATTGCCGCAAAAGGTGGCTTTACATAGTATTTACTTTTGGGTGGTGAATAGTTATGCATGCTCATGTTTTCAGTTTGTTTGTCTTTTTTCATGTTTGTTTCACAATAAAATATTTTTATTATACAAACCCCCTCCCAAAAATCTATTTTAATTCCAGGTTGTAAAGGCAACAAAATAGGAAAAATGCCAAGGGGGTGAATACTTTCGCAAGCCACTGCATCAAGAATGATGCTTACGGTGACCAAAGATTACCAGAGGGATTTTCAGGCTAAATGGATGGAGAATCCATTTTGACGACAGCTGGAGAAGTAATGCGATACCATCATTTTCTCCCTTCATAACAAAACTGAAGATTCTCTATTAGAGGTAACGTAACTTTAGCTGGACTATGTAAATTAGCTAGATAACATTACAGTCTTGTATAACTCTCAGTTAAATCATATACAGTAGCTTGCTATCATTTGGTTGCATACCGTCAATCAATTTCACCATGATAGTCACTGCTAGACTGGTAGCTACCTTCTGCAGAGTAAACATGTTTGTTCATTCAATATTTGACTGACATTAGAAAGTAAGAGTAATTCAATCTGGCAGCATTCTATTCCACCTTTGTCTGGAAAACACTACGTTGCTAAATTAGAATTGTCGATATAGCTAACTCACTCTAGGTGTGCTGGTTGTACTGATGAATGTGTATACATTGTTTATTGGTTTGTTAGTTGGTTCTTAGCTGGCTAGCAGTCTTGCTGACAATTTAACAGCAAGCTGACAATATTGAAATAGCTATGTTAGGTGTGCTAAGCTAGCCAGTCTAAAAGATGTCAATACAATTAGTGGGGTTGTTAAATTGTGTATTTCTGTGTGTTTTGTTGTAGGTGATACATAATCTGATTCCACCAGCATGTGTTTCCAAACCTCTAGCTCTGCACAAGTTGTGAAGGTAAGTTGGCAAAAATATTTACAAGCTGACAGCTAAAATAGTTATATTTTCAGTAAGCATGAATTGTGTAGTGTTTTTATGGGTTTGTATTATGGTGTTTAGATGTAGCCTGCGGACCACAGATTACCTTCCAGACCATGTACCGTAATTTCCGGACTCTAAGCCGCTACTTTATTCCCACACTTTGAACCTCGTGGTTTATACAATGACGCGGCTAATTTATGGATTTTTCCCGCTTTCACAAGATTCATGCCGCCAAAAAACTGAGCACCGTCACATAATGTGATGTAAATTGAGCGTGCTCAAGCTTCCCATCATTCTAATTACGGTAGTAATTTTGTCACCCTCGTCATGGCAAAGACACGGAGAAATGCATATGATGCAGCTTTCAAGTTGAAGGCGATCGATCTGGCTGTTGGAAAAGGAAATAGAGCTGCTGCATGGGAGCTTGGCCTTCATGAGTCGATGATAAGACGTTGGAAACAGCAGCGTGAGGAACTGACTCAGTGCAAAAAGAAAACAAAAGCTTTCAGAGGGAAGAAAAGCAGATGGCCCAAAGTATTTGCAGCCACTCGACATCAGTGTAAATCGTGCATTTAAGGTGGCGCTCCTTGTTCAGTGGGAGGCTTGGATGACAAGTGGGGAGAAATCCTTCACTAAAACGGGCCGCAGGCGAAGAGCATCTTATGGTCAAGTCTGCCAGTGGGTCCTGACAGTGTGGAGCATTGTCAAAAAATCCACTATCATCAACGGGTTTCGAAAGGCTGGACTGCTGCATGTTGAAGGGGCAGCATGAGCTCAGCGGGGTATTTGCCTCCGGATGAAAGTGACGAGAGCAACAATGAAAACGATCCAACATCGGATGAAGCAATTCTGAGGCTATTCAACTCCGACACCGAAGGAGATGACTTCAGCGGTTTCAGTGCACAGGAGGAGGAAGATAGTGACCAATGACTTTCTTGGTAGGCTACTGTTTCAATTTTTGTTACAAGCCGTGTTTCGTTAAAGCCTATTTATTTTTGTTACAAGCCGTGTTTCGTTAAAGCCTATTTATTTTTGTTACAAGCCGTGTTTCGTTAAAGCCTATTTATTTTTGTTACAACGCCGTGTTTCGTTTAAAGGCTGTGTAAAGTTAATTTGTTTCAATGTACCGGTAGGCACCTGCGGCTTATAGACATGTGCGGCTTATTTATGTACAAAATACATATTTTTTTATAATTGTGGGTGCGGTTTATATTCAGGTGCGCTTAATAGTCCAGCAATTACGGTAGTCAATTTAGTCTACCCGTTTTGTTTTTACTGTGTAAAAACTGCCTTCCTATGACTTTTTACACTTTCTGCTGCCCCCCAGCCCATTCACTTTGTTGACTGATCTGTTCTCTTAAAAGCAGTTATAATGCCCCTCATTGTCCCTAAACAATACACTAGTCTGTCTCTAAACATTTAGGACCCTTTACTACATTTAGGTCCTTTACCAACAAAGGTGTGTTGCCCTCGGTCCCTTCCACATAAAGTGTAAAATGGTAACACCAGAATCATGTCTTTCCAGGAGATGTGCAGTACCAGCAAATCTTCTGCAAGAGGTCCAAACTTTGGTGATTAAGGTCTACACAAGCCCTACACCACTTCCGGCAGTCTTATCCAGCTGGCCGTACACCACAGACGGGACAAGACCATTCGTCACAAGCACTCTGCTTCCACAGCCCACCATGCCAAACACCATTGCCAATGTACCAAACACGGATAAAGGACCATCAAATAAATATGAATATTTTTTGTATCCTCTAAATTTGTTTTATTTTATGGATTCACAGAAGATATGTATAAGCTGTACAGTGCTCTATAGCATCAAACAGATTTTAGACATTCAGATATATCCAAAGAATGTTTATTTGTCAAAATCTAAAATACAGGGCAGTGTACAATGTTGAATGCTAACACAAAAAGAGAACTCTGTATTTAACAAGAATGTTTTATGGTAAAAGTATGTCGTGACTTTACTTTCATTTATTTAATCCACAAACTTTGTTTAATTGTTACCCGATTAAATTAATCAGGTAACAATTAACTAATTAGGATTTGGGGCACCACAGAAGAGGTTTTTTTAAAGACTTACCATCTCCAAAATGAAACTCTAAGGTATATGTATAGTTCTCTTATCATGTCATCGTTCTGAAAAGTCGTAACCTCATGCATCTGCAAGAACCTCAGCCTTGCCCATGATTCAGTACTACACCAGTTGGTTTAATTATTTATTTACTAGCTAACTAAAATGAGAAAGCAGGATAACATACACACTTAATACATGACAAGAAAGTCCCTAGCGGACTGACAATATGACGGCTTATTATACAGAGATGGAGAGGGGGGAAAAGAGGGAGAGAAACATATCGTGGACACATTCTATAACTATTCTTCAATTAAGTGTATACTTTGCACACGAACCACCGCCCCTATGGAATAAGAAATCATGAATGTATTTACTTTTGAGTGGTCTTGTCTGTCGGAACCAGGCCTTCTTAGGAAGGAGTTGGGTTGGCCTTTCAGCGGCATGCTTGTAGTGTTCCAGACCTCCCTCTTCTACTGTTGTTCACTTTGGAGGACAGCCAGATGTGTCGACGATTCTCATTGGAAGATGGTAGTCGGAGAATACGGTGATTTGAGACTCGTAGCAGGATGGGATGGTTTGAAGCATAGTAGGATGGTCCCTCGCTGATTCACTTTCCTCTATCTGACATAGGACAGCTAATCAGTCATACCAGTGAATGTCTGAGAGGGGTGTTTGTGGCCTCTTCCTCCTTGTGTTGATAGGTTGATTAAAACCACTTTATACGTGAGCTGCAGTTGAAACATGTAGCTACTGCTCCACGAGTTTCTGGTCTAATGTTAATTTCGTTACCAAAGCTTTTTATGCACTCTCATCAAAAGGGGATTGTTCCATCAGTCTGACATGTTCTCTGACCTGATTCGGGGCATGGCAAATCACTATGAACAGTTGATTGGAGATAGGAATGTGATTTTAGGAGGGATAAAATAATCTATCTTAACAAACATACTTTTATAATTTTTCATATCGTATGTTTGAGAGGGATGATGCAACAAGCTATTGAAAATAAGTCCGGCAGCCCAACTGATTGGCAAATGAATCATGTGACTAAGCTAAATAAAACTAAACTATGAAACAAAGAAATTATATTAAGACTGATAGTAACAAGCTTTGAGGCACCCTACATTTTAGGGAAAAAAGCCAACTCGGCTCCATCATTCATTGAATCTGATGGCTCATGTATGGCTCAAAACCCTACTTTAACTACTTTAATTACTGTTTAATTGACAAGATAAGAAAACTTAGGGATGACATGCCAGCAACAAACGCTGACACTACACATCCAAGTATATCTAACCAAATTATGAAAGACAATAATTATACTTTTGAATTCCATAAAGTCAGTGTCGAAGTGGTGAAAAATGTATTGTTGTCTATCAACAATGACAAGTCACCGGGGTCTGACTATCTGGATGGAAAATTACTGAGGATAATAGTGGACGATATTGCCACTGCTATTTCCCACGTCTTCATTTAAGCCTACTAAAATGACTTTAGCGGGAGCCTGTTACCAACCCTTAGTAAACTTCTGAAAAAAATGGTGTTTGACCAGATACAACACAATTTCACAGTAAACAAATTGACAAAATAATTTCAGCATGCTTATAGGGAAGGACACTCAACAAGAACAGCACTTACACATTTGACTAATGATTGGCTGAGAGAAATTTATGATACAATGATTGTGGGGTTGTCTTGTTAGAATTCAGTGCAGCTTTTGACATTATCGATCATAGTCTGCTGCTGGAAAAACGATTTGTTGTGACTTTACACCCCCTGCTATAATGTGGATGATGAGTTACTTGTCTAACATAACACAGAGGGTGTTCTTTTAATGGAAGCCTTTCCAACATAATCCAGGTAGAAGCAGGAATCATACAAGATGGCGCCGACAGAGATGGTTGCTTCGATTTGAGTCCTTAGGAAACTTAGCAGTATTTGTTTTTTTGGGGTATTATTTCTTAAGTCTTTTTAGAAAACAGCCGGGAAGAACCATTAGATATAGGAGTGACGTCAAATTACCAAGATTACAACCAGGAATACGACTTTCACGAAGCGGATCCTCTGTTTGGGCCACCACCCAGGATAATGGCTCTAATCCCAGAAGCCGACCCAAGACAACGGCGCCGCAGAAGAGGCAGACAAAGCGGCCTCCTGTTCACGCTCCATAGACGTGCACATCGCCCACCGCTCCCGAGTATACTACTCGCCAATGTCCAGTCTCGACAACAAGGTAGACAATATTCCAGCAAGTTAGCAGAGATTGTAACATTTCTCTGTTTCATGGAAACCTAGCTCTCTCGGGATATGTTGTCCGAATCGGTTCAGCCACCGGGCTTCTCCATGCATCGCACCGACAGAGATAAACACCTCTCTGGGAAGAGGAAGGGTGGGGTTGTATGCTTCATGATTAACGACTGATGGTATAATCATAACAACATACAGGAACTCAAGTCCTTCTGCTCACCCCGACCTAGAATTCCTCACAATCAAATGCCGGCCATATTACCTTCCAAGTGAATTCTCGTCAGTTGTCGTCACAGTAGTGTACATTCCCCCTCAAGCAGACATCAAGATGACCCTCAATACACTTCACTAAACTGGAAACCATATATCCTGAGGCTGAATTTATTTTAGCTGGGGATATAGAAAATGCAAATTTGAGAACAAGGCTATCAGCATATTGATTGCACTACGCAAGGGGGTAATACAGTGGCTTGCGAAAGTATTAATCCTGTTGGCATTTTTCCTATTTTGTTGCCTTACAACCTGGAATACATTTTTTGGGGGGGGGGGGGGGGTGGTTGTATTAATTGATTTACACAACATTTAAAGGCTTTTAGAAATGTTTGCAAATGTATCATTAAATAAAACACTTTAATATATTTACATACGTATTCAGACCCAAATTTCAGTACTTTGTTGAAGCACCTTCAGTTACCTCAACTGGTATGCCATCCAGCCCTGGCCTAAAGGCTTTAATTGCAATTTGGCCTTCACACAAGTCATTCTGTACAGCTGTTACTTTTACACTAGTATTAGGGAAAAAATCCTTACAGTTAACTTCAGTTAGTGGAAATGGAGGAGACTGAAAATAGGGGGTACTAATTATTAAAGTACATTGCTTCCTATTTCAAAATATCATTTGGTGAATCGTGGATGACTGTCATTTGTAACAAGTTTCTGTAAATAATCTTTGGTAACATTTCTATGTTGAATATTGAAATTGGCACATTTTTCACCATTTTCAATCCAATTCAATTTATTTGTATAATACACTGAACAAAAATATAAACACAACATGTAAAGTATTGGTCCCATGTTTCATGAACTGAAATAAAATATCCCAGAAATGTTCCATACGCACAAAAATAGTATTTCTCAAAAAGGTTGTGTAAAAATGTGTTTACATCCCTGTTAATGAGCATTTATCATTTATCAAGATAATCCATCCACCTAACAGATGTGGCATATCGGGACGCTGATTGAACAGCATGATCATTACACAGGTGCACCTTGTGCTGGGGAACAATAAAAAGCAGCTCTAAAATGTGCAGTTTTGTCAAACAACACAATGCCATAGATGTCTCAAGTTTTGAGGGAGCGTGCAATTGGCATGACGACTGCAGGAACGTCTACCAGAGCTATTACCTGAGAATTGAATGTTAATTTATCTATCATAACCCACCTCCAGTGCCATTTTAGAGAATTTGGCAGTATGTCCAACCGACCTCACAACTCAGACCACGTGTAAGGCGGCGTGTGGGCGAGCATTGCTGATGTCAAGGTAGTGAGAAGAGTGCCCCATGGTGGTGGCAGGCATAAACTACGGACAACGAACACCATTGCATTTAATCAATGGCAATTTGAATGCACATAGATTCCGGGGCAAGATCCTGAGGCCCATTGTCGTGCCATTCATCCGCCGCCATAACCTCATGTTTCAGCATTATAATGCATGGCCCCATGTTGCAAGGATCTGTACACAATTCCTGGAAGCTGAAAATGTCTATGGCCTGCATACTCACTAGACGTCACCCATTGAGCATGTTTGGAATGCTCTAGATCAACGTGTATGACAGCGTGTTCCAGTTCCCGTCAATATCCAGCAACTTTGCACAGCCATTCAAAAGTAGTAGGCCAACATTCCACAGGCTACAATCAATAGCCGTATCAACTCCATGCGAAGGAAATTTGCCTCATGCAGCACGACACATGGTGTTCACACCAGATATTGATTGGTGGATATCTTTTTTTAGGTATCTGTAACCAACAGATTACACCAATCTGTATTCCCAGTCACCTGATATTCATCGAATAGGGCCTAATTTATTTATTTAAAATGACTGATTTCCTTATATGAACTGTAAACTGTAAACTGTATATGAACTGTAAAATCTTTATTGTTGCATTTATATATTTTTTTCAGTACATATTATACTTGGAGTTGCTGATGGTACACATTTTCTAATAAGTTATAAACAGGAGGCCTGGCACATAGTAATAAGTTAGCAGGTGCCAGGATAAGTAACTAGCCAATTCCAGTCATGTTCTAATGTTTTATGGTAAGCCTATGTTTAGGTGGCTGGAAGTAACATTATCACTTTCTGTTTAGTAGCCATATCTATGATTAAAAAGAGAAGATATTTTACTATTGAAATACAATAGATCTCCGATTCTATAACATTCTCTATTTTTTTGTCATATATTTGGCTAACTTTAGCTAGGTAGACTAACTAGCTACCTAAGTTAGCAAACATAACTATTTTTAACACAATAGTATGCTAGCCTGCAATATGCAGTATGGGTTTCAGTTGATAAACTAAAGTTAGCCAGCTAGCTAGGTGGCTTGCAGGCAAAATTACTTCGCTAGCAACCATACTTGTCATCTGCCCTATTGCTGTTAGCATCGACTGTAGCTGAGCTTCAAGATAAATACCACAAATACAACTCTTTGTTTCAAATCCTTTTCATTATGTTCTGGTTGAAACATGTCAAATCAAAATCTAATCAAATTTTATTGGTCACATCCACATGGTTAGCAGGTGTTAATGCGAGGGTAGCGAAATGCTTGTGCTTCTAGTTCCGACAGTGCAGTAATATCTAACAAGTAATCTTACAATTCCCCAACAACTACCTAATACACACATCTGAATGTGTGGTTGAATGTAACCACTCTCAAATTCATAGATAGAGCGATGGATACAAAATTACAATGTTAACCATATTCAGAGGCTTAAACCGTGTTTTTTTTTTTATTTTTACCTTTATTTAACTAGGCAAGTCAGTTAAGAACAAATTCTTATTTTCAATGACGGCCTAGGAACAGTGGGTTAACTGCCTGTTCAGGGGCAGAACGACAGATTTGTACCTTGTCAGGTAAAAGGCTACCCTGCCACCCCCAATAAAATTGTTTACCAACAATTGAGTTGAACAAGTAAATGTTTTGGGTTCTGGGGATGACAATTGGTCTAATAAGTTCATGAGGCTTTTACTATATAATTTATATTCTTGAAGAATCAATGGGTGTGTGTAAATCATTTAAAAGTAAAAATTGTTTTTAAATATGAAGCAATCAGAGATTGACCATTTAAATCAGGGCCACCGGAAAACATGTGGGGAGGCCACATTTGCCGAGTACTGTAATTCTCTCCACTTTCAAAGAAAGCAGCAACACCGACCGCGTCAGTTCTTAGTTTAACATTTACCTGCACTGTCGCAGTCTACAATTTGAAAACCATTTGAAGACTACATGCAAAAAAAGTTATGCTATTTGTATTTGAGAAATATGACTGGCCGTTCATTCAAGCACCACCTATGCTCCCGCAAATTACATATTTCCGAGCACTCGAGCAGTATAGAAGTTGATACTTTCACACAGCACACGCAAGCTGTCTTGAGCAAAAAGAAGCACCCATCCAGTGGTGGAAAAAGTACTACATTGTCATACTTAGGTAAAATTAAAGATCGTGAAACTGATTTTCAAAAGTAAACTAGAAAATGACTCAAGTAAAAGCCACCCAGTAAAATACTACTTGAGTAAAAATCTAGAAGTTTTTGGTTTTAAAAATACTTAAGTATCAAAAGTAAAAGTAGAAATCATTGTACATTTTTTATATTAAGCAAACCAGATGGTACAATTTTTTGTTGATGGATAGCCAAGGGCACACTCCGACACTCAGACATAATTGTAAAAACAAAGCATTTGTGTTTAGTCTGCCAGATCAGATGCAGTAGGGATGACCAGGGATGTTGTCTTGATAAGTGTGTGAATATGACAATTTTACTGTCCAAATGTAACAAGTACCTTTGGGTGTCAGGGAAAATTTATGGAGTAAAAAGTACATTATTTTCATTCAGAATGTAGTGAAGTAAAAGTTGCCAAAAATATAAATAGTCAAGTAAAGAACAGATACCCCCAAAGTTGAATCCGCAAACCAACAAGGTGAAGAATCGAACGATGTGCCCTTGAGCAAAGCAATTAACACATAGCTCCACTTATAACACCAATAAGCACCCATCAAGCCCTCAACTGGCAGCTTCATTAAATAGTACCTGCAAAACACCAGTCTCAACGTCAACAGTGAAGAGGCGACTCAGGGATGCTGGCCTTCTAGGCAGATGTCCTCTGTCCAATGTCTGTGTTCTTTTTCCCATCTTAATATTTTATTCTTATTGGCCGGTCTGATATATGGCTTTTTCTTTGCAACTCTGCCTAGAAGGCCAGCATTCCTGAGTTGCCTCTTCACTGTTGTTGTTGAGTCTGGTGTTTTGCGGTTGCTTTTTAATGAAGCTGCCAGTTGAGGACTTGTGCGCGTCTGTTTCTCAAACTAAACACTCTAATGTTCTTGTCCTTTTTGTCAGTTGTGCACCGAGGCCACTCTTTACATTGGGGCAAAAAAGTATTTAGTCAGCCACCAATTGTGCAAGTTCTCCCACTTAAAAAGAGAGAGGCCTGTAATTTGCATCATAGGTACACTTCAACTATGACAGACAAAATGAGAAAAAAAATCCAGAAAATCACATTGTAGGATTTTTTTATGAATTTATTTGCAAATTATGGTGGAAAATAAGTATTTGGACACCTACAAACAAGCAAGATTTCTGGCTCTCACAGACCTGTAACTTCTTTTTAAGAGGCTCCTCTGTCCTCCACTCGTTACCTGTATTAATGGCACCTGTTTGAACCTGTTTGACACCTGTCCGCAACCTCAAATTATACTATTATACTAAATTATATTATTTTTTTGACCCACTGTATATTCTGGTTAGGGCCAGTTTGCACTGTTCTGTGAAGGGAGTAGTACAAAGCATTGTACGAGATCTGCAGTTTCTTGGCAATTTCTCACATGGAATAGCCTTAAATTTTCAGAACAAGAATAGAGTAACGAGTTTCAGAAGAAAGTTATTTGTTTCTCGCCATTTTGAGCCTGTAATCGAACCCACAAATGCTGTTGCTCTAGATACTCAACTAGTCTAAAGAAGGACAGTTTTATTGCTTCTTTAATCAGAAAAAAAGTTTTCAGCTGTGTTAACATAATGGCAAAAGGGTTTTCTTATTATCAATTAGCCTTTTAAAATTATAAACTTGGATTAGCTAACACAACATGCAATTGGAACACAGGAGAGTGATGGTTGCTGATAATGGGCCTCTGTACGCCTATGTAGATATTCCATTTTTTTCTTCAATCTACTGCTTACAGCTACAATAGTCATTTACAACCTTAAGAATGTATACACTGTATTTCTGAACAATTTGATGTTATTTTCATTGACAAAAAATATGCTTTTCTTTCAAAAACACGGACATTTCTAAGCTAAGTGACCCGAAACTTTTGAACGGTAGTGTACATTATATAGGTATTTATCGGTTTTGCACATCGGGGTGTTAAACTAGACATCAGCCGATACCTATGTCGGCATTTTTAGCTAATATTGTCCGATTCCGATATGTTCACCAATATATTGTGCATCTCTAATGCCAATTTATAGGCCATGAATGACCTTAATCCATAAAAAACTACACCATATCTGGGCCAGTGAGAAAAATAGTTAGTTGGACTTTGGCATAGCTTACAAATAGGACCCAGAGCTTTTCTGTCCAGGTCATAAGGTCAGGAATAAGTCCAGGCCCCAAAAAGACAAGTACACATTTTGCCACAACACTTTTGAACCTGTGGTGCCACCACTGCTTTAAATACTATAACATATGGGCCCCCCGAGTGGCACAGTGGTTAAGGGTGCTGTACTGCAGCGCCAGCTGTGCCATCAGAGACTCTGGATTCGCGCCCAGGCTCTGTCGTAACCGGCCGCGACCGGGAGGTCCGTGGGGGGACGCACAATTGGCCTAGTGTCGTCCGGGTTAGGGAGGGCTTGGCCGGTAGGGATGTCCTTGTCTCATCGCGCACCAGCGACTCCTGTGGCGGGCCGGGCGCAGTGAGCGCTAACCAAGGTTTCCAGGTGCACAGTGTTTCCTCCGACACGTTGGTGCGGCTGGCTTCCGGGTTGGATGCGCACTGTGTGAAGAAGCAGTGCGGCTTGGTTGGGTTGTGTATCGGAGGACGCATGACTTTCAGCCTTCGTCTCTCCCGAGCCCGTACGGGAGTTGTAGCGATGAGACAAGATTGTAGCTACTAAAACAATTGGATACCACGAAATTGGGGAGTAAAAAATAAATAAAAATAAAATACTATAATGTATAAATGTCTCAAGAGCATAGCGTAACTGTCTTACCTTATCATAACCCATTGTTTATAACAGGAGCATAAACCTTCAAAATATGTTCATTAGCTGTCAACTACCTTGTCCATTTCCCATCCATTTCCCATCCGAGTAGGTTTATGTATTAGGTTAGGCCAAATGTAGGGTTAAGGAGCGGTTTCGCAGACAGAGATGACACCTAGTCCTGGACAATAAATGATTTGACTGGATATTGTCCATTGATCTTGCTTTTTAGTCCAGGACTAGGCTTAATCTGTGTCTGTAAAATCTCACCATAATGTTTAAATGAGTGGAATGGGATGATGTTTACATGATCAACCTCATTAATGGGATCAACCTACTGTAAAAGTATGTATTAGGCTGTTTAAGAGAAGATTTGAATCCTAATCAACCCATCTAATGTGAGTACATCTGTTTTTGAAGTACAGTATATCAATAAAGCTACAGTAATCTAGCAGTAGTCAAGCTGTTTATGCTGAAAATCCTTGTTAGTGCATAGGTCAAACTAGCTTTGGAATTTGCAAGTGAGAGTGGACATCATTTAACATTTAAGTCATTTAGCAGACGCTCTTATCCAGAGCGACTTACAAATTGGTGCGTTCACCTTAAGACATCCAGTGGAACAGCCACTTTACAATAGTGCATCTAAATCTTTTAAGGGGGGGGGGTGAGAAGGATTACTTTATCCTATCCTAGGTATTCCTGAAAGAGGTGGGGTTTCAGGTGTCTCCGGAAGGTGGTGATTGACATCCTTAGGTGCAGTAGTTCAAACTTAAAATAAAGGCAAGCTGCCTGGCTCCCTAGCCAAGGAGAGGGAACAATGAAAAAGACAGCCTTGCGGATGTCATTAATTTATTGGGAGAGGCTAGCTAGACGGAAGACGGAGCACTACAGTCACACGCAAACTGACCAGTCTACCCAACCTTTAGAGCGATTGCAATGCATTTCCAAAACACCCAATGCTTTAATTCTAGACTTCACAGAGCAAAGAAAACGACTAAGAAATTGTCTAAAACTAAGAAATATATGGAAATATATAGAATCTCGATAACCCCTCTAACCCCCCCTTCTCTTTCTTTCCTGGTTCTTTTCTCTTTAGCAGACACTTGTGGAGAATATTCCATTAGTCTCATAAAGACAGGATGGAACCCACTCTCACTTCATTTAACATATCTTTCTCATTATCTCACTCCTCTCCTCACCTCACTCTGGCCACCAGCTCCGAGGTACAATAAGAGAGTGGAGGGAGGAGGAAAATAAAATAGAAAATTAAAATGTAAAAAATAAGATAATTGAAAATGGGATGCAGTGTGAATGTGAATGCCCCGCTTCCGCCTTTTTCCTTTCGCTCTCTCTACTGCTCCCTCCTCTCGCCTCCACTATTTGCCTATTTGATTTATTTAACTGCTGCTCCTGATTGGTTGACCTCTCTTAGACGGTTGGGCTGGCTGAGACAGAGTATCTGCATCCTCAAATCTGAACCTAAGTGTCTGTATTACCCGAGACATGCACACACACAGTCTTTTACAACTAATCTTGTGGGCACACAAAATTCAGTCCCATTCAAAATCCTATTTTCCCTAATCCCTAACTCTAACCCTTACCCTAACTTTAACCCCGAAACCTAACCTTAACCCTAAACTTATTCTTACCCTAACACTAATTATAACCTTAACCCTAAACCCCTAGAAATAGCATTTGACCTTGTGGGAACTAACAAAATGTTCCCTGTTGGTCAAATTTGAGTTTGTTTATTATTCTTGTCCCCACAAGTATAGTTAAACATGTCCACACACACATGCACGAAGGCACACACACACACACACACACGCATGCATACTGTACATACACACACTCCATCCAATCTTCTTACAGTGGGTAAGTAATTTCTTATTAATTTTGACAATTTATAGTGACGGCCCTCCGGATGAAGGACATTTAGACACAATTTAGTAACATACTGAATTATTGATCAGCTCATTTCAGAGGTGAAATATAGCTAATTGTCTCGCTTCAGTGATTAATTGAAGGGTACCTGGGGTAGCTGCATCTGTTTCAGGATCTCAGGCAGAAACTAGAGGGTGAGACTCTTACAGTAATTATTCCTAATCAGTACTGTACCTGTATCTCGTCTGCCAGTACAGTACATCATCTCTTATTAGCTCTTGTAACCTTGTATAACCTACTATAACTAGTACCTCAGCAGCGACCATTTAGCTCTAACAGCCTAACCAGTGTCTTTTTTGTATTACTATGCTATTGGCACACTGTTAGGGATTGCCATGAATTTGACAGTAGCTAAAAGGCAAGTAAGTTACTGTAGTTCATATTGGAGTACACCTACAGTTATCTAAATACAATTTCACAACAAGTACTGTGTAATGACACAGTACACTACCATATAATTGACTGTATTATACTGTAAAAAAAGTTATTGAAATTCATTGAGGGGATTGAGGTTTGTATTTCGCTATAATTAAATTAATGTTATGGAATTGGTTCAAGCAAGTTGACTGCTAGGTAACACATTACAGCATATCAATGAATAGTTGGTATTTTATATCACTACCACTTCTAGAGGACTTAAAATGATTCCAAACTGGCAGCGACTCCAGTGCAACACAGACCAAAAGGACATAGCAAAATGCTCAACCATAGTTTTAAGACTTTCTGCTACTCCAATCTGTCCCCTACATTTTAAATTGATAGGGCACCACAAGTTAAATTGTTACAACACTCTCAGTAATGGGTGCAACAAATATAGCCTCTAACAAGGCACCCCTAAAAATATGTTACTGACCCAGAAACAACAATTCCATGCACTCACTAACGGTCAAAAGATTTTTGGAGCTCACAAATACGGTATGATACTGTATTCCGTGGAATGGAATTACAGTATCGTTCGAAAAAACTATGGATTCCCCCAACCACAATACACAACAACCTCCATTATGCTGCAGTAAAACATTTCACAGTATTTTACTGTTGAAAATATCCAAAATTGCCATGTTAATTCCAGTTATTTGTTAGTGTATTTCTAAGCCAAATTCATCAAGAAACAAAGCATACAGCTTAACCTTTGTTGCATACAGCATTTGACCTTAGTTAACAATAAAGGCTCCATCCAATAAGGGAGTGCATAACTGGCGGCAGGGAAGTCAGGCGCAGGAGAGCAAAACCCATCGCGCACCAGAGAAAACGTGCACATGCACGTACAATAAACAATCCCACACAAAGACAAGGGGGGAACAAAGGGTTAAATATACAACAAGTATTTGAGGGAATTGAAACCAGGTGTGAGGGAAAACAAGACAAAACACATGGAAAATGAAAAGTGGATTGATGATGGCTAGTAGACTGGCGATGCAGAGCGCCGCCCAAACAAGCAGAGGACCGGACTTCGGTGGAAGTCGTGACAGTACCCCATCCCCCCAGACACGCGCCGACGCTGGCCTCAGGGACGACCCGGAGGACGAGGCGCAGGGCAATCCGGATGGAGACGGTGGAACACCCGCAGCATTGAAGGGCCCAACACGTCCTTCACTGGAACCCAGCACCTCTCCTCCGACCAGTACCCCTCCCACTCCACAAGGTACTGAAGGACCCTTGCCCGACACCGCGAATCCAGTATAGAGCGAACGGAGTACGCCGGGGCCCCCTCAATGTCCAGAGGGGGCGGAGGAACGTCCTGCACCTCAGACTCCTGGAGCGGGCCAACCACCACCGGCCTAAGGAGAGACACATGGAACGAGGGTTTAATACGGTAATCAGGGGGAGCTGTAACCTATAACAAACCTCGTTCACTCTCCTTAGGATTTTAAATGGCCCCACAAAAATGGACCCAGCTTCCGGCAGGGCAGGCGGAGGGGCAGGTTCCAGGTCGAGAGCCAGACCCGGCACCGGGGCCTCACTGCGGTGGCGGTCTGCGCTGGTTTTCTGGCGGCGGGCACGGCCCGCTGGAGTTGAACATGGGCGGCGTCACATGTCTCCTCTGTGCGCCTGAACCAGTCATCCACCGCAGGAGCCTCGGTCTGACTCTGATGCCAAGGCGCCAGAACCGGCTGGTACCCCAGTACGCACTGTAAGGGGGGAGAGGTTAGTGGAGGAGTGGAGGAGCGAGTTCTGAGCCATCTCGGCCCAGGGCACAAAGGCTGCCCACTCCCCCAGCCGATTCTGGCAATATGATCGCAGAAACCTCCCCACATCCTGGTTCACTCTCTCCACCTGCCCTTTACTCTCGGGATGAAACCCCGAGGTAAGGCTGACGAGACCCCCAGATGTTCCATAACCTCTTAGTCCGCCCCATCCCGCATGCGGTATCGTTACTACAGCCTCAAGCTCATTAGCATAATGCAACGTTAGCGATTTTTAAAAATCGCAAATGAAACGAAATAAATATGCCTGTTCTCAAGCTTAGCCTTTTCTCCTGTCGTCTCAGATTTTCAAAATATGCTTTAGAACCAGAGAAAATCACTAATTTGTGTAAGAGTGGTGATAGCTAGCTTAGCGTTAGCATTAGCATTTAGCACGCAACATATTCACAAAAACCAGCCAAGGAATCAAATAAAATAATTTACCTTTGAAGAACTTCAGATGTTTCAATGAGGAGACTCTGTTACATAGCAGATGTCCAGTTTTTCCTGAAAGATTCTTGTGTAGGACACATCGTTCCCTTTTGTTACTATGCATATGGCTACCGAAACTAACCGAAAATTCAGTCACCTACATGTCGAACTTTTTTCCGAATTAACTCCATAATATCGACTGAAACATGGAAAACGTTGTTTGAATCAATCCTGAAGGTGGTTTGTCATATTTCTCTCCATTGAAAGCACCGTCCTTGTAGCCTGGTTTGTTCTGAGATTTGAATGGAAAAATACCGGGACCTGACTTTTGCGCACCAATTGGCACGCAGACACCTAGCGGGACACCTGGTAAATGTAGTCTCTTATGGTCAATCTTCCAATGATATGCCTACAAATACGTCACAATGCTGCAGAGACCTTGGGGAAACAAGAGAAAGAGTCCGTTTATTCCTGTCGCATTCACAGCCATATAAGGCGATCATGGAAAACGTAGCCTCAGAAATCCTGTGCATTTCCTGGTTGGTCATACATCTTGGTTTTGCCCGAAACATTTGTTCTAAGGGACTCACAGTGAAAATCTTTGCATTTCTGGAAACGTAAGACTGTCTTCTTTCCAAAGCTATCAATTCCAAGCATATTCGAGCATCTTTTCGTGACAAAATATTGCGCTTAAAACGGGCACGTCTTTTTATCCAAAAATGAAATACTGCCCCTATAGGACTAACAGGTTAAACGCCTTCCAGACCCTCCAAGTAAACTGGGGACCTCGATCAGACACTATATCCTCAGGCACCCCGTAGTGCCAGAAGAAGTGCCTTAACAAGGCCTCCGCAGTCTGTAGGGTCGTAGGGAGACCGGGAAGAGGGAGGAGACGGCAGGACTTAGATAACCAATCCACAACGACCAGGATCGTGGTGTTTCCCTGTGAGGGGGGAGGACGATAAGAAAATCCACCGACAGATGCGACCAAGGCCGCTGTGGAACGGGTAAGGAGTGTAGTTTCCCTCTGGGCAGGTGCCTAGGAGCCTTACACTGGGCGCACACCAAGCAGGAGGAAACATAAACCCTCATGTCCTTGGCCAAGGTAGGCCACCAGTGCTTCTCAACTAAACGGCACACTGTCCAACCGATCCCAGGATGCCCAGAGGAGGGTGACATGTGGGCCCAATAGATCAACCGGTCACGGACAGCAGACGGCACGTACAGACGCCCAGCGGGACACTGGAGGGGAGCGGGCTCTGCACATAATGCCTGCTTTATGTCTGCATCCGGCTCCCACACTACCGCGCCACCAGGCAGAAGGTGGGGAGTATGGGAGTGGGATCCATGGGCCGCTCCTCTGTGTCATACAGTTGGAACAGTGCGTCTGCCTTCACGTTTTGGGAACCTGGTCTGTAAGAAAGGGAAAAGACAAAACGGGTGAAAATGTCAGTCTCCTCGCTGCCCGGATGTACTCCAGATTGAGGTGGTCAGTCCAGATGACAAGGGGTGTTTAGCCCCCTCAAGCCAATGTTTCCACGCCTTCAGAGCCTTGACCACAGCCAACAGCTCCCGGTCCCCCACGTCATAGTTACGCTCTGCCGGGCTGAGCTTCTTTGAAAAGAAGGCACCGGGGCGGAGCTTCGGTGGCGTACATGAGCACTGAGAGAGCACGGCTCCTATCCCAGCCTCAGACGCGTCTACCTCCACTATGAACGCCAAAGAGGAATCCGGATGGGCCAGCCTGGGAGCCAAGGTAAACAGAGCCCCCAGGTGACCAAAAGCCCTGTCCGCCTCAGCCGACCACTGCAAATAAACCGGGCCCCCCTTCAGCAGTGAGGTAATGGGAGCCGCTACCTGACCAAAACCCAAGATTAACCTCCGGTAGTAATTGGAAAACCGAGGAACCGCTGCACTTCCTTTACCGTGGTGGGGGTCGGCCAATTACCCACGGCTGAAATGCGGTCACTCTCCATCTCCACCCCCGAGATGGAAATGCGGTACCCTTGGAAGGAGACGGACTGTTGGAAGAACAGGCATTTCTCAGCCTTGATGTACAGGTCATGCTCCAACAGTCGACCAAGTACCCTGCACACCAGCAACACATGCTCGGCGCGTGTAGCGGAGTATATCAGAATGTCATCAATATACACCATTACACCCTGCCCATGCAGGTCCTTGCAAATCTTGTCTACAAAGGCTTGGAAGACTGATGGAGCATTCATCAACCCATACGGCATGACGAGGTACTCATAATGCCCTGAGGTCGTACTGAGCTCCGTCTTCCACTCGTCTCCCTCCCGGATATGCACCAGTTTGTAAGCACTCCTGAGATCTAGTTTGGTAAAGATGTGCGCCCCATGCATTGACTCAATCGCCGTGACAATAAGGGGTAGCGGGTAACTGTACCTCACCGTGATCTGATTCAGGCCTCGGTAGTCAATACACAGGCGCAGACCTCCCTCCTTCTTCTTTACAAAAAATAAACTTGAAGAGGCGGGGGAAGTGGAGGACCGAATGTACCCCTGATGCAGGGATTCGGAGACATATGTCTCTATAGCCGCCGTCTCCGCCTGTGAGAGGGGATACACGTGACTCCTGGGAATTGCAGCGTCTACTAGGAGATTTATCACACAATCGCCCCGTCGATGGGGTGGTAATTGAGTCGCCTTCTTTTTGGAGAAGGCGAGAGCCAAATCGGCATATTCAGGGGGAATGCGCACGGTGGAGACCTGGTCTGGACTTTCCACCGTAGTGGCACCAACGGAAACCCTTAAACACCTCCACGAGCACTCTCGCGACCACACCGTGAGAGCCCTCCGTTGCCAAGAAACAGTGGGGTCATGACAAGCTAACCAGGGTAGGCCTAGCACCACGGGAAACGCAGGAGAGTCCATGAGGAAGAGACTAATTCTCTCCTTGCGTCACCATGCCCAGAGGAGTGGTGGCCTCCCTAATCAACACTGACCCCAATGGTCGACTATCTAAGGAGTGAATGGGAAAGGGCACAGTCACGGGAACAATGGGGATCCCTAAACTATGGGCGAACGATCTATCTAGAAAATTCCCAGCCGCGCCTGAATCGACAAGCGCCTTATGCTGGGAATGCAGAGAAAGCCCAGAAAACGTAACATACAAATACTTACATTTTGTGTGACCTCTGCGGCCACGGAACCAGCAGATCCCGATCTGAACGTCCGCAGGTAGCCAGCAGGTTATCCAGCCGGATGGACTGGTGGACCTTCTCTGGTCGAAGGTGAGGGTGGTGTTTCTGCAGGCCATCTCCCAACGGACGTCCTTGTGCAAACTGCAACGATAATGTTCGATCAGGGCCCTGTCGTTCCATGCCGCACCGGGGGCCAGGGTCAGAGGCTCCAGGGCGAACTCCTGGGCGCTCCTCATCTCCTTTTCAGATGGAAGAGGCGCTCACCCGCCGCTCTACCCTCGGGCGGGCGGTCGAAGACTGCCCAGAAGCGGCGGATGAACTCCTCGAAATGGTCCAACGCCGCATCTCCCTCTCCCCACACGGCGTTTGCCCACTCCAGGGCTTTCCCAGAGAGGCACGAGACAATGGCAGACACCCTCTCGTGGCCCGAAAGAGCCAGGTGGACGGTTCCCAGGTATAGGTTGAGCTGCAACAGGAACCCCTGGCAGCGTGCAGCCTTCCTGTTGTAATTCCCCGGGAAGCGCGAGACAAATCTCACTGGGACCAGGAGAAGGGGGGGCGAGTAGTGGAGACCCCGGTTGTGCTGGTGGAGGCGCCGAAGTACTCCCTGTCTCTCCCAGCGGTCCATTGTTTGGACAACGCGGTCCATGGCGGTGCCTAGATGGTGGAGCATCGCCGCGTGCTCCCGGACACACTCCTCCACCCCTATACCAGGGGCACCTGCTCCTGCTGACTCCATTAGTGGTTGTGGGATTCTGTAAGTGAGTGCGTAACTGACGGCCGGGAAGTCAGGCGCATGAGAGCAAACCTGGGTAATCAACGGAGCAGTTTTATTCATAAAACCACAGGAAACCCGAACAACAAACAAATGGGTACAAAACCCATCGTGCACCAGAGAAAACGTGCACATGCACTTACTATAAACAATCCCACACAAAGACACGGGGGGGAACAGAGGGTTAAATATACAACAAGTAATTGAGGGAAGTGAAACCAGGTGTGAGGAAAAACAAGACAAAACACATGGAAAATGAAAAGTGGATCGATGATGGCTAGAAGACCGTCAACGCCGAGCGCCGCCCTAACAAGGAGAGGACCCGACTTCGGCGGAAGTCGTGACAGCTCCAACCATTTCCATTTAGCCTGACCCTTACTTTACTCTCACCTTCACAATCCCTTTTTTTTTTATCTCAGTTCCTTCCTTCAAACCCAATAATACCTTCAGCAGTGAGACAAATTGTAGCTCTGGAAGGTGTGAGAAAAGGAGTGAGAAAATGTAAGAAGAGAGTGAAGGAGTATGAGAGAACTGACACAATCACAGCCCCGCTGGCTGAAAAGCGGAGGGCAGTTGAGAGCAGGAGAACAGGAGGTAGCGAGATGGCGGGAGAGGCGAGGCCCCTTAGTCAACATAGGTGTAATCATGGCTCCATTGTGGCCAGCAGTTGGACCTCAGTACCTCTGTACAGGCGCCCAGCGGGACACCCCTGTCCACAGCCCCTTCAGTCCCTTTGTAAACCTCACATCCAGACACCGCCTGCGCAAATTACACCTTTTTAACATTCTGCACATGCATAAAATAACAGCACATCAAATGAGAGGGTGACTGCAACGACGTGTGTTCAGTGTTCTTTATTCTTTCAATATAAGCAATAACAGACATTGTGCTTTTCGTAAGTGGAATGAACTGCTGTGTCTAATTGTCAGTGAGTGCACTCTGAGAATAGCTGGCTAACGATGTAGGTGGTGATAATTACTTTATTTATTTAGATTTGTTTATAAAGCACTTTTTTTACAGTGTATATAATGTTATAATATATGCCATTTAGCAGACACTTATCCAATGAGTCTTACAGTCATGCGTGCATACATTTTCAAATGGGTGGTCCCAGTAGGAATCAAACTCACAGTCCTGGCGTTGTAAGCGCTGTGCTCTACCAAGTGCATCACAGAGGACCACAAAGGAGTGCATTATTCTGCTTAGCAAATAAAGGAAGTTCCAGTATTATCCTGATCACAACAACTCCCACTCACGTCTGCACTGCTCTGTCCATGTGTGCTGAAATCCTTAAAATAATTAAAGAGGAGATGAGCTAATTCATGTGGAACTCAGTTCACCCAAATTACAAAATGAACCATTGGTTTCCTTATACTGTAAGCAGTCTATGGAATAGGTATGACAGCAGGCCTTCATTGTAAATAAGAATTTGTTCTTAATTAACTGACTTGCCTAGTTAAAATGTATTGCATTTATTCAATTAAATTTGATTTTATTTACCTGCCAGTTTCCAAATGCAAAAATGTTAGCATTTGTGGCACAAATCCCAATTAAGTCATGGACCCGATAACAGCATTTTTCGGACATCATGTCCAAATCTTCCGAAAGTATCTCAAATTGATTGTGAAGCTCAAGAAAAGATTCCGGTTCCAATGGCATGCATTGAAACACGTCTCCATTCCGTGGCATTCTTTTGCAAATTACTATGAATTAACAGACTTGTTTCCTAAATCCTGTCAATACTAAACATCATATAAAGGTGTGGGACATTCTTTGTGTGACAAGAAATAACTAGCAGGTCTATTACATTCCAGCAGCTAAAATTGTTCCGTCTACAATTCAACTGTGGGAAAATGGCGTCTCTCAACACCAGACAACAGAAAGAGCAGGCCGCTACTATACGAGAGATTGTTTGTGAGGAGATTACAGGACCTCTGCCCTTGACTTACAATTAAAACCGGTAAATGTATTATTGTCAGTGCTCACTGCTAAAGTGAATCCCTATGCAACCAAGGTGGAAAGTCTGGGGAAGACAGCCAATGCGACAGAGGTGCGACTCCATGACCTGGAAAGGACAATCAAACTCCAAAAGAAAATAACAGAACCCCTTGAAAATCTTTCCCATAAATTCAATGTGCCGGTCACAGGACTTCTTTCATGAGAAATCTTTTCTATGAACTATTTGAGCAGGAGAAGCTAGTTCCCATGCCACTGATTAACATTGCGCGCCACACGTGTCCTCTTCGGAACGGCTCTTGCTGTATGATTCTACGGATCTGTAGCTTTTTGAAGTCAAACTGCGAATTGTTCACCTTGTAGTGGAATCTATGGGGCTGACATATACAGGTAAGAGGATCAGCATCTACCCAGACATGAGTGCCGAACTACTAAAACAGAAAGAGACCTACAATGAGGTGAGATCCCAGCTAAGCAAGTTAATCTGAGATGCGGCTTCATCCACCCAGCACAACTCATCTTGACCTTCCAGAACACAACACACACATTTTCAACTGCCAAGGAAGCTCAAGACTTCTTCGAGAAGCATATCAAACCCAACACACACGAAGGCAAGCCATGACTGGCTCATTATTCAGGTATGCTATCCATGCACAATCATATATCCTAGCCTATGGCTATGATGCTGCCCTCAGCATAAGACAATATTGTGTGGGTACAAGGAACACTATTACTACTTTATTATTTATTTTTGAAGACCAAGAATATGCTGCTTAAAAGAGATTTAATTTACATTTACATTTTTGTCATTTAGCAGACGCTTTTATCCAGAGCAACTTACAGTAGTCAGTACATACATTTTCATACTTTTTCGTACTGGTCCCCTGTGGGAATAAAACCCACAACCCTGGTGTTGCAAGTGCCATGTTCTACCAACTGAGATACACATTTCATATGTAAGGCTGCCACTCGCTGTTATGCTACAACCCTGTTATTAAAGTATAGGGAGGGGGGAACAGGGGGGCTGGGGAAGGGGGCAGGGAAGGGTGAATGATTTATAGAGGTCTTCTGGGTGGGGAGTGACCAATGGTTTTGTTTCACAATGGATCCTGCTTTTAATTTTACATCCATAGGCTTATCAACTGTGAAGATGACAGTTACATTTTAGCAAAACAAGGGCAACACTAGCTATTCACTTGTAGAATTTGAAAGGCCTTAATATTCCTATCAACCGTTCCAGCTGGCTTGACATTCTAGCAATAACCATGTTGATATGTATGATTTTATGTAATATCATATATTAATATGATTTGATATAGCAATACTCCAAGAAACACACCTGTTCCAAAATGGAAAACATACAGCACTAGTCAAATGTTTGGACACACCTACTCATTCCAGGATTTTTCTATATTTGTACTATTTTCTACATTGTAGAATCATAGTGAAGACATAAACTATGTAGTAACCAAAAAAGTGTTAAATAAATATTGTATATTTGAGATTCTTCAAAGTAGCCACCCTTTGCACAGTCTTAGCATTCTCTCAAACAGCTTTATGAGGTGGTCACCTGGAATGCATTTAAATTAACAGGTGTGCCTTGAGTTTCAGCCAATCCGTTGTGTTGTCACAAATTAGGGTTGGTATACTGAAGATAGCCCTCTTTGGTAAAAAAACAAGTCCATATTATGGCAAGAACAGCTCAAATAGTCAAAGACAAATGACAGTCCATTACTTTAAGACATGAAGGTCAGTCAATCCGGAAAATTTCAAGAACTTCCAACTGCAGTCGCAAAAACCAACAGGTGAAATTGGCTATCAATGAGGACCGCCACCGGAAAGGAAGACCCAGAGTTACCTCTGCTGCAGAGGATAAGTTCATTAGAGACTGTGTGAATCAGGCCTTCATGGTCGAATTGCTGCTAAGAAACCACTATTAAAGGACACCAATAATAAGAAGAAACTTGTTTGGGCCAAGAAACACGAGCAAAGTACATAAACCGGTGGAAATCTGTCCTTTGGTCTAATGAATCCAAATTTTAGATTTTTGGTTCCAACCGAGGTGTCTTTGTGAGACCCAGAGTAGGTGAACGGATGATCTGTGCATGTGTGGTTCCCACCATGAAGCATAGAGTAGGAGTTGTGATGGTGTGGGGGTGCTTTGCTGATGACACTGTCTGATTTATTTAGAAATTAAGGCACACTTAACCAGCATGGCTACCACAGCATTCTGCAGCGATATGCCATCCCATCTAGTTTGTGCTTAGTAGGACTATAATTTGTTTTTCAACATGACAATGACCCATCACACCTCCAGGCTGTGTAAGGTCTATTTGACCAAAAAGGAGAGTGATGGAGTACTGCATCAGATGACCTGGCCTCCATAATCCCGTGACCTCAACCAAATTGAAATGGTTTGAGATGAGTCTGACCACAGAGTGAAGGACAAGCAGCCAACAAGTGCTCAGCATACATGGGAACTCCTTCAAGACTGTTGGAAAATAATTCCACGTGAAGCTGGTTGAGAGAATTCCAAAAGTGTGCAAAGCTGTCATCAAAGCAAAGGGTGACTACTGTGAAGAATCTTAAACGTAAAATATATTTTGATTTGTTTCACACTTTTTTGGTTACTACGTGATTCCATATGTGTTATTTCATAGTTTTGATGTCTTCACTATTATTCTACAATGTAGAAAACAGTAAAAAAATAAAGAAAAACCCTTGAATGAGTAGGTGTGTCCAAACTTTTGACTGGCACTGTAAAATAGAGAACAATTTATACAAACTGGCTGTTTTTTCCTTCAGCCCCAAACAAAACTAAAGGTGTAACCATGATGATAAATAAGAAACTCAAAATCACCATCCTTGGTAAAGGCAAAGACCAAGGCTGAATCACTTTCCTTAAATGTATCCATTATGGAAAGAAAACTGCCTTTATTAATGTGTATGCTCCAAATTCCTACGGTTTTAATTTTTTGAAAAGGATATTGTTAGAATTAACTTTATTCCATCTGCTTATTTGGACAGACATAAATGCCATTCTGGACATGTGGGACAAATCTAAAAAGACCAACTACAATCCACAGGTGAGCTCATGACCCTAAGGCAAAAAGTAGGGCATTTTATATTCAAACAGGCACAAAGCATTGTCCCGAATCGATTTCGTACTATTATCTACTCTATTTTCTTTAATCAAGAAAATTTACATATGAGCCTATTATCATGCTTATTACTGCCATATTCACATTTCAGAATCTCCTAAATGAACCACAAGATGGTGCTTTAATGTTTCCTTACTACAAAGTCATACTTTCTGTGAACAACTTCAAACATAATTTAAAGAATTCATAATGATTTACAAAAGTTCAGTCGATGATCCTCGGATATTATGCGATATAAAGGTTTATTTAAAACTGCATTTCCGTCGAATGAATGAATCACAAATAAAGACTGGGATAAGTTGTTAAACGATGTTAGAGCATTCTCAAACTATTTTTTTCAGACCAGGTAGTGACTATTGTCTTCAAAGTCAAGACAGAACTAAATCTATTGATCAGACAGAGAGCAGAATTTGCTATCCATTGAGATAGACTCAACCATTACTTACATGGTAATCGACCCAGTCGTCTGCTGGCTAACAGGCTTCGTAGTAATGATCAATTAGTGGACCTTGCAACTATTGAATCTGAATCAGATGAATTACCATCAGAACCCAAATTAATCAACCAAATATTTTTCAGTTTCTATAAAGAATTGTACACTTCTGATTGTGTCTCCACAACAGGCCAGATCGAGTCCTTATTTAAAGATAAAATTACTCCTCTTCTCTCAACTGAGGAAGCCGGCTTGCTGGGAGCCTAAATCTCTCTACATTTACTCAAAAGGGCATTGAAAAACAAGAATAAAGGCAAATCACCTGGATGGGATGATATTCCTCCTGAAGTCTATTTAAGATGCTTGAATCAATTAGGTCCACTGTTGCTCAAAATTATTATTAATACAGCTGTTCACAAAGGTTCATTTGGGAGAGATGTGAATACAGCACTAATTTCATTTTTATAAAAAAAAGGTAAGGATGCCACCCAGTGTTCTCATTATCACCCCTCTCTTTGATGAACACATATTAAACTGTTTTCCAAAATGTTTTCTCATTTCGGGACTTGCTTACCCAAATTGATCCACACGAACCAAAGCGGGTTTGTTGAAAAGCATTTATCCTCGTATAACCTCCATTCACTATTACATATCTTAGGTGCTTCATCAGAAATGACAGCTCATTGGGTTGTATTATCTCTCGATGCATAACACGTTTTTGGTAGACTAGAATGGTAATTTCTCTGGTCTGTCTTGAAACATACATTGCATTCAGAAAAAGTATTCAGACCCCTTGACTTTTACGTTACAGCCTTATTCTAAAATGGATGAGAAAAAAATCTCCTCATCAATCTACACACAATACCACATAATGATAAAGCAAAAACAGGTTTTTAGAAATGTTAGCAAATTTGACATGCAGTTGACAGTGCGTGTCAGAGCAAAAACCAAGCCATGAAGTCAAAGGAATTGTCTGTAGAGCTCTGAGACAGGATTGTGTCGAGGCACAGATCTGGGGAAGAGTACCAAAAAATGTCTGCAGCATTATTAAAGGTCCCCAAGAACACAGTGGCCTCCATCATTCCTAAATGGAATAAGTTTGGAACCACCAAGATTATGTACAGTATGTGTGCCATTCAGAGCGTGAATGGGCAACACAAAATATTTAAATGAATGGGATAAGGTAGTAAGTGCCAGGTGCACTGGTTTGAGTGCGTCAAGAACTGCAACGCTGATGGGTTTTTAACTCAACAGTTTCCAGTGTGTATCAAGAATGGTCCACCACCCAAAGGACATCCAGCCAACTTGACACAACTGTGGGAAGCATTGCAGTCAACATGGGCCAGCATCCCAATGGAACACTTTTGAAACCTTTTAGAGTCAATGCCCCGACGAATTGAGTCAGTTCTAATGTTTTGTACACAGTGTGTGTGCGAGCGTGCAAATATATAAATATACAGTTGAAGTCAGATATTTACATACACTTAGAGTCATTAAAACTCCAACTTGATTTGCACTTTTCGCACCAAAGTACGTTCATCTCTAGGAGACAGAATGGACTCCTTCCGGAGCGGTATGACAGCTGCGTAGTTCCATGGTGTTGATACTTGCGTAATATTGTTTGTACAGATGAACATGGTACCTTCAGGCGTTTGGAAATTGCTCCCAAGCAAAGATGCACTGAGTTTGAAGGTAGGCCTTGAAATACATCCACAGGTACACCTCCAATTGACTCAAATTATGTCAATTAGCCTATCAGAGGCTTCTAAAGCTTTGACATTATTTTCTGGAATTGTACAAGCTGTTTAAAGGCACAGTCAACTTTGTGTATGTTAACTTATGACCCACTGGAATAGTGATATAGTGAATTATAAGTGAAATAATCTGTCTGTAAACAATCTACAAAGTAGATGTCCTAACCGACTTGCCAAAACTATAGTTTGTTAACAATTCATTTTGGGAGTGGTTGAGAAACGAGTTTTAATGACTTCAAGCTAAGTGTATGTAAACTTCCAACATCAACTGTGTATGTTTAAATATATATATATATTACACTGAGCATAGACCCCTTCCTTTTGTCCTCAGAACAGTCTCATTTCATTGTAGCATGGACTCTACAATGTGTTGTAAGCGTTCCACAGGGATGCTGGCCCATGTTGACTCCAATGCTTCCCACAGTTGTGTCAAGTTGGCTGGATTTCCTAAAGTTATTCAGCCAGACAGCTCCCACTCCCAATGGACTCTCCACCATCCTACCTAGACTAGAATGGAGACATGGAGTCTCGAGAATTCCCCACCTCTCTATAAGTGGGTGGGGAGAAAGTAGTATTTTGCTGCTACATCTAGAGCGGCTGAGGTCGAGTAGAGGGGGAGGCTGGTTGAAAAGAAAGGGGCTTTAGGCCCTATTACACATTATAGAGCAGCCAGGCCAGTTAAAATATAAATGGAAGCCCCTTTTGTATTACAGATTTCTCATGGTTATTAGAGGCATGAATTTTTTCTCTCTCTTACATAAGTACTTCCACACAACTTAGCTGGACAATTGTGCTCAGCTCTGCACTACTGAACTATTCACTGTGCCACTCCCAGCTCTGAAAGTACATGTTGACTGATGTGTGTGTTGTGGTTATTTACTGAGCCGCAGCGGCAGTTGTGTTAATGAGACATTGTTTACAGGCTGCTGTGTGGAGAGAGATAGAGACAGACTGTCAGGCTTTAGGAAGGGAAAAGGATATCCCCATATCTCGTACACACTCCACGCTCCCTTAACAGTCACTTGCACTCCACAAATATGAATGATCACACTCTCTCAAATATATCTAAACACTCCATGCAAGTACTCTGAACACATTTGGGACACTCACAGTGGCCATGTCGAAATGTGGCTTGCCTGCTACTTACTTCAGCTGCATCATGTGTAATGACAAAGCAAAAATATGTTGATGTGTTAGGGGATCTGTAAGATATGGCATTTGTTGTTGTATTTGCATTGTGAAGTTGTTTTATGGGATCACTGTTGATGGATTGATTCTCCCTGTGTGGAGGGTGGATTTACTAAATCATGATTGATTGATCCTGCGGATTCGATGCCCGATGACATCTAAAAAAGTCCTCCCTTACTTTCAGAGTAGGAGTTAATCCCCCCACTACCACCATTCATCTTTTTTCCCCCTTATTTATTTCTCTCTACCTCTTCCTCTCTCTCTTACACATCTCTGTCTCATATATATATATATATACACAGTGGGGCAAAAAAGGATTTAGTCAGGCACCAATTGTGCAAGTTCTCCCACTTAAAAAGATGAGAGAGGCCTGTAATTTCGATCATAGGTACACTTATGACAGACAAAATGAAAGAAAAACAAATCCAGAAAATCACATTGTAGGATTTTTAATGAATTTATTTGCAAATTATGGTGGAAGTAAGTATTTGGTCAATAACAAAAGTTTATCTCAATACTTTGTTATATACCCTTTGTTGGCAATGACAGAGGTCAAACGTTTTCTGCAAGTCTTCACAAGGTTGTCACGAACTGTTGCTGGTATTTTGGCCCATTCCTCCATGCAGATCTACTCTAGAGCAGTGATGTTTTGGGGCTGTTGCTGGGCAACACGGACTTTCAACTCCCTGCAAAGATTTTCTATAGGGTTGAGATCTGGAGACTGGCTAGGCCACTCCAGGACCTTGAAATGCTTCTTACGAAGCCACTCTTTTGTTGCCTGGGAAGTGTGTTTGGGATCATTGTCATGCTGAAAGACCCAGCCACATTTCATCTTCAATGCTTTTGCTGATGGAAGGAGGTTTTCACTCAAAATCTCACGATACATGGCCCCATTCATTCGTTCCTTTACACGGATCAGTCGTCCTGGTCCCTTTGCAGAAAAACAGCCTCAAAGCATGATGTTTCCACCCCCATGCTTCACAGTAGGTATGGTGTTCTTCGGATGCAACTCAGCATTCTTTGTCCTCCAAACACGACGAGTTGAGTTTTTACCAAAAAGTTATATTTTGGTTTCATCTGACCATATGACATTCTCCCAATCTTCTTCTGGATCATCCAAATGCTCTCTAGCAAACTTCAGACGGGCCTGGACATGTAATGGCTTAAGCAGGGGGACACGCCTGGCACTGCAGGATTTGAGTCCCTGGCGGCGTAGTGTGTTACTGATGGTAGGCTTTGTTACTTTGGTCCCAGCTCTCTGCAGGTCATTCACTAGGTCCCCCCGTGTGGTTCTAGGATTTTTGCTCACCGTTCTTGTTATCATTTTGACCCCACGTGGTGAGATCTTGCATGGAGCCCCAGATCGAGGGATATTATCAGTGGTCTTGTATGTCTTCCATTTCCTAATAATTGCTCCCACAGTTGATTTCTTCAAAACAAGCTGCTTACCTATTGCAGATTCAGTCTTCCCAGCCTGGTGCAGGTCCACAATTTTGTTTCTGGTGTCCATTGACAGCTCTTTGGTCTTGGCCATAGTGGAGTTTGGAGTGTGACTGTTTGAGATTGTGGACAGGTGTCTTTTATACTGATAACAAGTTCAAACAGGTGCCATTAACCTGTTGCGACGAGCAATCCCGTATCCGGGAGCGTAATTATAGCCTCAAGCTCATTACCATAACGCAATGTTAACTATTCATGAAAATCGCAAATGAAATTAAATAAATATATTGGCTCACAAGCTTAGCCTTTTGTTAAAAACACTGTCATCTCAGATTTTCAAAAAATGCTTTTCAACCATAGCTACACAAGCATTTGTGTAAGAATATTGATAGCTAGCATAGCATTAAGCCTAGCATTCAGCAGGCAATATTTTCACAAAAACAAGAACAGCATTCAAATAAAATCATTTACCTTTGAAGAACTTCGGATGTTTTCAATGAGGAGACTCTCAGTTAGATAGCAAATGTTCCGTTTTTCCCAAAATATTATTTGTGTAGGAGAAATCGCTCCGTTTTGTTCATCACGTTTGGCTAAGAAAAAAAACTGAAAATTCAGTCATTACAACGCAAACTTTTTTCAAAATTAACTCCATAATATCGACAGAAACATGGCAAACATTGTTTAGAATCAATCCTCAAGGTGTTTTTCACATATCTATTCGATGATAGGTCACTCATGGCAGTTTGGTTTCTCCTCTGTTCAAAATGGAACAATGCACGCACCTGGAGATTACGCAATAGTTTCGACGGAGGACACCGAGCGGACACCTGGTAAATGTAGTCTCTTATGGTCAATTTTCCAATGATATGCCTACAAATACGTTACAATGCTGCAAACACCTTGGGGAAAACACAGAAAGTGTAGGCTCATTCCTTGCGCATTCACAGCCATATAAGGAGACATTGGAACACAGCGCCTCAAAAATCTGGCTCACTTCCTGTATGAAATTTCATCTTGGTTTCGCCTGTAGCATTAGTTCTGTGGCACTCACAGACAATATCTTTGCAGTTTTGGAAACGTCAGATTATTTTCTTTCCAAGCTGTCAATTATATGCATAGTCGAGCATCTTTTCGTGACAAAATATCTTGTTTAAAACGGGAACGTTTTTCATCCAAAAATGAAATACTGCCCCCAGAGGTTCAAGAGGTTAATACAGGTAACGAGTGGAGGACAGAGGAGCCTCTTAAAGAATAAGTTACAGGTCTGTGAGAGCCAGAAATCTTGCTTGTTTGTAGGTGACCAAATACTTATTTTCCACCATAATTTGCAAATAAATTCATTAAAAATCCTACAATGTGATTTTCTTTCCCTCATTTTGTCTGTCATAGTTGAAGTGTACCTATGATGAAAATGGGAGAACTTGCACAATTGGTGGCTGACTAAATACTTTTTTGCCCCACTGTTTGTATATATATATATATATATATATATATATATATAATATTTCCATCCCTCTCTCAATAGGTGACAGGCACCTTAATCCAGTGAGACAGATGTGTCATCAGTACTACTGATGCATGCCTGCCTTCCTGCAAGAGGACACGAGGGAGGGATGTAGGACTTAAAGAGAGAGGGAGTACGCACATCGGTGTGTGTGTGTGTAACTGAGAGAAAGAGAGAGAGTTTGGGAGAAGGAGAGAGAGACAGAGAGATATATAGTGAGATGCTGGCCGGGTAAGGTGGAGTGAGAGGCAGTGATGTCAGAGGATGTAGACAAAGGCAGCCAGTCAGCTTCTTTTACATGTGTTATGCTGTTGTGTTCACTGGGCAATGAACCTTGGCCTCACAGCACACCCAAACGACCACTGATAGAGTGTGTGCGTGCATGTGTGTTGTTGGGTTTCCTGGACAATTGTCCTTGGCCTCCCGCATACCCTTGTAGTACAACTGATATGGGCTGAGTAGCATACACAGAAACACACACCCTCTGGTGGGAGGTGCAACACAGCAGACAGACAAAGAAAGCCACATATATATTTAGGGGTGTTCACATATACCCTTCTCCCCTATGTGGTCACGATCTACTGCTCCTGACCAGGAACCTATGCGTGTGTGTGTGGATGTGTCTGTGCGTGCTTGTGTGGGTTTCTTTGTTTCTATTGTATTTGGGAGTTTGGATATATTTGCCTATGTTTCAGTGTAAGATATAATTCCAATGAATGAACATGTTTTACAAGTTTGCTGACAAACTCCTTTGCATCGACAGGGGAGTGTTTGTGTTTATTCCTACAGTGGCTAGGAATGCAGGTGGGATGGGTGTGGCTTAGTGAATGACCATACAAGCAGCGCTCCCCGATTTGAAAGTTCATTCGAAGTTATACATCCAACATATCATGTAAATAACCAACACCTGCATAGCAGATCATTTTTCTTATCACGGGTTATATATTCCTTATATTCAGCACCACCCCGACTTCAACATATGTGAAAATCGAGTGTTTCTACAGTACCAGTCAAAAGTTTGGACACACTTGCTCAATCAAGGGTTTTTATTTATTTTTTACTATTTTCTACATTGTAGAATAGTTGTGAAGACATCAAAACCATATAGTAACCAAAAGTGTTCAACAAATCAAAATATATTTTAGATTTGAAATTCTTCAAAGTAGCCACCCTTTGCCTTGATGACAACTTTGCACACTCTTGGCATTTTCTCAACCAGCTTCATGAGGTTGTCACCTGGAATGCATTTCAATTAACAGGTGTGCCTTGTTAGAAGGTAATTTGTGGAATTTATTTTCTTCTTAACACATTGGAGCCAATCAGTTGTGTTGTGACAAGGTAGGGGTGGTATACAGAGAAGCCCTATTTGGTAAAAGACAAGGTCTATATCAATGCAACAACAGCTCAACTAAGCAAATAGAAATGACAGTCCATCATTACTTTAAGACATGAAGGTCAGTCAATGTGGAAAATGTCAAGAACTTTGAACATTTCTTCAAGTGCAGTAGCAAAAACCATCAAGCGCTATGATGATCCTACAGAATGGCGCTGACAGAGATTTCATGTCCTTAGGAAACCCTTAGTAATTTGTTTTATTATGTATTATTTTTTGCATTGTTAGCCCAGAAAACCTCAAGTGTTATTACATACCGACGGGAAGAACTATTGGATATAAAAGCGACGTCAAATTAACAACATTACGACCAGGAATATGACTTTCCCAAAGCGGATCCTTTGTTTGGACCTCCACCCTGGACATGGGATCTTATCCCAGAGGCCGACCCAAAACAACGCGGTCACCGCAGGAGTGGCCTACTGGTCAGACTTAGAAGGCGAGCACACCATCCACCGCTTCCGAGCATATTACTCGCCAATGTCCAATCTCTAGACAATCTCTAGAAATTAGGGCATGAGTTGCCTTCCAGAGAGACATCAGAGATTGTAGCATTCTCTGTTTCACAGAAACATGGCTCACTCGGGATATGTTGTCAGAGTCAGTACAGCCACCCGGTTTCTTCATGCATCGTGATGACAGAAACAAATCTCTCAGGTAAGAAGAAGGGCGGGGGTGTATGCCTGATGATTAACGACTCATGGTGTAAACAAAACAACATACAGGAACTCAAGTCCTCTTGTTCACCTAGACCTAGAATTCTTTACAATCAAATGTCCACCGCATTATCTACCAAGAGAGTTCTCTTCAATTATAGTCACAGCTGTGTAAATCCCCCACAAGCAGATACCTAGACGACCCTGAAAGAACTTCACTGGACTCTATGTAAACTGGAAACCATATATCCTGAGGCTGCATTTATTGTAGCTGGGTATTTTAACAAAGCTAATCTGAGAACAAGCCTTCCTAAATTCTATCAGCATATTGAATGCGCGACACGAGCTGGTAGCATTCTGGACCATTGCTACTCTAAGTTCCACGATGCATACAAAGCTCTCCCCCGCCCTCCCTTTGGCAAATCTAACCATGACTCCATTTTGTTGCTACCAGCCTATAGACAGAAACTTCTCCCGCTCTTTCTTAACCCACCCCATTCATTGTGTAATAAGCTGTCATATCGGGTTCGTCCATTAGGGACTTTTCATTACATTATGTTGGTAATCAATTCAACCTATACTGTGTGTGTGTGTGTATTTCTGTGTGATTATTTTGTTAGTTAGTAAATAAATAATTACGCCAATTTGTGTAAGCTGAGTCATCATGTAGACTGGGGTTTGTGCAGATTTATAGAATATTACGATGTTCAGAATGAGACTGATATGAGGTTAGTTGTTTAGTTGATAAGAAACAGGAACTAGTTGGGATACTGTTCATCATTAAAGAGAAACTGCCCCTAAAAACACATTTTCCTTTTGAAAAAGGCCTATGTGGCATCGATACGAGTCAGAAACATTTATTATATTGTCAAAATTGACTACAACGTGTAAATAGGATCATTTGTTCATGAAGTCAGTTTAGTCTAAAACGTAATGTTAAACGAGGGATAACATACTATGGTGAGTCGCACTCTCGCAACTTCGGTTGAAGGATCTACAATGGTACCTGACAAGGCCAATAAAATCCATGCCTCATACGAAGCCCTGCCTTCCACAGCTGATACGCGTGAGGCATGGACTCATTCCTTCAATTTAATACCACCCTTCACCAAGCCCAGGAACGGGCAGTGCGGGGCCAAACAGGTGTTGGACCTTGTTTCCCTGGTTCCAGGGAACAGTAGTTATAGTCATAATGACCCACAACAGACCACCCAGACCAAACCCTGCCTGATGCGGTGATCTGGGTATTGCGGACACGGCACGCTGCCAAGTTACTTTCCCCTGTCCCAGCTGTAAGCACACTTAGAGAAGTGACATCCAAGCGATAAAACCACACAAAAGTTTGTGGTGATGCCCAACTCGCCCCAGCACATATCTCCTATAGTCAACCCTTTAAACAATGCCCAAGATGCTGCCAGACCTCTGGTGGAGTGAGCACATACACAGCTAGGTAAACCTTGCTCCTGGTTGCTAAATGCCAGGGAGAGAGCGCCCTGCTTAGAGAGCGCCCTGCCGCTACTTGGATTAGCAGAACAGACAAATAGCTGGTTACATAACTGGATATCTCGGGTTCGTTCAATGTACGTGTGCAAAGCTCGTACCGGAAACAGGGCAAAAACCTCTGTTGCTTTTCAGAAGCAAAGGAAGAGGTTGAAAGGGAAATAGCTCAAAGCTAAGGACCTGTAGATATAGCCATGACTTTCGGAGTGAAGGCTACATTTGGACTCAATGTCACCTTAGTCGCCCAGGGCGAACTGAGTACAGGACGTGTGTATGGGTAACGCGTGGAGGTCCCCAACATGTTTAGCCGAGGCCAAAGTAATGAGCAGGGATATTTTGTAGGAGAGGATCTTCAGATCCACTGACTTCAGAGGCTCAAAGGGGGCCACACCCAGCGTCTCCAAAAACATTGCCATGTCCCATGTTGGTGCAATAGGTTTAGATACCAGTCTGAGACCACATACACCTTTCAAGAACTGCACCACTAGGGGATGTGCCTCAGGTGTGGTTCTGTCAATTCCCACATGACATGCTAAGATAATGGCCATGTACACTTTTAATGTGCAGAATGCGTGTCCCTGCTCGAAAAGCACCTGTAAGAACATAAGGATGTCCCTCACAAAGCACTGAAAATGAACAAGCCCCTTCTCTTGGCACCAGAGCTCAAACGCTTATACGCATACAGCCCTCTCATGGAGGGCGCCCTTTGCAGACAAGATTGGTAGCATTAACATTCGAAGGTAAACCCCTAGTCATCAGATTGGCCCTCTCAGTGGCCAGGCCCATCGGAATCAAATCTCCGGCCTCTCGTGCCAAATCTTTCCATGTGCCTGGGACAACAGGTCCCTGCGCAACTGGAGTTGCCATGGGTCTCCATCTAAAAGGCGAACCAAGACTGCCTGGGTCAACGGGGAGCCACAATAATTAATGATAAGCCCTCCCGGCGCACCCTATCCAACATCGGCTGAATCAGAACCACTGGCGGAAACACATAAAGGAGGGTCCGAGGCCACTGGTGCACCAGAGCGTCTGTTACTAGAGCCAACTCTCCCAACAGTTGATGCGTAAAGACCTACGTTGGCTCTGCCAAACCGCTCCTATATCTGGGAAACCACCCAGGAGTGTATTCTCCACTCCTGAGGAAGGGGATCCCCTGCATATCAGATCTGCACCCGAGTTGAGGCAACCGGGAACATGCACCGCCCGAAGTCAGAGCAAATGTGCAAAGCAACAGGGAGCGAGCCAAATCTTTAGAATAGACAATAGACATAGAATGTCATTCTAGTTCTGGTAAGACAGCTGAAGTTGTACTCGATACACAACTTATTTTCATTTGCTAGGTGAAGTGTTAGCATGCTGTCTTTATAAGCACATCAATATTATATTTACATCAGGAAATGTTTTGTCTTTGTAACTTGAACACACCCATTGGATTTTTGTTAATAAATGTATCTAAACTCAAGCTGGATGGCATTTGTACAATGTCCATATGTGCAGGTTGGCATTTATTGTATTGAGTCTTGCCATGGATGCAGAACTTAGAAAACAAAAATGTAAGGTTAGGGTTAGGTTAGCAGTGTGGTTAAGGTTAGAGTTTAGGGTTACTGTTATGTTTAAAATGTCATATTTCATGTTCCAGCTAGTGACCTCTCTGCAGAACTGCCTCCAGTACATGAGTCATCTCAATGAATGCCAGCCTGCTCCACATGTAGCCTACTCCTGTTTGGATATTAGTAGTTCTGGGATGTGTGCCCCGGGAAAGTTCTTACAGTGGACATAAAGAGAGATGAGAAAAACTAGCCAGTTAGATAATGTGTTGTAGGACAGCTGAGCTGACTGAAAACCGGGCATTCAACTAGCAGTTGATATATTTTCCACGGTAACGCGTCTTTACATGGCGTGATGAAACTTCAAGTTGCAAGCTATTTTTTGGTAGCAAGGTGTGAAGAACGAGTGTCTCATGAAACACATTCCAGACAGTGGTTCTTGCTATCATGGTATAACTGTGCTTTGACAGATAAGTATCAGCTGGCTAGATAGGCTAGCCAGCTGCAGCTATACCCAAGTTATGCTAGCTAGCTGCTGTCAGGTTGGCTAAACACAAGGTCAGTGCAGGCTTTAGCCTACACATAGAACTGAATTAACAGATCATCTGGGGAGAAGTCCTCATCTTCTATACTTCTCTACATATCAAAGCTAGCTTAGCTTACCTCACTGTCACTACTCACAACTGCACTTGTTTGTTGTGATTAAATGGCAAAGACACACCCAAGAAACATCCACATCAAACTACACCCCCAAGACAACTCTCGTTTGCCTTCAGTCATGGCCACTAGCATTTCTTAATGAGCAAGCTGATAACTGAGGCCAAATCAGGAAGTTCAGCCCCCCTTTAAATGTGCAGAACAGTAATCTGTCTCCATCCATTGTTTCTACATAGCCATCCACCTTTTAAATAACCCCTCAAACTATAGAAATATGACTTCATGCCAACCTGTGTGCCTGTCTTTCTCTGTGTTCCAGAACACTCCAGTGGGCACCTCAGTCTACCAGGTGAATGCCACAGACCCAGACCAAGGCACGGGGGGCAGTGTGCTCTTCTCTTTCCAGCCCCCCTCTTCCTTTTTCTCCATCGATGGAGCCCGTGGTACAGTCACTGTCACCAGGGCTCTGGATTATGAGACGACATCGGCCTACCAGCTCACCGTCAATGCCACGGTGAGGGGATACACAAAATACAAACAAACTTAAACATTGATTTTATGAAGTAACAAGCATAACCATCTTGTCTAATGTCTATTTTATTTTGTTGTGGTTAGTGTAAATAAATACAATTCAACTGAGAATGGCATGGAAATGTTGGTATATTGTTGTGAAGTCAGGATTTTGTTCAGTAGGGCTAAGGTTTAAAAACTTTAAAAGAAAAGGAGCAAGTCCAGGTTTATGTCTGTTTTCTTCCCAATGAACATTGACCCAGGGGTGACCATGCTTGTGTGTGTCTGTTCTCTCCCTCAGGACCAGGATAAGACTCGCCCTCTGTCCAGTCTATCTAATTTAGCCATCACCATCACTGATGTTCAGGACATGGACCCCATCTTTACCAACCTACCCTACAGCACCAACATAGGGGAGGACGTCCCACCGGTCAGTAATGCTAAGTCTCACCCCCCTTTACATTACTTCTCCATCTCCTCCTTCGCTTCCCCGTATGGAAAATACATTTCAATATATTTAACTTCACCTAAAAATGTTTTTCAAATACATGTAGACACATTTGCATATTTGCTCAAATGCATGTAATGTCTGACAATATTTCAGAAATGCATAGCCATTACATCTAGTTTACAGGGTTGCAAAAGTAGTTCCTAATTCTGCTTCTTAAATTACTCTTTACGTATTGATGAATAGAGAGCATTTTTTGTGCCACCAAGCCAACACTTTTGCAGTGATATAATTTCAATTGTGATGGTGTGTCAAATAATGACCTACGATTTCACCAAATGTTTACATTCTGTCATAAGAGCACATGTTCAATATAATACAAATCAAGTTTTCCTATCTAAAGAGGTACAAAAAAAAGACTATTAGTAAGTGCTCTCTTCAGCTTAATTAAATAATGAAAAGGATTGAGTGTCAAAGTGTCGGTCTTGTGCTTCGTGTGAGTGATATGTATGTACGGCTTTACAGTGGATGGTTAGCGGTGTTATGGTGCGTTCGTAATCAAGTGGTAATTACTAGTTAAATCAGCCATGAATTACCTTATGGCGGGTGGAATGGAAGCTTGTGTACAACAGGCAGGGTAAATGCAAGATTCACACATTTTTTTAAATTGTTAAAACATTTATAGCCTGTCTATCGATGAGTAACAGGGTTGACGTGTTAGGCTCGACCCATTCAGTTTTTCATTCAGTTTTCTACTCTTTTTTTAAACATTTTCAAAAAGAGTAGAACCTGCTTTTACAGATTTGATCAGATTTTCAATGTTTCAATGTCTTTGGAAATAAATATTTAAAAATGAATAGTTTCATCATATTAAAACGAGAGTTCAATTCAAGTAACAGGATGGAGCTTAAAATGAGGGAAATACATAAATCAATCGCTAATCACATGAAATAAATAATAATCTTCAAAAATAACTGTCAAAGCAACACAATAACTAGGGCTTTACAATGATGGTGCAAACTTGGAGTATTTTAGGGGGTTAGTGGGTTAAAATCTCCCTTGAACACACAGAGGTCCGTGTACGTGTGATTCATTTTTTGTGTTAAAAAGGAGGAATCAGCAATGTGAAAAACAGAAAAATTGCTTGTTTTTTTGCATATGAAACCAAATAATTATCTTGTTTTTGTATATGAAACCAAATAACTTGATATTTCGATTTTCACGTGCGTGAGGTTAAATGTGGAATGCCTGCGCTGATCCTTAGCACAGGGATCCCTCAGGGGTGCGTGCTCAGTCCCCTCCTGTAATCCCTGTTCACTCGTGACTGCACGGCCAGACACGACTCCAACACCATCATTAAGTTTGCCGATGACACAACAGTGGTAGGCCTGATCACCAACAACGATGAGACAGCATATAGGGAGGTGGTCAGAGACCTGGCCATGTGATGCCAGGCAAACAACGTCTCCCTCTACATGACCAAGACTAAGGAGATGATTGTGAACTACAGGAAAAGGAGGACCGAGCACACCCCCATTCTCATCGATGGGGCTGTAGTGGAGCAGGTTGAGAGCTTCAGGTTACTTGGTGTCCACATCACCAACAAACTAACATGGTCCAAGCACACCAAGACAGTTGTGAAAAGGGCACGACAAAACCTATCCCCCCTCAGGAGACTGAAAATATTTGTCATGGGTTCTCAGATCCTCAAAAGGTTCTACAGCTGCATCATCGAGAGCATGACTGGTTGCATCACTGCCTGGTGTGGCAACTGCTCGGCCTCCGACAGCAAGGCACTAGAGAGGGTAGTGCGTACGGCCCAATACATCACTGGGGCCATGCTTCCTGCCACTAAGCTAAGGACCCTGGGTCTAAACACCTCCCTCTGCAACTGGATCCTGGACTTCCTGACGGACTGCCCCAGGTGGTAAGGGTAGGTAACAACACATCCACCACGCTGATCCTTAACACGGGTGCCCCTCAGGGGTGTATCCTGACCTCTATACCAGGCGGTGTCAGAGGAAGGCCCTAAAAATTGTCAAAGACTCCAGCCACCCTAGTCATAGACTGTTTTCTCTGCTACCTCATGGAAAGCAGTACCGGACCACCAAGTCTAGGTCCAAGAGGCTTCTAAACAGCTTCTACCCCCAAGCCATAAGACTTTTGAACACCTAATCAAATGGCTACCCAAACTACTTGCCCCCATCGTTATTTGTTTTCGTATACAAAATCGAAATCATTATTTGTTTTCATATACAAAACAATATTATTTATTTATTTTTATTAAATGGTCTGTTTTGCTCCATTTTAACACAAAAAATAATTAACCACATGACATGGACCCACAGAGGTTGCACGGAGGGACATGTCAAAATGTTGGCACTTTGGCAAGTGTTTATTCATATTGAAAATTATATTTATTGAATTCTCCATTTGGTCTATATTAAAGGGCACTTCATTTCATATAACAGGCTTTAAAATGCAATATTGGTGCATAATGTCTACGTAATATATTAAAGGGATATCATTTTGCAAATGGTACTCATTTTGAGAAACGACCCGGTACACGTTAAGTTCTGCCCGTTGTTGATCTCGTCAAGCATGGAGTCACTACAGAGACTCACTGTGTCCGATAGTATATCATGTGTGTCGTGATTTTTCTATTCATTTAAACACATTTAAATGTGTATTAGTGCTTTTGGTATGGTTTTGGTATGTGTCAAGAACAATAAAAAAGCATTTTGACAAAATATATTGTAGCACGGTAGCATATTTTTGACTGTGATTGGAGAAAACTGAGGACGGATCAACAACATTGTAGTTACTCCACAATAGTAACCTAATTGACAGAGTGAAAAGAAGGAAGCCTGTACAGAATACAAATATTTTCGAAATGTGCATCCAGTTTGCAACAAGGCACTAGTAGTATTTTAAAAATTTGTGGCAAAGCAAATAACTTTTTGTCATGAATACAAAGTGTTATGTTTAGAAGGAATTTTTAGGTTTTTGCTTTTGGTATGGTTTTGGTATGTGTCAAGTACAATAAAAAGCATTTTGACAAAATATATTAGAAGACTATTAGAAGTGTAAGCGTTGTCGTCGGTGGAAGAAGGAGAGGACCAAAGTACAGCGTCGTTAGTGTTTATCTTTAAGAAACTGAACACTTCAAAAATACAAAACAACAAAGTGACAACCGAAACAGTTCTCTGGTGCAGACACACAAAGACTAAAAATAACCACCCACAAAACACAAAGGAAAACAGGCTACCTAAATATGGTTCTCAATCAGGTACAACGATAGACAGCTGCCTCTGACTGAGAACCATATCAGGCCAAACACAGAAATAGAAAATATAGAAAAACATAGACTGCCCACCCCAACTCACGCCCTGACCATACTAAATAAAGACAAAACAAAGGAATAAAGGTCAGAACGTGACAGTCCCCCCCCCCCCTCCCCCCCAAAGGTGCGGACTCCGGCTGCAAAACCTGAACCTATTTGGGATTGTCTGGGTGGGCGTCTGTCCGCGGTGGCGGTTCTGGCGCGGGACGTGGACCCCACTTCACCACAGTTTTTCTCCGCCTCATTGGCCGCCTCCATGGCCTCTTACGAGCGGCGACCCTCGCCGCCAACCTCGGACTGGGGACCCTAGAAATGGGTCCTGAATGGACGGGAGACTCCGGCAGTGCCGGACAGGCGGGAGACTCCGGCAGCGGCGGACAGCGGGAGACTCCGGCAGCTCCGGAGTGAAGGGCGATTCTGGCATCGCCTGGCTGACTGACGGCTCTGGCAGCTCCTGGCTGACTGACGGCTCTGGAAGCTCCTAGCTGGCTAACGACTCTGGAAGCTCCTGGCTGGCTGACGGCTCTGGAGGCTCCTGGCTGGCTGGCGGCTCCTGGCTGACTGGTGGCTCTGGCGGCTCCTGGCTGACTGGCGGCTCAGGACAGACTGGCGGCTCTGGCGGCTCAGGACAGACTGGCGGCTCTGGCGGCTCAGGACAGACTGGCGGCTCTGGCGGCTCAGGACAGACTGGCGGCTCTGGCGGCTCAGGACAGACTGGCGGCTCTTGCGGCTCAGGACAGACTGGCGGCTCAGGACAGACTGGCTGTTCTGGCGGCTCAGGACAGACTAGCGGCTCTGGCGGCTCAGGACAGACTGGCGGCTCAGGACAGACTGGCTGTTCTGGCGGCTCAGGACAGACTAGCGGCTCTGGCGGCTCAGGACAGACTGGCGGCTCAGGACAGACTGGCGGCTCAGGACAGACTGCCGGCTCAGGACAGACTGCCGGCTTTGGCGGCTCAGGACAGACGGGAGACTCTGGCGGCTCAGGACAGACTGGAGACTCTGGCGGCTCAGGACAGACTGGAGACTCTTGGCGGCTCAGGACAGACGGGAGACTCTGACAGCGCTGGGCAGGCGGGAGCACATGTAGGGAGAAGACGGAGAAACACCCTGGTGCGGGGGGTTGCTCTTGAGCACCGAGCCTGACCAACCTTACCTGGTTGAATGCTCCCCGTAGCCAGGCCAGTGCAGCGAGGTGGAATAGCCCGCACTGGGCTGTGCTGGCGAACCAGGGACACCATGCATAAGGCTGGTGCCATGTACGCCGGCCCAAGGAGACGCACTGGAGACCAGATGCGTAGAGCCGGCTTCATGGCACCTGGCTCGATGCCCACTCTAGCCCGGCCGATACGAGGAGCTGGAATGTACTGCACCGGGCTATGCACAGGCACCGGGGACACCGTGCGCTCCACCGCATAACACTGTGCCTGTCCGGTCCCTCTCGCTCTCCGGTAAGCACTGGAAGTTGGCACAGGTCTCCTACCTGAACTCACCACACTCCCCGTGTGTCCCCCCCAATACATTTTTGGGGCTGCCTCTCGGGCTTCCAGCCGCGCTGCCGTGCTGCCTCCTCATACCGGCGCCTCTCTGCTTTCGCTGCCTCCAGCTCTGCTTTGGAACGGCGATATTCCCCTGGCTGAGACCTGGGTCCTTTGCCGTCCAGAATCTCCTCCCAAGTCCATCTCTCCAGGTATCGCTGCCTCTCCTGCTGCTGCCTGTTACCACGCTGCTTGGTCCTTTCTTGGTGGGTGGTTCTGTAAGGGTTGTCGTCGGTGGAAGAAGGAGAGGACCAAAGCTCAGCGTGGTTAGTGTTCATCTTTAAAATAAGAAACTGAAGACTTCAAAAATACAAAACAACAAAGTGACAACCGAAACAGTTCTTTCTGGTGCAGACACACAAAGACTAAAAATAAACACCCACAAAACACAAAGGAAAACAGGCTACCTAAATATGGTTCTCAATCAGGGACAGATAGACAGCTGCCTCTGATTGAGAACCATATCAGGCCAAACACAGAAATAGAAAATATAGAAAAACTAACACAGACTGCCCACCCCAACTCACGCCCTGACCATACTAAATGAAGACAAAACAAAGGAATAAAGGTCAGAACGTGACAAGAAGGCTTTGTCTCAGTGCTTTTTGGCCTCCCATGAGATGGATTGTCATAACAGTTAACCTCTTCAGTCGACCCTCTACTTTTTTGAACATTCTGTTAAAAATCGCGCAACATTTCAGCGCCCTGCTACTCATGCCAGGAATATAGTATATGCATTTGCTTAGTCTGTGTGGATAGAAAACACTCAGACGTTTAAAAAACTGGTTAAATCACTGCTGTGGCTTTACCAGAACGGCATTTACATTGAAAAGCACAGGAAAAACTGATCACTGAAAATGGGGAAAATATATCCATGCGCTACTTGAACCCATTGATAAACGTGAACCACAATTAATTGACTGAGGTTGCAGTACCTACAGCTTCCACAGGGTGTCTAGAGTCTTGTCATTTCCCTTCAAGTTTTTTCTTGGTCAAACACATACAGGACACCGTATCTAATCCGGTCTAGGACCGGATATTTTCGTTGAGTTTCTAGCCGGACATTTTTCCAGACGGACAGCTAATAATCTTTACATCGCCTCCTGATGAATTTTATCGCTTATTAACGTTTACTAATACCTAAAGTTGCATTACAAACGTATTTCGAAGTGTTTTGTGAAAGTTTATCGTCGACTTTTTGAATTTTAAAAAATGACGTTACGTTTTGAAACGATGTTTTTTTCGTTTATCACACAGTCTACATATAACGATATCTAGGCTTTATATGGACCGATTTAATCGAAATAAAGACCCAAATAGTGTTTATGGGACATCTAGGAGTGCCAACAAAGAAGATGGTGAAAGGTAATGAATGTTTTCTATTTTATTGTGCGGTTTGTGTAACGCCGAAATGCTAATTATTTTGTTTACGTCCCCTGTGGGTCTTTTGGGGTGTTGCATGCTATCAGATAATAGCTTCTCATGCTTTCGCCGAAAAGCATTTTAAAAATCTGACTTGTTGCCTGGATTCACAACGAGTGTAGCTTTAATTCGATACCCTGCATGTGTATTTTAATGAACTTTTGAGTTTTAACTAATACTATTAGCATTTAGCGTAGCGCATTTGCATTTCCAGAGCTCTAGTTGGGACGCAAGCGTCCCGGGTAGAAGCAACAGGTTAATGTGGCTTCAGAAAGTACTTTTTCCACATTGTGTTGTGTTTCAGATTGAATTTGAAATGGATCCAATTCAGATTTTTGGATCTCATAATACCTATAATGTTAAAGTGTAATGATGTTTTTTTTTAAAGTTTGCAAGTTATTTAAAAATGAAAACCTGAAATGTCTACTGTCAATAAGTATTCAATCCCTTTGTTTTGGCAAGACTAAATACGTTCAGGAGGAGACATTTGCTTAACAAGTCACATAAATTGCACTGACTCACTGTGTGCAACTAGTGTTTAACATAATTTAAAAAGAAATACTTCCTAATCTCTGTATCCCACATATACAATTCTCTGTAAGGTCCCTCAGTCGAGCAGTGAATGTCAAACACAGATTTAACCACAAAGACCAGGTATGTTTTCAAATGCCTCGCAAAGAAGGTCATCTATTGGTAGATGGGTGAGCATGGTGAAATGATGGTGTATCAATACACCCAGTCACTACAAAGACACAGGCTTACTTCCTGACTCATTTGCCAGAGAGGAAGGAAGCCACTTAGGTATTTCACCATGAGGCCAATTGTGACTTTAAAACAGTTATAGAGTTTAATGGCTATGAAAGGAGAAAACTGAGGATGGATCAACAACATTGTAGCTACTCCACAATACTAACCTAAATTGACCGAGTGAAAAGAAGGATGCCTGTACAGAATACAATTATTTCCAAAACATGCATCTTGTTTGCAACAAGGCATTAGTAATATTGCAAAAATGAGGCAAAGCAATTCACTTTTTGTCATGAATACAACATATTATGTTGAGGCAAATCCAATACAACACATTACTAAGTACCACTCTCCATATTTCCAAGCAGAGTGGTGGCTGCATCATGTTATTGGTATGCTTGTTATCATTATGTACTGGGGAGTTTTTCAGGATAAAAAAAATCTGATTCAATCTGCTTTCCACCAGGCACTGGGAGATTCATTCACATTTGAGCGGGACAATACTCTAAAACACAGGACAAATCTACACTGGAGTTACTTACCAAGAAGACAGTGTATGTTCCTGGTTGAGTAAAATGTTTGACTTAAATCTACTTGAAAATCTATGTCAAGACCTGGAAATAGTTGTCTAGCAATGATCAACAACCAATTTGACAGAGCTTGAATAATTTTGAAAAGAAAAATGGGCAAATGTTGCAGAATCCAGGTGTGGAAAGCTATTAGAGACTTAGGTGCTTCTACAAAGTATTCAGGGGGTGTGAATACTTAAGTATATTTGCTATTTCTGTATTTCATTTTCAATACATTTGCAAAAACATGTTTATTTTTATATGTCCTCACTATGGGGTGTTGTGTGTAAAGAATTGTTTTTATATATAATTTGAATTCAGGCTGTAACACAGCAAAATGTGCAATCATTTAATGTATTTTAGAATGTACTTGGAAATACATTTTCCTACTATCAACAAACTATTGATAAGCTACCGATTACATAGTTATGTTTGGTTTTGGTATTCTGGGGGGAAGGCTGTGGATTTCTGCCTAAATTAACTTTCACAAGTTAAAAGTACATATTTGACCTTTAAATCGGACTGTAAATGAGTAGGGATAAGTATTCAAGAGAAACACAGCATCAAACAGAATATATTTTCACCGTGGTTAAGCCGTTCACCGACCCCCAACTCCTCAAGGTGGTAGAGATTGCCATTACAGCTGAAACAGAGACCGAGATGGTGGAGGTTCATCTCATTTTTGTGGTCGAAACCAATGTAGAAAGGGGGCAGAAAATGTCTACATTTATGGACAAGATGCTGAGCGAGGTCTTGGAAATCGAGGCTGCTACACCTCTGGTCATTGAAGGCCCACAGAGTCACGCCTGCACCTTAGAGCAGGCCCGGAGTGAAGGAAACACAGAGGTCAAGCACTATCATCAGACGCTTTTAAATGAAACGAGATAATGCAGCTGTCGATAAACCAAGGGAGAACATTCTACAAGGACAAACGTACATCTATCTTCAATGGCTATTATTTGAAACTTTAAACATGAAACTATACTGCTGAGCTGTTGCAGAAAATAAAAGATTATAACGTGATCAATTGAGAATTGGCAGCCAAAACATCACATACTCTCTGATGTTCCCTGCGAAGCTGCGTGTCACCCATGAGAGCAAGACCCACATCTTCTGTGCCTGATGCCGAGTCCTTCCTGCGCTCCGTTGGGATTACACCACCTTCCAGATTTGAGGAAAGGGTCCAAAAAATATACAGACTACAGTACAGTATGTGGCAAACTGTTGGGCCAGTCAGAAGGACTCAAGGCCCAAGCAGTAGCCTAAATCTACCGCGGAACATTTTCCAATCCACATTGACTACTAAAGCGACCCCTTGTTCATAAGGACTAGGAACTATTTGGGTTTATGCTAATATTTGGGACCTTATTGCTGGACTAATTCAGCAATCTGTAACCTTACAGCTTGTCTGGATGGTATTTTATATAAACTAGAAAAAAACGGTACAGCCTACTTTCATCATTCCCCTTTTCTCTGTGCTATAGGCTACCCAAGTGTAGGTTACTGTAAATATTATCCTAAAATTGCTGACCCTTTATTGATTATTGATTATTATTTACTGATTTAGGCAATGCTTTTGGATTACATTTAATTTCCAACATTTAAAATGTAGTGTTTAGGACAACCTGCTTTGGAATGAGTGCCACTTTGCCTGCCTGCATATTATTATACATTTTCTTATAATATTATTTGAGTTAGAACCACATTTAATATGCTATTGGCTATATATGAGTTTATTGAATGTTTCATCCATGCCGGTCCATTTACGGGCTCCTCTCTTTTTTTTTTGCATCCTTGCTACCCTGAAACGATAGGTCGCTGAAGTGGAATTTGAAGTCAGATATGCTATAATATAGCCTGAAATGTCACTTTGTTTCCACATTTGCCCCTCTCCTGAGTGTTGTGAGGATCCCCCCTTTGTTTAAAGAACACAACACCACCCTGTGTTTTTCTTTTAATTTCACTGTTCAGTCTCCTTTAGTGTCGATTTTCTTGTTGTTCCTCTGTGTGTTTGTTGCTCTGTTTTGTTTGTTGAGAAACAAAATAGCATTTCTTTCTGCAGTTATGGGTACAAGGAAAAGGTGCATTCAAATCAAGGACTGTAGTGATTGATATTTACACTTTATACTGACAATGACGTCACTTAATAACATTCAGATGTATAATGTGAAGTGCTTATACATGTGGTCAAATGGAAAACAATATTGACACAGCTAAAACAAATGGATTGTTATATCGCTCTCCTCCAGGAGACTCACTTATCAGATAACGAGCACAAAAAGCTTAAATGGGAATGGGTAGGTCCAACTTTTTTCTCTCCTGACGTCTTTTACATTGAAAAATAAGATAACTCATTCAGAGGGTCAGTTTGTTATTATTCAGTGCCCATTATTTGGCATTCATTTAACTTTTGCTAATATACAGTATATGCACCAAATTATGATTCCCCACAATTTATTATTAGATGTTTCTTAGAGATCGCAAAGCAGTCAAATACACATTGTGTAGTTGGAAGTGACTTTAATTGCATTTTATATCCACACATGGATATAAAATGGTCCCATATTCAAAATGTCTAGAGCAGTTACATTTCTCTGTGAAGAACAGGGGTTTATTAAAATTTGCAGAAAGTTACACCCAACATTAAAAATGATACCCAACATCTTAATCCCTATGGCACTTACTCTAGGATTTACTTTTTTCTTATCCCTCAGATCTTAGCTCATCAGGTAGAAAACGGTATTATTAATAACATTACCATCTCGTATCATAGTCCTGTATCCCTAAAACGAAAGTTAAACGATTGACTTTCTGGTACATACATGTGGAGGCTAAATGCTTCTCTTCTTGGAGAAACTTGTTTTCAAAAGGTTATTTAAGCTGAACATTTTGTCAATTTAAATCAACGGAAGGTATCAGCCCGCCACTTTTATGGGAGAGTGCCTAGGCTTATTTTAGGAGTCAAATTATAACCTCTTCATATCTGTTCAAAAAAGTATGTTTAAAAAAACAAAAGAAGATTGAGAGAGAAATCTTCCCATTAGAGGAAAGACAAACGAAACAAGGAACACTAATTCAGTTGACTGCAGCGAACGGAGAGCTTATTACGCTTCTTACTTATAAAGCTGAGGGTTCTATACTAGGCCTATACTCAGGGAGACAAACCAGGGAAACTTCTTGCACTGCAACTGAAAAAGGATGCAGCTGAACAATATACTCTCGATATCAGAACTGTACTGGGCAAAGTTACATCTTGCCCAGGGGTTTATTGACATTTGCGGAAAGTTACACCCAACAACAAAAGTTACACTTTTTTTCTGTTACCAACATTAAATTAGTTTGGTTTTGTTTGGGGAGCGCTTTTTGAAATAGAGTTGATATATGAAAGTCCAAAGTCCATGTTAGAACAAATATGGATATGTTGCATTCTTTTTTGCTACAACGTGGAAATCGTCAAGGAGATTTTCTCTCGCCACTTTTATTTGCCCTTAGTATAGAAACTCTGATGAAAGCTATTCAAAGTGCGATAAACATTCATGGTCTGCAGGTGGGGCCAAAAGAACACAATATATCTCTATATGCAGATGATGCCACAGAGGCTGAGACAACAATTCCAAATATATTTAAATTAATGGGTGAATATGGTGCTACATCAGGCTGTAACCCCCCTTCCCCCTGTGATTAGTAAAATCACTGAAGATCTAGGTGCAGGTCGAGTCTCTCCAGTGAAAATGAATATCTTACCAAGACTGCTTTATCTGTTTTCAATGCTTCCTCTAAAAACTTGCCTAAGTACAGCAATAGGCACATTTTTAGGGCAAAAATAACAAGGCTTGTATGAGTTATAAAAACTGCAGCTGTCCAAATTATTGGGTAGGCTTGGCCTTCCTAACCTTAAATTGTATTTCTGGGCTGCGCAACTTAAACACATGGCGTCATGGATTCAACAACCAAACGATTTGTCATGGCTTAAAATTGAGAATCAATATTGTGCTACAATGCCTTTACGTTGTCTACACTTTACAGCAGACCCTATTTCTGTTGTGAGCATTAAACCAAATCAAATTATCACTCATACATTGACGTTCAACACCAATATAAACTGATTAATGACATTCCTAGACACTCACCTACATTCCACAACCCTGCTCTCCTTCCTGCTTCCTAGAGTCTCAACTGTTGAAAGGCTCCATTCTTAAATAATTTCAAAAAATCTAGGAGAAATTCATTTTATCCCAAAGAAATGTTTATAGGTACATTCAAGTAAGGCAATTCTAATCAAAAATGAAATACAATTTTGGTCACTTGCGCCGAATACAAGAAGTGTAGACTTTGTCAGGAAACGCTTACTCCCGAGCCAATTCCCAGCAATGCAGAGTAAAAAAATTGATTGTTAAAAAAGGATTGTTACAAAAAATTACTGAGCCAAATTATTTTATCAAGGGGAAAACATTGGGACTGTTTCAAACTTTTATCACAATATCATTAACATTCTAATATTATCTTTAGATAATCTTAAGAACTCTTGGTAGGGTGAATTACAGGTGCATATATCAGAGAAGAGTTGGGGGAATGTATGGAAAACACAATATAAAGCTACTACATGTAATCAAACAATGGAGTTCCAACTCAAAGTACTACATGGTCTTTGTGTGAGCCCTGATAAACTTGATAAAATTAACAAAGAAATATCTGCTACGTGTTGGAGGCAGTGTGGACAAATAGTTACTTTATCACATATATTTTGGCAATGTCTGAAAATCCAGAGTCAATTTGGGAGACCTCTCTCCTCTCTCCTCTCTAACTGCACTACCCCATCCCTCTCTCTTGCCTTCTCTTACTCCCCCTATTTCTGTCCCCTCCCTCACTCCCCCTTCATCTTGTCTTCCTCAGTCCCCCTCTCTATCCCCTTTCTAATTGCGCTGCTCGCCTTGCTCTCCTAGTACCATCTATGCAGTGCGGTAGTGAAATGTCAAGTGCTAAATTTCAATGCATATTAACTGGGTATGACTGAGGCGACGCCTGGTGTCTCCCCGACTCTCCGATAAATCAGCTGTCACAACGAAGGTCAGGGGGAGCGGTAGTGGGAAGAGACGGAGGAGAGAGAAGAGGAAGAAATAAGGTATGTGGGAGAAAGAGAGAGTAAGTGAAAGAGGGTTGAGGAAGAAGGGAGGGAGAGAGAGAGAGAAAGGAGTGGGGGCAGAGAGAAAATGTGGCTAACAGAGTTTTCTGTCTTCATGAAGAGCTACTGGGTGTGTTTGGCTTTTTCTACACCCTACACTAACACACCTGATTCAGCTGATCAAAGTCCGGAGTAGTAGCTGATTAGTCAAATTAGACGTGTTTAGAATAGAGTTGGAACTAAATCCTGCAAACCCCCCCCCCAAAAAAAAAGATATTGACATTGACTTTGAGACATTTCCTTAAAATGTTATATGACATTGGAGAACACATTGGGAGGGATCTTAGACCATTCCTCCTTACATAATCTTTCCATATTTTGATATCCTTCAATTCTAACCACAGGGTTTCAATGGGGTTCAAGTCCAGAGTCAGTGATGGCCATTGCAATATTTAGATTTTGTGGTCAATTAACCATTTATTTCTGTATTTTCATGTGTGCTTGGGGTTATTGTCTTGCTGGAAGATCCACTTGTGGCAAAAATGTATAAGCAAAATAGCCTCATATCATCCAAGATCCACCACTAGGGCTGTTGCGGTGACTATTAACTCCACACTGGTGGTTATGAGTCATGAAGGCAGTCAAATTCCATGTGTCCGTTTAGTCACGGTAAATAGCCTTCTCCAATCTTTGATGCTGCTGATGGTCATTTGTGTAATGAACACGAGGGGAGACAGAGAGCTGGTTCCAAGCGCAGGGCGCAGCAGGTGTTCATTGCAAAGGACCACATGAGGAGGCATGTAGCTGGGTCCAGGGGCATGCAGAAGGTCATACACAGGGGTCCAAAAGGGCAACAGTACAGGCAGGGAAAGACCAATAACGTAGTCCGGGATATCAGGCAATAGGTAGATAAAAGTACAGAAAGGGAATAGGCAAAAGGCATCGCTTGTGAAGCAGGCAAAAACGGGAGGAGTAAATCACAGGGAAAAACAGAGCTCTGTAAGACGTGTGTCACAAAACAAACAATACCTCACAGTGATGGGGTGCAAAGAACTGAACTAAATAGTGTGTGAACAGGTGATTAGAATTCAGGTGATTGGGATCTGGAGAGTGAGCTGCGCGCTCAGGGCATCTAGGTGTTTGAGGGTGTGAGTTGAAAGCAGCCATTACAATTAGTAGCCTACCAAACTTGCTAACTGCCTGGTACTCAGCACTCTATTGTCCCAATCACTCTGACATCAATGCAAATGTATTCGAAAATCTAATCCAGCACTTCTTTAGAGCCCATGAGCTCATGTTGCGCAACATTTCTATAGGTTATGCAGTTGCGCTAGAAAACAGAGTGATGGCCAATAATAAAAAGAGGAGGATCCCATCAGCTTTCTATAGGCTAGGCCATCTATATTTAATTCTCAACTTTCCTAATATTAAGCACATTGTTTATCTTTACAACATGGCTGGCATGAAACTCAACCACGGGAAAAGCGTCCTCCATTCGCTATTTAAATGCATCAAGATTATGTATTTTTTCCCGCTGCCCCTGTTTCGAGACAGTTGCATGATAATGGTCCATTCTAAATCAAAATAAATTTCACACATATATTATTTAGTATATGTAAAGACAAGATTAATAAATCAAGAATAATCTGATGGGTGACAATATTAGCCTTTCACTTGTGAATTATATATTTTCACTTGTGAATGATGCCAGGATAAGAAACTACATTTTTTCCCCCATGGGCAAAGACATTCTAAAGGAGTGATGAAATTAATTAACAGTAATTTTGATCCAAATGTGCAAATTGTCCAAACAGATCCTCAAGGTAGATGGATTATTTTAAATATGTTATGTTAAACAGATATGGCTTCCAGCTTCAGTGATTTTTGCAGTTCGTTCCAGCCATTGGCAGCAGAGAACTGGAAGGAAAGGCAGCCAAAGGAGGAATTGGCTTTGGGGCTGACCAGTGAGACATACCTGTTGGAGCGTGTGCTACGGGTGGGTGCTGCTATGGTGACCAGTGAGCTGAGTTAAGGCGGAGCTTTACCTAGCAGAGACTTGTACAGGTGTGGCCAAAAGGTTTGAGAATGACAAATATTAATTTTCACAAAGTCTGCTGCCTCAGTTTGTATGATGGCAATTTGCAAATAATCCAGAATGTTATGAAGAGTGATCAGATGAATTGCAAATAATTGCAAAGTCCCTCTTTGCCATGCAAATCAACTGAATCCCCCAAAAACATTTCCACTGCCTGAAGATAGATGGGGCAATCAGTTCCCATATGGTGTCCAGGGCACAGCTGAGGGCAGAGGGTGGTCTATAGCAAGCGGCAAAGGTGAGAGACTTGTTTCTGGAAAGGTGGATTTTTAAAAGTAGAAGCTCAAATTGTTGGGTACAGACCTGGATAGTAAGACAGAACTCTGCAGGCTATCTCTGCAGTAGATTGCATCACCGCCCCCTTTGGAAGTTCTATCTTGTCGGAAAATGTTAGCGTTAGGGATGTAAATTTCAGGGTTTTTGGTGGTCTTCCTGAGCCAGGATTCAGACACGACTAGGACATCCGGGTTGACAGAGTGTGTTAGAGCAGTGAATAAAACAATTTCAGGGAGGAGGCTTCTTATGTTAACCTGCATGAAACCACAGCTTTTTTGGTTACAGAAGTCAACAAATGAGAGTGCCTGGGGACACGCAGGGCCTGGGTTAATCTCCACATCACCCGAGGAACAGAGGAGGAGTAGGATGAGGGTACGGCTAAAGACTATCAAAACTGGTCGTCTAGTGCATTGGGGACAGAGAATAAAAGGAGCAGATTTCTGGGTGTGGTAGAATAGATTCAGGTCATAATGTACAGACAGGGGTATGGTGGGGTGCGGGTACAGTGGAGCTAAACCCAGGCACCGATTGATGATAAGAGAGATTGGCACTAGTTATGCTGGGTGAGGTCACGTCATGTGTGGGAGGTGGGACAAAGGAGGTATCTGAGGCATGTTGAGTGGGACTAGGGGCTCCGGAGTAAACTAAAACAATGATAAAAATCCTAAACTAAACAGTATACAAGGCATATTGACATTTGAGAGAGACAAAAAGTGCAGGTATAAAGCAATCACAGGTGTTGATTGGGAGAGCTATCTAAGACAACAACGTGTAAGACAACAAAAGCTAATCAGCTAAGACAACAACAACAGGTTAAATGGCGATGAGTGGGTAAAGAGGGTCGGTTAACTACACACATGGCCTGAGTTCGCGGCAGGGGCCGACAGATAAACAAATGTAAACAAAATGGAGTACCGTGATTAATGAACAGTCCAGCAGGCATCAGCTATGTAGCCAACTGATCATAGGGTCCAGTGAACAGCAATAGACGGAGATGGGAAGCCGAAGAGTAGTTGTTACTACGCTAGAATGGGGGAGACACAGCGTTTAAAGTTAGCAGGCCGGGGTAAGTAGAAGCGTCTGCTCCGACGTCCGGCAAAGGCCGGGTTGAAGGCACAGCGGATGGAGTTTCGTCGGCAGACCAGTTGTGGTAGTATGGCGGGGCACCGTGTCGTCAAAGGGTCCAAGCCAGATGGTGACAGAGGTATTGTAGTTGTAGTAATTTTGTTTGCTAGCCGGGAGAAGCGCGTCGCTCGCGGTCAACTGGTGCTAGCGCCGGGGCAAGGGCATTAGCTGCTATAGCCACTCAGTAGCAGCTAGCTAGCAGCAATGATCCGATGCAAAGGTCCAGAGCTTACGTCAGGGAACCGGTGGAGCAGTGGATTCTAGCCGAGTATGGGGAGAGTCCGGGTGACCACTGAGTACGCCAGGAGGTGGGCCTGGCTCAGGGCTAGCTTCGGGGCTGGGTCACTCGATGGCAACTAGCTAGCTGTGATGATCAGGAGTAATGGTCCAGGGTTTACGGTGGGAGTTCGGCGTTGTAGTGGAGAAAACAGTCAGATACTGGTAGGCTGGCAAGTATTATCCAGGCTAAAAAAAGAGCTGGTGTCTGTGCGGAAGGTAAAGGCTGCTAGCAGTGGCTAACAATGACTAAATAGCTGGTAGATAATTATCTGGTTAACTGCTGATGGGCTAGCCTCTGATGGAGGTTCTGGCTATAAGGGAGAAAAAAAAATTGCGGTTCCGTATCACATTGGGTGAGGCAGGTTACCGGAAGGTATATTTAATTTAAAACTGGAAAAGAGATTGAAAATAAAATGTAAATATATACAAAAAAAGACGAAAAATACAAAGTACACGAGAGGACGACAAAACACGTCTGCATTACTTCGCCATCTTATTTATTATTATTTTTTATAAAAATGAAGATAAAAATGAAGATCTATTAGGATTTTTAAGAATTATCTTTGAAAGACACGATCATGAAAAAGGGACATTTCTTGTTTTTTTTGCTGAGTTTATATACTGAGATCATGTGACACAGATTGCACACATGTGGACTTTATTTAACTAATAATGTGACTTCTGAAGGTAATTGGTTGCACCAGATCTTATTTTGAGGATTCATAGCAAAGGAGGTGAATACATATGCATGCTCCACTTCTCCGTGAATTTCTTGAAACAAGTAATTTCTTTTCATTTCACTTTGGACTATTTTGTGTATGTCACATGAAATCCAAATAAAAATGCATTTAAATTACAAGTTGTAATGCAACAAAATAGGAAAAACGTGAAGGGAGATTAATACTTTTGCAAGGCATGGTTAGTGCCACGATACTGTAAATGTGCTATTCTGACACACTCCTGCCCTCAGATCATATTCTAACAGGCATCTGTTATTTTCAGTTTGCTAGTGTTTGCCTGTGATAAGCCACCGGGCTTGACTGACTGAGTGGGTGTCAACTATCCTCAAGGCTGGTGACATTTTCACGTAAACAGATATCAAACACGTAGCCCTGTCATAGGTCATTTTTCAAATGCCATCCCTCCCTCTCCTTGTCTTTCTTTTTCCCTCTCCAGCTCTCTTGTTTTCTCTCTTTCTTTCTTTCTATCTCTCACTCCTTCCATCTCTCCCTATCCCTCTCTCTCCCTCTATCCCTTTCTGTCTCTCTCATTCCACAAAACATCCATACAAAACTTTGATGGCAGGTTGAGATTGAAACGTATTTGTCAAAGAACAGCATAGGGACAGCTTTTTTGGCTGTTATGGATTTGTGTTGTCAGAGATGCCATTTAAACCCTTTCTGGGACAAAGACAATTTGGCTGTCAAACTGGTGAGCTGAAAGGAAAGAGAGAGGGAGAGGGGGGGTATTTTGGGGTGGTGGGGGTGGGGAGGGTGTAAGGTAGCATTGTACAAGGATAAGGGAAACAGAAACAGAGAGGAGAGGAGGTGAGAGCTGAGAGGGAGGGAGGAATGGTGAGAGAGGGTGAAGGGTAGGGGGTTTAAATGCCGGTTGATTGAACATGTTTCACTTGTGTGGACAGCAGGAGAATATTGCTCATATTACTTCAGCTCTCTCCATCTCTCTCTCTCGCTCACTTTCTCTCTCCGTCTCTACCTACCCTCTCCCATCTCCATCTCTCTTCCCTCTGTCTCTGGTAGTGATCGCTCCTATCTAAAATACCTTTAATTGATTCTGCTGTAATTAGTCAATGACAAAAGATGCTTTGGCAGAATTGGAGCATAAACATGCCTCAGACACAATTTGCTGGATCAATGGGAGGCAGAGAGGGAGAGAGGGATGGAAAGAGAAGAGGGGGGGGGGTGTTTTCTGGTCGGCTTAGCAAAGGTAGCGAGAGAGAATGTGAGAGAGAAGGAAAGGGAGAAAGAGAGAGAGGGATGGAGAGATGTTTTTAAGCACCACCACCTTGTCGGATTGAGGCGCGGAGGCCGAGAACACTGCGGATCGAAGACTTTTCAAAAAGCTTTTTTTTCTTCACCCCTCTCTCTCTCGTTCTCATTCTCTACTTTTTTTTCATGAGTTGCAACCTCATCTGCTCAGCTGGAGAGTTTTGAAATGATAGGTAGGTGTGTGTGTGTGTGTGTGTGTGTGTGTGTGTGTGTGTGTGTGTGTGTGTGTGTGTGTGTGTGTGTGTCTGTGTGTGTGTGTCTGAGGAGTGTCTTGGTGTGGCAGAGTCTAAGGGGATGAGAGGTTGTGCTTACTATAGTGTCTACAAGATAATAAGTGCTCTAAACCTCTTTTTTCCTATGTGTGTATGTCCACAGGGCTATGAGGTGCGCAAGATAAGAGCCATTGACCAGGATCTGGGGAGACCGAGAGGCATCGGCTACACCATCATCTCAGGTCTGTCACAATCAATTAGTTAATCAATCCCCATCACACTCACACACTCACTCACTCACTCACTGCTTATTATTGGGTGTTAGGGTTGTAAACTAAACATTGCTTTTAGAGTTGAACTGATCATACCAGATCATACAACATACAATACTATCAGAAGCACAGTGTTCTTTGTTTCATGTCTGCAGGCCTTACCATTGCTGAGATATTACAATGTTTGTGTCAGTATTCTGGGTCAAAGTGTCGCAGGACATAATGCACAGGTCAAAGGCAAAGCCTTTTCCAAAAATGGCACCACAATGACACAGGTGGACTAAGATTAACAAATATCAACTCAAATATCTCAAGATAGGAATGTCCTATCAACAGGACTTTTTCAGGGGTTATACAATAATATGAACATGTTAAATTAAATCTTTCCGCTGACCAGGTGAATACAGCGTGTGTGTATGATCCCTTACTGATGCCACCTGTTAAATCCACTTCAATCAGTGTAGATGAAGGGGTGGATTTTTGTCTTTATGCCTCGCTTTTTGTCTCTCTCAACTTGATACAACTGCGAGAAGCATTGAGGTCAACATGGGCCAGCATCCCTGTGGAATAATTTTGACATTTTGCAGAGTCCATGCCCCGACAAATTGAGGCTGTTCTGAGGGCAAACCGGGGCTGCAACTTAATATTAGGAACTGTTCCAAATGTTTTGTACACTCAGTGCATATGTACTGAACAAAAATATAAACACAACATACAGTTCAGGAAAGGAAATCAGTCAATTAAAATAAATTCATTAGGCCCTAATCTATGCATTTCACATTCCTGGGAATACAGATATGCATCTCTTGATCACAGATATCTTAACGAAAAAGGTAGGGGTGTAGATCCTGGTGAGAACGAGGAGCTTCCCTGAGACGGTTTCTGACAGTTTCTGCAGAAATTCTTCGGTTGTGCAAAACCACAGTTTCATCCGCTGTCTGGGTTGCAGACGATCCCAGACGATCCCAGACGATCCCGCAGGTGCAGAAGCCGGATGTGGAGGTCCTGGGCTGGCGTGGTTACACGTGGTCTGCGGTTGTGAGGCCAGTTATACGTACTGCCAAATTCTCTAAAGCGACGTTGGAGGCGGCTTATGGTAGAGAAATTAACATTAAATTCTCTAGCAACAGCTCTTGTGGACATTGCTGCAGTCAGCATGCAAATGTATCACTCGCTCAAAGCTTTAAACATCTGTGGCATTGTGTTGTGTAACAAAACTGCACTGTATTTTAGAGTGGCATTTTATTTTCCCCTGCACAAGGTGCACCTGTGTAATGATCAAACTGTTTAACCTCTTGCTCCTACCTGGCACGCAGGCGTCCCATCTAGAGATCTGGAAATGCAAATGCGCTACGCTAAATGCTAATAGTACTAGTTAAAACTCAAACGTTCATTAAAATACACATGCAGGGTATTGAATTAAAGCTACACTCGTTGTGAATCCAGGCAACAAGTCAGATTTTTTAAATGCTTTTCGGCGAAAGCATGAGAAGCTATTATCTGATAGCATGTAACACCCCAAAAGACCCGCAGGGGACGTAAACAAAATAATTAGCATAGTCGGCGCTACACAAACCGCAAACAAATGACCTTTGACCATCTTCTTTGTTGGCACTCCTAGATGTCCCATAATCACTATTGGGTCTTTTTTTCGATTAAATCGGTCCATATATAGCCTAGATATCGATCTATGAAGACTGTGTGATAAACTAAAAAAAATAGCGTCTTATAACGTAACGTCATTTTTTTAAATTAAAAAAGTCGACGATAAACTTTCACAAAACACTTCAAAATACTTTTGTAATGCAACTTTAGGTATTAGTAAACGTTAATAAGCGATAAAAATCATCAGGAGGCGATGTAAAAATCATTAGCTGTCGTCTTGGAAAAAATTTCACGAGAGAGCTCTTCAAAATGATCTGGGCGGAGACTGGAGGTAAGTGGTTCCCCTGTTTCGGTTCAACCAAGAATCAAAGATGATTCAATTCACAAGACTCTAGACAACATGGGGATGCTGTGGGAGTTGAATGCTCGGTCTTATCTAATTCGGCTCACTGTGAACAATTGCTGGAAGTGGCGCAAGGATATTTATTTCCATTTTCTGTAATCAGGTTTTCCTGCGCTTTCCGATGTAACGCACGTTATGTTATAGCCACAGTCGTGATTTAACCAGTTTTAAAAACGTCCGAGTGTTTCCTATCCACACATTCTAACCATATGAACGTACTATATTCCTGGCATGAGTAGCAGGGCGCTGAAATGTTGCGCGATTTTTAACAAAATGTTCAAAAAAGTAGAGGGTAGGAGCAAGAAGTTAATAAGCGATCAAATTAATCACAAGACGAAGTATATTGTATAGCTGTCCGTCTGGAAATAATGTCTGGGTAAATCTCAACCAAAATATCCGGTCCGAGACCTGAAGAACTGCGCTGCCTTGCATCTGTTTGACCAAGAAACAAAGAGTAGGCAAATGACAAGACTCTAGACATCGAGTGGAAGCTGTAGGTAATTGCAAGCTCAGCCCCATTAAATGTGGTTCACCTTTATCAATGGGTTCAAGTCGCGCATGGATATATTTTTCCATTTTCAGGGATCAGATTTTCCTGCACTTTTCGATGAAACGCACGTTCTGTTATAGTCACAGCCGTGATTTAACCAGTTTTATAAACGTCTGAGTGTTTTCTATCCACACATACTAATCATATGCATATACTATATTCCTGGCATGAGTAGCAGGGCGCTGAAAAGTAGGGGGTAGGAGTAACAGGTTAATCAGCTTATTGATATGCCACACCTGTCACGTGGATGGATTATTTTTGGCAAAGGAGCAATGCCTACTAACAGGGATGTAACAAATGTGTGCACAACATTTGAGAGCAATACGCTTTTTGTGTGTGTGGAACATTTCTGGGATCTTTTATTTAATTTGTTCGGTGCATTCTCTGATCCTTTGAGTGGGTGGAAAACATGCCAGTTCATGCTGCAAAAGCTCTGATACATTTTGAGCATGTCCTCTGGAAGTTTTCATACAGTAATTAATGTGTAAGTCTATGGAAGGAGATGAGAACCATGAGCCTCCTAGGTTTTGTATTGAAGTCAATGTACCCAGAGAATTACAGAACAGCTCCACCTTCAGAGTGCTGTTTATTTATTTATTTATTTTATTTAACCTTTATTTATCCAGGCAAGTCAGTTAAGAACAAATTCTTATTTACAATGACGGCCTACCGGGGAACAGTGGGTTAACTGCCTTGTTCAATGACAGATTTTTACCTTGTCAGCTTGGGGATTCGCTCCAGCAACCTTTCAGTTACTGACCTAACGCTCTAACCACTAGGCTACCTGCTGCCCCAGAGGTAACCGTAGACCTTCATTGCAAAACAGTGTGTTGTCATCAATTATTTGATTACATATGTTGTATTGTTTTGTATTGTTTTGTCAAAAAATAACAACTTTTTTCGAAGGTAACACTATATTTATTTGAATGAAATTTACTGAGGAGGATGCTCTTCCCCTTCCTCCTCTGAGGAAACTCCACTGCTAAAGGCACAGTAACATGTGAGGTCACTTGTCAAGTCAGTCAGTCAGTAATTGCTACAGAGGTGCTCAATAGTGCTTGAGCACAATGTATAATGTTGGAGCTCAATGGTCAACACTGTGTTGACTTTAATGTTCTGGACAAATCCTGTCTTCATGTCGCACACGTCACTTTGGCTCTCTCTTCTCCTGTAGCTCCAAGCAATCGGTCTCCTTCACTATGTCTTCCATTAGCTCCTCTGTCAGAAACAGCTTGAATCACTCTGCTGCAGAAGGAGATGGCAAGGGGCTTTGCAGGAGGGGTGAAATGGCTAGCGGCCTTCCAGCTACCGCAGACCCACTGTTGGCCTGCCTCCATCACCACCAGCATCTTCAGGGGGACCTGGAACATCATCGGTGGTCAGGGGGCCTCTGATTCAGGGATTCCTCACTTTCATACTCAGACTCATTGTCAGAATTTACTCATTTGTAAATTGTCTCCTTTTGAAAGACATTGCTAATGCTATGGCTTAGCCCACTAGCTACATACATAAACAAGACTGAGTGGCTCTGAGTGAGTGTCAGAGGTTACGTAATTGACTGCCGCCACCCGCCACTTGTATCAATGAATCATTATAGTTTGTGAGGTAATAATTGATTGATTTACTGCTTTATGTGCATGTTTTCAAGGTCTGGTGACAGATCATGCATTCCGATTCCTGCATAGATTGTAAAGGACACATATGTGTGTAAAATAATTTTGTGAATGATGTACTGATTATGATGAAGACAGCTTGTTGACATGTTTGTTGACATCATACAATGCATTCTGGGTTTCACGTAAACGTCTGTCAGATCAAAGATGTTTATAACAAAATGAAGTGAAGGGATAAACTCATATTTCGAGTAAACTTCTGGAAGTGAATGATGGTAGGTGTGTGTGTGTGTGTGTGTGTGTGTGTGTGTGTGTGTGTGTGTGTGTGTGTGTGTGTTGTGTATACTTACAATAATACAGACTAATTGGTCAGAAGAGGGGTAAAAGATACTTCATTCTAAATGCAATTGTTCCTGAGGACCTGAGGTTTAAATGTATTCAATGTTTTTATTTTACTTTCACCAAAACAAAAAAGCGAGAGAGGGAGACCGAGATCACGGTAAGAGAGAACATCTCTGCCCTACGCTCAAGTTAGCTAACGGTGGCTTATTAGCCAACATTCTGGTGGTGAATCTACGATCACTTCAACAATTTAACTTGAAATCTTGATAGCAGCATAGCAAGACGTGCAGTGATATACATTTTTTTTTTTGTATTTCGTCAAATGTATATGGTCAAGCACTGAGTGTAGATGAACTCTTGCCATTTTTTTGTAGCTTTCTGCTAAAATATGTCAATTTAATTCATAGTTGATCAAAATATCATGATTTATAAAGTGAGCACCAGAGTCAAAGTAGAATTCCAACGCCGCATACAGATTTTGTCACATTACCTATTTTCTGGTGATAATCATAGAGAATAATACACAAGGCTGATTCAAACACACACCATTCAATACGTTCATATAATCAATAAAGATCATACATCAGGGAGTTTGGCTGCTATACCACCTCTGCCTGGGTTGTATTAGGACACTGTAGCAAAACATGTTGTAAAGGAAACCACAAATTAGCATTTACTATATTATTGGATAAGTTCGTAGTATCTCTCTCTAATTTTTTTGACTGGGCATGTTTACCGATGATAGGAAAGGACCAGTGTCAGTTCAGGAAGCTTATTAACAGTCTAAAGTGAACAACAAATCCATTTGTCTGGTTTCTTCCACCCATAAATGCGTTATGAGTTATCGTGTTACGACACTTTTCACAGGAAATGGGGAGTGATAGAGAACAGAAGACACTGGTGGGAGGAGCTATAGGAGGACGGACTCATTGTAATGGCTGGAATGTAATAAATTGAACGGTATCAAACACATCACACATGGAAACCATTTCAGCCATTACGATGAGCCCATCCTTCTATAGCTCCTTTCACCAGCTTCCTCTGATAGAGAGATACATTACAAACATGTAAAGGCATAGTATCATGTAACGTGTGTGTGTGTGTGAGTCTGTGCCTGTCTGCCTGCGCACATGGTGTGATGTGTGTCAGAGACATTACATTTTACCAACCCACGACTAAGTTGTGTTACAATACCTTTAGGGCCCCACCAAAGTTAGACAGACAGAGACATAATATCCTGTAAATCAACATACGTGAGTGAGTGAGTGAGTGAGTGAGTGAGTGAGTGAGTGAGTGAGTGAGTGAGTGAGTGAGTGAGTGAGTGAGTGAGTGAGTGAGCGAGTGAGCGAGCGAGTGAGCGTACGTGCATCCTCGGTGATGTGCTTCATGTCTTTGTATCCCACAAAGTACAGAAACTTCAAACAGAACTATCTTCCACATACTGTACAGTATGTACTGCAGCTGAAAATGACTATTTCCAGTCAGTCTGTATTGTGCTGTAATGCTAGGAGACCTACTTTATGTTTTTTTGTTGTGTGACTCAAACCGAGTTGTGTGGGTTAGGGTGGCTGGGACCGGTTCTTTAGCCTCTTAGACCACAGTGGACAGAGAAATAGAAGACAGTTTCATCAACTATACTGTATATTACAAAAGTAACTGCAAATCAGTATAGCTAATTTCCCCCCAACATCGGACACCCCCTACCTTCGGACACTTTCTAGCGGTTGGAGGACTAAATCACCTCGAGCTAAAGATTTAAATGGACTGGAAAATAACGGTAAGTTTTGCGACTAAAGACACCCTTCTAGCTAGCTGACCACCGATTTGTATTGCAATTTATGTAAGTTAAGTTAGGTTTTGAGAGTTTTCTAAAAAGTAATATGAATACACATTTTGTGGGACACGCTGTATATTGTACAATTTGACTGCGCGACAGACCACACATCATTTAACTTTTTACCTCTGAAATATAGCTAACACATTTGCTAATGTTGCTAGCTTGGTTGCTAAATGTTGATATAACTGCTAAGTAAGCAAAAAGGTAAATCATTTTTAGTGTTAGATAATACATATCACTAAAACTTTTTTTCATCTTACAACAGCTGCGTAGAGGCAGTATTTAGTCAAATGTTACCAACCCACAACTATGCATCAATATTAAACTAATTGGGACAGTATTTGTTTCAGATAACATCAAACAAAAAACATAGTTACACTTTCAATTATTGTAAAATCGTTCATCACCTTTCAATGCCTTAACTTTGACATGTAAATGTTTATACATATTCAGATTGAGCTATCTTTCTAGAATGTGTATAATATGCCAAGTTATTTAGCTACATGTATTTACCACCACAGCATGGAGAAAGCCAAGAGGAAGCAGTGGAGTGAGATGGACATGTTCCACGCCATGGAGGACTGCGGGGCAGGGATGGCTATCCGCCAGGCTGCCAAGGTTAGGCATCTTTTGTTTTTAGGAGATTACCACGTCTATATGAATTTTATCTGCTAGTAACAGTTTTATTTTATTATCTACCAAGGTGCATGGCGTACCTCGGCAGACCCTGGCGGACAGGCTGGGAGGCCGGGTAATCCATGGTTGTCGCGGTGGACCACCCACATTGCTTGCACCAGAGGATGAAAGTTCGCTGGTGCAGTACTGTATCTACAACGCCAGCCAATGGGTTCCCCTTCACCAGACAGAGGCTGATGAAATACGCAGGTATTTGGGGTTCTATTTGTTTATGCATGTAGAATGCTGGACTGACTGTTCTCAATGTGTGTGATGTAAATTTGGATGTGTATGGTGATGCCAAAACAATCATTTTCATCCTGGATGGATACGTTTATATTCTATTCTATTGTAAGTTTCGGGCACCCAGGGGAAACAATCCCACCACTTGAGAAGAGGTGGTGGGAAATATTTAGAAGGACTCACAAGAAGCTGAGCATGAGGAGGCTGGACACCCTGGACAGGGGGAGAGCTGAGTGTGCCACACGTTCGACGATAGACATCTTCTTCACTTCTTATGAAAAGCACTTGGAGGAGAGTGGGTTGAGGGAGAAACCCAGACAAATCTATAACTGCGATGAGTCTGGATTTTGTAACAACGACCAGAGCAGGCACAAAGTGCTTTCTTCCCTGGGCGCAAACCACATGTACCAGCAGGCTCTGGGGACCAAGGAGCACATAACAGCGCTGGCCTGCTTCAAAGCAGCTGGGGAGGACATCTCCCCATTTATCATCTACCCCAAAGTGTTTCCCCAGTGGCCACTACACACTGGAAAGCCCCCCCAAAGCATGTATGGACGGTCAAACAGTGATTACATTGACGGGGACCTGTTCAGGAAGTGGTTTCAGCACTTAATTAAGCATGCAGTGAAGGAGCACCCTCTCCTTGTCCTCTTTGATGGATACAAGAGCCACATGGACACGGATGTGCTCGCGGCGGCACTAAGGGAAGGGGCTATGCTTCTTTGTCTTCCACCACACTGCACCCATGTCCTGCAGCAGCTGGACATGGCATACTTTGGCCCTTTACAGGATGAGTTCTCCAAGGTAGCTGGAGACCATTTTGACCACTCCTACGTGGTAAAGAAACCAGAATTTGCCATAGTATTCCACTACCCGTACCAAATCAAATCAAATTTTATTTGTCACATACACATGGTTAGCAGATGTTAATGCGAGTGTAGCGAAATGCTTGTGCTTCTAGTTCCGACAATGCAGTGATAACCAACAAGTAATCTAACTAACAATTCCAAAACTACTGTCTTATACACAGTGTAAGGGGATAAGGAATATGTACATAAGGATATATGAATGAGTGATGGTACAGAGCAGCATACAGTAGATGGTATCGAGTACAGTATATACATATGAGATGAGTATGTAGACAAAGTAAACAAAGTGGCATAGTTAAAGTGGCTAGTGACATAAGGATGCAGTCGATGATCTAGAGTACAGTATATACGTATGCATATGAGATGAATAATGTAGGGTAAGTAACATTATATAAGGTAGCATTGTTTAAAGTGGCTAGTGATTTACATCATTTCCCATCAATTCCCATTATTAAAGTGGCTGGAGTTGGGTCAGTGTCAATGACAGTCTGTTGGCAGCAGCCACTCAATGTTAGTGGTGGCTGTTTAACAGTCTGATGGCCTTGAGATAGAAGCCGTTTTTCAGTCTCTCGGTCCCAGCTTTGATGCACCTGTACTGACCTCGCCTTCTGGATGATAGCGGGGTGAACAGGCAGTGGTTCGGGTGGTTGATGTCCTTGATGATCTTTATGGCCTTCCTGTAACATCGGGTGGTGTAGGTGTCCTGGAGGGCAGGTAGTTTGCCCCGGTGATGCGTTGTGCAGACCTCACTACCCTCTGAGAGCCTTACGGTTGAGGGCGGAGCAGTTGCCGTACCAGGCGGTGATACAGCCCGCCAGGATGCTCTCGATTGTGCATCTGTAGAAGTTTGTGAGTGCTTTTGGTGACAAGCCGAATTTCTTCAGCCTCCTGAGGTTGAAGAGGCGCTACTGCGCCTTCTTCACGACGCTGTCAGTGTGAGTGGACCAATTCAGTTTGTCTGTGATGTGTATGCCGAGGAACTTAAAACTTGCTACCCTCTCCACTACTGTTCCATCGATGTGGATAGGGGGTGTTCCCTCTGCTGTTTCCTGAAGTCCACAATCATCTCCTTAGTTTTGTTGACGTTGAGTGTGAGGTTATTTTCCTGACACCACACTCCGAGGGCCCTCACCTCCTCCCTGTAGGCCGTCTCGTCGTTGTTGGTAATCAAGCCTACCACTGTTGTGTCGTCCGCAAACTTGATGATTGAGTTGGAGGCGTGCGTGGCCACGCAGTCGTGGGTGAACAGGGAGTACAGGAGAGGGCTCAGAACGCACTTGTGGGGCCCCGTGTTGAGGATCAGCGGGGAGGAGATGTTGTTGCCTACCCTCACCACCTGGGGCGGCCCGTCAGGAAGTCCAGTACCCAGTTGCACAGGGCGGGTCGAGACCCAGGGTCTCGAGCTTGATGACGAGCTTGGAGGGTACTATGGTGTTGAATGCCGAGCTGTAGTCGATGAACAGCATTCTCACATAGGTATTCCTCTTGTCCAGGTGGGTTAGGGCAGTGTGCAGTGTGGTTGAGATTGCATCGTCTGTGGACCTATTTGGGCGGTAAGCAAATTGGAGTGGGTCTAGGGTGTCAGGTAGGGTGGAGGTGATATGGTCCTTGACTAGTCTCTCAAAGCACTTCATGATGACGGAAGTGAGTGCTACGGGCGGTAGTCGTTTAGCTCAGTTACCTTAGCTTTCTTGGGAACAGGAACAATGGTGGCCCTCTTGAAGCATGTGGGAACAGCAGACTGGTATAGGGATTGATTGAATATGTCCGTAAACACACCGGCCAGCTGGTCTGCGCATGCTCTGAGGGCGCGGCTGGGGATGCCTTCTGGGCCTGCAGCCTTGCGAGGGTTAACACGTTTAAATGTCTTACTCACCTCGGCTGCAGTGAAGGAGAGACCGCATGTTTTCGTTGCAGGCCGTGTCAGTGGCACTGTATTGTCCTCAAAGCGGGCAAAAAAGTTATTTAGTCTGCCTGGGAGCAAGACATCCTGGTCCGTGACTGGGCTGGGTTTCTTCTTGTAGTCCGTGATTGACTGTAGACCCTGCCACGTGCCTCTTGTGTCTGAGCCATTGAATTGAGATTCCACTTTGTCTCTGTACTGACGCTTAGCTTGTTTAATAGCCTTGCGGAGGGAATAGCTGCATTGTTTATATTCGGACATGTTACCAGACACCTTGCCCTGATTAAAAGCAGTGGTTCGCGCTTTCAGTTTCACGCGAATGCTGCCATCAATCCACGGTTTCTGGTTTGGGAATGTTTTTATCGTTGCTATGGAACGACATCTTCGACGCACGTTCTAATGAACTCGCACACCGAATCAGCGTATTCGTCAATATTTCCATCTGACGCAATACGAAACATGTCCCAGTCCACGTGATGGAAGCAGTCTTGGAGTGTGGAGTCAGCTTTGTCTGACCAGCGTTGGACAGACCTCAGCGTGGGAGCCTCTTGTTTTAGTTTCTGCCTGTAGGCAGGGATCAGCAAAATGGAGTCGTGGTCAGCTTTTCCGAAAGGGGGGCGGGGCAGGGCCTTATATGCGTCGCGGAAGTTAGAGTAACAATGATCCAAGGTTTTACCACCCCTGGTTGCGCAATCGATATGCTGATAAAATTTAGGGAGTCTTGTTTTCAGATTAGCTTTGTTAAAATCCCAGCTACAATGAATGCAGCCTCCGGATAAATGGTTTCCAGTTTGCAAAGAGTTAAATAAAGTTCGTTCAGAGCCATCGATGTGTCTGCTTGGGGGATATATACGGCTGTGATTATAATCGAAGAGAATTCTCTTGGAAGGTAATGCGGTCTACATTTGATTGTGAGGAATTCTAAATCAGGTGAACAGAAGGATTTGAGTTCCTGTATGTTTCCTTCATCACACCATGTCTCGTTAGTCATGAGGCATACGCCCCCGCCACTCTTCTTACCAGAAAGATGTTTGTTTCTGTCGGCGCGATGCGTGGAGAAACCCGTTGGCTGCACCGCATCGGATAGCGTCTTCCCAGTAAGCCATGTTTCCGTGAAGCAGAGAACGTTGCAGTCTCTGATGTCCCTCTGGAATGCTACCCTTGCTCGGATTTCGTCAACCTTGTTGTCAAGAGACTGGACATTGGCAAGAAGAATGCTGGGGAGTGGTGCGCGATGTGCCCTTTTTCGGAGTCTGACCAGAACACCGCCTCGTTTCCCTCTTTTTCGGAGTCGTTTCCTTGGGTCGCTGCATGCGATCCATTCCGTTGTCCTGTTTGTAAGGCAGAACACAGGATCCGCGTCGCGGAAAACATATTCTTGGTCGTACTGATGGTGAGTTGACGCTGATCTTATATTCAGTAGTTCTTCTCGACTGTATGTAATGAAACCTAAGATGACCTGGGGTACTAATGTAAGAAATAACACGTAAAAAAAACTAAAAACTGCATAGTTTCCTAGGAACGCGAAGCGAGGCGGCCATCTCAGTCGGCGCCGGAGTCGTTTCCTACCAGCACTGCAAGGACATGCGTTATGTGGTGGACTGGTTTTGACCCTTTTGACCTTTCGGCCATTGAAGGGTCCCGTTTAATGCCGCCTCTGTTTCTACCGGGTCCCACCACCGCGCCTCCTAGAACCGGCAGCACTGTGCCATCCATCAGCACCTCCACTACTCCTGGAACCAGCAGCACTGCGCCGTCCATCAGCACCTCCTCCCCAGCGACCACAGGAGGACCCTCAGTCCCTGCTCCAGTCTGAGCTTCATCCCTAGCTCTAGAAGAGCTGATGGCAAAGGACCTGGGACATATCCTTAATGTCCTGAAGTATCGGCTAGACTGATACAGAAGACTCCCTATGGATGCCACATGCCTTACCGGGGAGGAATACACGCGCCAGTGGCAGGAGAGAGGTTAGAAGGAGAGGGCTAGCATAAAGCATAGAGGTCTTAGCATAGCATAGAGCGTTGGGCAGCCCTCGGAACATAGAGGGCACAGGAGAGGGCTGCCATGGATGAGACCATTGACGAAACCGCCTCTGCTGGATCCCCCACTGGAACCACTCCTGACAAATGCATCTCCGCTGCTAATGCCTCCCAGTGTGCAACACCTGTAGGAGCCGCCGGAGTCCACAGCTACAGAAGAAGGCCACGTTCCTACTCTACCGGCCACACCATCATCTGCCCCTCAACCCCACCATTACAAACACCAGCTCCTCCAAGCCATCGTCGGCGGTTTCGTCCACCACCACCACGACACATGTTAAATTCCAGAGAAATGACTGTTTGTTATGTGTTTTATAAAAATGCAATGTTGAAACTTTTTTTCTCTCTTTACTTTTTTAAAAACGTTTTATCTACTGTCCATAGCACCAACCTCATGGCATGTCCACCTCCTCCAAAACTTCTGCAGCTTCCTCCAGAGGTATTGATGTAAAAAAGTTGAAATGGCTTTTCATGAAACGTCCTCTCTCTAACACTACTTTTTCTCTCAACTGCAGCACAGAAAAGGAAGTGAAACGCTCCCCCGGCCACCTCTGTTTGTTTTTCTCTCTCTCAGTTTTATCAATTATTGTTGCTGTAGTACTTCTACATTTTGCAAAACCATGTCAATAAATTTGATGTGTTCTTGGGTGTGCTGTGACTTCTGCCAGCACTGGTTTCACTGCAGGTGTGTGCAGTGCGAACCAGAGGTGGCGGTGGAGCGGGATTTTAATTGTGATTTTGTGACAATTTGGGGATGGAGGTCGAGATTGAATTGTTTGTTTTGTTTGTTTTCATATTAAATTATTTATTTGTAAAAACTAAATACATGTCTAAAATATGATATATATTTATTCAACCCATCCAACCCATTAGTATGTATTCCTTTACTTTCCCATCTACATCTCTGCAACACAAACTCCAACAGTGTTTTAATTGTTTATGTCAATGCACATGACTGAAATTAAAGTTTCATTTGATGTAAATTACTCATACTCATTTATATTTTAGTATTAAACTTATCTATTTTCTCAAAACATAAAATTAATCTGTAAAACAAATGATGATAAATTATTTGGTTACAACACTGAATATGTTGGTGAAGAACCATTTTTTAAGAGTCCACAGGAGGGTGCACCGGACTACGCAATGAAAAGTTGATAGGCAAGTAATTTTTTTCTTACCAGAAGACTAGCCAACCAGTCAACTATCTAGTAAACACTTCGGATACGAGATTGGTGTCTCATTTATTTAACTAAATTAAAATAATATACATTGTTATTGAACAAAATAGTAAGGTGGCCAATAACTGGGGACAGTATGCCGATAATACAGAACATATTGTTTTACTTAGCGGCTTATCAAAAAGCTGATAGTAGTAGTATTTCTACTGAAATGTAAAAAATGGTAATTGCTAACCCGTTAGCTAACATTTTTACCACACCAATAATAACAAAACATTGATGGCTTGATCACAAGATAACACACTTTTGAAGGTAATATATTTCTTAAACGCTGTTGAATATGCTAATAGTACAGGTTGCTAGCTAGGTTACAGCAGGACGGACACATACTGCAACTAGTTTCAACCAATGAGAAAATAGAGGATGCATATCGTACAGTAAATTAATAGAAATGAAGAGTGGGATAGATAGAAAGTCATGCAGAGAATTGGTCTTTCTTGTATGCAAACCACATTGCCCAACAGCCACCCCCTGTGCCCTGGTATGCCCTGGCTAAACTCTGAGTGTCCCCTAAGAGGGTCACCAGCCATGATGGTAGCACATTACATGGGTGCCCAATGCTGCCCATGGCAGTGCCAGTTGGTTAATAATGTGTACTGGCACTGGTTGAGTCAGGGTGGCAGTGTGGCACACTTCTTAGTGATAGAGATGCCCATCCCTTGACAATTTGCTGAGTCACTGGCTGACCTTAACCAGTCACTCTGCCCCTTTCACTTACAGAGACAAGGCACTGACCAAACACACACACACTCACACACAAACACATACAGGCACACGGACACACACAGAATGGACAGAAAGCCTAAATCCCATTCCAGTCCACTTCTTACAAAGCCACCATGAAAACAAACACAGTGGCCTCTGGTTTTATAACTAACCACTCACTGTTACAGCTAGGCGATGCTCTTTTGTGTTGAAGAAGAGCAGAGCATTAAAAATGCATTAATTAGATAGTGTGTCTAGTCCTTTTGGCAGAGGGAAATCGTGAGTTATGGCGCTCCCTTATGGAGATGGATCCTGTAGGGTTGATCAAATCAAATCATTATCATTTTCATAGATAATGGATAGTGAAGGATAATGATGCAGTTCTCAGAGTTTAAGGTGGGAGGATGATGCAATTTGGTGTGTGTGTGTGTGTGTTCTTTGTGTGCTTGCGTGCACACGCATGCAGGTGTGTATGCCTGTGTGCTTGTGTAAGACACCTACTTCTCATCTCCTCGACTGTCGTCAGAGGGTGTGACTTAGTCCTTTGGGACTCGTCTCATTAGTACAGTAATTAAGATAAAAGGTTTTAACTGCAGAGTTGATTTATGCTAATGAACTGGGGACCTGGGATCAGGATATCCTCCCTCTCTCTCACCATCGGAGGGCTAAGCTGGGACGTGATGCTTACAGTAGATAGTGACACCCTGTGAGCTCTGGATCTGTTATTGTTGGTTGGTTGGTTGGTTGGGTGTGTGTGTGCGCGTGCGTGCGTGCACACACCCAACTAAGACACACCCAGCTAAGAAAGAGTTTGTATTAATAGTGACTACCCAGTGCCCACTCCCTGACCCCATCAGGACCCCATGACCCTTTGACTAGACCTTAGATCTGAGGCTCACTCATGTTCCTGCTGTTGATTTGTTTTTAGCCAGAAAATACAGTACGTCCCAATAATCATTTTTTTCTCCTGAAGATTGCAATTGTTGTCTTCCCTTCGTTATTGTAAATGACTGGTATATGGAAACTCCCTGTAGCCCATGCCTACACAAGATGAGTAGGACTAACAAACAGCAAAAGCACTAGCCTATGTCAATCTACTATCCCCATAGTACAAAAGGGGACCTATTCTATTCTGCTGGAAATAAACATTTCAGACATAGTTTGGGACAGTTGTGGGATGCGATAGATCCCAAATTAATATAACCACTTGCATCAAAAAACCTGTTTTAAGGCCAGGCACCACAGGCACAAATTGTGATTTTGCTTGCGTCTATGAATTTTCAGATTTTGGGAAATTTTGCTAATATAATGTCCATACTTTCATACATGTACAAATAATTTGGCAAATATGTATATAAATACTCGATTTGTATAATTGTATCCCAACTCTGTCAACTACACCTAGCATAAATGTCATTGTTGGTGTGTTTCATGTAGAACTTCAACGATTATTTTTAAAACTCTCCATGTTGAATTATATATAATTCAAAAGCTTGTTTTCCAGAGCATATTGTGAGCTGGTCCATACATGGCAATATAGACGTAGTTCTTCGTGCTGAAAGATTAGTAATTTCCTGATATACGATTGGTTACTGGCATTTAAAGGTCCTTTCCGGCAACCTGATTGGTAAAAATGCCTCAGCACTTCCTTGTTTGAAATCTCCCACAAAGAATTCCCGTAAAGAGAGACAAAATGAGCAAATCTCGAAACATATATCTACAGAATGTGAATAAATATAGGCGATCTCTGTTAGCTAATGCAAGAAAAGCACTCAATAAAATAACAAATTAACCTGATCAGCTGATCGAGGCAGTGGCAGTACAGGTAGAGGAGGAATAGGAGGTAGCTGCCTGAATCGCGTCGAGATGCAAATTAGTTGAGATGAAGATGACAGCTAGCAGCGATCAACCAGACAGCAGCCAGCCAACAGTGGCTTTTATTCCACATGTCACAAATAAAACAACTTGTTTGCCCCAAGTGTCTAAACACTGGATGGAAAATCACCATAGACCCCACCATCCAGGGATTCTGTAATTCTGTCATGATAGAATATGCACACTGTGAAGGTGGTCATGATGCATTTAGGAGGAGTGTTTACACTTCCTCCAGGCTGCAGGAGTGCTCCTGGGTAGATGTGGTATTTTATATAAATGTGAGGATGATTCTTCTAGCCCACACATTTGAACGTGGTTATTCAGCTCTAAAGAAAATAAGCAAAGTCCCAGGGATTCCTTCCTTGTGTCTCAGCTCATTTTTATTTATTTATTTATTTAACCTTTATTTAACCAGGTAGGCTAGTTGAGAACAAGTTCTCATTTGCAACTGCGACCTGGCCAAGATAAAGCATAGCAGTGTGAACAGACAACACAGAGTTACACATGGAGTAAACAATTAACAAGTCAATAACACAGTAGAGAAAAAAAGGGGGGGGGAGTCTATATACATTGTGTGCAAAAGGCATGAGGAGGTAGGCGAATAATTACAATTTTGCAGATTAACACTGGAGTGATAAATGATCAGATGGTCATGTACAGGTAGAGATATTGGTGTGCAAAAGAGCAGAAAAGTAAATAAATAAAAACAGTATGGGGATGAGGTAGGTAAAAATGGGTGGGCTATTTACATATCAGATACACGAGAGGAGAGTGACAAATAAATAAAAAGGGAGAGTAGCCCATTATTGTCAGGTGACTTGCTGTGTATAAATAATATGTATTTCCTTGCTCCAGCAAATGTATTCAAAGTTAATAAACAGTGGGAGGGAACATGTCACATGGCCTACAGTGTCATAGGGCTGTAGCCTACTGTGATTACTTAGAAATTAGTAAATTCATGCTGATTTGCTAATATTTACATAGGGTAACATGCTGATATTTAGTCCACACACACACTTTAGTTGCAGAGATTCAGAGAACGCAACAGTCAATTGAGAGTGCTGGAAAGCTAATCAGAATAGCATACGCAGATATAGACCCAGATCTAGCAGAGTTGCTGAAGGAGGATGAGGATGCCATCATAGACATTCATGTATCCTTTGATGGCACTTGGCGCAAGAGAGGATTCACTTATAACTACGGATAGGTGTGTGCATAGACATTATAACAGGTCTAGTGATAGACTATGAGTTGTTGTCTTCATACTGCCGTGCATGTGTGATGAAAAGGAAAAGTGGAATTACTGAGGAGTAGTTCAGGGAAAGGAAGGATTCACATGCAGAAGACTGCTCAAAACTTCTCAGGTTTGAACAAAGCAATGGAGCAGGACGCAGTTAAATGCATGTGGGCCAGATCAGTCAGTCACCACCACCTTCGTTACACCGAGATGCTCTCAGATGGTGACAGTACTGCATACAAGCAGTTGTCAAACTAGATCCCTACCCAGGCCTTGAGATATGGAAACTAGAATGCATCAATCATGCCCACAAGAACAGCACTTCGTAAACTTAGTTCAGAGAAACCCTTGGGGGGAGAGGTGTAGGGAAACTCACTGCACAAAAATGTAAGAGTCTGCAAAACTACATGGGGTGCAATTCTTGATAACCAGGGTGATGTAGAGGGCATGAAGAATGCTATCTGGGCTGGTCTTGTCCATTCCATATCAACAGACGAAATTCCTAATCATGGTAGATCTTGGTGCTGGTACCAGCGAGCCCTAGAAAATGGTGAAGATCCACCCAGTCACAAAAACCAAGGAGGCCATACCTTTTTTAATAGAGAGGTTGAACAGAAAATGGTACCTCTATGTCATAGGATGTCAAGTGATAACCTCCTCAATAGAATGCAGCACGTAGGAACCCAGAATGCAAATGAATGTCTGAACTCATTGTGTAATATGATGCCCCAAAACTGTCTTCATGGGCAAAAGCCGTATTGACGGAGCAGCCAGTATGGCAGTAGCCACTTTCTATGAGGGAGCCACTGCTATATCATATGTGATGGACAAATTGTGGCTTGACAGCACTTTGGTGATGCTGGAAGCAATCAGAGAGGAGGACACGAGGCGTGTTATGAGAGCTGATGCTGCTTCAATGGAGTGTGCCAAGCGTAGGCGCAGGTCCCATGTCAAGAAAGTAAAGCGGCACCAGCAACTCAAAGAGGGCCTTACAAATGTGGTAAGCATAGCTGATTAACGTTCTGCACATTTCACCAGCCACCAGCCTTGTATGTGACAAATTGAGCAAAGTGATATGAGAATTTGTCCAAAACTGAAGATTTGCCCAACAGACCAGTATTCAAAGCATATCCTCTATTGCTTGAAACAAATGTTTTCAATATGCTAATGCATTTGTAAAAGGTATTTTTTTATGTTTATTTGTCAGTTTAGAAGTGATATATGAATAAGAGATTATTTCATGTGACATAAATGGTCATTTTTATGGAAAGTACATTTTAATTGCATTAGTTTATCTTTATTGGCCATTTTCTCGAGATTACATGTTTCCTGTGCTCCAATTAATGTGTCTCAATCTTCAAAGCACTTACATTTACATTATTCCACACAGAGTTTCTAGGTCTTATAGTCAGACTTATAAAAGAGGCTTTTTTATGTCTTGCGTCATTTTTATTTTAAGTGTCATTTTATCTGTGAATATATGCAAAATATGCATCTTTCATTCATCTGAATAGTGTTTTTTAAATAATTACAGCCAGGGCTGTAGTAGAGCGGGTCGAGAGATTCAAGTTCCTTGGTGTCCACATCACCAACAAACTATCATAGTCCAAACACACCAAGAAAGTCATGATGAGGGCACGACAACTCCTTTTCCCCCTCAGGAGACTGAAAAGATTTGGCATGGGTCCCCAGTTTCTCAAAAAGTTATACAGATGCACCTTCGAGAGCATCCTGACCGGTTGCGTCACCGCCTGGTATGGCAACTGCTCGGCATCTGACGGTAAGGCGCTACAGAGGGTAGTGCTTACAGCCCAGTAAATCACTGGGGCCAAGCTTCCTGACATCCAGGACCTCTATACTAGGCATGTCAGAGGAAGGCCCAAAAAAGTATCAAAGACTCCAGTCACCCAAGTCATAGACTGTTCTCTCTGCTACCGCACGGCAAGCGGTACCGGAGTGCCAAGTCTAGGTCCAAGAGGCTCCTTAACAGCTTCTTCCCCTAAGTCATAAGATAGGTGAACAATTAATCAAATGGCCACCCATACTATTTACACCCCCGTCCGTTGTTTTTACACTGATGCTACTTGCTGTTTATTGTAAATACATTGTCACTTTCCCATTTACCTACATTTACCTACAAGCTCCACACCTGTTGCATTCGGCGCATGTGACAAATAAAAATTGATTTAATTAGAAATAGAGAATGAAGGATGTTTTTCCCGTGGTAACTTTTTCACACATCCTAACTTGACTTTACAGTGGCTTGCGAAAGTATTCACCCCCTTTGGCATTTTTCCAATTTTGTTGCCTTACAACCTGGAATTAAAATAGTTTTTTTGGGGGGGTTGTACACTTTGAAGATGCAAAATATGTTTTATTGTGAAACAAACAACAAATAAGGTAAAAAAGCTGAAAACTTGAGCGTACATAACCCCCCCAAAGTCAGTACTTTGTAGAGCCACCTTTTGCAGCACTTACAGCTGCAAGTATTTTGGGGTATGTCTCTATAAGCTTGGCACATCTAGCCACTGGGAGTTTTGCCTATTCTTCAAGGCAAAACTGCTCCAGCTTCTTCAAGTTGGATGGGTTCCGCTGGTGTACAGCAATCATACCACATATTCTCAATTGGATTGATGTCTGGGCTTTGACTAGGCCATTCGAAGACATTTCAATGTTTCCCCTTAAACCACTTGAGTGTTGCTTTAGCAGTATGCTTAGGGTCATTGTCCTGCTGGAAGGTGAAGCTCCGTCCCAGTCTCAAATCTCTGGAAGACTGAAACAGGTTTCCCTCAAGAATTTCCCTGTATTTAGCTCAATCCAGCATTCCTTAAATTCTGACCAGTTTCTCAGTCCCTGCCGATGAAAAACATCCTCACAGCATGATACTGCCACCACCGTGCTCCACTGTGGGGATGGTGTTATCGGGCTGATGAGAGGTGTTGGGTTTGCACCAGACATAGCATTTTCTTTGATGGCCAAAAAGCCCAATTTTAGTCTCATCTGACCAGAGTACCTGATTCCATATGTTTGGGGAGTCTCCCACATGCCTATGGCGAACACCAAATGTGTTTGCTTATTTTTTCTTTAAGCAATGGCTTTTTTTCTGGTCACTCTTCTGTAAAGACCAGCTCTGTGGAGGTTATGGCTTAAAGTGGTTCTATGGACAGATACTCCAATCTCCGCTGCGTAGCTTTGCAGCTCGCTCCTTCGGGGTTATCTTTGGTCTCTTTGTTGCCTCTTTGATTTATGCCCTCCTTGCCTGGTCCATGAGTTTTGGTGGGTGCCATATTGTTTCCATTTTTTTTATAATGGATTTAATGGTGCTCCGTGGGATGTTCAAAGTTTCAAATATTTTTTTATAGCCCAACCCTGATCTGTACTTCTCCACAACCTTGTCCTTGACCTGTTTGGAGCGCTCCTTAGTCTTCATGGTGCTGCTTGCTTGGCGGTGCCCCTTGCTTAGTGGTGTTGCAGACTCTGGGGCCTTTCAGAACAGGTGTATATATACTGAGGTCATGTGACAGATCATGTGACACTTAGATTGCACACAGGTGGACTTTATTTAACTAATTATGTGACTTCTGAAGGTAATTGGTAGCACCATATTTTATTTAGTGGATTCATAGCAAAGGGGTGAATACATATGCACACACTATTTTTCTGTTTATCTTTTTTTTTAAATTTTTTGAAACAAGTTGTTTTTTCATTTAACTTTGCCAATTTGGACTATTCTGTGTATGTCCATTACATGAAATCCAAATCAAATCAATTTAAGTTACATGTTGTAATGCAAGAAAATAGGAAAAACACCAAGGGGGATGAATACTTTTGCAAGGCACTGTATCTGGTAAATACTCTGCATTAACCTTGATGTTGGTGTGACTGGCTTTAATCATCATTGACAATTTGCTTGACAGTTTTGATGTCCGATCATCATGATCAATTACACCTCGTAGCACTACAAACTTCTTAATACAATTTTAGAAATATACTTTTCTCCAAACATACATACGCCATTGTGTAATAGGATCCTAAAGTCCACATTTTTTTAATTACCCACAATCCTCAAAAAACAATGCACGTGGCACTATTAAGTATTCATAACTTGCAAAACCGTAATAATTCTATATCAGCACAACACAGATAAATAAAGTGTTTTTATTTGTATATTTACTACTTTATTATTTTAAGTAAAGACATTAAACATAATAGAATCAAGAAATAACAACTTATTTAATAAATGTTAGATTGACTTTAAAAAAAAGTATAACTTGTAAAAACTATAACTTTAGATTAGCAGAACACAGATAAATAATTATATTTACTCAACCTCATATTTGTTCACAATACTCAAAAATAATATAAGTGATAACAACATCTGATTGACATCATAGTGTGTACCACTTATATTATTTGAGTTCTACAGGTAGGTGGAGATGTTTGTGTAACCATTACTCAATTGCTTTAATGAGTTAGACAATTACTTTTTTTAAACCCTTTTCTCCCCAATTTTGTGGTATTGAATTGGTAGTTACAGTCTTGTCTCATTGCTGCATCTCCTATACGGACTCGGGAGAGGCGAAGGTCGAAACACAACCCAACCCAGCCGCACTGCTTCTTGACACAATGCCCATTTAACCCGGAAGCCAGCCGCACCAATGTGTCGGAAGGTACACCTGGCGAACGTGTCAGCGTGCACTGCACCCGGCCCTCCACAGAAATCGCTAGTGCATGATGGGACAAGGACATGCCTACTGGCCAAACCCTCCCCGAACCCAGACGATGCTGGGCCAATTGTGCGCCGCCCCATGGGTCCCCCGGTCACGGCCGCTGCGAAAGAGCCTGAACTCAAACCAGAATCTCTAGTGGCACAGCTAGTACTGCGATGCAGTGCCTTTGACCACCGTGCCACTCGGGAGGCCCGTAGGCAATTGCTTTTTACAGTGTATGAATACGTAATGGCAGAGATTAGGGTTGGAAAGTGAAGAACACATTTAGTCACACTTCTGGTTTTTGTTTAATTTCTAATATACAAAATCCAACGGTATGTAGCTAGATAGTTGAGTCATCCAGTTTGTTATTAAGGGGGGTAATGAGGCTTTCCAATTGATGAATATTTAAAATAAAAAAAATCAGCAATTACATTTAGAATTAATAGTACAAAACTGATATTGATCAAAAATATTTACATTTCCCAACATAAATCAGTGTGGAGATGGATGGATATACATTTTTGGACACTTTTGGAGCATTCAAGTTCTTATTATGATGGATCACATTGAGATGAAACAAATTGTGTGACATAAAACATTACTTTTCTGTCCTTGCATTTATGGAAATGTAAGTAATAGTTATATCATATATTAAGCATTACTCAATTAAATTAGACATTGAACTTGAACCCTGTAAGAATCCTGGATCTAGCTGTTGGACATTGTTTTGTATAGAGATCTCAGAAATGCAGTGTAACTACGTAACATTTTGTGTCTCCTTATGTAAAGGGGTAAAATCAGTTTTCATGTGCACATATATCCAAAATGATGTATGCATTGCCAAATCGAATGCTTCTAACCGAAAGAGTCACCATAACTTGATATTTAAAACCTAAATCGATCTGCTGCCATTGACTAGAACGAACTGCAAAAATCCCTGAAGCTGGAGACTCATATCTCCCTCACTAACTTTAAGAACCAGCTGTCAGAGCAGTTCACAGATCACTGCACCTGTACATAGCCCATCTGTAAATAGCCCATCCAACTACCTCATCCCCATACTGTTATTTATTTTGCTCCTTTGCACCCCAGTATCTCCACTTGCAGATTAATCTTCTGCATATCTATCACTCCAGTGTTTAATTGCTATATTGTAATTATTTCGCCACTATGGCCTATTTATTGCCTTATCTCCCTTATCTTACCTCATTTGCACACACTGTATATATACTTTTTCTATTGTATTATTGACTGTATGTTTGTTTATTCCAAGTGTAACTCTGTGTTGTTGTTTGTGACTACTCTGCTTTATCTTGGCCAGGCCGCAGTTGTAAATGACAACTTGTTCTCAACTAACATTCCTGGTTAAATAAATAAAAATAAACTGTCATTAAAACCTCTTAAGGATAGGCGGGACGCAAATGTCTCAACTGGCCAATTGCCAGGGGAAATGCAGAGTGCCAGATTCAAATAAAATGCTATAAAATTCAAACTTTCATTAAAATCACACATGTAAGATACTCAATTAAAGCTACACTCACTGTGAATCCAGCCAACATGTCAGATTTAAAAAAAGCTTTTCGGCGAAAGCATAAGAAGCTATTATCTGATAGCCTGCACCGTCTACACCAGCAGTGAACAAAGGGGCTAGCATATTACAACCCTGCAGGCGCTACACAAAACGCTGAAATAAAATATAAAGCATGCATTACCTTTGACGAGCTTCTTTTGTTGGCACTCCAATATGTCCCATATACATCACAATTGGTCCTTTTGTTCGATTAATTCCGTCCATATATATCCGAAATGTCCATTTATAAAGCGCGTTTGATCCAGAAAAAAACAGCTTACAAAAACGCAACGTCACTACAAAATATTTAAAAAATTGCCTAGAAACTTTGCCAAAATATTTCAAACTACTTTTGTAATACAACGTTAGGTATTTTTAAACGTTAATAATCGATCAAATTGTAGACTGGGCAATCTGTATTCAATACAGGAAAGATAACAAACCAGCGCTGCTTTTCACGTCTTGCGCAACTCACAAAAGTGTCCCCAGTTCCGAGTTGGCCTACTTCTTCATTGCACAAAGGAATAACCTTAACCAAATTTCAAAGACTGGCGACATCCAGTGGAAGCGGTAGAAACTGAAAATAGGTTCCTATGAAATATCCTATGACAAAGACAAATTTCTCAACAGTTAGTCCTCGGGGTTTCGCCTGCTACATAAGTTCTGTTATACTCACAGACATGATTCAAACAGTTTTAGAAACTTCAGAGTGTTTTCTATCCAAATCTATGAATAATATGCATATCTTATATTCTTGGCATGAGTAGCAGGAAGTTGAAATTGGGCACGCTATTTATCCAAAAGTGAAAATTCTACCCCTAGCTTTTAGAAGTTAACATGTTAATATGGTTCTTCAATAATTCTGCATAATACTTCAATGGACATTTGGTGTCCAGCTGATTAGTTACGCCAATATATTTTCAGATCCAGGAAGTATTTTTCCAAATGACTGTCAAGTGACGTACAACTGTTGTGATAGTGCATGCGATACAACAACAACACTAGTGCTGCAAAAAAGGTGTTTGCGAGGAATGTCCAGAATATTTTGGTATCTCATTCGTTACGCCGGTGAAGACAGTTGTGCCTGAATCCACGTTGAATCTAATTTCCCTAGCGAATTGATGTTGATCATCTGTTGTTGTCTGCTTGATTTACAGTAAGGTTTCATTAGATTTAACAGAGAAACAATCAATGTAATCAGTTCATGTTTTCATATGTTTTTGTGTGTCAGTGGACACCGAGTCTACTGTACACAATTGTGTAGGATAGACTATTGGCGCAACACCCAATGCTATTCCTATTATTTATTCTGGATATAATGACAACAAATTACATAGCCTGGTGTGCTTATTCACAATATAATCTGGTAATGAAATACGTTTTCCATGTTAGATCTTCAATTTTAAACACTACAGGGGGCTTGAAGTAGCCTACTATTTGAATTTGGAGCTCAGACAATCAAGTACTGAAAAAGGACCACCTTGAAAAGTAGACATTTCCTCAATTTGGTGCGTAAAAAGTTACTCTAATTATTGTAGCCAATTTATACATTTTCCTGCTTCCTTATAATTATCTGTGATATAAGTCTTTATCCGTTTTTGTGAGAGATGTGGCCACTTTGCTTGTTTCCCACCGCTTCAATTCAAGGGTGTTATGCTACCCTGTTGCGGTACAACCATGTGCAGTTATTATGAGGACTACAACATCTAAAGATGGCTTCAACTTGGCTTCCATACAAATCCTTCCATTTAAAAGGAACCTGTTGTTTGGTCACTTTCTCATTATAACAACAGCCATGGTGAGATTCAAATGGTGAGATTAATGCTACCGCTATTAACGACTTTATTATGTGTGCCTGCATCGGCTACATAGGCTACAGAAAAATTGACATGCATGCATCCAATCTATTTAGTCAGGCAATGTCCATATTATTCTCACAAATTTAGAATGTAATAATACTTTTCACATCAATGCATTGGCAAGGCCTGGCCCACTTTTTTTGTTGTTGACACTTTTCACATGCTTTTTGGGGGAGGGAGGGTTCTATATTAGGCCCTATATGCACAATTATATCAATTATACAATTATATAACAATGAGGTCCTTGAAAAGTACAATTAAGTGCTTGAAAAAGTATCTGAAAATCCTTAAATTTGACTTGACAATGTCTGCATGAACTCTGCTTAAAGGATGTATCGTCCAAGGCCTCTGTTGTTATGTAGGTGGAGTTATGGGCAATTTGCATAAATTCAATTTTATCTTATTTTTTATTTTTTGTTTCTAACCATTTTGAAATATTGATCCCAATGTCACACATTGGCCCCATTATTTATAGAAACACACACACACACAGTCTCACACACAGCTGTGATCAAACAGTCTTGGTCAGGGGGATGCACAGTACAGCTCAGTGATGACTGCCAGTCTGGCCAGTCTGAAAGCCCAGATGAGGCCCATGCAGGCAGCCCCACATACTCAGCATTCTCTACTCTATCTACGGCCCCAGAAGTTATCTAAAAAGATGTGGTAAAATGTTCAGTTGAGCTATACTGAGAGCAACGTGCAAAAACTCAAAAGAGTTTACCAATGCTTTACCTTGTACAGAACCTGCGTCTCTGTATCCTCCAATCTATCTGATTGCAGATCTGACATCTTCAGTTGATCATGCTTTTGTTCCTCAGCAGGAAAATGTAAATAGAATGAAAATGGCCTTGTGATTTACATCAACCTGCATTCTTTTTTTCTCCATGAGGGGGCAGTCGAGTCACTCATTCAGAGTGGGGACTGCTACAGTGGTTCTCAAACTTTTTCCCTGTGACCCCCAAAGTGGAGTGGTTCAAACCTTGTGACCCTGATGCACTCACATTATCCCTTTGGAGGGCACAGTGCTCGTTGCCAACTGTCTGTATACCATTTTATCATTTATCATTTTTCGCCAGAACATCTTCCTCCCATAATATTGAAAGCAGTGTGATGTCACAGCTATCTTGAGAAATATAGCCAGTAGCCACCTAAATCAGTCCTATCTGAAATACGAAAATGATCAATGAAACCTCTATAGCCTATTATTGTTCTGACAATGATGCATTCATAGTAGATGATTTAGTCAATTTACTTGGTTACATTCATGTGCAATACTTTAATAGCATTTTTTTTTAAATTGTTAAATGTCTTTTATAACAGATATTTAAATAATTATGGTTCAGTGATCAATAATGATCTGGTCACTAAGCTCGATATGCACTCCTGCCTTTGCGCCTTTGAGAATAGTCTGCTGGGTGAGAAGAGAGCAACTGTTTCTAAAACCTAGGCTACATTTTCTAATCTATATACTGTATCCTATTATAGGCAATTCATAAGTTATCCTGCTCCAATCTAACTGTTTCGGAAGGTTGTGCTATGGTTTGCGACCCGTGTAGCCTAGTTCAACATTGAAATGAAGGCAATTCATTGTATACATTGTATACATCTTCTGTACATGTTCTCTGCAGACAAACAAAGGCACTACTGCAATGGGGGGGTTCACACATTTCCTAGGCTACTGCGCATTGTACAACTGTACAACATTTCCTAGGCTACTGCGCGTTGTTTGTACAATGCACATTGTAAACAACGGTCAATGAGATTGTTAAAGGTTTCTTTGGTCACTCTCATCTCCCAACTCTGCTTTGTTGGTTGGCTTTAAGTCCTCTAAAGTTCTAACGAAAAATGCATCAACCTCCTACAAAATGTCAATTTAATATAATCCACATTATCCATATCCGTAAAGGTTTCTCATGATGCGGCCAAAACTCAACAGCGTGCGTGCGCTATAGGATACATGTGCTTTGATTTAAACAGTACAGGTAGTCTGTAGCATGTTTTAACATCATCTGCTCTGAAACTCGCTCAAAGAGTAGGCTAGTTACTTACAGTACATCATTCACGAAGATCTAAATGCATTTTCCCATAAATTGATATTCTCATGAAACTGAGCGAGGTCAAATGGATATGGTTGGCATGCAGATGCAGTTTGGCCGTTTCATCTACCGTAAAACAAGAAGAATATATTTCAGTGGTGATGGCCTATTTTGACATTATGTGCTAAAAAAAATGTCTTCAAGTCACTGGTCGTGTCCAAATACACATACTTGCGTCCTAAATATGCGGAAAAATTCTGCGAGTATGCGGAAAAAATAGCATTTTATAGTTTGACAATTTAAATTGAGTATGCTTTAAATGCCAGGATGTTATACTCATTTCATCTTATCATTTAGTCAAATTTGCTGCACAATTTTGCGAGTTTTGAAAGCTAGATCTCTTCAAGTAAACAACAAAACAACTTGGAAGATGGAGAATAGCAAAGCTTTTGCAGTGGTGTTCAAATGTAAGTCGTTTTTGTTCTTCTTAAAATAATCACGACTATTTCAGCGTAACATTACATCTTTGAAAACAGATCTTCAGCCTGCTGCCTTCCATACCTTTAGCCATCTACATGCTTTAGTAAGACTAGAAGTTATAACTGTTCAAACAGCAACATTACATACATGGTCACTTGCTTGATGTTTAGTGACAACTTCATATTTGACATTTGCCTAGTTAGCTAGCTAGCTAGCTACCTGTTGTAAATACCAGGGTTTGTATTCAAACTGTTGCAAGGTTGGATGACAATACCAAGCATTTAACACAGCATGAGAAATGCTGTAAAAAAAGTTTTTAAGTAAGATGTGGCCATAGTTAGCTCTCTTGCCACTACACTATGCACTGGCACTTGCTATGGCCAACGTTAGTAATGCGGTGGCCTACATTCCTATTTTCCACAGTGGTGCTGGTCCCAACACTTCTCTTTTCTTATAGTTCTCCATAGCATTCATTCTATGCAATATTAGTTTCTACTAAAACGGTTACAGTCTGAATGGGTCTAGTCTAGCTATTTTAATTGCACATAACCTGCTATGGTGAAAGTAATGGTAAGCTGCACTCGTTACTGTTTTACTTTGGCGCTCCAATTTGATAAAGTATGTGGCAGTCTACCCAATTAGCAATGAGCAATCAGGAGGCTATAGCTTTCTACAGAAGTTCCCACAACTCTACTTTGCTCATGTTTTGGTTAATGTAGTACTTCATCTCATGTCTTTTCAAGATCAATTTGAATGAGTTTGAGCTGGAGGTGCAGCTGTCACCTGCATGGGTGAAAAAGAGGTGGGAGAACTGAAATCAAGGTATGCTACTGTATGTTATCTTGACATGTATTGCTGTGCTGTACGTGGTTAATAAAGTTCCCCTTTTCTCTGAGAGCAACAACACTTTCACATTTATTTCCTATGCTTCACCGGCACATTCATGTACGTTTGAAGATATACATGTTAGAAAGGTGCAAGTATTGCAGAGAAATGTACTGCAATTTGCATAATACCTTGTATAGGGCTTTACATGTAGTACGTTTGATGCTGAAAGCTATCCTTTTCCATATTTTGGCCTACAGCCTACCACTCAATATTTTTTATCCCTGTCCGGAAATGTAGCTCTTTTCTAAGTAATTACATGTTGAGTAGTGTTCCATGGCATAGGTTAGTACAGAAATGGAACAAGGTATGGCACGCAGGTCTCTCCAGGCTGAAGAGAATGTGGTTTAAGGGCAAGTTAAGGTTGTTACCAACAGCTGGGTCTCAATGGGTTAAGTCTGGGGCCTACCATGGGTTTAATTTCATTAAAACAATATTTGGGTTTCTATTGTCATATACTATTGATCTGATTTGTTATTTCTTTGTTACAATATTGCAGATTTGCACAGGGGCTACACTTGAGGCAAGTTGATATGATAGAGGATGGCCTTGCACTGAGCTCTAATACCCTGACACGAATGGCAAAAAGCCTGAGAAAGATGAGAGGTGCATTGTCATTGTTACAGTTGTCGATCAACACAGAATTATGAGTAATTTTGACTCTGAAAAAAGCCACCAGTTTTGTTTACCTGTATTCACTCTGAGGAAATTTTAGCTCACAGGCTTTTGGGATATTCCATACATTATTTACTGGACAGCTTAAAGGGGCACTCCAAGATTTTCAACATTTAGCTTGCTTTGCCAACCATTCCAAACAGTGTTTACCACAGGAATTTAGGTTACTTGTCGTGGTGGCGCCGGAGTAGAAGGCAGATGTTTTACCTACCCCCAAACGATTGTGTTTTTTGTTTGTTTATCTGCGTTGTTTGAAACGTATTGTTTTACTCATTTTGTAGTAATGTTGCCGCTACCGTCTCTTGTGACCAAAAATAACTTCTAGACATCAGGACTGCAATTACTCACCACGGATTAGCAGAATCCTTTTTCTTCTTTCACGGCCCTGACAAGCCCGAGGTGTAGGATAATACGTCACCCTCGGGAACAGGCCCCGGCCCCAGTGATCTGCGTGAAGAGGAGGCGGAGAAGGAGAGGCCGGAAAACATGCTGCGTTCTGAGATCTTTGGACAATAAAATGGACGAGTTACAGGGAAGATTAAACTACCAACGGGACATTAAAGACTGTAACATCTTATGCTTCAAGGAGTCGTGGCTGAACGACGACAATATCAACATACAGCTGGCTGGTTATACATTGTACCGGCAGGATAAAACAGAGGTGTCTGGTAAGACTAGGGGCACCGCCGCCCCTTGCCTTACCAGACACCTCTGTTTTATCCTGCCGGTACAACCAGTTTAGGGGCTCGTAAGTAAGCATTTCAATGTAAGCTGTTGTATTCGGCGCATGTGACTAATACAATTTGATTTGATTTGGTGGCAGGCCAGGAAATGCAGCATGGTACTGTTTTTATAGCTATAACTAACAACAATTTTATAATCAATCTGTCAATTATAACTTAATTTGTTGGAATTTTTAAAATCATGTTTTGATGACTAGGCTGAATGTTTTATCAAATATTAAAATGCATTACAGTGCAAATAGCAATAACAGTCAAACTCAGTTATTTTGTGACAACTTCCATTAAAGTGTATTTCCACATGAGACAGGAACAGTGTCAGTGTCAGCCCCTCCTATAGAGGTTGAGGGTCCTGCTTTCCTGGGACACACAAGTCTTCTCATATCACTAACATCTGTCTTACCTGTCATTATTGAAGGTCTGCAACAAAGCCCTGAGGAGGTTCAAGCAGAGGAAGGGTTTACAAATAGGGGCAAGTTCTCTACGGAGATTGGTGGTGATAGATAAATCCAAGTTCTCACACAAGGGAACGGTATAGAAAGGTTATCCATTTTGATGTAGTAGTATTCATTATCTTGACTTGGGAACTGAGAGGTAATTTGTTGATATATTTAACTTATGGTAATCAGTTGCCTTTTTCAATCAGTTGCCTTCTCAATAGATATACTGATATGGATAAAGAAATAGAGGGCCTGACCATTTCATATACTGAATTATTTAATAAATACAGTACATCTCTCAGTGCTCTTGGGACACATCTTCAGTGACGAAACTAGGATCATGTTTTAACATTATATAACTTCACCCATCAGTCCTTAGCTTGTGTCATAACTGACATTATGCCAGTTCCCATGGATTTACTAATCCTCCACCATTTCAAGGCGTGACTAACCACTGGCCAACTGACCTATCACAAAATAATGATATGCACTTGTTCCTATCTTTCAGTACAATCGTAGAAGTATGGGGCCAACGTGGAGAAGACAGGGTAGGATGTTTGGGATGATGGAAGTCAAACACAACCAGTTCTTAAAATGGTGGAAAACCGTTCACAGGCAACCTTAATACCTATCATCATGCGACATGTGCGAAGAGTTCCAACATTCTGAATGACTGCTGGAGGGCATGTCGGGTCTCTGAATAGGTTGGGTTACAATCACCAGAGAGCCAACCACACTAACAACTTTGTGGATCCTCACACATGAAGTCACACACAACACATTGAAAGAGCATGGCAGACAATAAAGGGGCAGGTCTGGAGGCTAAAGGCCAGTTTGAAGCATCTCCATTTTATTGAGTGGATGTACTGGTTGGGTAGAGAAATTAAGAAAGGAAAACTCTCTCAACTCTTCAAAGACATCCGATTAGTGTATCCGCTGTAATATTTTCACTCCTAGCATGCACCCCTAAGAGTAAATGTTTTGTCAAGACCATTCTAATCTGTAAGGTCAGACATCTCGGTAAATATGTAATTGCATTGAAAGTACATTGTAATTACACTTACAGGTGCTGTAACAACATTTATTCTACGTTGACGTGTATTTTCCCAATGTTTGTAATAAAAAGGTTTACACTATCGTGTTTCACTATTACTTGAAGCTGCTTGCTCCTGGGTAGGTACATTATAGTTACATGCATATACATTGTAAATACAATTGCTCTTAAATTTAATAATGTACATCCTCCAAGCCAAATAATATGGAAATAAGATAACTGAAGCTGTAGTTAATGATAGGGTGTGCATTGTTACAACAGCCGAGGGACTCCTAGCCTAGCTTATTTTGATGGTAGTGACTTATATAGTTTACATGTAACAAGGTTAAATATTAGGATGCATTGTTATCATGGTGCTACACAGGAGACTGCTAGTGTAAGTGTAATTACAGAACATGTTACATTTGGAACAATACATCTTGTAATTACATATAAATAAATAATGAGTACACATATGTCATGAGTACACATTACACATATCGAATAACCTCTGAAAAGCTGATGTGTAATTACATGTCCTTGTTTCACTTGTGTAATAACCTATACTGCTAAACCCTGCTAAACCCTTATTACAGTGTTATAAATACATGTATTACTATTTAGTTACATATTAATGTACACTTAAGGTAAAGTGTTACCTTTACCGATAAATTTGGTATGAACACAACCAGTCATGATGTTTTCATCTTATTGTCAAACAAATCACTTAAAAAAGTAGGCTACCTGCGCATGTTTGTCAGCATCCAAACAGTGCACTTGCACCATTTGATTGAATGGAAAGAGACAACTGTTACAAAACAACAAAAAAGTGTAATGATATTCAGCGATTGTCATTGGGTCTACACGCCCGTATCCTCCATTAATTTATGTGTCTTGCTGATAAAATGACCTTTTTTGTAGAAAGCAAAAGTTGGGACACCGGAAAAGGGGTTGAGATATGGGACTGTCTGTCCTAGGATGACATAGGAAAACATTGTGTAGCCCTTTCCTGTAGTCAAATGTGGCATCATTGATTGAATGTTATTAATATTTTTCATAATTAACTAACCTTTTCTTATTACCTGAAAATCCGGTCTTTCAATGTCAAACAGTTTTGTTATATTTCTGTCTTCTGTGATGAATATAAAGTGTAAAATGGGGGTGCAAACTCAAAATTGAATACACTTCAACTCTATAACTGATATGGTACAGGTATTTTCTTTAAGCCCATAACCATGTGTGTGAGGCATATACATATGTTTCAAAGTATATTTGTTTAATAAGACCCTGATTTAGCCCACAGCAGTAATTAAACACACAGAGGTAGGGGTGTTCGTTTAATTTGGAATAAGCTTTTATTTTAGTATTTACCACTGTAGCAGTACAAATTGAATTTGAAACAAATAGGAGAATGGTTGAATTAGCATTATTTAGAAACACCGCCCAAAGATTGACTTCATTGCATTTAGGGGGACTCATGTCTCATTCAGGGGATAATCATTATGATATGCCCGTAAGCCTACACCTCAAAGTAATACTAATTTAACACTGTATGCTGTCCTCCAAAGCTCATTGCTGTGAGAGTCATTGACTGCATCCTAAATCGCACTATTCCGTAGTGCACTACTTTTGTGTAGTGCACTATATACGGAACAGGGTGCCATTTGGGAGACAATTTGAGAGAGTCATTGTCATCCACTTGTCACACACTTGATTGAACCAGATTTTGGGGTTTCTTTCTCAAACAATCCCCTCCATAATGACTACACATGTAGATTTTCCACTTTCGCGATTCAATGCACTTAGTCTTTCTCTCACTCATAGCGAACACATGTTGAGAATTTCAATAGCTCTTCTCTCAACAATGCATGTTTCCTTGCTTGTCTACAGAACATATCAAGTCAATGAGGCTTGATTTGTGATACAGTAACATAGCCTACTATATTGATATGTTGTGGTATTTCAATCATACCTATTTACCCCTATGCCAGTTCCATCCTCATAGGGATTAAGCATTTTTTTAATTATATTTTTTATCATATACAGTTATTGTGAAATGTAATGAGAACATTGGTTTACCAAAACAACATAAAGACATCTTTTCAATTTTGTCGTTTGAACTACCATGTAACGAATGTCGTTGGGAGAAGGAGAAGAGGACCAAAGTGCAGCGTGGTATTGATTCATAATAATTTTAATAAAGATGACTATTGAACAAAAACAACAAACCGGCACACGGACAGTTCTGTAAGGTGCATCAAAAACACTAAACAGAAAATAACTACCCACAACCCATAGTGGGAAGTCAGGCAGCCTAAGTATGGTTCTCAATCAGAGACAACGATTGCCAGCTGCCTCTGATTGGGAACCATACCAGGCCAAACACATAGAAATAGAAAACATAGAACACAAAACATAGAATGCCCACCCCAACTCACGCCCTGATCAAACTAAAATAGAAAGGAACTAAGATCAGGATGTGCCGCAAAACCTACACCCATAGGGGAGGGTCTGGGTGGGCATCTGTCCGCGGTGGCGACTCTGGAGTGGGACGTGGACCCCACCTTAGTCTTGGCCCACCTAGGTGGCGCCCTAGGTGCGGCGACCCTCGCCGCCGACCTCGGTCTGGGGACCCTTGCAGCGGGCCCCGAATAGACGGGAGACTCCGTCAGTGCCAGACAGGCAGGAGACTCCGGCGGCGCCGGAGTGAAGGGCGACTCCTGACTGACGGGCGGCTCCGGCGGCTCCTGACTGACGGGCGGCTCTGGCGGCTCCGGACAGGAGGGAGACTCTGGAAGTGTGGACAGGCGGGAGAACCTGGAGGGAGGAGACGGAGAGACAGCCTGGTGCGTGGGGCTGCCACAGGACCCACCAAGCTGGGGAGACCTACAGGAGGCCTGGTGCACGGAGGCAGCACCGGATGGACCGGGCTGTGGTGGAGCACTGGAGCTCTGGTGCACAGCCTTGGCACCACTCCTCCAGGCTGGATGACCCCTTTAGTCCAGACCCTCGAGAGTGCAGGCACAGGCTGAACCGGGCTGTGGGTGAGCACTGGAGATCTGGTGCATACCACTCCCACCTCTCCCTTAGGCTCAATGCCCACATTCTCCTGGCACGGGCGGAGCGCAGGCATAGGGCAAACTGCACCCTCCCATCACCCCAGAGACACAGCACGCAGCGCCGGATACCCTGGGCCGAAAAGGGCTATGAGCGCGTACTGGCGACACCGTGCGCTTGACCGCATAACACAGTGCCTGACCAGTACTGCGCTTCTTCCGGTAAGCTCAGATCTATTGCCTGACTCCGTCAATCTCCCCGTGTGCCACCCCCCCCAGGGCTGCCTCTCGTGCCTGTTGCGCTGCCTTACCTCATATCGCCGCCGCTCAGCTCTCGCTGCCTCCAGATCTTCCTTGGGGCGGCGATATTCCCCAGCCTGGCCCAGGGTCCCTTTCCTTCCAGTATCTCCTCCCCAGTCCAGAACCCTCTGCTCCTGGTTGTTGATAGGCTGATGGATGCCACATTAGCAAAGGTGTCATCGTTCCTCTCAATGACTTGCTTTATTTCAGACAGCCGTATGTCATTCCTGGCCCTCACCATTTCCACCACTACCCACTCCTGCTGGTCAATCAGCACACAGCAACAGCCAGGACCATGGGGTCTTCTGTCAATTCTGAGGGTAGAACAGAATATACAGTGCCTTGCAAAAGTATTCACCAAGCTTTCTGACATACAGGACCTACTGTATATACTAGGCTGTGTCAGAGGAAGGCACCAAAAATGGTCAAAGACCTCAGTCACCCAAGTCATAGACTGTTCTCTCTGCTACCACACGGCAATCGCTACCAGAGCACCAAGTCTAGGATCAAAAGGCTCCTTAACAGCTTTTACCCCCAAGGCATAAGACTGCTGAACAATTAATAAAATGGCCACCCAGACTATTTACATTGACCACCCCCCATCTTTGTTTTCACACTGCTGCTACTCACTGTTTATTATCTATGCATAGTCACTTTATAAATTACATCGACTAACCTGTACCCCCGCACTTTGACTCTGTACCGGTACCCCCTGTATTTAGCCTCGTTATGTTATGTCATTTTTGTTATGTATGTTTATTTAGTAAATACTATATTAACTATTACATGAACTGCATTGTTAGATAATTTGTTTGATTTTATTTAACCTTTATTTAACTAGGCAAGTCATTTAAGAACAAATTCATATTTCCAATGACAGCCTACCAAAAAGCAAAAGGCCTCCAGCGGGGACAGGGGCCTGGGATTAAAATAAATAAATAAATACAATATAGGACAAAACACACATCACAACAAGAGAGACAACACTACATGAAGAGAGACCTAAGAAAACCACATAGCAAGATAGCAACACATGACAACACAGCATGGTAGCAGCACAAATCATGGGACAAACATGATTGGGCATAGTCAACAGCACAAAGGTCAAGAAGATAGAGACAACAATACATCACACAAAGCAGCCACAACTGTCAGTAAGAGTGTCCATGATTGAGTCTTTGAATGAAGAGATTGAGATAAAACTGTCCAGTTTGAGTGTTTGTTGCGGCTTGTTCAAGTCGCTAGCTGCAGCGAAATGAAAAGAGGAGTGACCCAGGGATATGTGTGCTTTGGGGACATTTAACAGAATGTGACTGGCAGAACGGGTGTTGTATGTGGAGGATGAGGGCTGCAGCAGATATCTCAGATAGGGGGGGATGAGGCCTAAGATGGTTTTACAAATAAGCATCAACCGGTGGGTCTTGCGACGGGTGTACAGAGATTACCAGTTTACAGAGGAGTATAGAGTGCAGTGATGTGTCTTATATAAGGAGCATTGGTGGCAAATCTGATGGCTGAATGGTAAAGAACATCTAGCCGCTCGAGAGCACCCTTACCTGCCGATCTATAAATTATGTCTCCATAATCTAGCATGTGTAGGATGGTCATCTGAATCAGGGTCAGTTTGGCAGCTGTGGTGAAAGAGGAGCGATTACGATAGAGGAAACCAAGTCTATATTTAACTTTAGCCAGCATCTTTGATATGTGCTGAGAGAAGTACAGTGCACCGTCTAGCCATACTCCCAAGTACTTGTATAAGGTGCCTACCTCAAGCTCTAAACCCTCAGAGGTAGTAAATAACACCTGTGGGAAGAGGGGCATTCTTCTTAACAAACCACATGACCTTTGTTTTGGAGCTGTTCAGAACAAGGTTAAGGGTAGAGAAAGCTTTTAGGACACGGAAACAGCTTTGTTGTAGAGCATTTAACACAAAATCCGTGGAGAAGTCAGCTGAGTATAAGACTGTATCATCTGCATATAAATGGATGAGAGAGCTTCCTACTGCATGAGCTATGCTGTTGATGTAAATTGAGAAGAGTGTGGGGCCTAGGATTGAGCCTTGGGGTACTCCCTTGGTGACATGCAGTGGCTGAGACAGCAGATTTTATGACTTTATACACTGATAGTGTATATTGCGATGATAGTGGCAGCAACCTTACAGAAGAAAGGGTCTACACCATCTGACCTCTGACCCAGATGTTTTTTGAGGTCAAGTTTAAGGAACTCCTTTAGCACCTCAGACTCAGTGACTGCCTGCAGGGAGAAAGTTTGTAGCGGAGCAGGGGAAAAATAGGGAGAAGCATCGCGATAGTCGCATTAGAAGGGGTGGGAGATGAGGAAATGTTGAACGGGCAAGGAGGCATGGCTGAGTCAGATAGGAATCCTGACTTAATGAAGTGGTAATTGAAAAGCTCAGCCATGTCTTGTCAGTAACAACCACATCATCAACATTAAGGGACATGGGCAGCTGAGGGGAGGAGGGTTTATTCTCCAGGTCTTTAACCGTTTTCCAGAACTTATTGGGATTAGACCCACAGAGAGAGAACTGCTCCTTAAAGTAACTAACTTTGGCCTTCCGGATAGCCTGAGTGCACTTATTTCTCATTTGCCTGAATGATAGCCAGTCAACTTGAGTATGCGTGTGCCGAGCATTTCGCCAAACAATTCTTGAGGTGGAGCAACTCTGCAAGATCACGGTCGAACCAGGGGCTGAACCTGTTTTTAATTCTCATTTTCTTTATGGGTGCATGTTTTTTTCACAATACCGCTGAAAATATCAAAAACGAAGGTCCAAACGTCTTCAACAGAGGGGATCAAGCTGATGTTATACCATTTTACAGAGGCCAGTTCATGAAGGGAGGCTTGCTCATTAAAGTTTTTTAGCAAGCGTCTATGACAAATCAGGACAGGTCGTTTCACTAAGCAGCCATTACGAACACAGGCTGTAAAACAGTGATTACTAAGGTTATTACAGAAAACACCAGACTGATACCTATCAGGATTATTTGTGAGGATAACATCGAGGAGAGTAGCCTTTTCTGGGTGTTTGGAGTCATACCTTGTGGGATAGGTGATAATCTGAGAAAGATATAGGGAGTCCCATTGCTTTAGGACTTGGTCAGGTGGTTTAAGCATGTCCCAGTTTAGGTCACCAAGCAGGACAAATTCAGACTTAGTGTAAGGGGCCAGGAGAGAGCTTAGGGCAGGTAGGGTACAAGCCGGTGCTGATGGAGGACGATAGCACCCAGCAACAGTCAACAAAGAGCTATTTGAAAGTTTAATGCTTAAAACCAGCAAATGCAATTGTTTGGGGACAGACATGGTGGAAACATCCGAGCTCTGAAGGTAATCCTTGGTAAAGATTGCCACTCTCCCACCTTTGGAAGATCTGTCTTTGCGAAAAAAGGTTAGAACCAGAAAAGTTAACATCAGTACTCAAAACACTCTTTCTTAACCATGTCTCAGTAAAGACCAACACATCTGGATTGGAGCTGTGAACCAACACTTTCAATTGATCCATTTTTTTAATACACTTCTAGTTTTAACGTGCAGAAAACCCAGGCTTTTACGACAGCAGAATTGGGGCTAGCAACTGTAGATGGGCCAGGGTGTACATGCACATTTCCAGATATCATCAACAGTAATAAAATCAAGGCACGGCATAGTACAGGGAGAGCTCTGCAGTGCTGATTTATAATGGTAATGGATGTACCATTACCAGACAGGGGGAGACAGGCCAGGGCAGACGGTGAACAGATCGCCAGGTGGTATCCAAGCAGAAGGGCAGCAGGCAATTGGAGTAGGTGTCACACCCACTTGGGAGAAGCTTTTATTTCTGGAGGCTGATTTCTTGTAGAAAATGCCAGTGAATGGTCTTGGAACAGCAGGAGGGGGCTTCAGAGGACGCTTCAAAGACTCCTGACACTTGTTTTACTTCACACCTTAGTTCTAATTGAATTTGTATCTGGTTCATTTCAAGGTTGGAATGGTGTCCTCAGGTCTCTGCTGTTTGTTGGCTGGATCACTCTCATAGCTTGAAAAAATAACACCTTGGAAGCAGTAATCTCTCCGGTAAATTTTGGTCAAAATGAAGTTGTAGGTTTGGAGTTTTGATCTGGAGCAAAGGCCATGCTGTGGAGGGTAGCATCCTGCATATGTAGCTTCTGAAAAATCCAAGTTTATCTAACTCCAAATCTATCCTTTTGTAAAAAACATGTTGAAAATGTGAGAGCTCACATTAAGCTGCGTCTCTCTCTTTGAGGGGGGCGTGTTAAAACCTCTTGCGATGAGCAAACCCGTATCCGGGATCGTAATCATAGCCTCAAGCGCATTAGCATAACGCAACTTTTCCTATTCATGAAAATCGCAAATGAAATGAAATAAATATATTCAAACACAAGCTTAGCCTTTTGTTAACAACACTGTCATCTCAGATTTTCAAAATATGCGTTACAGCCAACGCTAGACAAGCATTTGTGTAAGTTTATCATTTCATAATGCTTTGCTAGGCTCTGCTGGCAGCAGGCAACATTTTCACGAAAATAAGAAAAACAACCAAATTAAATAATTTACCTTTGAAGAACTTCAGATGCTTTCACTCAGGAGACTCCCAGTTAGATAGCAAATGTTCCTTTTTTCCAAAAATAATATTTTTGTAGGCGAAAAAGCTCCCGTTTGTTCATCATGCTTGGCTGAGAAATCGACCGAAAAATACTTCAACTATAACGCCAAACATTTTTCTAAATTTGCTCCATAATATCGACAGAAACACGGCAAACGTTGTTTAGGATCCATCCTCAAGGTGTTTTTAACATATATATTCGATAATATATCCGTCAAGGCAATTGGTTTCTCATAAGAAGCGATTGGAAAAATGGCTACCTCAGTATTTTACGCAAGATTTTCTCCGGGAGACACCATGTGACCACTCGCTAAATATGGTCCCTTACAGCTATTGTCCAATGGAAATGCCTAAAAAGACGTCACAATGCTGTAGACACCTTGGGGAATGCGTGGAAAACCTAAGCTCATTCGTAGCTCATTCACAGCCATATAAGGAGTCATTGGCATGAGGCGGTTTCAAAAAATGCGGCACTTCCTGATCTGATTTTTATCTGGGTTTCGCCTGTAACATCAGTTCTGTGTTTTGGAAACGTCAGAGTGTCTTCTTTCCAAAGCTGTCAATTATATGCATAGTCAAGCATCTTTTCGTGACAAAATATCTTGTTTAAAACGGGAACGTTTTTCATCCAAAAATGAAATACAGCCCCCAGAGTTTCAAGAGGTTAAGGACTTGGTTCACTCCAGACCTGACTGCCCTTGACCAGCACAAAAATATCCGGTGGCGTACTGCATTAGCACCGAATAGCCCCCTGATATGCAACTTTTCAGGGAAGTTAGGAACCAATTTGCACAGGCAGTTAGAAAAGCTAAGGCTAGCTTTTTCAAACAGAAATTTGCATCCTGTAGCACAAACTCAAAAAAGTTCTGGGACACTGTAAAGTCCATGGAGAATAAGAGCACCTCTTCCATGCTGCCCACTGCATTGAGGCTAGGAAACATTGTCACCACCGATAAATCCACTATAATTGAGAATTTCAAGAAGCATTTTTCTATGGCTGGCCATGCTTTCCACCTGGCTACCCCAACCCCGGTCAACTGCCCTGCACCCCCCACAGAAACTCGCCCAAGCTTCCCCTTTTCTCCTTCACCTAAATCCAGATACCTGATGTTCTGCAAGAGCTGCAAAATCTGGACCCCAACGAATCAGCCTGGCTAGACAATCTGGACCCTCTCTTTCTAAAATGATCTGCCGCAATTGTTGCAACCGCTATTACTAGCCTGTTCAACATCTCTTTCGTATCGTCTGAGATTCCCAAAGATTGGAAAGCTGCCACGATCATCCCCCGCTTTAAAGGGGGAGACACTCTAGACCCAAACTGCTACAGACCTATATCTATCCTACCCTGCCTTTCTAAGGTCTTCGAAAGCCAAGTCAACAAACAGATCACCAACCATTTCAAATCCCACCGTACCTTCTCCGCTATGCAATCTGGTTTCCGAACTGGTCATGGGTGCACCTCAGCCATGCTCGAGGTCCTAAACGATATCATAACCGTCATCGATAAGAGACATTACTGAGCAGCCATATTCATCGACCTGGCCGAGGCTTTCGACTCTGTCAATCACCACATTCTTATCAGCAGACTCAACAGCCTTGGTTTCTCAAATGACTGCCTCGCATGGTTCACCAACTACTTCTCTGATAGAGTTCAGTGTGTCAAATCGGAAGGCTTGTTGTCCAGACCTCTGGCAGTCTATGGGGGTGCCACAGGGTTCAATTATCAGGCCGACTCTCTTCTCTGTATACATAAATAATGTCGCTCTTGCTGCTGGTGATTCTCTGATCCACCTCTATGCAGACAACACCATTCTATATACTTCTGGCCCTTCTTTGAACACTGTGCTAACTAACCTCCAGACGAGCATCAATGCCATACAACTCTCCTTCCGTGGCCTCCACCTGCTCTTAAATACAAGTAAAACTAAATGCCCGCACCTGCCCGCCCGTCCAGCATCACTACTCTGGACGTTCTGACTTAGAATATTTGGACAACTACAAATACCTAGGTGTCTGTCTAGACTGTAAACCCTTCTTCCAGACTCACATTAAGCATTTCCAATCCAAAATTAAATCTAGAATTGGCTTACTATTTCCCAACAAAGCATCCTTCAGTCATGCTGCCAAACATACCCTCGTAAAACTGACCATCCTATCAATCCTCGACTTCGGCAATGTCATCTACAAAATAGCCTCCAACACTCTACTCAACAAACTGGACTCCATCCAATTTGTTGAGGAGAGTGTTGGAGGCTATTTTGTAGATGACATTGCAGAAGTGCCATCCGTTTTGTCACCAAAGTCCCATATACTACCCACCACTGCAACTTGTACGCTCTCGTTGGCAGGCCAATGCTTCATACTCGTCACCAAACCCACTGGCTCCAGGTCATCTACAAGTCTTTGCTAGGTAAAGCCCCACCTTATCTTACAGATTACTGCACCTGTACATAGCCCACCTATAATTTAGCCCAAACAACTACCTCTTTCCCAACTGTATTTAATTAATTAATTTATTTTGCTCATTTGCACCCCATTATTTTTATTTCTACTTTGCACATTCTTCCATTGCAAAACTACCATTCCAGTGTTTTACTTGCTATATTGTATTTACTTTGCCACCATGGCCTTTTTTGCCTTTACCTCCCTTCTCACCTCATTTGCTCACATTGTATATAGACTTGTTTATACTGTATTATTGACTGTATGTTTGTTTTACTCCATGTGTAACTCTGTGTCGTTGTATCTGTCGAACTGCTTTGCTTTATCTTGGCCAGGTCGCAATTGTAAATGAGAACTTGTTCTCAACTTGCCTACCTGGTTAAATAAAGGTGAAATAAATACATCTCAGCTCACTGGTCACCATAGCAGCACCCACCTGTAGCATGCGCTCCAGCAGGCATTGGAAAGCAGGCATATCTCACTGGTCACCCCCAAAGTTAATTCCTCCTTTGGCCGCCTTTCCTTCCAGTCTTCTGCTGCCAATGACTGGAACGAACTGCAAAAATCACTGAAGCTGGAGACTCTTATCTCCCTCACTAGCTTTAAGCACCAGCTGTCAGAGCAGCTCACAGATCACTGCACCTGTACATAGCCCATCTGTAAATAGCCCATCCAACTACCTCATCCCAATACTGTATTTAATGTATTCACCTTGCTCATTTGCACACCAGTATCTCTACTTGCACATTCATCTTCTGCACATCTATCACTCCAGTGTTTAATTGGTATATTGTAATTAATTTGCCACCATGGCATATCTATTGCCTTACCTCACTTATCTTACCTCATTTGCACACACTGTATATGTACTTTTTTTTACTGTATTATTGACTGTATGTTTGCTTATTCCATGTGTAACTCTGTGCTGTTGTATGTGTCGAACTGCTTTGCTTTATCTTGGCCTAGCCTACCTGGTTAAATAAACCTCTGGGATAGGCGGGACGCTTGCGTCCCACTTGGCCAAGAGTCAGGGAAAATGCAGAGCGCCAAACTAAAATAAAATACTATAAAATTCAAACTTTCATTACATCAAACATATACGATACCAATTAAAGCTACACTTGTTGTGAATCCAGAAGACATGTCAGATTTCGAAAAGACTTTTCTGCAAAAGCATAAGATGCTATTATCTAATGATAGCAAAACAGTAAACAAAGAGAGAAACAGAAAACACAGAAATAAAATATAAATCATGCCTTACCTTTGACGAGCTTCTTTTTTGGCACTCCAATATGTCCCGTAAACATCACAAATGGTCCTTTTGTTCGATTCATTCCCGTCGATATATATCCAAAATGTCCATTTATTTGGCGCGTTTGATCCAGAAAAACACAGCTTCCAATTTGCGCAACGTCACTACAAAATATCTCAAATGTTACCTGTAAACTTTGCCAAAACATTTCAAACTACTTTTGTAATACAACTTTAGGTATTTTTAAACGTTAATAATCAATCAAATTGAAGATGGGACTATCTGTGTTCAATACAGGAAGACAACAAACTGATACTACTTTTCGAGTCAAGAGCCTCTCTCAAAAAGTATACTCCAAATGACACTCATTCAAGATGGCCATACTTCTTCATTACACAAAGGAATAACCTCAACCAATTTTTAAAGACTGGTGACATCCAGTGGAATCGGAACTGCAAAGAAGTCCCTTAGAAATCTAGTTTCCCAATGAAAACTCATTGAAGAGACAGTGAACATAAAATACATATCTGAATGGTTTGTCCTGTGGGTTTTGCCTGCAGCATAAGTTATGTTATACTCACAGACATGATTCAAACAGTTTTAGAAGTTTCTGAGTGTTTTCTATCCAAATCTACTAATACTATGCATATCTTCTATTCTGGGGATGAGTAGCAGGAAGTTGAATTTGGGCATACTATTTATCCAAAAGTGAAAATGCTGCCCCCTATCCCGATTAAGTTAAATAAAGGTGAAATAAATAAAATAAATAAACTTGTAAGTAAGCATTTCACGGTATGGTCTATACCTGTTGTATTCGGTGCATGTGACAAATATCTCATTTGATTTTATAACATTCACAGAATGTTTTTGATAACAATTAATTGTTTCTTAAAAAAGTTTTAAATGAAATATTGCAACGTTGTCCTAACATTTACTAAATTGTTGTGCACAATATCTGCAACAACCACCACGTAACATTCCCCCAAAGTTTTCATTCGGTTTCCAGGTAACGGAATAACACAATGTACCATTCATGTTTTCCCAGCAAACCAAAATTAAAAAACTGTCCAGTCGTGCTGATGAGTATACAATGTTTGTATAAAATATTTGTATGATGTTGCTAGAATGTTACCAGAACACATTTTGTCTGTTCCTTAAAGGTTCCCAGAATGTTTCATTAGGTTATGGCAACAGTCAAGTTGGAACATTGTGGGGACATCACAAAATATGTTTCCCAAAAAAAAACTGTCCAGTTGTGTGGATGATTATACAACGTTCATGATCTGAAAAACAAAAGTGATCCTAGATCAGCACTCATAGTCTTGGATACCTTGTAAATATTCCAGTTTTTTTTTTTGTAAGGCTTCCAGTTGAAGCTCGCATCCGCTACAAGACCATGGTGCTTGCCTACGGAGCTGTGAGGGGAACGGCACCTCAGTACCTCCAGGCTCTGATCAGGCCCTACACCCAAACAAGTTCATCCACTTCTGGCCTGCTCGCCTCCCTACCACTGAGGAAGTACAGTTCCCGCGCAGCCCAGTCAAAACTGTTCGCTGCTCTGGCCCCCCAATGGTGGAACAAACTCCCTCACGACGCCAGGACAGCGGAGTCAATCACCACCTTCCGGAGACACCTGAAACCCCACCTCTTTCAGGAATACCTAGGATAGGATAAAGTAATCCTTCTCACCCCCCCTTAAAAGATTTAGATGCACTATTGTAAAGTGGCTGTTCCACTGGATGTCTTAAGGTGAACGCACCAATTTGTAAGTCGCTCTGGATAAGAGCGTCTGCTAAATGACTTAAATGTAATGTAAATGTAAATATGGGCCCAGAAGTATGTAGCATATAAAGAGGATGGGTGAAGTGATAGTGAAGAACCATGTTAACATTATTTCCCTGTCTAAGCTTCCCTGGTGGTGCAGAGGATAAAAGCCCTGGGGTGGGAACCAAACATTGCAGGTTCAAACTCCACATATGAAGTGTTAAAAGTATGGTTGCGTTTGTATGATTAGGTGATGGGGAGGTCTTGGGCTGGCATGGTTACACATGGTCTGCGATTGTGAGGCCGGTTGGACATACTGCCAAATTAAACGATGTTGGAGGCAGCTTATGGTAGATAAATTAACATTCCTGCTGTCAGCATGCCAATTGCATGCACCCTCAAAACATCTGTGGCATTGTGTTGTGTGAAAAAACTGCACATTTTTATTGTCCCCAGGTATACCAGTGTAATGATCATGCTGTTTAATCAGCTTCTTGATATGCCACACCTGTCAGGTTGGATGGGTTACCTTGGCAAAGGAGAAATGCTATCTAACAGGGATGTGAAGAAATTTGTGCATTTTAGAGAAATACGCTTTTTGTGCATATGGAAAACAGGGATATTTTATTTTAGCTCATGAAACATGGGACCAACACTACATGTTGTGTTTATAGTTTTGTTCAGTATACAACATTTTCTAAATGTTATTGAAATGTTCTGAATAACTCCAAGATATTGTCAAGTGCATATTGCGTGAACATTAATGGGATATTATGTTAAACCAAAAACGAATGTGCTATGAACATCATGAAAAAATACATTTTGAACTTGTTGAACATTATGGGGATGTTCTGTGCAACCTTAGTGAATGTCACAATAATATTTTTGCAACATTAAAGCGCCAATAACAAAGTGTTCTCCCCACCATTAATTCTAGCAAAAAGCTGAAGGGTGGGTCTGAAAAAATTGTCCTGGGCAACTTCTGTCCTCAGTAAGTCCTCAGTAAGCACGGACCAATGCTAACGCTTTTTGGACTTATTTTTTTGGTGCAGTCCAGACCAGCCTGTATTTCCACGGACATAGTTGTTTGGTCCGGACCAAATCTAAACAAATCATAGACGTCTATAAATGACATATTTTCAACTTTCATTCAGAACCGAAAATGAACCTAACTTTTCAACGTCTGGAAAAATACGTATTTTAGACGTCATTTCAATGTCATTTTGCTTACCGGGACTATTATTGTAGGGGCGGCAATTTCTTGTCTCGCCTAGGGTGACAGAAATTCCAGGACCGGCCCTGTCTGGGAACATTGTTGAATGTTGTTGAAGTTGAATGCTTTTTAGAATCATAGAATCATCCACACAACTGGGTAGTTTTTGTGTTTTGGGAATATATATTTTGTCATGTCCCTACAATGTTCTCACCAAACTGTTCCTACAACCTAATGAAACAATCTGGGAACCTTTAAAGAGAGATTAAATGTTATTTCCAGGAACATTCTTGCAACATCAGGCAAATGTTTTATACAAATATTCTATAATCATAAGCACGACAGGTGAGTTTTTGTGGTATGAAAACTTTCACATAACCAATTTTGGTTTGCTAATTAGTATAAAAAGGGGGAGATTGGATAGTATGGAAGGAGGATGGGCAGAGAAGGCAGGCGGATAAGTGCAATAATTAATTTCCAGTGTGAACGAGAGAGCTAGAGAGAAAGAGAGATACAGTTTGTGGAAGATACACACACACTGAAATTGTTCTAGTGGATTGAAAGCAGTCAACACACAATGCAATGAGTCCTAAGTAAGCACCCTATTCCCTACATAGTGCACTACTTTTGAACATTTAGCAGATACTTTTAGCCAAAGCGACTTACAGTAGTGCATGCATACATTTCCATATGGAATCAAACCCACAACCATAGGGTTGTAAGCGCCATGCTTTACCAACTGACCCACACAGGACCATGGAAGAAATTAAGAGGCTGATGGAGGAAGTAGAGGTGAAGAGCAGAGAGCAGACTGACAAATTAGATAAAAAGATGCAGGTGGACAGAGGTCAGAGGGGAGCCCTGGACTGGTAGAGAGATAGTACTATAGCATGGGCCAGCCACTGTATTATATAAGACACTCCGTCACACACACACAAACACTTCATAGAGCACCTCCACCTGTCCTACTAGTCCTATGGATACCTCTACCTAATAGGCATGTTTAATAATTTACCTGATGAGGATCACTGACTCTCTCTCTCTCTCCCTCTCCTCTCTCTCCCATCAATTCCCTCCTCTCTCACCATCTACATTAATATTCTTCTCTCTCGCCTCCCTTTCCTATCTTCTCACCTCTCTCCCTCACTCTCCCTCTCTCCTTTCCCTCTTTCCGCCTCTCCTCTCATTCCTCCAGGCAACACCAACAGCATATTTGCTCTGGCCTACATCAGTGGCTCTTTGACTGTGAATGGACAGCTGGACAGAGAGAACCCCCTCTACTCATCCGGATTCACTCTAACCGTCAAGGTCTGTCCGTCTGTGTCTGTGTTTGTGTTTAGGCCTGAGAGTAATGAGAGACCCAAACTAAGCATATATAGCACACTACCAACTCTACATTTTATTTAGTTGTAAACCCTCACAGTTACACACAGTACATATATTCTGAATACAGTATGCTGGTACAGTATAGAATACATCATCAATACTTAATTCAAGGCGTTGGGAGGTGAGGTATTCTTCCAGTTGTGCATTTCATCACCCAAACCTGAGGCATGTTATGACAGAGAACAGCTAGTCTTCCTTGGGAACAACCTGGGATGATGAAGGAATAGATGTTCTTATCAATTTCAGAGTGGGGAGCAGGTGGAGGGACTTCTGGTGAAAGGCCAGTTTTGTCAGAGTGAATGTTGATGACTAGCCTCGTACTACCACACTGATCTCGCGAGCTTACAAAAATATGTTTCACAAAACATATGTATCTAAGCTCGCGAGATCAGTGTGGTAGTACGAGGCTAGTTGATGACTGCTTTCCTCCAGAACCTGTAGTCTGCTTTAGACTCACAAATAGATAGATGACCTGTACAAAAATATTCATGATTAGACAAACTGAAAGATGTTTTTGTGTTTCAAACATGTGTGTGTGTTAGAGATGACTTATTTGAAATGATTTCACAATAAAATAATATTTTCGGGGTGGTTATCCGAATATTAAAAAATAAATAATAATACTCTATTCGCTTTACAAATCAGAATGATGCGAAATGCCACAACATCAGACAGAGAGAGTGCAGTTTTTTTCAGGGTGCTATAGGGGTAGCGTTTGGCTAACAGTAGCCTAGGCTAACAGCAACAGTAAAACAGAAGTCTAATGTTCGTCATAGAACTGATTCTGTTTCAAAAAAGGTTTTCTGGGTAGTGTTTTGCATTGATCTCTGTCAGGTCTTGTGGACCCTCTGTTGGTGCATGCTTGTAGGGTAATCACTATTTGCAGTGGGGAAAATCGAATACTGTTGTCAGGGCTGACCGGAGGACTAAATATGCTAGCAATGATAGTAAAATGCCTTTTCATGTGAAACGCAACCCATATCCCATGAAATAAAAAGAAAATAAAGCAATCACTTTGTTCATCCTCAGAACTGTAGGCTATAGTGAACAATGCACTCGGGAGCAGCGGTCTAAGGCGTTACTACAGTCCCTCCTTTGAATCCATAGGCCGGTACACAATTGGCACAGCTTTGTCTGGGTTTGGCCGGGGTAGCCCGTCATTGTAAATGAGAATTTGTTCTTAACTGACTTGCCTAATTAAATAAAAGTTAAATATATATATATATTTTAAAGCAGCAGTATCTCAATGCGCCGTACATAAACACAACATTCTAAAGTTGTTTTATTAATTTAAGGATTTCAAATGTCATGGTATAGGTGACTCCTGTAACATAATGCACCTTGGCATGAATTCTGCAAGTGTCTAGAACTCTATTGGATGGGTGTGACACCATTCTTCCATGACAAATTCCATAATTTGGTGTTTTGTTGATAGTTGTGGAAAACACTGTCTCAGGCACAGCTCCAGAATCTCCCATTAGTGTTCGATTGGGTTGTGATCTGGTGACTGAGATGGCAATGGTATATCATTTACATCGTTTTCATGCTCATCAAACCATTCAGTGACCACTCGTGTCCTGTGGATGGGGGCATTTTCATCCTATGGGGGCATAGCCATGGTAGGTAACACAATGGCCTGCCCAGCATTTTTATTCATGACCCTAAGCATGATGGGATGTTAATTGCTTAATTAACTCAGGAACCACACCTGTGTGGAAGCACTTGCTTTTAATATACTTTGTATCCCTCATTTACTTACGTATCCATTATTTTGGCGTGTGTGTGTGTGTGTGTGTGTGTGTGTGTGTGTGTGTGTGTGTGTGCGTGCGTGCGTGCGTGCGTGCGTGCGTGCGTGCGTGCGTGCGTGCGAGCGTGCGTGCGACCGACCGTGCGACCGTGCGACCGACCGACGTTCTAAGAACGTTGGTAATATGATGAGAGCAGGGAATTCCATCAAATCTTTTTGGATAATATATTCCAACCTTGATCTTTATTCATAATTGAAATCAACCATTACAGCAAACCAGGAGAAAATTCATAGACCAAAATAAAGAAAATATTCCCCCCAAAAATCGAATATATTTATAAGATATGAATTTCCCCTTTCCCTTTCCCTACCACATACTATCTCTATCTTTCTCTCTAGGTCTCTCGTTCACATTGGAAATTAATGATTGTACTTCTACTTATCTGCCTGCCTTCTCTGCCCGTCCTCCTTCCATACTCCCCTCTTCCTTCCTTCCTTCCTTCCCTACCTCCCTCCCTCTCCCCCTTTCTCCTCCTCCATTCGTCCCTCAGGGCACGGAGTTGAATGATGACCGTACCCCGACGGATGCCTCGGTGATGACCAACTTCACCATACTGCTGATTGACAAGAACGACAACGCGCCCAAGTTCAACAGCTCCGAGTACCGAGTGCGTATCACTGAGCTGGCCCAGGTGGGTTTCGCCCTACCCCTCTTCATCCAGGCTGAGGACAAGGATGAGGTGGGTCACCATCACCAATCATACATTCCTTAAAATAAAGGGTATCACTATATTTGACAGTTTGACATGGAAGTGACAGTGATAAGACCTGTCAATAGACCTGACATGACAGCATTCACTGTACACAAAAGTCAAGGTGCAAGATGCTACCAAATAAGGATCTTGAGAGCAATGCTAGGGGAACCCATTTTATAGGGTCTCTGAAGAAACATAGACGGGTTGGCTAACAACATCCCAAAAATGATGCGCACATCACGATGTGGACGGAAGGTGTGCTTTGTTATGATTTTGAACCGTCAGATAGCTAGCAACAATGACTAGAAGCTGCCTTGCATGGAATCGTAGGTAGCTTGTTTCAGCTCGTTGTATCTTCTTAAAATTTTCACATTTTAAACTTCTTAAAAAGTTTCACATTTTAATGTCACATGCACAAGTACAGTGAAATGCCTTTCTTGCAAGCTCTGAACCCAACAATGCAGTAATCAATAACAATATAATACTAAAAATAACATAAGGTAGAACAAAAACACAAGAAATAAGAAAAAAAAATGAAAAAGGAAGCATACTAAATTATATAAAGCGTCAGTCAGTTCCAATACCTTATTTACAATGTGCAAGGATACTGGAGTGATACAGGTAGATATGTGTAGGGGTAAGGTGACTAAGCTTCTGGATATACGATAAACAGAGTAGCAGCAGCTAATGTGATGATTGTTTGTGAGTGGGTGTGCATTTGTGTAGAGAAAGTATAAATGTATGTGCATAATGTGTGTGTGTGAGCAAATTGAGTGAGTGTTTATGTGTGTGTTGGAGTGTCAGTCTATAGGGCCCTGTGAGTGTCTATTAGGTCCCTGTAAGAGTGTCTATAGGGCCCTGTGAGTGGTTCGTCCTTTAAAAGTTGTGAGCTTACTCTGCGGGATTTAGAGGTAATTTGTGGTTCAGTACGGTACCCTGCATCACCAATTCATTGCTCCAGACCAGCGCAAGGGGGAGTTAGAGCACTGATTATGCTTTTGGGTCCTACTGTGTTTTTGACAATGAATGGCCGACAAACCTAAATAGAAACAGATAATTGTGCACGACTTCAGAATTACTTACTAAAACTGTTGTTTCACTAAGGTTTGTATTATTATATTTTGTTAGGCTCTTACTGTAGTGCTGTAGGCCACTCCCAACCAATCACATTGTACAGCGCCTGAGTGGCCAGCTGTGTTGCTACAGATGCTGGTTCAATACCTGTGTTGTCCTCGACTGGGAGACCCATCAGATGATTGTAGGTTTGTTGGTTTTTCTCCCTCTAAAAACATAAATAAATAATTACAGTAGGGCAAAAAAGTATTTAGTCAGCCACCAATTGTGCAGGTTCTCCCACTTAAAAAGATGAGAGTCCTGTAATTTTCATCATAGGTACACTTCAACTATGACAGACAAAATTATTTTAAAAAATCCAGAAAATCACATTGTAGGATTTTTAATGAATTTATTTGCAAATTACGGTGGAAAATAAGTATTTGGTCAATAACAAAAGTTTAACTCAATACTTTGTTATATACCCTTTGTTGGCAATGACAGAGGTCAAACGTTTTCTGTAAGTCTTCACAAGGTTTTCACACACTGTTGCTGGTATTTTGGCCCATCCCTCCATGCAGATCTCCTCTAGAGCAGTGATGTTTTGGGGCTGTTGCTGGGCAACACGGACTTTCAACTCCCTCCAAAGATTTTCTATTGGGTTGAGATCTGGAGACTGGCTAGGCCACTCCAGGACCTTGAAATGCTTCTTACGAAGCCACTCCTTTGTTGCCCGGGTGGTGTGTTTGGGATCATTGTCATGCTGAAATACCCAGCCACGTTTCATCTTCAATGCCCTTGCTGATGGAAGGAGGTTTTCACTCAAAATCTCACGATACATGGCCCCATTCATTCTTTCCTTTACACGGATCAGTCGTCCTGGTCCCTTTGCAGAAAAACAGCCCCAGAGCATGATGTTTCCACCCCCATGCTACACAGTAGGTATGGTGTTCTTTGGATGCAACTCAGCATTCTTTGTCCTGCAAACACGACGAGTTGAGTTTTTACCAAAAAGTTCTATTGTGGTTTCATCTGACCATATGACATTCTCCCAATCTTCTTCTGGACCATCCAAATGCTCTCTAGGAAACTTCAGACGGGCCTGGACATGTACTGGCTTAAGCAGGGGGACACGTCTGGCACTGCAGGATTTGAGTCCCTGGCGGCTTAGTATGTTACTGATGGTAGGCTTTGTTACTTTGGTCCCAGATCTATACAGGTCATCCACTAGGTCCCCCCGTGTGGTTCTGGGATTTTCGCTCACCGTTCTTGTGATCATTTGACCCCACGGGGTGAGATCTTGCGTGGAGCCCCAGAGGGAGATTATCAGTGATCTTATATGTCTTCCATTTCCTAATAATTGCTCCCACAGTTGATTTCTTCAAACCAAGCTGTTTACCTATTGCAGATTCAGTCTTCCCAGCCTGGTGCATGTCTACAATTTTGTTTCTGGTGTCCTTTGACAGCTCTTTGGTCTTGGCCATAGTGGAGTTTGGAGTGTGACTGTTTGAGGTTGTGGACAGGTGTCTTTTATACTGATAACAAGTTCAAACAGGTGCCATTAATACAGGTAACCAGTGGAGGACAGAGGAGCCTCTTAAATAAGATGTTACAGGTCTGTGAGAGACAGAAATCTTGCTTGTTTGTAGGTGAGCAAATACTTATTTTCCACCATAATTTGCAAATAAATTCATTAAAAATCCTACAATGTGATTTTCTGGATTTGTTTTTCTCATTTTGTCTTTCTCATTTTGTCTGTCATAGTTGAAGTGTACCTATGATGAAAATTACAGGCCTCTCTCATCTTTTTAAGTGGGAGAACTTGCACAATTGGTGGCTGACTAAATACTTTTTTGCCCCACTGTATATATATAGCAAACTGGCTTTATTTACAAATTAGTAGCAATATCTCACCCCATGTTCAAAAATTGCCTTTTTCTCGCTAATTTTACGTGATTTGAAAGCGAAATCATTTCCAAAATATTTAAGGGGCATTGCACTAAATATGTCGCTGACTTGGGAAACGTTCCCGCTGTTCTGTTCTTAGTGCCAGTCTGCCCATTCAAGCTAAAGCAAATTAGCTAATAATGGCATCTTTGTGCTTTCATTAATAAAATAATGATAAAAATACTCTTTCAAAATGCAGATGTTTATTTAGTTATGGATCCATAACGAATTACTATGGGAATAAATATCACTGAATTACAGAAATACTGGAACATAGTTGTCTAATGAAGGCAAACAAATTGCTGCTAACTGGAAAATACTCTTTCAAACAAACATGGTCACGTTGTACAGTGTCACTGTTAGCAGGGCTATATTTTGGCCTTCAGAAATATTATTTTGGCCTTTATTCAGATTACGTCTATTTCAGCACCGTTTCGCGCTGCTCTGAGACAAGCATGGAGAAACTAAAATGTTCAATTATTGCTGGAGAGTCATGTCATTGGAATTTTTATTTATTTATATACCGTAGGCCTACTGTAGGCAAAATTAGTATTGCTTACACTACAATTAGGGTGTGGAAATGTTATGCCCCTTAGATATTCCTCTGTTATGCTGTAGACTACTACCGATCGTCACATTGTACAGCACAGTATTTTCCATTCCATCCTAACGGAAACCCTGAGGTTTTCGTTTTTGTTTTTCCTCGGAATAGAAACACCATAATATTAATCAAATTAATTAAAGCCACATTTCTTAAAATCAATCCCATGTATTACAAAAAAAGGTTTTAAATGATTTAATAATGCCAATATGGGAGACTATCAAATGCTTCTTAAAGTTGCCCCGTGGATGTCAAACTTGCATTAACGTAAAAATGGCTGACAATTATATAGCAATTATATTGCTGCCAACAAGGTGTGCTGCAGTATGACACAACTTTTAAAGGAGGAACCTCTGTAGAGACAAAATTAATATAAAAGGGTCAACTGAGATAGGCCATGAAGTAATTTTGTTAGCTATTTAGTTAGCTATTTAGCAGTCTTATAGCTTGGAGATAGAAGCTGTTCCTGTTGGTGTCAGACATGATGCATCGGTACCGCTTGCCGTGCAGAAGCAGAGAGAACAGTCTATGGCTTGGGTGGATGGAGTCTTTAACGATTTGGGGCCTTCCTTTCACACCGCCTGATATAGAGCTCGGCCTCAGTGATGTACTGGTCTGTCCACACCACCATCAGTAGCTCCATGCGATCGAGGGTGGTGTTATTTTCATACTAAGCAGTGATATAGCCAGCCAATATGCTCTCAATGGTACAGCTATAGAGTTTTTGAAGATTTGAGGGCCCATGCCAAACCTTTTCAATCTCCTGAGGATGAAGAGGCTCTATCGCGCCTTCTTCATGACTGTGAACGTGTGTGTGTGGACCATTTTAAGTCCTTAGTGATTTGGACACAGAGGAACGTGAAGCTATCGACCCACTCCACTGCAGCCCCGTCGATGTGGATAGGGGTGTGCTCGCCCCCCCCCCCATTTCCTGTAGTCCAAGATCAGCTCCTTGGTCTTATTGACGTCGAGGATGAGGTTGTTATTCCAGCACCACACTGTAAGGTGACTGACCTCCTTCCTATAGGCTGTCTCATTGTCACCGGTGATCAGACCTTCCACCGTCGTGTCGTCAGCAAACTTGATGATGTTGGAGTCATGAGTGGCCACACAGTCATGGGTGAACAAGGAGTACAGGAGGGGACTAAGCACACACGCCTGAGGGGCCCCCGTGTTTAGGGTCAGCGTGGCGGAGATACTGTTGCCAATCCTCACCACCTGGCATCGGCCCATAAGGAAATTCAGGATCCAGTTGCAGAGAGAGGTGTTCAGTCCCAGGGTCCTAGCTTGGAGGGGACTATGGTGTTGAAAGCTGAGCTGTAGTTGATGGACAGCATCCTCACATACGTAGGTGTTATTTTTGTCCAGGTGGGAAAGGGCAGTGTGGAGTGCGTTTGAGATTGCATCATCTGTGGATCTATTGATGCAAATTGGAGTGGGTCTAGGATTTCTGGGATAATGGTGTTGATGTGAGCTATAATCAGCCTTTCAAAGCATTTCACGGCTACAGACATGAGTGCTACAGCTCGGTAGTTATTTAGGGAGGTTAACTTCGTGTCCGTGGGCACAGGGACTATGGTGGTCTGCTTGAAACATACTGGTATTACAGACTCAGACAGGGAGAGGTTGAACATGTCAATGAAGACACTGGTCATCCGTCTGGCCAGCAGCCTTGTGAATATTGATCTGTTTAAAGGTCTTACTCACTGGCTGCAGAGAGCATGATCACACAGTCGTCCAGAACAGCTGATGTTCTCATGCATGTTTCTGTGTTACATACCTCGAAGCGAGCATAGAAGTTATTTAGCTCCTCTGGTAGGCTCATGTCACTGGGCAGCTCTCGGCTGTGCTTCCCTTTGCAGTCTGTAATAGGTTGCAAGCCCTGCCACATCCAACGAGTGTCGAAGCCGTTGTAGTATGATTCGATCTTAGTCCTATATTGATGCTTTAACTGTTTGATGGTTTGTCAGAGGGCATAGCGGGATTTCCTATAAGCTTATGGGTTAGAGTCCCGCTCCTTGAAAGCAGCAGCTCTAGCCTTTAGCTCAGTGCAAATGTTGCTTGTAATCCATGTCTCTCTGACATTTACAACATTGTTTCAATATTAAAAATTCCATCTCCAGCTGTCCCATAGTAATGAATGTGTAGGGGTCGGGGGTCAGGACGAGACAGACCGGCAGGCAGCGTTTCTCAGCCAGTCGAAGTCATGAATCTGATGTCATGTCTGTGCTAATATGGCAAACATTTGCTATAGTAGCTAACCAACAACTGTAGCGATGTATTTGAGAGACAAGTGCTCATTGTGCAAATGTATTTATGTTTTCAATAAACATTTGGAGACTAGATACAGTTTACATGTTGTTACCAGTCAATGGTGTCTGTTTTGCTCCATAGTTGTGCACACATCGGTTTTGTTTCTGAACAACCAACCCGTCTGAACAACCAATACATGGGATGGTTCTTTGATAAACCATACAAAAATCCCAAACCAAAAATGTTTGGGCCCTCCAGGACCAGATTTGAAAAGCCCTGCTGTAGGGTGTTGAACCTTATTTGCATATTTTCCAGGGTGCCTTTTGAGTGAATTTTAGAGTTACCAGTACCACCCATGACTGTGTTTGCTAGTGACAGAGAGATGGTTGTAGAATTCATTCAATATTCAGTCCAGTGGCCTTCACCAAGTGAGTTCCCAACTGAATATAGTTTAGGAGGTCTTCTTTTAATGACCTAGTTCTACCCTAATAAAGTGGCCTGAAAATCCTTGTTTACAGACCACATCAGGCCTGCAGGTCACATTATGATGGCTTGCAACGTGATGTGTAATTCCTATTGGAATCCAGCAAGAGTGGGGATAACCAACATTTAGAATTGTTATTCACCCGCAACCTACATTCAGAATGACTGCCAGAGTTGAGAAGACTAAGGTATGAGAGTGCCTTAAACATTTAAAATAGAACAACCATTTCAGTAACGGGTGCAATAAGTACACATTTAAGTTATTTCTATTTGAGTAGCATAAGATCAATTAATAAATCATTAGACAACGGGTGGGTCTAATCCTGATGCTGATTGGTTTAAAGCACATTCCAGCCGGTGTCTGCTCCACAAATTACCACCGGCTAAATCTATGATGTTAAAAAGCCTATTTACTCTATTCCATCTGCCTGCGCAATCCACTGTCTCATCAGCACAGCCAGGCAAATTATTATCTCACATTTCATTTAGACTAACATTTTGTTTTCAACAGTGGAGATTTGTATAAACCTTGCGATCTGTCTCTGACATTGCAACAGTGTTTCAGCTGTCCCATAGTAATGAATGTGTACAGTGGCTTGCGAAAGTATTCACCCCCTTGCATTTTTCCTATTTTGTTGCCTTACAACCTGGAATTAAAGTATATTTTTGGGGGGGTTTGTATCATTTGATTTACACAACATGCCTATCACTTTGAAGATGCAAAATATGTTTTATTGTGAAACAAACAAGAAATAAGACAAAAAAACTGAAAACTTGAGCGTGCATATTTTTTTCTGGACACTCTTCCATAAAGCCCATCTCTGCGGGAGTGTACGGCTTAAAGTGGTTCTATGGACAGATACTCCAATTTCTGCTGTGGAGTTTTGCAGCTCCTTCAAGGTTATCTTTAGTCTCTTTGTTGCCTCTCTGATTAATGCCCTCCTTGGCTTGTCTGTGAGTTTTGGTGGGAGGCCCTCTCTTGGCAGGTTTGTTGTGGTGCCATATTCTTTCCATTTTTTAATAATGGATTTAACGGTGCTCCGTAGGATATTCAAAGTTTCTGCTATTTTTTTTTTAGAACCCAACCCTGATCTGTATTTCCCCACAACTTTGTTCCTGACCTGTTTGGGGAGCTCCTTGGTCTTCATGATGCCGCTTGCTTGGTGGTACCCCTTGCTTAGTGGTGGTTTTTAAATTTAATTTGTATTTTTATTTCACCTTTATTTAACCAGGTAGGCTAGTTGAGAACAAGTTCTCATTTACAACTGCGACCTGGCCAACATAAAGCATAGCAGTGTCAACAGACAACAACACAGAATTACACATGGAGTAAACAATTAACACAGTAGAAAAATAAATAAAAAAATAAAAAAAGAGTCTATATACATGGTGTGCAAAAGGCATGAGGAGGTAGGCGAATAATTACAATTTTGCAGATTAACACTGGAGTGATAAATGATCAGATGGTCATGTACAGGTAGAGATACTGGTGTGCAAAAGAGCAGAAAAGTAAATAAATATAAACAGTATGGGGATGAGGTAGGTCAATTGGGTGGGCTATTTACCGATGGACTATGTACAGCTGCAGCAATCGGTTAGCTGCTCAGATAGCAGATGTTTGAAGTTGGTGAGGGAGATAAGTCTCCAACTTCAGTGATTTTTGCAATTCGTTCCAGTCACAGGCAGCAGAGAACTGGAACGAAAGGCGGCCAAATGAGGTGTTGGCTTTAGGGATGATCAGTGAGATATACCTGCTGGAGCGCGTGCTACGGGTGGGCGTTGCCATCGTGACAAGTGAACTGAGATAAGGCGGAGCTTTACCTAGCATGGACTTGTAGATGACCTGGAGCCAGTGGGTCTGGCGACGAATATGTAACGAGGGCCAGCCGACTAGAGCATACAGGTCGCAGTGGTGGGTGGTATAAGATGCTTTAGTACCAAAACGGATGGCACTGTGATAAACTGTATCCAGTTTGCTGAGTAGAGTATTGGAAGCTATGTTGTAGATGACATCGGCGAAGTCGAGGATCGGTAGGATAGTCAGTTTTACTAGGGTAAGTTTGGCGGCGTGAGTGAAGGAGGCTTTGTTACGGAATAGAAAGCAGACTCTAGATTTGATTTTAGATTGGAGATGTTTGATATGAGTCTGGAAGGAGAGTTTACAGTCTAGCCAGACACCTAGGTACTTATAGATGTCCACATATTCTAGGTCGGGAACCATCCAGGGTGATGATGCTAGTCTGGCATGCGGGTGCAGGCAGCGAACGGTTGAAAAGCATGCATTTGGTTTTACTAGCGTTTAAGAGCAGTTGGAAGGAGTGTTGTATGGCATTGAAGCTCATTTGGAGGATAGATAGCACAGTGTCCAAGGAAGGGCCAGAAGTATACAGGATGGTGTCGTCTGCGTAGAGGTGGATCAGGGAATGGAGCGTATGGAGTAGCCAGGAGGAAGGCATGGCCAGCCGTTGAGAAATGCTTGTTGAAGTTTTCGATAATCATGGATTTATCGGTGGTGACCGTGTTACCAAGCCTCAGTGCAGTGGGCAGCTGGGAGGAGGTGCTCTTGTTCTCCATGGATTTTACAGTGTTCCAGAACTTTCTGCTTGAAGAAGCTGGCCTTCGCTTTCCTGACTGACTGCGTGTATTGGTTCCTGACTTCCCTGAACAGTTGCATATTGCGGGGACTATTCAATGCTATTGCAGTCCGCCACAGGATGTTTTTGTGCTGGTCGAGGGCAGTCAGGTCTGGAGTGAACCAAGGGCTATATCTGTTTTTAGTTCTGCATTTTTTGAACGGAGCATGCTTATGTTTTGTACTTCCGGGTTGGAGCGAGCGGTCGCATCCGCACTTCAGTCCGCAGGTAGTATAACTTTTTCATTACATTTCATTACATTTCATTATAGTACAACGGTTTGATTTGTCTAATCTTAGCAATTTCTTCTTAGCTAGCTACATAGCCATCATTGTATCAAAGATAATCGCGTAATTATCGTATTTCGTCGTCCTAACGTAGTCTACACTGCTATCTGCCCAGCAGCTAGCCAGCTAGCAAACGTCCACCGTCTACCGAATAGCAGCACTGTAGAAACTACTACACTCAACTGAACGACTTGATTAGTGTAGTGTTAGCTAGCTACATAGTTGTCTTTGCTGTCTTCGTATCCAAGATAATTGTGTAGTTTAGAGTGTGTAGTTTTAGAGTGATTATCTTAATTTACCGAGGTTAGCTAGCCAGCTATTTGTCGTCCTTAACTTGGGAGACACTGCTAGCTAGCCAACAGCTAGCCAACGTCTACCGAATAGAACTTCCGCACTCAACAACCCGGTCACATTCCGCTTCGCTCCACAGGTAGTATCACATTTTCATCTCATTTCATTACAGTACAATGGTTTGATTTGTTTGATCGTAGCTAGCTACATAGCTAGCTACATAGCCGTCTTTGTATCAAAGATAATTGTGTAGTCTAGAGCGATTTTCTAGGTTAGCTAGCCAGCTATTGTCGTTCTTTTAACGCAACGTAACGTAATCAACACTGCTAGCTAGCCAGCTAGCCCCCGAATAGCAGCACTGTAGAAACTATTCCACTCAACGGAACGACTTGATTAGTGTAGTGTCAACAACGCAGCCACTGCCAGCTAGCCTACTTCAGCAGTACTGTATCATTTTAATCATTTTAGTCAATAAGATTCTTGCTACGTTAGCTTAACTTTCTGCACAATCGAGACGTGTAGTCCACTTGTCATTCCAATCTCCTTTGCATTAGCGTAGCCTCTTCTGTAGCCTGTCAACTATGTGTCTGTCTATCCCTGTTCTTTCCTCTCTGCACAGACCATACAAACGCTCCACACCGCGTGGCCGCGGCCATCCTAATCTGGTGGTCCCAGCGCGCACGACCCACGTGGAGTTCCAGGTCTCCGGTAGCCTCTGGAACTGCCGATCTGCGGCCAACAAGGCAGAGTTCATCTCAACCTATGCCTCCCTCCAGTCCCTCGACTTCTTGGCACTGACGGAAACATGGATCACCACAGATAACACTGCTACTCCTACTGCTCTCTCTTCGTCCGCCCACGTGTTCTCGCACACCCCGAGAGCTTCTGGTCAGCGGGGTGGTGGCACCGGGATCCTCATCTCTCCCAAGTGGTCATTCTCTCTTTTTCCCCTTACCCATCTGTCTATCGCCTCCTTTGAATTCCATGCTGTCACAGTTACCAGCCCTTTCAAGCTTAACATCCTTATCATTTATCGCCCTCCAGGTTCCCTCGGAGAGTTCATCAATGAGCTTGATGCCTTGATAAGCTCCTTTCCTGAGGACGGCTCACCTCTCACAGTTCTGGGCGACTTTAACCTCCCCACGTCTACCTTTGACTCATTCCTCTCTGCCTCCTTCTTTCCACTCCTCTCCTCTTTTGACCTCACCCTCTCACCTTCCCCCCCTACTCACAAGGCAGGCAATACGCTCAACCTCATCTTTACTAGATGCTGTTCTTCCACTAACCTCATTGCAACTCCCCTCCAAGTCTCCGACCACTACCTTGTATCCTTTTCCCTCTCGCTCTCATCCAACACTTCCCACACTGCCCCTACTCGGATGGTATCGCGCCGTCCCAACCTTCGCTCTCTCTCCCCCCGCTACTCTCTCCTCTTCCATCCTATCATCTCTTCCCTCTGCTCAAACCTTCTCCAACCTATCTCCTGATTCTGCCTCCTCAACCCTCAACTCCTCCCTTCTGCATCCTTTGACTCTCTATGTCCCCTATCCTCCAGGCCGGCTCGGTCCTCCCCTCCCGCTCCGTGGCTCGACGACTCATTGCGAGCTCACAGAACAGGGCTCCGGGCAGCCGAGCGGAAATGGAGGAAAACTCGCCTCCCTGCGGACCTGGCATCCTTTCACTCCCTCCTCTCTACATTTTCCTCTTCTGTCGCTGCTGCTAAAGCCACTTTCTACCACTCTAAATTCCAAGCATCTGCCTCTAACCCTAGGAAGCTCTTTGCCACCTTCTCCTCCCTCCTGAATCCTCCCCTCCCCCCCCCCTCCTCCCTCTCTGCAGATGACTTCGTCAACCATTTTGAAAAGAAGGTCGACGACATCCGATCCTCGTTTGCTAAGTCAAACGACACTGCTGGTTCTGCTCACACTGCCCTACCCTGTGCTCTGACCTCTTTCTCCCCTCTCTCTCCAGATGAAATCTCGCGTCTTGTGACGGCCGGCCGCCCAACAACCTGCCCGCTTGACCCTATCCCCTCCTCTCTTCTCCAGACCATTTCCGGAGACCTTCTCCCTTACCTCACCTCGCTCATCAACTCATCCCTGACCGCTGGCTACGTCCCTTCCGTCCTCAAGAGAGCGAGAGTTGCACCCCTTCTGAAAAAACCTACACTCGATCCCTCCAATGTCAACAACTACAGACCAGTATCCCTTCTTTCTTTTCTCTCCAAAACTCTTGAACGTGCCGTCCTTGGCCAGCTCTCCCGCTATCTCTCTCAGAATGACCTTCTTGATCCAAATCAGTCAGGTTTCAAGACTAGTCATTCAACTGAGACTGCTCTTCTCTGTATCACGGAGGCGCTCCGCACTGCTAAAGCTAACTCTCTCTCCTCTGCTCTCATCCTTCTAGACCTATCGGCTGCCTTCGATACTGTGAACCATCAGATCCTCCTCTCCACCCTCTCCGAGTTGGGCATCTCCGGCGCGGCCCACGCTTGGATTGCGTCCTACCTGACAGGTCGCTCCTACCAGGTGGCGTGGCGAGAACCTGTCTCCTCACCACGTGCTCTCACCACTGGTGTCCCCCAGGGCTCTGTTCTAGGCCCTCTCCTATTCTCGCTATACACCAAGTCACTTGGCTCTGTCATAACCTCACATGGTCTCTCCTATCATTGCTATGCAGACGACACACAATTAATCTTCTCCTTTCCCCCTTCTGACGACCAGGTGGCGAATCGCATCTCTGCATGTCTGGCAGACATGTCAGTGTGGATGACGGATCACCACCTCAAGCTGAACCTCGGCAAGACGGAGCTGCTCTTCCTCCCGGGGAAGGACTGCCCGTTCCATGATCTCGCCATCACGGTTGACAACTCCATTGTGTCCTCCTCCCAGAGCGCTAAGAACCTTGGCGTGATCCTGGACAACACCCTGTCGTTCTCAAATAACATCAAGGCGGTGGCCCGTTCCTGTAGGTTCATGCTCTACAACATCCGCAGAGTACGACCCTGCCTCACACAGGAAGCGGCGCAGGTCCTAATCCAGGCACTTGTCATCTCCCGTCTGGATTACTGCAACTCGCTGTTGGCTGGGCTCCCTGCCTGTGCCGTTAAACCCCTACAACTCATCCAGAACGCCGCAGCCCGTCTGGTGTTCAACCTTCCCAAGTTCTCTCACGTCACCCCGCTCCTCCGCTCTCTCCACTGGCTTCCAGTTGAAGCTCGCATCCGCTACAAGACCATGGTGCTTGCCTACGGAGCTGTGAGGGGAACGGCACCTCAGTACCTCCAGGCTCTGATCAGGCCCTACACCCAAACAAGAGCACTGAGTTCATCCACCTCTGGCCTGCTCGCCTCCCTACCACTGAGGAAGTACAGTTCCCGCTCAGCCCACTCAAAACTGTTCGCTGCTCTGGCCCCCCAATGGTGGAACAAACTCCCTCACGACGCCAGGACAGCGGAGTCAATCACCACCTTCCGGAGACACCTGAAACCCCACCTCTTTAAGGAATACCTAGGATAGGATAAAGTAATCCTTCTCACCCCCCCCCCCCTTAAAAGATTTAGATGCACTATTGTAAAGTGGCTGTTCCACTGGATGTCATAAGGTGAATGCACCAATTTGTAAGTCGCTCTGGATAAGAGCGTCTGCTAAATGACTTAAATGTAAATGTTAAATGTTATCTAAAATGGTGAGGAAGTTACTTTTAAAGAATGACCAGGCATCCTCAACTGACGGGATGAGGTCAATATCCTTCCAGGATACCCGGGCCAGGTCGATTAGAAAGGCCTGCTCGCAGAAGTGTTTTAGGGAGCGTTTGACAGTGATGAGGGGTGGTCGTTTGACTGCGGACTCATAGCGGATACAGGCAAGGAGGCAGTGATCGCTGAGATCCTGGTTGAAGACAGCGGAGGTGTATTTGGAGGGCCAGTTGGTCAGGATAACGTCTATGAGGGTGCCCTTGTTTACAGATTTAGGGTTGTACCTGGTGGGTTCCTTGATGATTTGTGTGAGATTGAGGGCATCTAGCTTAGATTGTAGGACTGCCGGGGTGTTAAGCGTATCCCAGTTTAGGTCACCTAACAGAAAAAACTCTGAAGCTAGATGGGGGGCGATCAATTCACAAATGGTGTCAGGGCACAGCTGGGAGCTGAGGGGGGTCGGTAGTAGGCGGCAACAGTGAGAGACTTATTTCTGGAGAGATTAATTTTTCAAATTAGTAGTTCGAACTGTTTGGGTATGGACCTGGAAAGTATGACATTACTTTGCAGGCTAACCCCTCCCCCTTTGGCAGTTCTATCTTGACGGAAAATGTTATAGTTGGTTATGGAAATCTCAGAATCTTTGGTGGCCTTCGTAAGCCAGGATTCAGACACGGCAAGGACATCAGGGTTAGCAGAGTGTGCTAAAGCAGTGAGTAAAACAAACAAACTTAGGGAGGAGGCTTCTGATGTTGACATGCATGAAACCAAGGTTTTTTCGAACACAGAAGTCAACTAATGAGGGTGCCTTGGGACATGCAGGGCCTGGGTTTACCTCCACATCACCCGCGGAATAGAGGAGGAGTAGTATGAGGGTGCGGCTAAAGGCTATCAAAACTGGTCGCCTAGAGCGTTGGGGACAAAGAATAAAAGGAGCAGATTTCTGGGCATGGTAGATTTCTGGGCATAATGCGCAGACAGGGGTATGGTGGGGTGCTGGTACAGCGGAGCTAAGCCCAGGCACTGGGTGATGATAAGAGAGGTTGTATCTCTGGACATGCTGGTTGTAATGGGTGATGTCACCACATGTATGGGAGGTGGGACAAAGGAGGTATTCAGAGGCATGAAGAGTGGAACTAGGAGCTCCATTGTAAACTAAAACAATGCTAACTAACCTGAACAACAGTATACAAGGCATATTGACATTTGAGAGAGAAATACAGCGAGGCATACAGTAATCGCAGGTGTTGATTGGGAGAGCTAGCTAAAACAACAGGTGAGACAACAGCTAATCAGCTAGCATAACAACATCAGGTAAAATGGCGTTGACTAGGCAGAGAGGGTTGGATTAACTACACACAGAGCCTGAGTTCGCGGCTGGGGCCCACAGATAAAAACATAAACAAACAGAACGGAGTACCGTGATTAATGGATAGTCCAGCAGGCATCAGCTATGCAGCCAAGTGATCACAGTGTCCAGCAGGCATCAGCTATGTAGCCAAGTGATCACAGTGTCCAGGGGGCAGCAGTAGATGGGACAGGGAAGCCACCACTACGCTAGCGACACAGCGTTTAAAGTTAGTAGCCCGGGGGTGGTAGGGGGGGTTGGCAGGGAGATGTGCCTGCTAGCAGGGAGATGTGCCCTGGCTCACGGCTAACTGGTGCTAGCTTTGTGGCAGTAGCGTTAGCCAAGGTCCAGAGTTTACAGCAAGGATCCGGTGGATTATTGGGCTCTAGCAGTGTATGAGTGTGGTTCGGGTAAACAACTGAGTAGGCCGGGTAGTGGGCCTCAGGAATAGCTTCGGTACTGGGTGCAAGCTAGCTGTGAAGATCAGAAGTAGTGGTCCAGGGATTACGGCAGGAATCCGGCGTTGTTGTGGAGAGACAGTTTTATACTGGTAGACTGGCGCGTATTATCCAGGCAAAAAAAAAAAATGGCTGGCTGTGCAGAAGGTAAAAGCCGCTAGCAGTGGCTAACAATGACTAAATAGCTTGTAGCTAGTGAGCTGGTTAGCTTCTGGAGGTTCTTGAATGTGTTCTAAAATTAAAAATAATAGCGATTCCGTATCACATTGAATTAAAAATAATAGCGATTCCGTATCACATTGGGTGAGGCAGGTTACCGGAAGGTATAATCGAATTAAAAATCGTAAAGAGATTGAAAATAAATATGGGTCCAGTGAGTGGTATTGCTGGCTGGGGACACGGCGATTCAGACAGTTAGCAGGCCTGTGCTAACAGGCTAACAGTTAGTAGGCCGGGGCTAAACAAGCTAGCAGTTAGCAGACCGGGGCTAAACAAGCTAGCAGTTAGTAGACCGGGGCAGGCTAGCAGTTAGCAGGCCGAATTAGCAAGCAAGCAGATAGCAAGGGCTAGAAAGTTAGCCTTTGGGGGACGTCGCGATGGGTTTAAGTCTGTTTATGCCTCTTAATGCGGTTACATCGATAGCCCGGTCGTGGAATTAATAGGGTTCCAAGTAGCTCTAGGTAGCTAAGCAGGCCTAGCTGGTTAGCATAATGGGCCTTCAGCGGGCGTCGCGCCGGAGTCCTCGGGCAGATTATGCCGGTATTCCAGTCGCAGGGGATCTGCGGGGTTCCATGCCTCGTACTGGCTGTAGAAGGGTTCCGGATATTGTAGCCCAGGAGTATGCTTCGGTGGTAGCACAGGAGCTCTGTCCGGGCTAGCTTCAAGCTAAGTGGATGGAAACGCTAGCCAGGAGTAGTTATGTGGGTTGCGGTTAGCTAGTTGTGAAGATCCAGATGAAAATGTTCCGTTTGCGGTGGGAATCCGGGGATAAAAATAATAGGTCCGTTATGTTCTGGTTAGAGTCGCGTTGTTCGAACTGGCAAGAGCTTTCCGAGCTAAAGGTTAGCTGATGACCGCTAGCAATGGTTTGCTGACTGATAGCTGGTAGTTAGCTGGCTAGCTTCAGTTGAGGGGTTCCAGATCCAAAGTAAATATAAATACTTTAGAAAAAAAAAGCAGATCCACGGTACATTGGGTGAGGTGGGTTGCAGGAGAGTATTTAGATGTTGAGGTTTAGCAAAATATTTTAAAAGGTATGCGAAGAAAAATATGTAAAAACGATATATACAATGGACACGACAGGACAAGACGTCTGACTGCTACGCCATCGGCGGTGAGGTGTTGCAGACTCTGGGGCCTTTCAGAACAGGTGTATATATACTGGTGTATATATACTGAGATCATGTGACATTTAGATTGCACACAGGTGGACTTTATTTAACTAATTATGTGACATCTGAAGGTACTTGGTTGCACCAGATCTTGTTTAGGGGCTTCATAGTAAAAGGGGTGAATACATATGCATGCACCACTTTCCCGTTTTTCATGTTTTATAATTTTTTTAAACAAGTATTGTATTTTATTTCACTTCACCAATTTGGACTATTTTGTGTATATTCATTACATGAAATCCAAATAAAAATCAATTACAGGTTGTAGTGCAACAAAATAGGAAAAACGCCAAGAGGGATGAATACTTTTTCAAGGCACTGCATAGAATAATGTAGTAATCAAGTGGCCACCATCTGCCTTGATGACATAAACACATCATATGCTGATGCTACTCTGCTCTTTATTTTACTCTCTTTATCTATGCTGATGCCTAATCACTTTCCCCTGCCTTCATATTCATACAGTATCTCCCTCAAATACCTCATACCCCAGCACATTGATTTAGTACTGGTACAACCTGTATAAAGCTCCATTCTTGTGTATTTTATTCCTCTTGTGATACTAGTTTAATTTGTATGATAATTTTTTAACTCTGCATCGTTGGGAAGGGCTCGTTAGCAACCATTTCATGGTAAAGTCTACACCCGTTTTATTCGGCGCATGTGACAAATAAGCTTTGATTGGATTTGACACACTCTTTCTAACTCCCAAACACACAGTCTTCTTACATACACACACATTTGCTCACTCACTCACGGCAGCCTGAAACTAGGAGCTCCATTCGACTCAACTACAATTTAATTTGCTTTGGAAGAGATGGGATAGAGCATCAAATTATAGCTAACAAGGAAAATCTATCACCTTGGGTTGAGATAAGCTGAAAGCTAGTCAACTCTGATTGATTCCAGCACCACAGCCGCCAGGATGGAATTTGACAGATAACTGCAAGTGAAGTGGAGAGAGAATGAGAAGGAGGGAGAGAAGGAGGAGGAGAGGGGGTATATGGGGTGGTAAAGAGGGAAGAAGGTAGGGGAAAAGTAGCATAACTAATGGAGTACAGGCAGGCGGTGAAGTGAATGATAAGGCAGACATACAGAACGAGAGGGGGAGGCTGAGAAAGATGCAAAGTGAGAGGTTGAGGGAAACAAATGAGGGATGAGGATAGCGGGAGAGAGAAAGAGAGAGGGTTAGACAGAGGGTTAGACAGTGAGAGGCAGAGGGAGACAGAGAGAAAGAGAGACAACGTGTCTAAGGGAGCGATAGTGGCATATTCAGCTGCCGGTTTGTTTATTCTTGCCGTGGAGTGTGTTTTGCTCCTGTCGGCATGGCGATGGCTAGGGACGGCAAAGAAAATCACCTCTATTCCATGGGAGCTCCTCATCAGTTGATGGGTAAATCTGGCAGATAAGAGGAGTGCCGCTATTAGCAGTCTCAAAACAGGTGTGTGTGTGTTTGCAGAGGTTGGCAGTGTCACATAAATGCTGCATACCTCAATCTATACAAGCAGTGCCCATGTGAAATCTCCACAATAGATGCTTTAAGGTCACAGGAGGTTGCTGAGGGGACCACGGCTTATAATAATGGCCGGAACTAAGCAAATGGAATGGCATCAAACACTTGAAAACCAAGTTTGATGTATTTGATACCATTCCACTGATTCCGCTCCAGCCATTACCACGAGTCCGTTCTCCCCAACTAAGGTGCCACCAACCTCATGTGGTTTAGGTTTATTGGATAAGCTATGTGGGCTCAGGGCAAACAGCCACATAGCTACAGTACATCAGTGAGATGGATTTAAACCTGATCTACAGTAGAGTGCATCAGAATGCAGCCCCCACTGGGCCATCTCATCAGCAACCCTTCATCAGCAAGCCGCGTGGTAGCAGAGAGGATAGTCTACGACTTGGGTGTCTGGAGTCTTTGACCATTGTTATGGCCTTCCTCTTACACATATGGAGGTCCAGGGTGGCAGGGAGATTGGCGCCAGTGATGTACTTGGCCGTACGCACTACCCTCTCTAGCGCCAATGCGGTCGGATGCCGAGCAGTTGCCGAGCAGTTGCCATACTAGGCGATGATGCAGCCAGCCAAGATTCAATCAATGGTGCAGCTGTAGAACTTTGAGGATTTAAAGGCCCACGCCAAATCTTTTCAGCCTCCTGATGGGGAAAAGGTGTTGTCGTACCCTTTTCACGACTGTATTGGTGAGTTCTCAATCAGCTCTACAACAGCCCAGATGAAGTGAATGGGTGCGTGTTCGACCCTCCGTTTCATGTAGTCCACGATAAACTCCTTTGTCTTGCCCACATTTTGGGAGAGGTTGTTGTCCTGGCATCAGACAGGCTTACCACTGTCATGTCGTTAGCAAACTTAATGATGGTGTTGGAGTCATGCGTGGCCATGCAATCATGGGTGAACAGGGAGTACAGAAGGGGACGGAGCATGCACCCCTGAGGGGCCCCCGTGTTGAGGGTAAGGGTGGAAGATGTGTTGTTGCCTACCCTCACCATCTGTGGGTGGCCCTATTGTGTTAAATGCTGAGCTGTAGTCAATGAAAAGCATTCTCACGAAGGTGTTCCTTTTGTCCAGGTGGGAAAGGGCAGTGTGCAGTGCAATAGAGATTGTGTCATCTGTGGATTTGTTGGAACAGTATGAGAGTTGTAGTGAGTCCAGGGTTTCAGGTATGATGGTGTTGAGCCATGATCAGCCTTTCAAGCATTTCATGGCTACAGATGTGAGTGCTATGGGTCAGTAGTCATTTAGACAGGTTACCTTGGCGTTCTGAGGCTCAGGGACTATGTGGTTTGCTTGAAACATATTGGTATTACAGATTGGGTGTCAAAGAGACATTGAAAAAGTAAATGAAGACACTTGTCAGCTGGTCAGTGCATGCTCTGAATTAGCATCCTGGTAATCCATCTGGCCTGCGGCATTGTGATTGTTAACCTGTTTAAAGGTCTTACTCACTTCACACCATTATCCCATAAACCCTAGACCCGCAATTTGCATACAGACCTACAGATATGTATGCAAATCCACAGATCTAACAGATCCACAGATGATTCAATCTCTATTGCATTCCACACTGCCCTTTACCACCTGGACAAAAGGAACACCTATGTGAGGATGCTATTAATAGACTACTGCTCAATGTTCAACACCATAGTGCCCTGAAAGCTCATCAATAAGCTAAGGACCCTGGGACTAAACACCTCCCTCTGCAACTGGATCCTGGACTTCCTGACGGACCGTCCCCAGGTGGTAAGGGTAGGTAACAACACATTCGCCATGCTGATGCTCATCACAGGGGCCCCTCGGGGGTACGTGCTCAGTCCTCTCCTGTACTCCCTGTTCACTCATGGCTGCATGGTCAGGCACAACACCATCATCAAGTTTGCCGAAGACACAACAGTGGTAGGCCTGACCACCAACAACGATGAGACAGCATATAGGGAGGAGGTCAGAGACCTGGCCGTGTGGTGCCAAGCCAATAACCTCTCTCTCAACGTGATCAAGACAAAGGAGAATTGTGGACTACAGGAAAAAGAGGACCGAGCACGCCCCCATTCTCATCGACAGGGCTGTAGGGGAGCAGTTTGAGAGCTTCAAGTTCCTTGGTGTCCAAATCATCAACAAACTAACATGGTCCCAGCACACCAGGACAGTCGCGAAAAGGGCACGACAAAACCTATTCCCCCTCAGGAGATGGAAAAGATTTGGCATGGGTCCTCAGATCCTCAAAAGGTTCTACAGCTGCACCATCGACTGGTTGCATCACTGCCTGGTATAGAGATAATGGGGGTCAAATTAGCAAGATGAATAAATAAATACAGTATTGGGATGAGGTAGTTGGATGGGCTATTTACAGATGGGCTATGTACAGGTGCAGTGATCTGTGAGCTGAATTCCACCGTCTTCATCCTGATCGCCCTGCACCTCGCCCTCCGGGTCGTCCCCGAGGCCGGTGTCGACGCGTGGCTCTACCTGGGGGGGGGGGGGGGGGTACTGTCACGACTTCTATCGAAGTCGTTGCCTCTCCTTGTTCGGGTGGTGCTCGGCGGTCGACGTCACCGGTCTTCTAGCCATCATCGATCCATTTTTTATTTTCCATTGGTTTTGTCTTGTCTTCCCACACACCTGTTTTCAATCCTATCCATTACCTGTTGTGTATTTAACTCTCTGTTTCCCCTCATGTCTTTGTCAGAGATTGTTTATCGTCAGTGTAGTGTTTATTTGTATAGGTGCGCAACGGGTCTTCGTACCCATATTTGTTTATATTCATTTTTCTTATTAGTGTTATGGAGCATGTTACTTGGACATTTATTAAAAGACCCCATTTTACACTCCGTTTGACTCTCCTGCGCCTGACTTCCCTGCCACCTATACACACGTCTCTGACAGTAAATATATATATTGATTGTAATTGTTCCCGAATGAGTGAGCGTTTATGTGCAAAGGATTAGCATTTCAATTGTTATAATTATTAACTCTGTAGTGACTTCTTAGTCGACCCCCACTTCCCTTTTGTCTAACAACCCGCCATGCTGGTTTAGACCACTAGGGCACATTCTCCTATCATTTCTTGTAACCATATTTACTTGTTTTGTTCACACATTTCTGTGAATTACTTAGTTAATAATAAATAAATGATTTAAGACAATTGATGTATGGATGACTCATAGTGAAGACTGGATTCGTGCAGATAACCAACAATTTATGACGTTTGGAATGAGACTAACGTGAGGTAAAATAAATAATTAATTAATCAGACTATTGATCAGATATGAAAATATCTGAAAGGTTATATTGGGAAATTCTAACTTTGTAATCTGAATATTTTCCTTGGTGCTGGGACTTCCTAGTTAATTACGGTTACATGATTAATCCGTTTTATCGCGTAATACTAATTACAGAGAATCTTTGATAAAAACGAAGTCTTCAATTTAATGATAGTAAAGACAAGACAATTAATAAGAAGGGGCTAGAAGTGTCTTATATAGGTGAGCTACCGAGTGGCTAGGACAGGATAGCCCCATGCTATTGTGGAGGACTTAATTATTCCTGCTGCCGTGTATATGTCTGGAACAATGCTGGGGGAAAAGGCTCCAAAAACTATACAGACAATGCCTTTATCAAACAACACTGTTTCACGACGCATCAGTGACATGGCAGGAGATGTTTTGAAACAATTACTAGTTTGCATGCAAGCCAGTAAATTATATGCGTTACAGCTGGATGAGTCAACAGATGTGGCGGGCACAGCTCCTGGTATGTCCGCTACGTTTATGAGTGGTCAATTAAGGAAGTCATCTTCTTCTGGAAACCAGGACAACAGGAGAGGATATTTTTAAAGTACTGGACAGCTTTGTGACATCAAATGGAATTTGGTGGTCAATATGTGTTGGTATCTGTACTGATTGCAGAAAAGCCATGACAGGGAGACATAGTGGATAGGTAACGCGCGTGCAAGCAGTTGCTCCCGATGCCACTTGGGTACACTGCAGCATCCACAAGAGGCTGTTGCTGCCAAGAAAATGCCTTACAGCTTGAAACACATTTTGGACACTACAGTGAAAATGGTCAACTTTGTTAAAGCAAGGCCCATGAACTCTTGTGTATTTTCTGCATTATGCAATGATATGGGCACTGACCAGGTAACACTTTTACAACATGCACTGGTTATCAAGGGGCAAAGTATTGACGTGTTTTTTTTTTATTGAAAGCCGAGCTTAAAGTTTTCTTTACTGACCATAATTATCACTTGTCTGACCGCTTGCGTGATGATGAGTTTCTCACACGACTGGCCTATCTGGATGATGTTTTTTCTTGTCTGAATGATCTGAATCTAGGATTACAGGGACTCTCTGCAACTATATTCAATGTGCGGGACAAAAATTGAGGCTATGATTAAGAAGTTTGGAGCTCTTCTGTCTGCATTAACAAGGACAACACACAGGTATTTTCATCATAGTATGATTTTTTTGTGTGCAAATGAACTCATGTTTATGGATAATGTTAAATGTGATATAGCAAAGCACCTGAGTGAGTTGGTTGCGCAATTACGCAGGTACTTTCCCGAAACTGGATTCGTTATCCCTTTGATACCCTGCCTCCAGTCCACTTACCGATATCTGAACAAGAGAGCCTCATCGAAAAAACTCACACTAATTCTTATGTTTAATAAATGTATTATGTAGTGTGTGTGTGGCAGGCTTACAATGATGGCAAAAAATACAATTTGAGAGTGCGATGACCCTGGTGCTGGAGGGGGTACGCAGCTGGATGTCAAATCAAAGTGTATTTGTCACGTGCGCCGAATACAACAGGTGTAGACCTTACAGTGAAAGGCTTAATTACAGGCTCTAACCAATGGTGCAAAAAAGGTATTAGGTGAACAGTAGGCAAGTAAAGCAATAAAACAACAGTAAAAAGACAGGCTATATACAGTATTGAGGCTATAAAAGTAGCGAGGCTACATTTCAGACACCGGTTAGTCAGGCTGATTGAGGTAGTATGTACATGAATGTATAGTGAAAGTGACTATGTATGTATGATAAACAGAGAGAGGCAGCAGCTTTAAAGAGGGGTAAAGCGGGGGGTTGGTACACAATGCAAATAGTCCGGGTAGCCATTTGAATACCTGTTCAGGAGTCTTATGGCTTTGGGTAAAAACTGTTGAGAAGCCTTTTTGTCCTAGACTCTCCGGTACCGCTTTCCTTGCGGTTGAAGAGAGAACAGTCTATGACTGGCGTGGCTGGGGTCTTTGACAACTTTTGGGGCCTTCCTCTGACACCGCCTGGTGTAGAGGTCCTGGATGGCAGGCAGCTTAGCCCTAGTGATGTACTGGGCCGTGCGAACTACCCTCTGCAGTGCTTTGCGGTCAGGGGCAGAGCAATTGCCGTACCAGGCAGTGATGCAACCATGCTCTCGATGTTGCAGCTGTAGAACCTTTTGAGGATCTCAGGACCCATGCCAAATCTTTTTAGCTTGCAGAGGGGGAATAGGCTTTGTTGTGCCCTCTTCGCGACTGTCTTGGTGTGTTTGGACCATTCTAGTTTGTTGTTGTTGTTGTGGACACCAAGGAACTTGAAGCTCTCAACCTGCTCCACTACAGCCTCGTCGATGAGAATGGGGGCGTGCTCGCTCCTCCATTTCCTGTAGTCCACAATCATCTCCTTAGTCTTGGATACGTTGAGGGATAGGTTGTTATTCTGGCACCACCCGGCCAGGTCTCTGACCTCCTCCCTATAGGTTGTCTCGTTGTTGTCGGTGATCAGGCCCACCACTGTTGTCGTCTGCAAATGTAATGATGGTGTTGGAGTCGTGCCTGGCCATGCAGTCGTGGGTGAACAGGGACTACAGGAGGGGACTGGGCACCCCTGGGGAGCTCCAGTTTTGAGGATAAGCGTGGCAGATGTGTTGCTACCTACCCTCACCACCTGGGGACGACCCGTTAGGAAGTCCAGGATCCAGATGCAGAGGGAGGTGTTTAGTCCCAGGATCCTTGGCTTAGTGATGAGCTTTGAGGGTACTATGGTGTTGAACGCTGAGCTGTAGTCAATTAAATAGCATTCTTACATAAGTGTTCCTTTTGTCCAGGTGGGAAAGGGCAGTGTGGAGTGCGATAGAGATTACATCATCTGTGGATCTGTTTGGGCGGGATGCAAATTGGAGTGGGTCTAGGGTTTCTGGGATAATGGTGTTCATGTGAGCCATTACCAACCTATCAAAGCACTTCATGGCTACAGACGTGAGTGCTACGGGTCTGTAGTCATTTAGGCAGGTTGCCTTTGTGTTATTGGGCACAGGGATTATGGTGGTCTGCTTGAAACATGTTGGTATTACAGACTCAATCAGGGACATGTTGAAAATGTCAGTGAAGACACCTGCCAGTTGGTCAGCACATGCCCGGAGCACACGTCCTTGTAATCTGTCTGTTCCCACAGCCTTGTGAATGTTGACCTGATTAAAGGTCTTACTCACGTCGGCTACGGAGAGCGTGATCACACAGTCGTCCGGAACAGCTGATGCTCTCATGCATGCCTCAGTGTTACTTGCTTTGAAGTGAGCATATAAGTGATTTAGATTGTCTGGTAGGCTCGTGTCACTGGGCAGCTCGTGGCTGTGCTTCCCTTTGTAGTCTGTAATAGTTTGCAAGCCCTGCAAAGATGAGCTTCGGAGCCGGTGCAGTATGATTCAATCTTAGCCCTGTATTGATGCTTTGCCTGTTTGATGGTTTGTCGCAGGGCATAGCAGCAGTTCTTGTAAGCTTCCGGGTTAGAGTCCCGCACCTTGAAAGCGGCAGCTCTACCCGTTAGCACAGTGCGAATGTTGCCTGTAATCCATGGCTTTTGGTTGGGTCACTGTGGTGACGACTTCCTCGATGCACTTATTGATAAAGCCAGTGACTGATGTGGTGTACTCCTCAATGCCTTCGGAAGAATATCGGAACATATGTGATAGCAAAATAGTCCTGTAGTTTAGCATCTGCTTCATCTGACCACTTTTTTGTCACTGGTGCTTCCTGCTTTAATTTTTGCTTGTAAGCAGGAATCAGGAGGATAGAGTTGTGGTCGGATTTACCAAATGGAGGGCGAGGGAGAGCTTTGTACGTGTCTCTGTGTATGAAGTACAGGTGATCTAGAAATGTTTCCCTCTGGTTGCACATTTAACATGTTGATAGAAATTTGGTAGAACTGATTTCAGTTTCCCTGCATTAAAGGTTGAATGTTTGAAGGGGTACGGCACTATAAAAAGTTTGGGAACCACTGCTGTAGGGAATAGGGTGCTATTTTGGGAAGTAGCCAGTGGCTCTCCTTCAGTCTGATGTTCAGGTCCAATTAGTGGGGTCCAATCTTCACTTATTCATCTTTCCATGGGTTTATTTTTTCTGTCCCTTGTTCATTTTCTTTTCTTCTTGTCTTTTTCCACAAAAAAAGAGAACACTCCTGGTTAAATGATTATAGAACTCTTATTTTCTCTCTGTGGATCAATCGTTCTCCCCGCTGTCATCACAAGCAAATGGATTCCTGAAGAAATAGAAAAAGGGGCCTTTATAATTGGCTGTGGGTGACGAGACACAGTTCATTACCGTGCCATGCGTTCACAGTGGTGTCTGGGGGTCTGTGCGTGTATTTGTGTGTGTTTGCTTGCATGCATGCGTGTGTGTGTGTGTGGAGACCACCAGTCTGGGGAAGTTAGAGCTGCTACTCTGAGATACTATCTAATCTCTGACCCTGCATCTCAAAGACACAGAGAAGAGAGAGAATATGATATATATTACACGTAGAGGTAGTGAGATATTGAGAGATGATAGAGGAGCAAAGTGACATGTAGAGATAATAAAAAAATAAATGCGCTTGGATGGAACCAATAAGAGGTGAATACATGCGTGTGACTGGCATCGAATGAGCGCTTCCAGAATAATTCAGAATAGAGTCAAATACATTTTCTCACTCACACACAATGAAGTTTTTTTCTTGTACATGCTAGTAGTATGTACACCAGAGGTGGGCAAAATAAGTCATATGTCGATTAACAGCGCCCACGGTGGATTTAGCAACAACAAGAAGAATTGTCACTGAATGTGCCGCTTAGTTCATAGAACCGCGGTTACGTGAGTAACCTTCGATGTACGCCATATCAGCGGTTTCTGGATCTAGCTTTTGATTGGTTGGAGTTATTAGCTCTTATTACCCCATTCCTGAAAGCTAAGACTCTCAGGAACACGCACGTGTCTTGTTTCGTCACGATGCTACGAAACACAATCGATACTTAGTGATCTTCCCTGATGTTTTCCTGAACTTTCTAATATATGTATGATGCATTTAATCCCTTTGTGATACAAAAATAACAATAATACACCTTTACAATATTTAAGTAATTTGACATATTTTGTTATTAGCCCCTTGAACATAAACTTGTTTGTAGTTTGTATCTAGAATTGTTAGAAAAGCCATAAAATGAAAACAATTCGAATTGGTCGATATTGCTATTATTGCCCACCCCTGGTGTACATGCTAGTAATGCTAGTCTGTAGGAGGACATATGCTGAATGTATGATACTGCACAGCATCTGCAACTTGACTGATTAAGGAGGATAGTCATTACTTTTTGCCACAGATGTTGTTGCCATAGTACTGTATTAATAATTTTATGATAGATTAATTCAGATGTTTAATTGCATGATCTGTGCTTTTGCACCAGGACTGCATACCTCTTTTCTTTACCAGGAACAGTTACCCTTTATCAACATTTCTGTTTTCACATTAGTGCAAATATAAGGGATTTAACAAAAGATCTCATTTCCATCCATAGTTTGTAATTCAGCCCCACATCTCATACCGCAGCTTTTCTTCTCATCCCTTTGAATCTTTACCCAATATCTAATTATCTTTTCCTTGTGACTCCATCCCTCCATCCTCTCCTCTAGGGAGTGAACAGTATGTTTCAGGTGTTCCTAACGGGGAACAACTCGGATCACTTCACCATTTCACCCACAGCGGTGCAGGGCCGTGCTGACATCAGGGTGAGGGTGGACGTGCCTCTGGACTACGAGAACATCCAAAGATACAGCTTCTCTGTAAGTTCACTCTGAACACACAAGCATGCTCGCACACAGACACGAATGCACACACGCACGCAAACTTGCTTACGGCATGTTTTTATCTCTGTTACAAACAAACTATCAGTAACATGTACTGTAACAAGCATGGCATCTACTGTATGGAGCACAGTAAGCAAAGACACTATGGGCGGGTGTCCCTGGAATCAGATTAAAGGGGTGTTTGCTACATACATTTTTTTACTTTTACACTAATGACTCAAATAACCATTTGAGTTGAGATTATTTGCAGGGATTCTTTGCTCTTTTAGTGATAATTAAAATGTAGCTATTTTTGTGCAACCATGAGAGTGGCCAGTTTATCGAATGTGTTGTGTTATGCCATTACATATTATACATTACCAGTGATAGTGTCTTGTGAAATGATCACTTAAGAGCCTTGTGCCAATTGAGAGTGGTTGACTTAATAAGTCAGTAATTCTCAATTATCTTTATAGCTGTAGCTTACTTCAACTTGTCAATTAACACAATAATATCTCTGGATGTATTTTATATATGTTTTTTACCCCTTTTTCGCCCAAATTTTGTGATAGCCAATTGGTAGTTGCAGTCTTGTCCCATCGCTGCAACTCCTGTACGGACTCGGGAGAGGTGAAGGTCGATAGCCATGCGTCCTCCATAACACGGCCCTGCCAAGCCACACTGCTTCTTGACACACTGCTCGCTTAATCCAGAAGCCAGCCGCACAAATGTGTCGGAGGAAACACCGTACAACTGACAACTGTGTCAGCGTGCATGCGCTCGCCACAGGAGTCGCAAGAGCGACAAAGACATCCTGGCCGGCAAAACCCGCACCTAACCCGGATGACGCTGGGCCAATTGTGCGAAGCCTCATGGGTCTCCCGGTCTTGGCCAATGGGGACACAGCCCGGGATCGAACCCGGGGCTGTAGTGAAGACTTAGTGCCTTAGACCGCTGGATTTTTAACTATATAATATGGCTGACCAGAACAAAAAACCCTGTATGGTTCTTCAATAGGTTCTACAGAGAACCTTTCAACGGTTCTTTATGAACCAACCATAAAGAACCATAAAAAGGTTCATATAAAGAACCATAACAAGGGTTCTATAAATATATATTTTTAAAGTTCTATGTTGTCCCAAAAAGGGTTGCAACCATAGTGTAATCCTTTTTTTGGTGCAATATAGCAACTCTTTTAAATGGTTCTTTATAGATTCTTAGGTTCTTTATAGCACCAATTAGAATCTTATGAGCATGGTTCTTTATTGAACCTTCAAAAAATAGTTCACTATAGCACATAAAGATTATGCTATGGTTACAAGCCTAAGATCCCCTATCTGGTACTTGTTAGAACCATCATTTTTTTTAGAGTGTAACCGGGTGGTAGCCGGCTAGTGATGGCTATTAAACAGTCTGATAGCCTTGAGATAAAAATAGCTTTTAATTCTCTCTGTACCAGCTTTGATGCATCTGTACTGACCTCACCTTCTGGATGGTAGCGGGGTGAACAGGCCGTAGCTCGGGTGGTTGATGTCCTTGATTATCTTTTTGGATTTCCTGTGACATCGGGTGCTGGAGGACAGTGTACCCCTGGTGATGCGTTGGGCAGACCGCACCACCCTCTGGAGAGCCCTGCGGTTGCAGGCGGTGCAGTTGCCATACCAGGCGGTGATGCAGCCCGACAGGATGCTCTCAATTGTGCATCTGTAAAGGTTTGTGAGGGTTTTAGGGGCCAAGCCGAATTTCTTCAGCCTCATGAGGTTGAAGAGGTGCTGTTCCGCCTTCTTCACCAGACTGTCTGTGTGGGTGAACCATTTCAGATTGTCAGTGATGTGTATGCCAAGGAACTTGAAGCTTTTCACCTTCTCCACTGCGGTCCTGTCAATGTGGATAAGGGCGTGCTCCCTCTGCTGTTTCCTGAAGTCCACGATCAGCGCCTTAATTTTGTTGACATTGAGGGAGAGGTTATTTACCTGGCATCACTCTGCCAGGGCCCTCACTTCCTCCCTGTAGACTGTTTCGTCATTGTTGGTAATCAGGCCTACTACTGTTGTGTTGTTTGCAAACTTGATGATTGAGTTGGAGGCATGCGTGGCCACGCTGTCATGGGTGAACAGGGAGTACAGGAGGGGGCTGAGCACACACCCTTGTGGCCCCCTGTGTTGAGGATCAGCGAAGTGGAGGTATTGTTTCCTAACACCTGGGGGCAGCCTGTCAGGAAGTCCAGGACCCAGTTGCACGGGGCGGGATCCAGACTCAGGGCCCCGAGCTTAATGATGAGCTTGGAGGGTACTATGGTGTTGAAGGCTGAGCTATAGTCAATGAACAGCATTCTTACATAGATATTCCTCTTGTCCAGATGGGATAAGGCAATGTGCAGTGCGATGGCGATTGCATCGTCTGTGGATCTATTGGGGAGGTATGCAAATTGAAGTGGGTCTATGACAGGAGTACTAGGGGATGATAGTAATTTAGTTCAGTTACCTTTGCTTTCTTGGGTACAGGAACAATGGTGGACATCTTGAAGCAAGTGGGGACAGCAGACTGGGATAGGGAGAGATTGAATATGTCCGTAAAACACTCCAGCCAGCTGGTATGCGCATGCTCTCAGGACGCGGCTAGGGATGCCGTATGGGCCGGCAGTCTTGCGAGGGTTAACACACTTTAACGTCTTACTCAAGCAAGCCACGGAGATGGCTTACCCTGCTACATACATCTCATGTCTGAGCCGTTGAATTGCAACTCCACTTTGTCTCTGTACTAACGTTTTGCCTGTTTGATTGCCTTACGGAGGGAATAACTACTACACTGTTTGAATTCAACCATATCCTCAGTAACCTTGCCATGGTTAAATGGGGTGGTTTGCACTTTCAGTTTTGCGCGAATACGGCCATCTATCCACAGTTTCTGGTTTGGGTTGGTTTTAATAGGTAAAGTGGGAACAACATCCCCTATACACTTCCTGGTGAACTCAGTCACCATGTCTGTGTATATGTCAATGTTATTCTCAGAGGCTACCCGGAACATATCGCAGTCTGCGTGATCAAAACAATCTTGAATAATGGATTCCGATTGGTCAGACCAGCGGTGAATAGACCTTAGCATGGGTACTTCCTGTTTGAGATGCCTATAGGAAGGGAGGAGCAAAATGGAGTCATGATCTGAATTGCAGAAGGGAGGGTGGGGGAGGGCCTTGTAGGTATCCTGGAAGGGGGAGTAACAGGGGTTGAGCGTTTTTTCAAAGTGAGTACTACAGTCAATGTGTTGATAGAACTTCTGTAGCGTTTTCCTCAAATTTGCTTTGTTAAAATGTTGCTCTTTATTCCAGCATTTTGGATTTGAGATCAAATATTTCATATGAAGCGATAGTACAGAATGTCATTTTATATTTGATGGTATTTTCATACATATCTGTTTAACTGTTTAGAAATTAAAGCACTTTGTGTATCTAGGCCCCCCTGTTGAAGTCATACTATAATTACAGTATTGTGAGAAATTCACTTAAAGTGTATAAAAATTGTCAAAAGTTTAGTATTTGGTCCCATATTCATAGCACGCAATGACTACATCAGTCTTGTGTCTCTACAAAGTTGTTGGATGCATTTGCAGTATCCTCTCTGCAAAAGGTTATACCTACAGTAGCACCAAAAAGTATTCCTCTATGGCAGTGGTCACCAACCAATCTCCAAGGCATTCTTAGTTGATCACCAAACATTTCCGAGCAATAAACCTTTCATTCCTATTTTTTAGATTAGTCTCGCGGCAGGCGCACCCGATTCAGCTGGCCTGCGCGTGTTCCCATTTTGAACCATTCCAAATGTTTTAATGTATAAATGCTGGCCATGTCTGCAGCAACGTAGCAGGTGTAAAATAAAGCTACAGCAAACCTGATACTGAAATTTCTGCACTTTTAAAACCATGACTATAAAGAGACTGTCAACGAATACAGCAAAGAGCTGCTGTTTAATAAGTTAGTGAGATGTTTAAGCTTACTCAGCATTGTCAAAACTTTCAACAATTTTATAAGCCATAAAATGTGTGTTCTCCCTACTTCCACACGCACTACAACCAGCACTGCAGCTGCAATGAGTGAGTAGGGAAGTGGATAGATAGGCTTTCAATTTCTCTGGTCATAGGAGTAACAACATTCATTTGTGCACTGGGCAGAAAAAAATGTGGTGGTACTCGAGTTTCGCTATCAGCTGAAAAACGGTGTTCCTTTTTGGTCAGTGTCAGTGGAGGAAAGAGAGAGCAGAGGGATGAGAGGCAGACCCTCAGTCTGCTGCCCTCCCCCTCCACTGAGACTGACCATCAGATGTAGGCTCTATAAGCCCAGCAAAAAATGTAAAAGTGATTTATTAAAATGTATGCTCACTCAGTAATACACAAGTAATACAACAACTGATCTATTACCAGTGTGATAGTATAGCCTACCTCAAATATTGGTCTGAGATCAATGTATTGGCAGGACAATTCAAGCAAAAATAATTATGGTATAATGTTTTGGGCCTACGGCCTACTGCACACAACTCATAACTACAGTACTGTTTTTAAATAGGTTAATGTTGCATAGGCTTGTGTTGTTAAGTCATGTAAAAAAATAAAACATTTAGATCTCGGCTTGTATTTTGACTCTAGTGATCTCGACTCAAAAACAGTTGGTGATCATGCCCTATGGGGACAAGCCGAAAAACTCTCTATGTTCTACTAAGCACCTTTTTTTCTGAGATTGCACTGAAGAATAAAAAGAAAGAAATGCAACCCTACTTGCATGCCTGATTTGGCCTGTATACTGTGAGTTTCAGGCCACTGTATTAGGGTAAAGCTAAACATAAGAGTAACTATAATGATAACATTTGCCTAAAACCTCACTTGGTGAAGGCCACATGACTGAAAATGAATGAATTCAACATCTATGTCCCGAACAAATACAGCCGTTTTATGGTAACTCTACAATTCACTCAAAGTCGAAAAGCAAGGAGCACTGGGAAATTATATTGGAGGCATGCCGTAGTTACACAAAATGTTCAAGCTGATTCAACTCAAATTTGGACCCCCTACAGGGTGACAGTGACTCTATTAGTTTGAGTTATGATAACAAAATCACTTTAAGTAACTGTTCTCATATATTTTAAGTGCAATGGGCTTCCTCAAATGTTTTCAGTAATGACAGCATAATGGGGTTTACAGTGTATAGCTATAAATACAGTATAGGATCATCTGACTAATGCCACCTCAGGTGGAACACGTTGTCATGTGTGCTCCCTCTCCGGCCTCTAGGTCACCAGGCTGCTCGTTATGGCGCGCACCTGTCACCATCGTTACGCACGTCTCCAGACTCACCTGGACTCCATCACCTCCCTGATTACCTTCACTATATATGTCACTACTTTCGGTTCCTTCCCCAGGCATTATTGTTTTTGTTCCAGTGTCATGTCTGTGCGTTGTTTATGTTTCTTATTTTGTGTTTAGTTGCGTTTATTTATTAAAACACTCAATCCCTGAACTTGTTTTCCCAGACTCTCAGACCGCTTGTTACACACATACTGTACATACAGTACATGTGTACTGACAGCCAATCATTGGCTTGTGAGAAATGTACTGTATGTTTTGGTTCTATTCTCATGTGATCATGAGATTGTCCCTGTAATGACTGTATACAAACTAAGAATAATGCTGCAAAATTTCACTTATGCGACAATGCCATAGCAGAAGACACTGTCTAGCTCAGACTTTAAAAATCAGCAATCAGTGCTGCAGACTTGGTTGAGCATTTAAATGTATATTGTGTTACTTCACCACCACTATTTACCAAAACATTTGATATTGTGTTTTGGATCCTTAAAACTGAATAAAGTTTAAAGTATGACATGTTTTAAACTAATTTCAGTCTGTTAATTAAGTTCAAAACAAAGTACATGAGCATATGCATAGAAAGTGGATACGCATGGATGCATGTCACAATGGTAAAATGTAAAAACAACTGTAGTTAGCAAAATAGTGTAGAAATGATTGCTAACTAGCTAAGCATATTGGCTGACTGTGGGGCAAAACAATTAACTTATTTACCATTAATAAGCCACCGCAGATCTATTTTCTGGCAAATGCAACACTGTACTAAAATTGCCCAGGTGTCTCCAATAATGTTTACTTTTTGATGTTCTATGACGTCTCCACTTCCTTCCTACCCTATGTCTAGAACATTGATGTGTTCAAGTAATCAGAGACTCTACTCTATCTTTTTCAGCTATATGCCAATGAGTCCATGTCAGAACATGTGGGTTTTGCCCGTATCTTCATTGACCTGATCAATGAGAATGACAACCGGCCCATCTTCCTTAAATCCCTGTATAACATCAGTCTGCCTGAGAATACACCCAGAGGAACCTCCCTCCTACGCATCCAGGTAAGGTTATCACTGCAACACGCTAGCTACAACACACTGTAACAAATACTCCCTGAAGCACACTGTCTCATGCTGTTGTATGGTGTCTGTTGTGCTGTAACACACATTGCCTAGCAGTGGAGACTCCTCAGAGGAGCAAGGAGAGGACCATCCTTCTCAGTAAATTTCATTTTTTTTAAATGTTAACTTAAAAAAGTTTTCATTTTAAATAAAACTATACTAAATATAATCACGTCACCAAATACTTTATTAAAACACTATTTTGCAATGAAGGTCTACAGTTGCTTCAACAGCACTCTATTGGGTAGCACAATGGTGTAACCAGAGGACAGCTAGCTTCCGTCCTTCTCTGGGAACATTGACTTCAATACAAAACCTAGGAGGCTCATGGTTCTCACCCCTTTCCATGGACTTACACAGTAACTATGAAAACTTCTGGGGGACGTCCTCCAACCTATCAGAGCTCTTGAACTGACATGTTGTCCACCCAATCAAAGGATCAGAGCATGAATCTAGTACTGAAAGCATAAGGTACAGGTAGCTAGCACTGCAGTGCATGAAATATGGTGAGTAGTTGACTCAAAGAGAGAGAAAGACAATAGTTGAACAGTTTTGATCAAATTAATTTCTTTATAAATGAAGGAGAAGCAAGAGAGGAAGAGATTTTTTTTTTCTTTCCACAATCAGTTTCACTTACTTAGCTAGCAAATGCAGCCAGTTAGTTTAGCCTACTCAAACACACTGCTCAAACAGAGGGATGCTATATTAGGTAGCTGGTTATGACTATCCAACACGACACTTCCAAGTCAAGGTAAGCTTAATGACAAAGCGAAAACAGGTTTTAATCAATTTTAGAAAAATATAAAAATAAAAAAGTGAACAAACTTTTTACATAAGCACTCAGACCCTTTGCTATAAGACTTGAAATTGAACTCAGGTGCATCCTGCTTCCATTGAGCATCCTTGAGATGTATCTACAACTTGTGTTAGTGTTTTTGGAGTCCACCTGTGGTAAATCCAATTGATTGGACATGATTTGGAAAGGCACACACTTGTCTATATAAGGTCCCACAGTTGACAGTGCAAGTCAGAGCAAAAACCAAGCCATGAGATCAAAGGAATTGTCCGTAGAGCTCAGAGACAGGATTGTGTTGAGGCACAGATCTGGGGAAATGGTACCAAAACATTTCTGGGGCATTGAAGGTCCCTAAGAACACAGTGGCCTCCATCATTCTTAAATGAAAAAAGTTTGGAACCACCAAGACTCTTCCTAAAGCTGTCCGCCTGGCCAAACTGAGCAATCGGGAGAGAAGGGCCTTGGTCAGGGAGGTGAGCACTCCACCAATGGAGTGCTTTTGGTGGAGTGGTGGAGGTGAGCACTCCACCAATCAGGCCTTTATGGTAGAGTGGCCAGAGAGTGGCCAGACGTAAGCAACTCCTCTGAATGCCAAGCGTCACATATGTAGGAAACCTGGCACCATTCCTACAGTGAAGCATGGTGGTGGCAGCATCATGCTGTGAGGATGTCTTTCAGCAGCAGGGACTGGGAGACTAGTTGGGATCAAGGGAAAGAGGAACGAAGCAAAGTACAGAGATATCCTTGATGAAAAGCTGCTCCAGAGTGCTCAGGGCCTTAGACTCGCCTGGTTCACCAACTACTTCTCTGATAGAGTTCAGTGTGTCAAATCGGAGGGTCTGCTGTCTGGATCTCTGGCAGTCTCTATGGGGGTGCCACAGGGTTCAATTCTTGGACCGACTCTCTTCTCTGTATACATCAATGAGGTCGCTCTTGCTGCTGGTGAGTCTCTGATCCACCTCTACGCAGACGACACCATTCTGTATACTTCCGGCCCTTCTTTGGACACTGTGTTAACAACCCTCCAGGCAAGCTTCAATGCCATACAACTCTCCTTCCGTGGCCTCCAATTGCTCTTAAATACAAGTAAAACTAAATGCATGCTCTTCAACCAATCGCTACCTGCACCTACCCGCCTGACCAACATCACTACTCTGGACGGCTCTGACTTAGAATACGTGGACAACTACAAATACTTAGGTGTCTGGTTAGACTGTAAACTCTCCTTCCAAACCCATATCAAACATCTCCAATCCAAAGTTAAATCTAGAATTGGCTTCCTATTTCGCAACAAAGTATCCTTCACTCATGCTGCCAAACATACCCTTATAAAACTGACCATCCTACCAATCCTCGACTTTGGCGATGTCATTTACAAAATAGCCTCCAATACCCTACTCAACAAATTGGATGCAGTCTATCACAGTGCAATCCGTTTTGTCACCAAAGCCCCATATACTACCCACCATTGCGACCTGTACGCTCTCGTTGGCTGGCCCTCGCTTCATACTCGTCGCCAAACCCACTGGCTCCATGTCATCTACAAAACCCTGCTAGGTAAAGTCCCCCCTTATCTCAGCTCGCTGGTCACCATAGCATCTCCCACCTGTAGCACACGCTCCAGCTGGTATATCTCTCTAGTCACCCCCAAAACCAATTCTTTCTTTGGCCGCCTCTCCTTCCAGTTCTCTGCTGCCAATGACTGGAACGAACTACAAAAATCTCTGAAACTGGAAACACTTATCTCCCTCACTAGCTTTAAGCACCAACTGTCAGAGCAGCTCACAGATTACTGCACCTGTACATAGTCCACCTATAATTTAGCCCAAACAACTACCTCTTTCCCAACTGTATTTAATTTATTTATTTATTTTGCTCCTTTGCACCCCATTATTTTTATTTCTACTTTGCACATTCTTCCATTGCAAAACTACCATTCCAGTGTTTTACTTGCTATATTGTATTTACTTTGCCACCATAGCCTTTTTTGCCTTTACCTCCCTTCTCACCTCATTTGCTCACATTGTATATAGACTTGTTTATACTGTATTATTGACTGTATGTTTGTTTTACTCCATGTGTAACTCTGTGTCGTTGTATCTGTCGAACTGCTTTGCTTTATCTTGGCCAGGTCGCAATTGTAAATGAGAACTTGTTCTCAACTTGCCTACCTGGTTAAATAAAGGTGAAATAAAATAAAATAAAAGACTGGGGTAGACTTGTAAGGTTCACCTTACAACAGGACAACAACCCTAAGCACACAGACAAGACAATGCAGGAGTGGCTTCGGGACAAGTCTCTGAATGTCCTTGAGTGGCCCAGGCAGAGCCCGGACTTGAACATATGTGGGAAGTCCTTCAAGACTGTTGGAAAAGCATTCCTCATGAAGCTGGTTGAGAGAATGCCAAAAGTGTGCAAAGCTGTCCTCAAGGCAATGGGTGGCTACTTTGAAGAATCTCAAATATAAAATATATTTTAATTTGTTTAACACTTTTGTGCTCACTACATAATTGCACATGTGTTATTTCATAGTTTTGATGTCTTCACTATTTTATAATGTAGAAAGTAGTAAAAATAAGGAAAAACCCTTGAATGAGTATGTATGTTCAAACTTTTGACTGGTCCTGTAGCTCTAGTCGATGCTGTTGGTTCCTTGATTGTGCGGGGACGGCTCACAGTTCACCTACAATTATAGTGAATTTGTATTTGATTTTGAATAAGGAATTTTTTAAATTTTCACTATTACTTGGGTGGCACTAACTTAAGCTATACAGAATATCTCACCACCATGCATTTCCATCTCCTACTCTATCTCCTTTATTCCTTTTCAAGCGTGCTGAGGAGCTGTCAACAGTTTAGTGAAATATAGTAGAAAGAGGAGGAAGGGAAGCGCTACTAAGGTACATGATAGTAAATGTTGGTAGATAGAAGGTGCTCTTTGGTAAAAGAGGTAAATTGGTCATCAAAAAGAAAGGAGGACCAAGGCACTCTTCATATAATTAAATAAAATGCCTTTAATAGAAACAACGTTTTTTTTAAACCGACGCGTTTCGGCTGCATGGCCTTCGTCAAGGAGTACAAAAAAAAAGAATACAATGAGTTTAGTGAAATAAGTTTAGTTGCGAAAATATGTTACTATCTATGTGTCCGAAACAGCCTTCACTTGGTTTCCCAAATTAAACACTGGGTAGCTGCAAAAACAGGCTTGGAGAGCCCATGGGCGGAATATCACCTGTCGCGCAGTAAGAGCATGCTCTTCAAACAGTGGTTGATGCATGAAGTGAAATAGGGGCTCTTATATTTATAGTGTAGCATATTTATTTATGCTCCACTATAAAACCGAGGTAAGCGGAAAGCATGCAGCCTCCATTCACTATTCAAGTGCATACAGATGACATTCCTTTTTTCCCCTGTTCCTGCCCATTTGATAATGGGTCATTCTAAATTGAATATATTTTACATATTAGTAGAGACAAGATTAAATTGAAAATAGTCTGATGGGTGAAAATATGATCACTTGATAAGAGAAAAGCTGTGCAGCCTGAGGCAAGGAACAGAGCGCACACTTTCTCAAATCATTGATTGTCTGCATCATGCAGACCATATATGTTTTGATTTCTAAGACATTCTAATGTTTGTATCAGTCACAACTAAAGTTGACAAATAACTCTAAATCTAGCATATAGGACCTGTTTCAAATGATGACTTTGACGCTACATAGCAACTTCATATGCGTACTTGCTTAGGAATGGGAAAAATATCCTTTCTATTTATTTCAGCTAAGTTCAATTATATTCTTCTTACTATAAAATCATATAATATAATGGAATGGAACTTATAAACATATATTTTCAGATAAGGAAACAAGCCTACAGCCTATGGCATGGAGCTTAGCCAGATAACATACAGTAGGCCAACTTGTATTCGGTTCTTTTGAAATACATTTTCTTCATATCATAATGTTTCTTTAGACATGATCAAAATAAATAATGGATTTTTTGTGATGGTGTATATTCAATTGATTTATTGTACTTTTTTAAATGTACACTGAACGAAAATATAAACGCAACATGCAACAATTTTAAGGATTTTACTGAGTTACAGTTCATATAAGGAAATCAGTCAATTGAAATAAATGTATTAGGCACTAATCTATGGATTTCACATGACTGGAAATACAGATATTCAGCTGTTGGTTGCAGAGAACTTTTAAAAAAAAAGTAGGGGCGTGAATCAGAAAACCAGTCAGTATCTGGTTGTGACCACCATTTGCCTTATGCAGGGCGAAACAAATCCTTCCCGTAGAGTTGATCAGGCTGTTGATTGTGGCCTGTGGAATGTTGTCCCACTCCTCTTCAATGGCTATTCGAAGTTTCTGGATATTTGCGGGACCCGGAACATGCTGTCGTACACGTAGATCGATAGCATCCCAAACATACTCAATTGGTGACATGTCTGGTGAGTATGCTGGCCATGGAAGAACTGGGACCTTTTCAGCTTTCAGGAATTGTGTACAGATTCTTGCGACATGGGGCCGTGCATTATCATGCTGAAACATGAGGTGATGGCGGCAGATGAATGGCACGACAATGGGTCTCGTCACAGTATCTCTGTGCATTCAAATTGTCATAGATGAAATGCAATTGTGTTCCTTATCCGTAGCTTATGCCTGCCCATACCATAACCCTGCCACCACCTTGGGGAACTATGTTCACAACGTTGACATCAGCAAACCGCTCACCTACTTGCTCTCTGCCATCTGCCCGGTACAGTTAAAAATGGGATTCATCCTTGAAGAGCACACTTCTCCAGCGTGCCAGTGGACATCGAAGGTGAGCATTTGCCCACTGAAGTTGGTTACAATGCCAAACTGCAGTCAGGTCAAGTTTCTGTGCAAATCCACAGTTTCATCAGCTGGTCTCAGACGATCCCGCAGGTGAAGAAGTAAGATGTGGACATCCTGGGCTGGCGTGGTTAAACTTGGTCAGCGGTAGTGAGGCCAGCTGGACGTACTGCCAAATTCTCTAAAATGACGTTGGTGGCAGTTTATGATAGAGAAATTAACATTACATTTTCTGGCACAGCTCTGGTAGACATTCCTGCAGTCAGCATGCCAATTGCACACTGCCTCAAAACTTGAGACTGTGGCTTTGTGTTGTGTTGTGTGACAAAACTGCACATTTAGAGTGGCCTTTTTTGTCCCCAGCACAATGTGCATCTGTCAAATGATCAGGCTTGGAACCCCTTACAAAATACTTTTAAACTGGAACAACTTGTCCAATTGGTGTTTTTAAATCATTGATGAAGGATTTTGAGGCTGATTCCCTGACCTGTCAATGTTTTTAATTTGCTGTTTTATGATTTTGTTATACTCTTGTGAATTCTTTTTTTTTTTTACTATATTACCTGTAGTTTTTCATGTTGGCTGTCTGTTATTGTGTAATGACTTGGTACTGCCTATCTTGGCCAGGATGCTCTTGAAAAATATATTTCAAATCTCTATGAGCCCTTCCTGGTTAAATAAAGGTTAAATATATATATATTTTTAAATGCTGTTTAAAGCATCTTGATATGTCACACCTTTCAGGTGGATGGATTATCTTGGCAAAGGATACATGCTCACTAACAGGGATGTAAACAAATTTGTACACAACATTTACGTATGGAATATTTCTGGAATATTTTATTTCAGCTCATGAAACATGGAACCAACACTTTACTACTGTAGCTAGCTAAAAACATACGTGGGCGTGCATCATCTGCATCCTAGTACCTCCCTGCCTTTATCCTCTACGTTTAATCCATACCAAGGACAGAGGTCACCATCATCTATATCCTGACCTAGCAGTGAAGAAGGTTACTTAGGACGGGTCCCAAATGACACCCTATTCCCTACATAAATGCATTATTTTTTGACCAGGGCTCATTTGGGATGCATACCCAGGTATCAGCACAGAGTCCACATAATAACTCTGGATTATTATTCATTACCATTCATTTCAATGACAGTAACTCACACACACACACACACACACACACACACACACACACACACACACACACACACACACACACACACACACACACCTGATACAGTAGATACAAGAAGTGCAAAAAGAATACTGTGGAAAATCTATACTGTTTATTGACTGTGCTCATGAAATTGAGTTTGTGACACGTACGCCCCGGTAATCTACTACATGATAAGTTTTCTTGGCGATGTTTGCAGTGTGTAGGGACACACACAGAAAGAAAGACAGACAGAGACACACACACTATCACTATCTCCCACCCCCCCCCCCCCCCACCACACACACACACACACACACACAGAGTGGCTGGCCATCTCCTCTGACTAAACAGATGTTTCTCCCACGCCTCCAGGCTCTGTCCATAAATACCTGTTCGAGCTCGGACAGCTTTATGGCTGACACACACACACAGTCCTGTGTCACCCTGCCTTATCATTCACTGCCTTCCCTCAAAGTCAGCACATGGCCAGAGCAGAGAATCATCATGCTAGAGCCCAACAGACAGCATCACACAGTCATCACATGTGTGTGCAAGTGCATGTGTGAATGTACATGTAAAGCCCTGTACAAGATTCACGTGCGTACATACACTACCATTCAAAAGTTTGGAGTCACTTAGAAATGTCCCTGTTTTTGAAAGAAAAGCACATTTTTGGTACATTAAAATAACATCAAATTGATCAGAAATACAGTGTAGACATTGATAATGTTGTAAATTACTTTTGTAGCTGGAAACAGCTGATTTTTAATGGAATATCTACATAGTTGTACAGAGGCCCATTATCAGCAACCATCACTCCTGTGTTCCAATGACACGTTGTGTTAGCTAATCCAAGTTTATAATTTTCTAAGGCTAATTGATCATGGCGTGCTGGTAAAAGAAGCAATAAAACTGTCCTTCTTTCAACTAGTTGAGTATCTGGACTATCAGAATTTGTGGGTTCGATTACAGGCTCAAAATGGCTAAAAATAAAGACCTTTCTTCTGAAACTTGTTAGTCTAGTGAAGACGCGACTCTGGGATGCTGGCCTTCTAGGCAGAGGTTCAAAGAAAAATCCATATCTCAGACTGGCCAATAAAAATAAAAGATTAAGATGGGCAAAAGAACACAGACTCTGGACAGAGTCAGCATCCCGGAGTCGCCTCTTCACTGTTTTCATTGAGACTGGTGTTTTGCGGGTACTATTTAATGAAGCTGTCAATTGAGGACTTGTGAGGCGTCTGTTTTAGAGGTTGACCGATTAATCGGAATGGCCGATTAATTGGGGCCGATTTCAAGTTTTCATAACAATCAGACATCTGTATTTTTGGACACTTTTTTACACCTTTATTTAATTGGGCAAGTCAGTTAAGAACACACTCTTATGTTCAATGACGGCCAGGGAACGGTGGGTTAACTGCCTTGTTCAGGGGCAGAAGGACAGATTTTTACCTTGTCAGATCGGGGATTCAATTTTGCAACCTTACGGTTAACTAGTCCAACGCTCTAACCACCTGCTTTACATTGCACTCCACGAGGAGCCTGCATGTTACGCAAATGCAGTAAGAAGCCAAGGTAAGTTGCGAGCTAACATTAAACTTATCTTATAAAAAACAATCAATCATAATCACTAGTTAACTACACATGGTTGATGATATTACTAGTTTATCTAGCCTGTCCTGCGTTGCATGTAATCGATGCGGTGCACATTCGTGAAAAAGGACTGTTGTTGCTCCAAACATAAACATCAATGCCTTTCTTAAAATCAATACACAAGTATATATTTTTAAACCTGCATATTTAGCTCAAATAAATCCAGATTAGCAGGCAATATTTAACTAGGTTAAATTGTGTCACTTCTCTTGCGTTCATTGCACGCAGAGTCAGGGTATATTGCAACAGTGTTTCAAGCATTGCACTGTTTATGACTTCAAGCCTATTAGCTCCCGAGATTAGGCTGCTGTAACCGATGTGAAATGGCTAGCTAGTTAGCGGGGTGAGCGCTAATAGCGTTTCAAACGTCACTCGTTCTGAAACCTGGAGTGGTTGTTCCCCTTGCTCTGCATGGGTAACGCTGCTTCGAGGGTGGCTGTTGTCGATGTGTTCCCAGGTAGAAGCGAGGAGAGGGACGGAAGCTATACTGTTACACTGTCAATACTAAAGTGCCTACAAGAACATCCAATAGTCAAAGGTATATAAAATACAAATGGTATAGAGATAAATAGTCCTATAATTATTATAATAACTACAACCTAAAACTTCTTACCTGGGAATATTGAAGACTCATGTTAAAAGGAACCACCAGCTTTCATATGTTCTCATGTTCTGAGCAAGGAACTTAAAAGTTATCTTACATGGCACATATTGCACTTTTACTTTCTTCTTCAACACTTTGTTTTTGCATTATTTAAACCAAATTGAACAAATTTCATTCTATATTTGAGGCTAAATTGATTTTTATTGATGTATTAAGTTAAAATAAGCGTTCATTCAGTTATTGTTGGAATTGTCATTATTACAAATAAAATAAAAGTTTAAAATCGGCCGATTAATAATTATCAGCTTTTTTTTGGTCCTCCAATAAATCGGTATCGGCGTTGACAAATCATAATCGGTCGACCTCTAATGTGTTTCTCAAACTATACACTCTAGGCTCCTCTTTCTATTCTGGTTAGCAATGATCCCCAACACCTTGAAGAATTATGAAAATATTAGAGACTCACCCAAGAAGACTTACAGTTGGAATAGCTGCCAAAGGTGTTTCTAACATGTATTGACTGTATTGAATACTTATGCAACGAGTATATTTTAGTTATTTAATTTCTATCAAACAAAACAAAAATATTTCTACCACTTTGACATTAGAGTATTTTGTGTAGATTGTTGACAAAAAATGAAAGTTAAATAAATTTTAATCCCAGTTTGTAACACAATAAAATGAGTGGTGGTCAGGCCGAATAGATATAATCATTTATACAATGCAAATGAAAGGCACTTTTCACAGTGATTTTAAAAATCACCTGAAATGTTATTGAAATGCCTTGTTTAGACAATTATTTATGATTCAACTGATTATGGTTTAAGTATGTACAGCCCTTACCCAATGCATTTCTCCATTGCCCCCCCCCACACCCCCCCCCCCCCCCCACACCCACGCACACACAAACACATTCATGCATGCACACACACACAGAAATACACACAGACTGTTTAATATTCATCTGCTGCTGTGTTACTTATCATTATCAATAATTATTGTGATTAAGTCTCTGTCCGGTTCTATCTTTCTCTCCATCTGTCTCTTTCTCTCCCTGGAGAATTTAGACTGGCATCTCCTATCAGTAAAATTGCTCATTGTTTTTTCTCTTCCATGGGTTTGAGTGTGTTTGTATTCTTTCATTTCTTATTTATTGCCTCCAATCATATTTTCAGTTCCTCTCTTTCCTTTAGCCATTGTAGTACTAATGGATTTCAGGGCCTGTCAATGTGTTTGAGAGAAACAGTGGGTGTTTGGAAAATATTTATTCACAATTGCCATTTTCTCCTCACTCTTTGTCCTATTATCCTGTTCTCCTCTCCAGTCCTTCAGTATTTTACCCTTCCTTCTCTAGAAATAGGAAAATCACTCGTACATCTGAAGATACCTGTTTCAGGTGAATGGGAAATATTATACTGTAAAATGTACTTTCCGCTATAAATACTGGCATCAGAGTTGCTAGGTTAATACTGTAATTAGGCTTTACTGCAGGGATGCTGTAAAATGTTTTACATTAAGAAATATTATACAATTAATTGTAATGAATTAATGAATTTAATTCATTTAAGAGAAGCAGGATTTGTATTTTATAGTATTTTACTGTAATTACATGAGATTGGTGCAAGCAGGTACTGTGTGTGTGTATATATATAACACACACACAGTACCAGTCAAAAGTTTGGACACACCTACTCATTCAAGGCTTTTTCTTTATTATGAAGACATCAAAACTATGAAATAACACATATGGAATCATGTAGTAACCAAAAAAGTTTTTAAAAAATCAAAATGTATTTTATATTCTTCAAAGTAGCCACCCTTTGCCTTTTAGACAGTTTAGCATTCTCTCAACCAGCTTCATGAGGTAGTCACCTGGAATGCTTTTTCAACAGTTTAGAAGGAGTTCTCACATGTGCTGAGCACTTGTTGGCTGCTTTTCCTTCACTCTGCGGTCCAACTTATCCCAAACCATCTCAATTGGATTGAGTTCGGGTGATTGTGGAGGCCAGGTCATCTGATGCAGCACTCCATCACTCTCCTTCTTGGTCAAATAGCCCTTACTCGGCCTGGAGGTGTGGTTTGGGTCATTGTCGTGTTGAAAAACAAATGATAGTCCCACTAAGCTGAAACCAGATGGGATGGCGTGCAAAATGCTGTGGTAGCCATGCTGGTTAAGTGTGCCTTGAAATCTAAATAAATCAATGACAGTGTCACCAGCAAAGCACCCCACATCATCACACCTCCTCCTCCATGCTTCACCGTGGGAACCACACATGCAGAGATCATCCATTCACCTACTCTGAGTCTCACAAATACATGGAGGTTGGAACCAAACATCACAAATTAGGACTCATCAGACCAAAGGACATATTTCCACCAGTTTAATGTCCATTGCTTGTGTTTATTGGCCCAAGCAAGTCTCTTCTGATAATTGGTGTCCTTTAGTAGTGGTTTCTTTGCAGTAATTTGACCATGAAGGCCTGATTCACACAGTCTCCCCTGAACAGTTGATGTTGAGATGTGTCTGTTACTTGAAATCTGTGAGGTGCAATCTGAAGTGCAGTTAATTGATTATTTCTGAGGCTGGTAACTCTAATGAATTATCCTCTGCATCAGAGGTAATTATTGATTTTCCTTTCCTGTGGCAGTCCTCATCAGAGCCAGTTTCATCATAGCGCCTTATGGTTTTTGCAACTGCACTTGAAGAAACTTTCAAAGTTCTTGACATTTTCTGGATTGACTGATATCCATGGCTTAAATTAATGATGGACTGTTGTTTCTCTTTGTTTAATTGAGCTGTTCTTGCCATAATATGGACTTGGTCTTTTACCAAATAGGGCTATCTTTTGTATACCACCCCTACCTTGTAACAACAAAACTGATTGGCTCAAACGCATTAAAAAGGAAATACATTTCCACAAATTAACTTTTAACAAGGCACACCTTGTTAATTGAAGTACCAGTGACTGACTCAATAGGAAGTGGTCTGAGGATGCAGATGCAGATGCTAAGCTACAGCACTGTTTTGCTTGCACAGACTAGAATATGTTCTGGCATTCTTCCGATGGCATTGTGGAGTACACCGCATTAGTCACTGCCGTCATCAATAAGTGTATCGATGACTTTGTCCCCACAGTGACTGTACCCCAACCAGAAGCCATGGAATACAGGCAATATCCACACTGAGCTTAAGGGTAGATCTGCCGCTTTCATTGAGCGGGACTCTACCCGGATGCTTAAAAGAAATCCAGCTAAACCCTTCTACGAACCATCAAACAGGCAAAGCGTCAATACAGAACTAAGATTGAATCGTACTACACCGGCTCTGACACTCGTCGGATGTGGCAGGGCTTGCAAACTATTATGGACTGCAAAGGGAAGCACAGACGCAAGCTGCTCAGTGACACAAACCTACCAGACGAGCTAAATAACCTCTATGCTCGTTTTGAGGCAAGCAACACTGAAGCATGCATGAGACCATCAGCTGTTCCGTACGACTGTGTGATCAAGCTCTCCGTAGCTGATGTGAGTAAGACCTTTAGACAGGTCCACATTCACAAGATCGCAAGGCTAGACGGATTACCTGGACGTGTATTCCGAGCATGCGCTGATCAACTGGCAAGTGTCTTCATTGACATTTTCAACCTCTCACTGATCGAGTCTGTAATACCAACATGCTTCAAGCAGACCACCATAGTCCCTTTGCCCAAGAACACCAAGGTAACCTTCCTAAATGACTACTAACCTGTGGCACTCCTGTCTGTAGTCATGAAAGGCTGGTCATGGCTCACATAAACTCCATCATACCAGAAACCCTAGATCCACTACAATTTGCATACCGGCTCAACAGATCCACAGATGATGCAATCTCTATTGCAATCTCTATTGCACTCCACACTGTCCTTTCCCACCTGGCCAAAAGGAACACATACGTGAGAATGCTATTCATTGACTACAGCTCAGTGTTCAACACCCAATTGCCCTCAAAGTTCATCACTAAGCTAAGGACCCTGGGACTAAACACCTCCTTTGCAACTGGATCCTGGACTTCCAGACGGGCCACGCTGCCATGATGATCCTCAACACAGGGGCCCCTCAGGGGGGGTGCTCAGTCCCCTCCTGTACTCCCTGTTCACCCACGACTGCATGGCCAAGCACGACTCTAACACCATCATTAAGTTTGCAGACGACACAACAGTGATCACCGATAACGATGAGACAGCCTATAGGGAGGAGGTCAAAGACCTGGCAGTGTGGTGCCAGGATAACAACCTCTCTCTCAACGTGATCAAAAAGGAGATGGTTGTGGACTACAGAAGACGGAGGACCGAGCATGCCCCCATTCTCATCTATGGAGTTGTAGTAGAGCAGGTTGGGAACTTCAAGTTCCTTGGTGTCCACATCACCAACAAACTAACCTGGTCCAAACACACAGTCGTAAAGAGGGCACGACAACTCCTATTCACTGAGAAGATTTGGCGCAGGTCTTCAGATCCTCAAAAAGTTCTACATCTGCACCATCGAGAGCATCCTGACTGGTTGCATCACCGCCTGGTATCGCAACTGCTCCGCCTCTGGTTGCATCACCGCCTGGTATTGCAACTGCTCCGCCTCTGGTTGCATCACCGCCTGGTGTCGCAACTGCTCCGCCTCTGACCTGAGGCACTACAGAACGTAGTGCGTACGGCCCAGTACATCACTGGGGCCAAGCTTCCTGCCATCCAGATCCTCTATACCAAGAGGAAGGCCCAAAAAATTGCCAAGGACCCCAGCCACCCTAGTCATAGATTGTTCTCTCTGCTACCGCATGGCAAGCGGTAGCAGAGCGCCAAGTCTAGGTCCAAAAGACAGCTTCTACCCCCAAGCCATAAGACTCCTGAACAGCTAATCAAATGGCTACCCAGACTGTTTGCATTGTACCCACCCCACCCCCCATTTCTACACTGCTGCTACGCTCTCTTTATTATCCATGCATAGTCACTTTACCTCTACCTACATGTACATATTACCTCGATGTACGGTGTCCCCGCACATTGACTCTGTACTGAAACCTCCTGTATATAGCCTAGCTTCTGTTATTTTATTGTTGCTCCTTAATTATTTGAAATATTTCTTCTTCTTTTATCTTAAAACTGCATTGTTAGTTCAGGGCTTGTAAGTAAGAATTTCACTGTAACACCTGTTGTATTCTGTGCATTTGACATAAAATTTGATTTGATTAGATTTTTGAAATGCATTCCAGGTGATTACATCATGAAGCTGGTTGAGAGAATGCCAAGAATTAAATCTGTCATGCCAAGCTGTCAAGGCAAAGGGTGGCTACTTTGAAGAATCTCAAATATAATTTTGATTTGTTTGGCACATTTTTGGTTAATACATGATTCATATGTTATTTTATAGTGTTGATGTCTTCACTATAATTGTACAATGTAGAAAATACAAAAAATGTATAAAAACCCTGGAATGAGTAGGTGTGTCCAAACTTTTGACCGGAACTGTGTGTGTGTGTACATATATACACTGCTCAAAAAAATAAAGGGAACACTTAAACAACACAATGTAACTCCAAGTCAATCACACTTCTGTGAAATCAAACTGTCCACTTAGGAAGCAACACTGATTGACAATACATTTCACATGCTGTTGTGCAAATTGAATAGACAACAGGTGGAAATTATAGGCAAGTAGCAAGACACCCCCAATAAAGGAGTGGTTCTGCAGGTGGTGACCACAGACCACTTCTCAGTTCCTATGCTTCCTGGCTGATGTTTTGATCACTTTTGAATGCTGGCGGTGCTTTCACTCTAGTGGTAGCATGAGACGGAGTCTACAACCCACACAAGTAGCTCAGGTAGTGCAGCTCATCCAGGATGGCACATCAATGCGAGCTGTGGCAAGATGGTTTGCTGTGTCTGTCAGCGTAGTGTCCAGAGCATGGAGGCGCTACCAGGAGACAGGCCAGTACATCAGGAGACGTGGAGGAGGCCGTAGGAGGGCAACAACCCAGCAGCAGGACTGCTACCTCCGCCTTTGTGCAAGGAGGAGCAGGAGGAGCACTGCCAGATGCCTGCAAAATGACCTCCAGCAGGCCACAAATGTGCATGTGTCTGCTCAAATGGTCAGAAACAGACTCCATGAGGGTGGTATGAGGGCCGACATCCACAGGTGGGGGTTGTGCTTACAGCCCAAAACCGTGCAGGACGTTTGGCATTTGCCAGAGAACACCAAGATTGGTGTTCACCACTGGCGCCCTGTGCTCTTCACAGATGAAAGCAGGTTCACACTGAGCACATGTGACAGACGTGACAGTCTGGAGACGCCGTGGAGAACGTTCTGCTGCCTGCAATATCCTCCATGACCGGTTTGGCGGTGGGTCAGTCATGGTGTGGGGTGGCATTTATTTGGGGGACTGCACAGCCCTCCATGTGCTCGCCAGAGGTAGCCTGACTGCCATTAGGTACGAAGATGAGATCCTCAGACCCCTTGTGAGACCATATGCTAATGTGGTTGGCACTGGGTTCCTCCTACTGCAAGACAATGCTAGACCTCATGTGGCTGGAGTGTGTCAGCAGTTCCTGCAAGAGGAAGATATTGATGCTATGGACTGGCCCGCCCGTTCCCCAGACCTGAATCCAATTGAGCACATCTGGGACATCATGTCTCGCTCCATCCACCACAGACTGTCCAGGACTGGGGGATGCTTTAGTCCAGGTCTGGGAGGAGATCCCTCAGGAGACCATCCGCCACCTCATCAGGAGCATGCCCAGGCGTTGTAGGGAGGTCATACAGGCACGTGGAGGCCACACACACTACTGAGCCTCATTTTGACTTGTTTTAAGGACATTACATCAAAGTTGGATCAGCTTGTAGTGTGGTTTTCACTTTAATTTTGAGTGTGACTCCAAATCCAGAGTGGGTTGATAAATTTGATTTCCATTGATCATTTTTGTGTGATTTTGTTGTCAGCACATTCAACTATGTAAAGAAAAAAGTATTTAATAAGAATATTTCATTCAGATCTAGGATGTGTTACTTTAGTGTTCCCTTTATTTTTTGGAGCAGTGTACAGTATTTACACACAAAGATGACAGTAACGTTGACAGCAATAAAAATAGTAGCTATATTTAAAAACAAAAAATAATGGTCAATGTTTAAATTGAAAGATATATATAGATAGAGATATATATATTTTTTCAATTCTAAACGTTGACCATTATCTTTTGTTTTTAAATATAGCTACTATTTTTTTTTGCTGTCAATGTTACTGTCATCTTTGTGTGTATCACTTTGCTTTGTCAACATTGACCTTGTTATTCATGCCATTAAAGCATATTCAATTTGGATATGAATTTCAATTTGAGAGAGAAAGATGGACTGCTCTGTTGGCTGCATCTTCGTCACAGCTGTGTGCTCTCCACCACACTGCTTGACAGATACTGGACATCTTTACTGGTGTGTATGCGTGCGCTCCCATGCATGCGTATGTTGGTATTGGTGCATTTTACGTAGTTGCGAAGCTATTGACTCTATATTACGGACATGATGGTGTGTGCATGTGCGTGTGAATTGCTGTTTGTGTGGAGGTGTTTAGATGTGTAGCGCCGGGAGGAGAGGGGATTGTTTGTGTTTAGAGGGTAGTGTCTGCTTGACAGCAGGCCTGGTAGACCATAATTGGTTTCCCTTTCCACACCCCCCATTCCTCAGAGCCCGGCAGAAAAGTAACTTTAGGAGCACTGTAATTCAAATTCCAGGTCATATAAGCCATAAAAGCAACGCTCCTCGACCTGAGATAGTATGGCCTGATTATCTGTGTTCCTCTCTAACTCTCTGTCATCACTGAGTGGAAGCTTTCACCTCCAAATATTTTGAAACCGACCTACACAAACGGAGGACGAAGAACTAGGAAGTGTGAATGTGGGATTTTATGCTCTGTCAATGGCTGGAGAGTGCAAGACAAGAGCGTTAGAGGAAGGGTTCAATCATGACTGGAGATTATGTTGGAGGGTCTCGCTTGAGATGTTTGATTCTTTGAGGGGTAGATCAACTTAGCAAATAGCAGGTGGATTTGTGTGGAGGTACCGCAAACACAATCACTTAGATGTATATATCTCACACACACACACACTTCTCTCTCTATCAATTCAATGGGGCTTTATTGGCATGGAAAAAAAGTGTTTACATTGCCAAAGCAAGTGAAATGAACAATGAACAAAAGTGAGAAGCCGCAAAACAACATTAACAAAAACATATTAGAAATTAACAGTACTCAAAAGTCTCAAAATGGTAAAGACATTATTATATATTTTTTAACCTTTATTTAACTAGGCAAGTCAGTTAAGAACAAATTCTTATTTTCAATGACGGTCTAGGAACAGTGGGTTACCTGCCTTTTTAAGGGCAGAATGACATATTTTTATCTTGTCAGATCGGGGAATCTATCTTGCAACCTTCCAGTTACTAGTCAAACGCTCTAACCACTAGGCTACCTGCCTCCACACATTTCAAGAGTCATGGCAGTGGGCCACACATCTGCTGCTGTGGTTGCATACTGCGGTATTCGCCTAAACAACAGATATGGGAGTTTATCAATGTTAGATTTTTTTTTTCAAATTCTTTGTGGGTAGGTGTGATCTGTGGGAAATATGTATCTCTACTGTGGTCAGACATTTGGCTGGAGGTTAGAAAGCTCAGATTCCATCTCATTTTGTGGGCAGTGTGCACATAGCCTGTCTTCTCTCGAGAGCCAGGTCTACCTATGACGACTTCTCTACATAGCAAGACTAGGCTCACTAAGTCTGTACATAGTTAGTCACATTGGCCAGGTATTCTGCCACTGTGTAATCTCGGTTTTGGGCCATATAGCATTCCAATTTGCTCTGTTTTTTGGTTGATTCATTCCAGTGTGTCAAATAGTTATCTTTTTGCTTCATCATAATTTGGTTGGGTCTAATTGTGTTGCTGTCCTGGGGCTCTTAAATTATCTCTCTCTCTCTCTCTGTCACTCTCCCACCTTTCTAGACATCTATGTTGAGGTTTGATATGCTCTTAGCATGCTTGCCAACAAATAAAGGGTCAGAGAGAGAGAGAGCGAGAGAGAACTGAGAAAACAGTGTTTGTTTACGATTGCATTGTTACAAACAATTGAGTAAAACAAGCTTATTTGGGGTTCTGGTGGGGTATGACAGTTGAACTAGGCTCATGAGGCATTTATAGTTATTAAAGTTATATATTCTTCATGAATCAATCGGTATAAGTCATTATTTTAAAATCTCACAAATTGAAATAGCAATCAGAGATGGCCCCTTTTAATAAAATCTAACAATGAATTAAATTGGGATTTTTTGAATTGAAGGTAGGAGTGGAGACTTAAATTAGAACTGACAGCATTTTAGCAACATCAAATCTGTTCATATACACCCCCAGGAAGAATATGAGATTTGTTTTTCTTCTGATAAGTGAGCACTTAGATATGGTCATTTTCACATTCTCATAAATTCATAGAATGTCTGGGAATGACATATAGTATGGCATTTGTGAAAATTCTATAGCATTATAGTGGGAAAGCGGCCATGCGTTTGAGCAATTATGTCACGTTCTGACCTTTATTTCCTTTGTTTTGTCATTATTTAGTATGGTCAGGGTGTGAGTTGGGGTGGGCAGTCTATGTTTGTTTTTCTATGATTTGGGTATTTCTATGTTTTGACCTAGTATGGTTCTCAATCAGAGGCAGGTGTCATTTGTTGTCTCTGATTGAGAATCATACTTAGGTAGCCTGGGTTTCACTGTGTGTTTGTGGGTGATTGTTCCTGTCTCTGTGTTTGCACCAGATAGGACTGTTTTGGGTTTTCACGTTTCTTGTTTTTGTATTCAGTTGTTCATGTGTACATTTACATATTAAAAGAACCATGGACACTTACCACGCCGCATATTGGTCCTCTGATCCTTTTCGCCTCTCCTCTTCGGAAGAGGAGGAGGAAATCCCTTACAAATTAATAGACGGTGCAGTAAATAAAACCTAATAAAAACATCTGTCTAGTCCAGGACCCGGAGTTTTCACAGACTGGTGAGCCATAGTCAATCAGAGCTACAGTAGGCCTTTATGCAAATAAGCCATTTGCCTCATGGGCCTTCCATATTTCACTTCGAACTGGACTGTTTTTTCAGGCAGTAGCAACAGCACAACTATGCCAATAGAACACATTAGCCAAAAGCCACAAAATACACCTGAATGGATGTATTCTGTGGATGTATTCTGCAAATAAGTAAATACCAGGGGAGGCTCTTACATTTGGGAACTTTACAGTCCTATCTATTGATCAAACAACCATGAAAAGGTAGGCTCTCTCCCTCAGTTATGCACATCAACAACAAGATCAACAACTAAAGCTAGCAAGAGCAAGATGAGCCAAAATCTAACTAGGGAACATTAGATAAACTCTCTCAAACTTTTTCAGTGAGTTAGCCCTCAAAATTGCACTGATAAACAATGGAGGAATTAGTAGTCTGCTCTTCCTACAGTTTACCTGCCAACGCACGTTTTGGCAACTGAATGGGAACTTGCCTGCCCGTCCATTTGATCGCTGCCAAATATATTTGATTGACAACTAAGGGTGCTTTCGTAAATTGACTTCAGTGTGACAGAGTGCGCTCTGCGTCGTTCGTAAATTCAGAGCGTTGACACTGGATGCGCTGCTCTGGCGGAGGAGCAGGGTTGATCAACTAGCTAACCAAATGACACCTGCATCTCTAGCTGTAGCCACCGATAAACGATATGAGGGGGGAAAAAATGTCACTCACCCACTTCTCCAATGACTTGACCGCGGTCAAATAATGACATGACGTCCTCCCAACAGCTTAAGCTCTGTTTTTAGCTTGCTAAATACATGTATATATAAATAGATAGGCTAGACTATTAGCCACATTATGACTGACTTGTGATCATTAACTTTGCTAGTATGATTGTATTGTAGCGACCCGCACAGACAGCTGTGTGTTATGTGTTAGGCTAGTAGGTGGTTGTGTTGTACTTACCAGTACCCAGTGTTCACGGGGTTCGACATGCCTGGAATGTTCTGATGCCGGGCATCCTGGCGGTTGGCGGAGTGGCGTGGAGGGGGGTTGGGCAGGGGGATGGAGCATTGGAAGTTAAGACCAGGTTTAGCCTTTGTTCTCTCTCTTTCGCCTGGGCTTCACAAGAGAAGTTCACGATTGGCTTGTGGGTTATCTTTCATTTATTTGGCGTGGGCTACGGCCAAACAGTAGCCTGTGTAAAGTTGGTTTAATAAACCGTCAATTCGTAAACTCAATCCTCTGTCTGGACAATTGTTCCTTTATGATCTAGTCAGGCCAGGAGATCGCCAGGGTGTCGGAGCCCAGCGGCCGCTTGAGGGAGGACGTTAGAGTGATGGGGGCTGAAGCGGGCATGAGTCCTTCGTCGACTGTGTTTTGCGCGGATTCTAGTGGGCGGACCGAAGGGGTGACGTCGACGCGGCGGGACGAGGAATCTGGGGCTCAGGGTGTAAACAAACATGGCTTCGCCCAGTTACCGGCTGCGTCCGTATCTGTTAAGATTCCGGTAAGGCGGATTGGGAAGCTTTTCATGCTCAGTTTGAACTGTTAGCTCATTTTAGGGGGTGGTCGGATGAAGAAAGGGCACTGCAGTTGGCTTTATGCCTCACGGATGAAGCTCTGGCCTGTTTGATATTGATTAGCCCCGAGGACAGACATGATTATGGGGCTTTAGTGGGAGCACTGAGGAGGCGCTATGGACAGTTGTGTACAGCCCGGGCTACTGCGCTCCGAACTGAGTAATAGACGCAGGCAGCCTGGAGAGCCTCTACGGGTGCTAGCTAATGACACTGAGAGCCTCTCTAGCACGGGACCAGTTCATACAGGCACTCTCTCCTACGGAGCTGCGCATACAGACCCAGCTAGCTCATCCTGAGTCATTGCTGATAGCCTTGGAGATGGCTTTGGAGAGGGAGCTGGTGTGGGCTGGGGCTTCAGCTGGGGCTTTGGTGGGGGTGCAGGGAGAGAGACCCTCTGTGCGAGCTAGGGGGCAGAGCAGCCCGGAGACTGAAAAGCCTGCATTGGGTGGCTGAAATGACACAAAACACACGCCCTGGTTCCAGGGTCTGCTGGGGTTGTGGCCAGTCAGGCCATCTGCGCCGATATTGCCCCATGTCCCCCAGAGCTCAGGGAAACGGCTCGGGGTCCACATAGACCAGGTAGTGCAGACCCCTTGCTTTCCATCCCAACCACCATCTTCTTCAGGAGGAGCCCACCGGCACAGACGGGGAAGCAAGGCTCTACTTCCCCCAGAAGCAGACGAGGGCAAGCGGATGGAGCCTGTTGTTATGGTGGGCCGGACCTGTGTTGGGGACTTTTGTCGGGTCACTGTGGAGGGGGTGCCCTGCTCTGCCCTGGTGGACACTGGATCCACAGTAACCCTGGTGAGGCCAGATATTGTGCCAGGTTGGACTCAGTGTGAGCCCACAACTATGCAGCTCCGCACAGTCACAGGTGAGCTGGCACCCATGAAAGGGAAGGGATTACTCTGACAGTAGGGGGCAGGTCTGTGCGTCATCCTGTGTGGGTGGAGGCTGTGCAGGACCCTTGTATACTGGGGTTGGACTTTCTTACGAGCACAGGCTGCCAGTTATACCTAAATGGGGGCCCACTGAGCTTCCAGGGAGGGCCGGCAGTCAACATGGCCCCCCCTAATGTCACATTCACGCAACCCAACAAACCCTTTACTCCAACAGTTAAAGCAGCAGAGACTCATGGCTCCCCCACATCTGTGTGTGACTTTCCCCCAGCCCCCCTGTCACCTACGGCTGTGTGTTACATTCCCCCAGCTACCTCCATGACACAGCCCTCTGTGAGCCCGGGCCGCACCCCTCCCAGCCCAGCTACCCCAGATGGGAGAGGAGAGGACACTGTCTGCAGTGAGGGAGATATGGGGGAGGAACTGTGTTGGTCTTGACCCCGAGAAGCAGGAACGGTGGTGGCAGTTGCTGTTTGAATTCAGAGACAGCTTTGCGCTGAGTGAGGAAGACTCATCTGGTGCAGCATGAGATCAACACAGGTGATGCTCGACCCATCAAGATGCGTCCCCGCCGTATCCCGCTGGCATGCCAGGAGGCGGCAGACAAGGCTGTGTTGGAGATGCAGCGGGCAGACTTCATTGAGCCCTCAGACAGCCCCTGGGCGGCGCCAGTCGTCATGGTTCCGAAGAAGGGTGGCAAGCTGAGGTTCTGTGCGGACTACAGGTGGCTGAATGAGGTAACCAAGAAGAACTCATACCCCATACCACATATCGATGAGTTGCTGGACCTGGTTTAGGGGATCCTCCTGGTTTTCCTCACTAGACCTCCGCAGTGGCTACTGGCAGGTACCCCTCTCCCCAGAGGCCAGAGCCAAAGCTGCATTCTCCACTAACAGAGGACACTGGCAGTTCAAGGTCCTGTGCTTCAGCCTGTGCAACGCCCCAGTTACTTTTGAGCATTTGATGGACAGGGTGCTGGATGGCATCCCCCGACAGCAGTGTCTGGTATACCTCGACGACATCCTGGCCCATGGCAGCCCTGGGGGCGCTACGGCGTGTGCTGGAGAGGGTGGCTGCCGCAGGTCTGAAGCTCCACCCCGAGAAGTGCCACTTCATGAGGAGAGAGGTGTCCTTTTTGGGTCACCGAGTGGGGAAGGAGGGGATCAGCACCATGGAGGACATGGTGGGGGCTGTCAGAGACTGGCCCACACCCACCGACCAGCGTCAGCTAAAGAGCTTCCTGGGCCTTGCCTCGTACTACAGGAGGTTTGTACGGGGCTTCTCACTGCTCCCCTGAACCGCCTGCTGCCGAAGGACAAGGCTTTCACTTGGACAGTGGAGTGTGAGGAGGCGTTCAACACCCTGAAACGTGCACTGATCGAGGCCCCCGTGCTCGCCCCCCCTGACGTCACCTTGCCGCTTATCCTGGACACAAACGCGAGCAATGTGGGCATGGGTGGGGTGCTGGCCTAGGTGGGGCCAGAGGGGGAGAGAGTGGTGGCGTACTTCAGAAAAAACATTTGACAAACAAACCCGGCGGGAGCTCTTGGCTGTTGTGGCTTCCATCAAACACTTCAAGTACTACCTGGGTGGCCTGCCCTTTACTGTAAGGACTGACCACTCTGCTCTCCAGTGGCTCATGTCGTTCAGAGAGCCAGAGGGGCAGGTGGCACGCTGGTTGGAGGAGCTTCAGCCGTATGACTTCGCAGTGGTGCACAGGGCAGGGGCACGCCACTCCAACGCCGACGCCACGTCCCGTCGGCCCTGTACTGCAGACGGCTGCCGCCACTGTGAGCGGAGAGAGTGACGGGAGAGAGAGCTGTGTGCAGAGGGGGTCTGTGCCACAGTGTGTCGGGCGAGCGGCCCTGTCTGCTGTGAGCTGCAGACTGTCGACGTGGCTGAATGGGGGCAGCAGCAGGGACGGGACACAGACCTACAGCCAGTGCTACTGTGGGTAGAGGCGCAGATGAGGCCACCATGGGAAGAGGTGACAGCGCTCTCACTCGCGACCAAAGGGTTGTGGTCAAAGTTTGAGAGACTGCAGCTGGCTGGTGGCGTGCTACAGCGGACATGGAAGGAGTCAGTTATGGGAGAGGAGAGATGGCAGTTGGTGGTCCCAAAAGCATTGCGGGAGGCTGTGCTCCAGTGTACTCATGGGGGGGTGGAGACTGGACACTTTGGGGTCACAAAAACACTCCGCCGCCTCCGTCAGGGCTTTTACTGGTGGCAGCACAAGAGGGATGTGGAGGACTTTTGTCGCCGCTGTGACAACTGCACAGCGAGAAAGGGCCCCCCAGGCCACTCTCATGCTCAGCTTCAACAGTTCCCAGTGGGGGCACCCATGGAGAGGGTGGGAGTGGATGTAGTTGGGCCGTTCCCCACCACAGACAGTGGAAACCGCTGGGTGCTGACGGCCATGGACTATTTCACGAAATGGCCTATTGCCCAAAAATATATTTTATTACTAAATTGTTTACAAACAAAAATAATGCAAAGAAACTATGTATAGCTTCCAAATATTTTTTAACTAGCATGTGGATGTCATGGACTGTCAGTGAATCTGAATTGGAGAGAGGTAACATTTCTTGGTCACATCCCTCAGCTATATACCAAGTTATGTATATTTTTTTGCATTCACAGTTGCTTCACCAGAAAGTGTAAACACCCTACTTGCATAGTGGTGATTTGATTTGCAACTTATTTCTTGTTCTTCTACTTGTTTTGAGGGAATCCAACGTCACAGTCAAATGGCACCCTATTCACACAGCGCTATGTAGGAAATTGGGTGTCATTTGGGATTCAGCCTTAGCGTTTTTAGGGGGTGTACTGTAGGACCATCCATTGAATATCCAGTGGGGTGTTATGCTTAAATGTGTTCCTTGGTCTGTCATGTGTCCCTGTGTGTGTCACTGTCACCCAAAGACTGCTGGTGCCTTTCCCTTCTCCTCTCACTTCAATCTGCATACATGCATACAAACATTGAATAATATCACTTTCTTCCCTCTCCTCAGGCTATAGACGGTGACTTTGGCACGTTTGGGACAGTGCGGTATTACTTCAGTGATGAGCCTGAACAGTAAGACACACCTAAATACACAGACTGAGATACCATATAAATGAACTCTCCTACCTTTTATCAAAGGGCATGATTGAATAGTATTTTAACCTCTTAGTCCGCCCCATCCCGCATGCGGTATCGTTACTACAGCCTCAAGCTCATTAGCATAACGCAACGTTAGCGATTTTTAAAAATCGCAAATGAAACGAAATAAATATGCCTGTTCTCAAGCTTATCCTTTTCTTAACAATCCTGTCGTCTCAGATTTTCAAAATATGCTTTAGAACCAGAGAAAATCACTAATTTGTGTAAGAGTGGTGATAGCTAGCTTAGCGTTAGCATTAGCATTTAGCACGCAACATATTCACAAAAACCAGCCAAGGAATCAAATAAAATAATTTACCTTTGAAGAACTTCAGATGTTTCAATGAGGAGACTCTGTTACATAGCAGATGTCCAGTTTTTCCTGAAAGATTCTTGTGTAGGACACATCGTTCCCTTTTGTTACTATGCATATGGCTACCGAAACTAACCGAAAATTCAGTCACCTACATGTCAAACTTTTTTCCGAATTAACTCCATAATATCGACTGAAACATGGAAAACGTTGTTTGAATCAATCCTGAAGGTGGTTTGTCATATTTCTCTCCATTGAAAGCATCGTCCTTGTAGCCTGGTTTGTTCTGAGATTTGAATGGAAAAATACCGGGACCTGACTTTTGCGCACCAATTGCCACGCAGACACCTAGCGGGACACCTGGTAAATGTAGTCTCTTATGGTCAATCTTCCAATGATATGCCTACAAATACGTCACAATGCTGCAGAGACCTTGGGGAAACAAGAGAAAGAGTCCGTTCATTCCTGTCGCATTCACAGCCATATAAGGCGATCATGGAAAACGTAGCCTCAGAAATCCTGTGCATTTCCTGGTCGGTCATACATCTTGGTTTTGCCCGAAACATTTGTTCTAAGGGACTCACAGTGAAAATCTTTGCATTTCTGGAAACGTAAGACTGTCTTCTTTCCAAAGCTATCAATTCCAAGCATATTCGAGCATCTTTTCGTGACAAAATATTGCGCTTAAAACGGGCACGTCTTTTTATCCAAAAATGAAATACTGCCCCTATAGGACTAACAGGTTAATTTAAATAAGTCTAATTTGTTGAATGCTGTGTATTGTTATTGTCCTGTCACATGCCTCTCCCCCAGGTTTTCATTGGACCCTGAGACAGGCTGGGTGCATCTGTGGGGCAATCTGGACTATGAGCTGATGCGTCGATTCACTCTGACCGTGCTGGCCCGGGACGGGGGTGGAGAGGAGACCACGGGCAGGCTGTGGGTCAACGTTCTGGATGTCAATGACAACACACCCCTTTTCCAGAAGGAGGCCTACATGGGCTCACTGAGAGAGAACGAACAGGCCGCGCAACAGGTGGCCCGAGTCAGGGTAGGTGAAGACACACACATAAAACCACACAGACACACATAGACAGATGGACACAAGCACACACGGACACACACACATAGATAGACAGATAGACATAAACACACACACACACAAGGGCAGGATGAGGAGGGGGAGGTCTAAGTTGTGACACAAAGGATACACCCTGAGACCCATATCAAGTTGACTTTTGCTTTGATGTAATTTTTCTCTTCATTTTTACCCAAGCCGATTGCCCTCTTCGATTTCAGATACACAGTTTAAGTGGAGCTTGTCTATGTGTGTGTGCATGCGCGTGTGTGTGTGCGCATGTGTCCATGCACACATACTGTGCCTTCGGAAAATATTCAGAACCCTTAACTTTATCTACATTTTGTTATGCCTTAACCTAAAATTGATCACATAGTTGTTTTCCCTCATCAATCTACATACAATTCCCCATAATGACAAAGCAAAAACAGGTTTTCAGACATTTTTGCTAATTTATTACAAATAAAATCCGGAAATATCACAGTTTGTCCTTTAAAAGTTGTAGTTTGCGGCACTGGAGCTTGCGTGGTGCCGCGGAATCCTATTGCACATTATTTAAGTGCTAACCACTGGTACCATTAATGCTAGTTAGTGCTAGTTTGACCACCAGAGAGCATCTTTGAGAAGCATTTGATAGTCTTCAATAGTGTCTGTACTAGATAATTGAAAAAAAAACATTTTTGTAAGAACATAGTAGATGGGACAATTTTAAGAAATGTTGCTCATTAATTGTATTAATATTATGGTGTTTCTATTCTAATTGTATAATTGTAGTCAAACCAATACCCAAACGGAGATTCGGTCAAAATAAAAATGTAATTGATTTATCAAGACCCGTCACCATGCTTGTCTCAGAGCTGTGTCAAAACGGTGCTAAATAGTTGTAGGCTATTGCTTCAAATATTATTGCTTCTGACTTCAAAATACTCTTTAAATAATTAAGACCTAAAGCACTTTTAACAGCATTTTACTCAACACAAGTGAGATTCAAGTTGCCTACAGTATATAAAAAAATATGACATGACTCTCCGTCAATAATTACATACAGAGGATTGGAGGATATTTCTGTAATTCAGTGATTTGGGGCGGCAGGTAGCCAAGTGGTTAGAAAGTTGGGCCAATAACCGAAAGGTTGCTAAGATCGAATCCCCGAGCTGACAAGGTAAAAAACTTTTGTTCTGCCCCTGAACAAGGCAGTTAACCTACTGTTCCTAGGCCATCATTGTAAAATAAGAATTTGTTCTTAACTGACTTGCCTAATTAAATAAAAAAAATTGAATCAAAATTATTCCATCGTAATTTGTTATGGATCCTTAACTAAATAAACATCGGCATTTTGAAAGACTACTTTTATAATTATTTTATTAACGAAAGCGGAAAGATGCCTCTCTTAGTTACATTGTTTTAGTTTGAATGTGCAGACTGGCACTAAGAACAGTGGGAATGTTTCCCTCGTCAGCATTTTATTAGTGCAATTCCCCTTAAAGTGTTGCTCTGTGCTACCCAGTGTGGCGGGGGACCCCCCCCCTTTCCCTTCCGCCTCCTCCCTTCCCCATGGGCTAGGTCCCGTCTTCTGTGCGCGGCTCTGCGGCCCATCCCATGCCCCCTACTCTCGTGCCTTGAACCTCACGCGCTTTCAGTGGAAACAGCTGGAGAACTGCAAGGCAATCCCATTGTGCGCCACTCGGGAGCCATGACCAATATGACCAATATATAATCTCCTGCTAATAACAGGGTTAATAACATATCTGTGAGAATATCCAAGGGGCTTTTATATAATTCTAAATTAACAAGAAAAATAATAATAATCGCTTTGTGTAAAAAATAATTTTTTGGAGATGTTTTTGTTTTCAAATCACGTAAAATGAGCGAGAAAAGGGTAATTCTTGAACATGGAGTAAGACATTGTTACTAATTTGTAAATAAAGCTAGTTTGTTATTTCAAATTCTTTATTTATATTTTTAGAGGGGGAGAAAACAAAACCTACAGTCATCTCAGGGGTCTCCCAGTTAAGGCCAGCACAGGTATTGAACCAGCATCTGTAGCAACACTGCTTGTACGGCTATGCAGTGTCTTAGACCGATGCACCATTCAGGCGCTGTACAATGTGATGGATCAGGAGTGGGCTACACTAGAGCAAAATAATCCTAACACAATTAAATAATAAAAACTAGTGTAACAACAGTGTAACAACAGTTTTAGTAAGTAATACTGTGCCGCCCAGGGGCTGTCAGTGCTCTAACTCCCCCTTGCCCTGGTCTGTAGCAATTAAGTGGTGACGCAGGGTACAGTACTAAACCACAAATTACCTCTAAATACCACAGCATAATCGCAAAACTTTTATAGGAGCAACCACTGGAAGTATTCAGACACTTTACTCAGTACTTTCTTGAAGCACCTTTGGCAGCGATTACTGCATTGAGTATACTTGGGTATGACGCTGCAAGTTTGGCACATCTGTATGGAAGTTTTTCCCATTCTTTTCTGCAGTTCCTTAAGCTCTGTCAGGTTGGATGGGGAGCGATGCTGCACAGCAATTTTCAGTTCTCTCCAGAGATGTTCGATTGGGTTCAATTCCGGGCTCTGGCTGGGCCACTCAAGGACATTCAGAGACTTCTGTGTTGTCTTGGCTGTGTGCTTAGGGTCGTTGTCCTGTTGGAAGGTGAACCTTCGCCCCAGTCCAAGGTCCTGAGCACTCTGGAGTATCCCACATCCCACAGCATGATGCTGCCACCACCATGCTTCACCGTAGGGATTGTTCCCGGTTTCCTCCAGATGTGGCTCTTGGCATTCAGGCCAAAGAGTTCGATCTTGGTTTCATCAGACCAGAGAATCTTGTTTCTCGTGGTCTGAGAGTCCTTTAGGTGCCTTTTGGCAAACTCCAAGCATGCTGTCATGCACCTTTTACTAAGGAGTGGCTTCCGTCTGGCCACACTACCATAAAGGCCTGATTGTTGGAATCCTGCAGAGATGGTAGTCCTTCTGGAAGGTTCTCCCATCTCCACAGAGGAACTCTAGAGCTCTGTCAGAGTGGCCATCAAATTTTTGGTCACCTCCCTGACCAAGGCCCTTCTCCCCCGATTGCTCAGTTTGGCCGGGCAGCCAGCTTGGTGGTGCCAAACTTCTTTCATTTAAGAATGATGGAGGCCACTGTGTTCTTAGGGACCTTCAATGCTGCAAACATATTTTGTAACATTCCCCAGATTTGTACCCCGACACAATCCTGTCTCGGAGCTCTACGGACAATTCCTTAGACCTCATGGCTTGGTTTTTGCTCTGACATGCACTCTTAATTGAACTGTGGGACCTAATATAGACTGGTGTGTGCCTTTTCAAATCATGTCCAATCATTTGAATTTACTCAAGGTGGACTCTAATTGAGTTGTAGAAACATCTCATGGATGATCAATGGAAACAGGATGTACCTGAGCTCAAATTCGAGTGTACATTTTCAGCCTATTCCCCATTTAGTGCTTTACCTTTGGGTCATCCTATTCCCTATTTAGTGCACTACTTTTGACCTTGGTTAAAAGTAGTGCACTAAATAGGGAGTAGGATGGCATTTGGGACTTGGCACAGCTCAGCATGTTTCAGGGTCTCCCGCCGTGCTTTATTTGCCCTGTGTGTGTGTGTGTGTGTGTGTGTGTGTGTGTGTGTGTGTGTGTGTGTGTGTGTGTGTGTGTGTGTGTGTGTGTGTGTGTGTGTGTGTGTGTGTGTGTGTGTGTGTGTGTGTGCACGTGCGGGAATGTGTATGTGAGCTGAGACTGAACGGTCTATTTGCTGTATTTGATTAGACGGAACTAACCTTAAACACTTGCTATTAATATGATGCCTGAGAGAAATAAGGAAGCCAGCAAGTGGAAATTGTGCGTGTCAGCGATTATGGATTTGCCAATGACCAGACCCCCAAACCTCTGAAAACCCTGAATCTAAGAGAGAGAGAGTAAGCGGTACTGTGAACCCAAAAGGAAAGGAGTGAGAGATGATCGGGAAGGGGATACTGTGACACAAAGCACACAAAATATTTTCTCCCTTTCAGCCCCACACACAGCATCCCTTTCTCAGTACAAATAATGCATTTTCTTTGCCTCCCAGAGTCTCTGTTTCCCTGCTTCCGTCTCTCCTTTCCTCTCCCTCTCTTTTCCTCCTCCTCCTCTCTTTGTTTATCTTTCACCCCTCTCAGTTGGTTGGATGGTTATGCCTTATCATAAAGTATTTGAAGAGAGAGTGAGCAAGAGAGAGCGAGAGAGAGGTGCGAAGGTGAGCAAGTTAGATTAAGAGGTATAGAGATGGGCCCTAGGAAGTTCCAATGACTGTTAATGCCTCAGGATTAATATTATATCCATTCCAGCTGTAGTTCTGAGTGTTATTGTTGTTTGGATTAATATAGAATTGGAGAGAGAGAGAGAGAGAGAGAGAGAGAGAGAGAGAGGATAGAGATACACACACACATTGGCATGGGACATTCACAATTCTGGCTGTTCCCTGTTTGCTCTGCTGCTTCGCTGGTGTTCATTCAATATTAAATATGCAGTCCAGGATCTTAAGAACAACGTAACGTATAGTTCAGATTGGATTCGTAACATATCATGCGAATTGCACCCCAAAAAGTTGATGACGTAGTATACAATTTGATGGCATAGTACACATAAAACAGGGACCACTTTTGGCTTGTGAGCACCACTCTCAAAACTACTGGCTGAAATTATACAAAGTTTGAGAGTTCATCTTTAACACTGGTATGCTAATAATGAGCCTAAATTCTAATCTACCCAATAACACACTACTGACAGCCTGCTGTCTTATCCACAGGCTTTAACACTGTAACACTGATACTGTACCATCTGTGCATCCAAACTCCTACAAACATTGTCTGTCTCATTCAAGTGTAATAATTTTATCGCTCACTCACTCACTCACTCACTCACTCACTCACTCACTCACTCACTCACTCACTCACTCACTCACTCACTCACTCACTCACTCACTCACTCTTTCTCTACCTCCCTCTCCAAACCCCCTCCCCCTCGCCCTCTCCTCTCCACCGCTCCTCTTCCTCTATCCCCCCTCTCTTTTCCCCCTGTCAAATTTAAATAGAAACGGCTTTATTGGCATGACAAACATTGAGTAAATATTGCCAACACATCAATGTTACAACTGCACTTGAGTTAAATACATTGTAATAACAAAATTCTAAAAATAATAACTTGTAATCACTATCTTTCTCTCTCAGGCAACAGATGAGGACTCTCCCCCTAACAACTTCCTGACCTACACCCTCACATCAGTGTCTGCGTTCCGTGGTTACTTCAGAATCACCATGGTGGAGGGCTACGCAGGTCAGCATACACACACAGGCACACGCATACACGCAAATAAACACAGACACATGCACACATTGAATTTATACTTGTTTTGAGTAATCTCAATACCTTCGACAAAACCTTTACGAATTATATTTTTGTCCGGCCATAATGCACATTTACATTTAACATTTTGGTCATTGTCCAGAGCGACATACACTTTGTGCATTTATCCTAAGATGTCTAGGTGGGACAACCACATATCTAGGCTTCCATCCAATTGGGACAGATTTTAATGTGAATACTCTAGAATCCTCATGAAGAAAATATGAAAATGTTCCCACTCGTGATGTATTTCCACCAAATTGATTTTCTTGTGGATAAAAATCAGTGCGTGATGATGTAGTGCACACAAAATGCAATTATTCACTGTGGGGCAAAAAAGTATTGAGTCAGCCACGAATTGTGCAAGTTCTCCCACTTAGAAAGATGAGAGAGGCCTGTAATTTTCATCATAGGTACACACAAAAAATTCCAGAAAATCACATTGTTGGACTTTTAATGGATTTATTTGCAAATTATGGTGGAAAATAAGTATTTGGTCAATAACAAAAGTTTATCTCAATACTTTGTTATATACCCTTCGTTGGCAATGACAGAGGTCAAACGTTTTCTGTAAGTCTTCACAAGGTTTTCACACACTGTTGCTGGTATTTTGGCCCATTCCTCCATGCAGATCTCCTCTAGAGCAGTGATGTTTTGGGGCTGTTGCTGGGCAACATGGACTTTCAACTGTCTCCAAAGATTTTCTATGGGGTTGAGATCTGGAGACTGGCTAGGCCACTCCAGGACCTTGAAATGCTTCTTACGAAGCCACTCCTTCGTTGCCTGGGCGGTGTGTTTGGGATCAATGTCATGCTGAAAGACCCAGCCACGTTTCATCTTCAATGCCCTTGCTGATGGAAGGAGGTTTTCACTCAAAATCTCACGATACATGGCCCCATTCATTATTTCCTTTACACGGATCAGTCGTCCTGGTCCCTTTGCAGAAAAACAGCCCCAAAGCATGATGTTTCCACCCCCATGCTTCACAGTAGGTATGGTGTTCTTTGGATGCAACTCAGCATTCTTTGTCCTCTAAACACGACGAGTTGAGTTTTTACCAAAAAGTTATATTTTGGTTTCATCTGACCATATGACATTCTCCCAATCTTCTTCTGGATCATCCAAATGCTCTCTAGCATACTTCAGACACGTCTGGCACTGCAGGATTTGAGTCCCTGGCGGCGTAGTGTGTTACTGATGGTAGGCTTTGTTACTTTGGTCCCAGCTCTCTACAGGTCATTCACTAGGTCCCCCCGTGTGGTTCTGGGATTTTTGCTCACCGTTCTTGTGATCATTTTGACCCCACGGGGTGAGATCTTGCGTGGAGCCCCAGATCGAGGAAGATTATCAGTGGTCTTGTATATCTTCCATTTCCTAATAATAGCTCCCACAGTTGATTTCTACAAACCAAGCTGTTTACCTATTGCAGATTCAGTCTTCCCAGCCTGGTGCAGGTCTACAATTTTGTCTCTGGTGTCCTTTGACAGCTCTTTGGTCTTGGCCATAGTGGAGTTTGGAGTGTGACTGTTTGAGGTTGTGGACAGGTGTCTTTTATACTGATAACAAGTTCAAACAGGTGCCATTAATACAGGTAACGAGTGGAGGACAGAGGAGCCTCTTAAAGAAGAAGTTACAGGTCTTGCTTGTTTGTAGGTGACCAAATACTTATTTTCCACCATAATTTGCAAGTAAATCAATTTAAAATCCTACAATGTGATTTTCTGGATTTTATTTCTCATTTTGTCTGTCATAGAAGTGTACCTATGATGAAAATGACACGCCTCTCTCATCTTTTTAAGTGGGTGACTAAATACTTTTTTGCCCCACTGTAAGTTTTCATGTTCCGAATAAAAATCTAAATTTCAATAGTTTTCCATCTCATTTTTAACTCTAACAATAGTTTTGTCGCAACAACTTTTGCCTTTAATTTGTATTTACCTTTAGTTAACTAGGCAAGTCAGTTAGAACAAATTCTTATTTTCAATGACTGTCTAGGAACAGTGGGTTAACTGCCTGTTCAGGTGCAAAACGACAGATTTGTACCTTGTCAGCTCGAGGATTTGGTTACTAGTCCAACGCTCTAACCACTATGCTACCCTGCCGCCCTAAATAACACGTGCCTACTCTGTCTGGTCTTGGTATATATGCTCTAGCCAACAGCCAACAGCTTGGTATGATGAAATTATTGTCGATTAGAGCGAGAATATTTTTTATTTGTCAAATGGCAGTCAATAATCTATCATGTCAGCAGAATAAGACCCTCAATATTTATTGGAAAGGAGCATCAAGATCAAAGCGCACTTCACCATCCTGTGGAGTTCATCTTATTTCATCTGTAGCCTAATAAACTGCTTGCTTTCCAAGTCGTAGTGGGAGGACCACACACCATATCATTGTGTGACTCCAAGTGTAAGGGGTGCGTAAATCAGTGGCAGGGGGAAGTCAGACGCATGAGAGCAGAACTTGGTAATAGCCAGAGCAGTTTAATAGCAAAACCCACGGCATAAAAATAACAAGAATAGTTGGGTACAAAAACCTGTCACGCACCGAACAACACGTGCACAAGCACTTACAATAAACAATCCTACACAAAGACATGGGGAGAGCAGAGGGTTAAATACACAACAAATGTTGGAGGGAATTGAAACCAGGTGTGAGGAAAAACAAGACAAAACACATGGAAAATTAAAAGTGGATCGATGATAGCTAGAGACCGCTGAGCGGCGCCCGAACATGGAGAAGACCCGATTTCTGCTGAAGACCTGCCTGTTTTCATCACAGCTGTGGTGATTGTTTTTTATATGGTATGACTTTACTGACATAAAAACTGTGGATGGAAACGTGGTTAGTCTAAGTACATTTTTCTTAAATAAAGCAGCTCTCAGCTGTGGGTTTATTTAAAATACTATTTGAAGATGTTGGTTTTCGGAAGATGGGCAGGGACTCTGCTGTCCTAGCTTCAGGGGGAAGCTGGTTCCATCATTGGGGTGCACGGACAGAAAATTGTTTTCACTGGGCTTAGTATGGTTGGGAGAGCCAAGAGACCAGAAGTGGCAGAACGGAGTACTCAGGTTGGGGTGTACGGTTTGAGCATAGCATGAAGGTAGGGTGGGGCAGTTCCTCTTGCTGCTCCATAGGCAAGTACAGTGGTCTTGTAGTGGATGCAAGCTTTGATTGGAAGCTAGTAGATTGTGCAGAGGAGAGGAGTGACATGGAAGAACTTGGGAATGATGAACACCAGGTGGCTTGTGACGTTCTGGATGAGTTTTGGGAATCTCAGACGATACGAATGAGAGGTTGAACAGGCTAGTAGTAGGGGTTGCAACAATTTCGGCAGATAATTTTAAAAAGAGAGGGTCCAGATTGTCTAGCTCGGCTGAACATCAGCTATCTGGATTTGGGTGAAGGGGAAATGGGGCCGCTTGGGTGAGATGCTGTGGGGAGTGCAGGGCTGTTGACCGGGGTAAGGGTAGCCAGGTGGAAAGCATGGTCAGCCGTACAAAAATGCCTTTTGAAATGCTCAATTATAGTGGATTTATCGGTGGTGACAGTGTTTCCTAGCCTCAGTGCAGTGGGCAGCTGGGAGGAGGTGCTCATATTCTCCATGGACTTTACAGTGTCCCAGAACTTTGAGTTTGTGCTACAGGATGCAAATTTCTGCTTGAAAAAGTTAGCCTTAGCTTTCCTAACTGCCTGTGTATATTTGTTCCTGACTTCCCTGAAAAGTTGCATATCATGCTAATTCGATGCTATCATTCGATGCTATCAGGCTATTCAATGCTAATGCACAATGCCACAGGATGTGCTTGTGCTGGTCAAGGGCATTCAGGTCTGGAGAGAACCAAGGGCTATACTTGTTCCTGTTCTACATTTTTTGAAAGGAGCATGCTTTATTTAAGATGGTGAGGAAGGCACTTTTAAAGAATGACCAGGCATCCTCTACTGACGGGATGAGGTCAATATCCTTCCAGGATACCCGGGCCAGGTCGATTAGGAAGGCCTGCACGCTGAAGTGTTTTAGGGAGCGTTTGACAGTGATGAGGGGTGGTCGTTTGACTGGAGACCCATTACGGATGCAGTCAATGAGGCAGTGATCTCTGAGATCTTGGTTGAAAACAGGTGTATTTGGAGGGCAAGTTGGTTATGATGATATCTATGAGTGTGCCCATGTTTACCAATTTGGTGTTGTACCTGGTGGGTTCATTGATAATTTGTGAGAGATTGAGGGCATCAAGCTTAGATTGTAGGATGGCCGGGGTGTTAAGCATGTCCCAGTTTAGGTCACCTAGAAGCACTAGCTCTGAAGATAGATGGGGGGCAATCAGTTCACATACAGTGTCCAGGCCACAGCTGGAGGCAGAGGGTGGTCTATAGCAAGTGGCAACGGTGAGAGACTTGTTTCTGGAAAGGTGGATTTTTAAAAGCAGAAGCTCAAATTGTTTGGGTACAGACCTGGATAGTAAGACAGAACTCTGCAGGGTATCTCTGCAGTAGATTGCATCACCGCCCCCTCTGGCAGTTCTCTCTTGTCGGAAAATGTTATAGTTAGGGATGTACATTTCATGGTTTTTGGTGGTCTTCCTGAGCCAGGGTTCAGACACGGCTAGGACATCCGGGTTGGCAGAGTGTGCTTAGGGCAGTGAATAAAACAAACTTAGGGAGGAGGCTTCTAATGTTAATATGCATGAAACTAAGGCATTTTGGTTACAGAAGTCAGCAAATGATTGCGCCTGGGGAATGGGAGTGGAGCTAGGCACTGCAGGGCTTGGATTAACCTCCACATCACCAGAGGAACAAAGGCGGAGTATGATAAGGGTACGGCTAAAGGCTAAAATGACTGTTCATCTAGTACGTTCAGATCAGAGAGTGAAAGTAGCAGATTTCTGGGCACTGTAGAATAGATTCAAGACATAATGTACAGACAAAGGTATGGTAGGATGTGGATACAGTGAGGGTAAACCTGTGCATAGAGTGACGATGAAAGAGATATTGTCCCTAGAAATATAATTTAAACCAGGTGATGTCACCGCATGTGTGGTAGGTGGAACTAAAGTGTTAAATGAGGCGTATTGAGCAGTGCTAGAGGCTCTACAGTGAAATATGACAATAAATACTAACCAAAACAGCAATGGACAAGGCATATTGACATTAGCGAGAGGCATGCGTAGCCGAGTGATCATAGGAGTCCAGTGAGTGGCTTCAGGCAGCTTGCGGGCCGGGGCTAGCAAGCTAACAGAAGGGCCTTGGAAGGATGTTGTGACGGAAGAAAGTCTGTTGTGGCCCCCTCGTGCTATGACATCGGCAGACAGATCTGCAGGGCTCTGTGTGGTAAACCAGTTCAATTGGCAGAATAGGTATAGTTGCCAAATAATTTGTCTGGTGGACCTCTTAAGCTAACAGTCCGATGTGCTCTGGACAGCTAGCAGGCCGTGGCTAGCATGCTCGCGGGTGGGATTTCAGGGGACGAAGCGATGGCGGAGCCAGTTGAGAAAAACCCCATCGGGCGAATCATGTCGGTGTTCCAGTCGTGATGAGTCGGCGGGGGTCCAAGCCAGTTGGCTAAAAGAGGTGTTGTAGCCCAAGTAGTGGCTGATGGACCTGTTTGGCTAGCCGGGAGATGGGGCTTGCAATAATAGCTCCAGGCTAATTGGTTATTGCTTCGGGACAGTGTCGTTATCCAGGAGTGGCCACAAGCTAGCTGCGATGATCCAGGTGAAGAAAAAAAGGTTCAGAGCTTGCGGTAGGAATCCGGAGATATGGAGAAAAATAAGTCTGATTTTCTCTGGTTTGAGTCGCGCTGTTAGAGGTGGCTGATGACCACTAGCAGTGGCTAGCTGACTACTAGCTAGTTAGCTGGCTAGCATCTGTTGGGGTTTCCGTTCAGGCGACGGTTCAGAAGACGGATCAGCAGGGCTCCTCCGTATGGTGGGTATAGTAGCCAAATAATGGTGCTGTACAACGTGACCGGTCGGGAGTAGGCCTAGGCTACTAAGTGACTGCGAGTGAAGAGCAAACATGATGTGGAGTTCCAGAGCTCACAGGTGTGCCTGGCATGGATCTCATTCCGCTCCCTCTTCAACGCTTCATTCTCACCCTGACTCGCTCTGACAATGACGAGTGACTCGCTGGACCAATACATCAGCTGTCGCACATATCTCTGCCCTCAGAGAATGTTTATCTTTCTGCTGGTCTGCCTTCAGTGACTTGAATCTCGGTCTTCCAAGTTTGAATCTGATCCATGTGCATCAGAACAAAATATTCCTAACATTTCCAAATAAAAATCTGATTGATTAATCAAGACTCGCCCCCATGCTCTGTCATTCAGTGATATTCCCATAGTAATGTGTTATGGATCCATCCAGATGTGGTTAGAAAACAGTGTATTTGGTGCGCTATGCAAAAGAGATGAGAGAAGTGACATGCCTCACAAACATCCATTAATACATTTCAAGTCCCTAAACTCAGCAAGAGTCTATATTCCTGCTGATAGTTGAAATAAACAACTGCATTTTGAAAGTGTTTTTTTTCATTATTTTATTAACGAAAGCATGTTGAAGCATGTTGATGAACAAATATTGTATGCTTTATCCGACATTGTGCAGGTTGCATAAGGTTTGGAGTTAGAAATGTAAAACTTTATAGCACTTAATACATTTTAAGTCGGGATGATTTGTTTCACACATCTAGCCGAGCTATTAGACTATCCTTTTGTAAAGGTATGACAAGTCTATTGTCCTGCTAATAGCCCATGATGGAAACGTTGTTTGCAGAATTCACAGCCTGCTGAACTTGTGAAAAACAAAATGCACACACTGATTCAGACTCTCTAGTTCAACTGTAAATCGTGGTGAACCCTGCTCGATTTACAACTGTTAGGTTCTAAATAAACAGAGTAAAAACTGACGGACGACTAATAAAGCTGAAACCAAGTTTATTCACCCACTGTTTCACACAGCTGCATAAGACAAAGACATGTTCCCACCAGCATAAGTATTTATACCCCCTTTAGGTGGAGTCGTCTCCTTTTCTCTAAACATTACATATTTGTTGCTAGGCAGGAAGTTATGTGATGTGGGTAATAAACTGTTTCTTCTCCTTTCATGAGACCTGACCTGACCTCGGCCCCCATTCTTCTCTAATCCACAGCTGTCCACCCTTATCAGTGACCGCAACCATGTGATTGCCTTTTCCCTTACTTAGTAATTCTGGTGTAGCATGTATTTCAAATTACAACCCAACACATTGTATAGAGAGAATAGGAGAGGTCCTAGAACCGAGTTCTGGGGGACACCTGTAGTGAGATAATGTTGTGCAGACACAGATCGTTTCCACGAGCAGACAGCAATTCACACACCAAGTAGGCTACTGGGAAGACAGCCACTTAAAGTAGATGGCCCTAGCTAGCAAAAAGATAAACAGATAAAACGGATAAGACAGAAATTATACTTATCACTCCAGGAGTCCTCTAGCTATAGATTGAAGCACATTCATTTTGGTGTTTGCCAATTAACATTATTAGCAATTCTACATTAGGAGTTGTACATTGTTTTAATGTAACCAAAATATAAAGTTGCTGTATTATCTCTCTCTCTCTCGTCCTGTCCTGTCCTCAGTGATCAGTGTGAACAGCCCTCTGGACTACGAGATGGTCCCTGAAGGAATGATCTACCTGACTGTGATGGCTAAAGACGGCGGGAACCCATCCCTTAACAGCAGTGTCTCTGTCACCGTTGAGCTGTTTGTCAGTACATCACCCAACTTTATGCTTTCTAATGGTTTCAACCAACACTCATGCATGCAACAATCATGTAGGTTTCATCCAACACTCACTGACTTCACTTTGAATTGATCCCAATCCTGTCATGTACTACTGTTGCAAACAGGTTAAGGAATAGCTATTTTTTTCAATTTTCACCTAAAATGACATACCCAAATCTAACTGCCTGTAGCGCAGGCCCTGAAGCAGGGATATGCATATTCTTGGTACCATTTGAAGTTTATGGAAATGTGAAAGGAATGTAGTAGTGTATATAACACAATAGAGCTGGGAAAAGATAATACAAAGAAAATAACATCAAATTATTTGTATTCTTTTTGTACCATCATCTTTAAAATGCAAGAGAAAGGCCATAATATATCATTCCAGCCAGGTGAAATTTTGATTTTGCCCACTAGATGGCTGACACAATGAACCATTGCATTTCTGTAAAAAATGTTGTGTCAAGGCTGCCCAAATTAGCCTAATTTGTTTATTAATAACTTTTCCATGTTAAAAATTGTGCACTCTCCTCAAACAATAGCATGTTGTTCTTTCACTGTAATAGCTACTGTAAATTGGACAGTGCAGTTAGATTAACAAGAGTTTAAGCTTTCTGCCAATATCAGATGTCCTGGGAAATTGTCTTGTTACTTACAACCTCATGCTAATCTCATTAGCCTACTTTAGCTCAAACGATCCATGGCAGGGACACCAATACGGAAAAAGTTTTAATTAAAGATTTGCCACTTTTATAATACATTTTGGTAATATTTTTTTTTAGTTTACACACTCCAGGTTATGTCATACATGATGGATCATTAGCTTCCCTTCAGAAAATACACTAACTTTCATACATCTAGATTGCCGGGCGGGTAGGCGGGGTGTGGAGCCAGAGACAGCAGTGGGGTCAAACTGTACAACCCAGTTTTTACATTTGAATATAAAAATAGATATTTTTCATACAAAACTACACTCAATATTATCTCTGGGACCCTCAGGATGACAAATCAGAGCAAGATTACGGAATCTAAGTACAGTATTTACCTTCAGAGGTGATTGTATCAAACCAGTTGCCGTGATGAATTGTTACGCAATTTCCACAAACAATAGCACTGTCTTTCTTTTCTGTAATAGCTACTGCAAATTGGACACTGTAGTTAGATTAACACGAATTTAAGATTTCTGCCTATATATATTCCTATGTCCCAGAAAGTTGGCTGTTGTATACAATGGTTTTTAGTCACATTATGAGATATTGAGCAACAACCGTCCTGGTTTAGGGACACCGATTCCGTAGTATATGTTAACTATTAGTACATTTACATTTAAGTCATTTAGCAGACGCTCTTATCCAGAGCGACTTACAAATTGGTGCATTCACCTTATGACATCCAGTGGAACAGCCACTTTACAATAGTGCATCTAAATCTTTTAAGGGGGGTGAGAAGGATTACTTTATCCTATCCTAGGTATTCCTTAAAGAGGTGGGGTTTCAGGTGTCTCCGGAAGGTGGTGATTGACTCCGCTGTCCTGGCGTCGTGAGGGAGTTTGTTCCACCATTGGGGGGCCAGAGCAGCGAACAGTTTTGACTGGGCTGAGCGGGAACTGTACTTCCTCAGTGGTAGGGAGGCGAGCAGGCCAGAGGTGGATGAACGCAGTGCCCTTGTTTGGGTGTAGGGCCTGATCAGAGCCTGGAGGTACTGAGGTGCCGTTCCCCTCACAGCTCCGTAGGCAAGCACCATGGTCTTGTAGCGGATGCGAGCTTCAACTGGAAGCCAGTGGAGAGAGCGGAGGAGCGGGGTGACGTGAGAGAACTTGGGAAGGTTGAACACCAGACGGGCTGCGGCGTTCTGGATGAGCTGTAGGGGTTTAATGGCACAGGCAGGGAGCCCAGCCAACAGCGAGTTGCAGTAATCCAGACGGGAGATGACAAGTGCCTGGATTAGGACCTGCGCCGCTTCCTGTGTGAGGCAGGGTCGTACTCTGCGGATGTTGTAGAGCATGAACCTACAGGAACGGGCCACCGCCTTGATGTTATTTGAGAACGACAGGGTGTTGTCCAGGATCACGCCAAGGTTCTTAGCGCTCTGGGAGGAGGACACAATGGAGTTGTCAACCGTGATGGCGAGATCATGGAACGGGCAGTCCTTCCCGGGAGGAAGAGCAGCTCCGTCTTGCCGAGGTTCAGCTTGAGGTGGTGATCCGTCATCCACACTGATATGTCTGCCAGACATGCAGAGATGCGATTCGCCACCTGGTCGTCAGAAGGGGGAAAGGAGAAGATTAATTGTGTGTCGTCTGCATAGCAATGATAGGAGAGACCATGTGAGGTTATGACAGAGCCAAGTGACTTGGTGTATAGCGAGAATAGGAGAGGGCCTAGAACAGAGCCCTGGGGGACACCAGTGGTGAGAGCACGTGGTGAGGAGACAGATTCTCGCCACGCCACCTGGTAGGAGCGACCTGTCAGGTAGGGCGCAATCCAAGCGTGGGCCGCGCCGGAGATGCCCAACTCGGAGAGGGTGGAGAGGAGGATCTGATGGTTCACAGTATCGAAGGCAGCCGATAGGTCTAGAAGGATGAGAGCAGAGGAGAGAGAGTTAGCTTTAGCAGTGCGGAGCGCCTCCGTGATACAGAGAAGAGCAGTCTCAGTTGAATGACTAGTCTTGAAACCTGACTGATTTGGATCAAGAAGGTCATTCTGAGAGAGATAGCGGGAGAGCTGGCCAAGGACGGCACGTTCAAGAGTTTTGGAGAGAAAAGAAAGAAGGGATACTGGTCTGTAGTTGTTGACATCGGAGGGATCGAGTGTAGGTTTTTTCAGAAGGGGTGCAACTCTCGCTCTCTTGAAGATGGAAGGGACGTAGCCAGCGGTCAGGGATGAGTTGATGAGCGAGGTGAGGTAAGGGAGAAGGTCTCCGGAAATGGTCTGGAGAAGAGGGGAGGGGATAGGGTCAAGCGGGCAGGTTGTTGGGCGGCCGGCCGTCACAAGACGCGAGATTTCATCTGGAGAGAGAGGGGAGAAAGAGGTCAGAGCACAGGGTAGGGCAGTGTGAGCAGAACCAGCGGTGTCGTTTGACTTAGCAAACGAGGATCGGATGTCGTCGACCTTCTTTTCAAAATGGTTGACGAAGTCATCTGCAGAGAGGGAGGAGGGGGAGGGGAGGAGGATTCAGGAGGGAGGAGAAGGTGGCAAAGAGCTTCCTAGGGTTAGAGGCAGATGCTTGGAATTTAGAGTGGTAGAAAGTGGCTTTAGCAGCAGAGACAGAAGAGGAAAATGTAGAGAGGAGGGAGTGAAAGGATGCCAGGTCCGCAGGGAGGCGAGTTTTTCTCCATTTCCGCTCGGCTGCCCGGAGCCCTGTTCTGTGAGCTCGCAATGAGTCGTCGAGCCACGGAGCGGGAGGGGAGGACCGAGCCGGCCTGGAGGATAGGGGACATAGAGAGTCAAAGGATGCAGAAAGGGAGGAGAGGAGGGTTGAGGAGGCAGAATCAGGAGATAGGTTGGAGAAGGTTTGAGCAGCGGGAAGAGATGATAGGATGGAAGAGGAGAGAGTAGCGGGGGAGAGAGAGCGAAGGTTGGAACGGCGCGATACCATCCGAGTAGGGGCAGTGTGGGAAGTGTTGGATGAGAGCGAGAGGGAAAAGGATACAAGGTAGTGGTCGGAGACTTGGAGGGAGTTGCAATGAGGTTAGTGGAAGAACAGCATCTAGTAAAGATGAGGTCGAGCGTATTGCCTGCCTTGTGAGTAGGGGGAAGGTGAGAGGGTGAGGTCAAAAGAGGAGAGGAGTGGAAAGAAGGAGGCAGAGAGGAATGAGTCAAAGGTAGACGTGGGGAGGTTAAAGTCGCCCAGAACTGTGAGAGGTGAGCCGTCCTCAGGAAAGGAGCTTATCAAGGCATCAAGCTCATTTGATGAACTCTCCGAGGGAACCTGGAGGGCGATAAATGATAAGGATGTTAAGCTTGAAAGGGCTGGTAACTGTGACAGCATGGAATTCAAAGGAGGCGATAGACAGATGGGTAAGGGGAGAAAGAGAGAATGACCACTTGGGAGAGATGAGGATCCCGGTGCCACCACCCCGCTGACCAGAAGCTCTCGGGGTGTGCGAGAACACGTGGGCGGACGAAGAGAGAGCAGTAGGAGTAGCAGTGTTATCTGTGGTGATCCATGTTTCCGCCAGTGCCAAGAAGTCGAGGGACTGGAGGGAGGCATAGGCTGAGATGAACTCTGCCTTGTTGGCCGCAGATCGGCAGTTCCAGAGGCTACCGGAGACCTGGAACTCCACGTGGGTCATGCGCTGGGACCACCAGATTAGGTGGCCGCGGCCACGCGGTGTGGAGCGTTTGTATGGTCTGTGCAGAGAGGAGAGAACAGGGATAGACAGACACATAGTTGACAGGCTACAGAAGAGGCTACGCTAATGCAAAGGAGATTGGAATGACAAGTGGACTACACGTCTCGAATGTTCAGAAAGTTAAGCTTACGTAGCAAGAATCTTATTGACTAAAATGATTAAAATGATACAGTACTGCTGAAGTAGGCTAGCTGGCAGTGGCTGCGTTGTTGACTTTGTAGGCTAGCTGGCAGTGGCTGCGTTGTTGACACTACACTAATCAAGTCGTTCCGTTGAGTGTGATAGTTTCTACAGTGCTGCTATTCGGGGCTAGCTGGCTAGCTAGCAGTGTTGATTACGTTACGTTGCGTTAAAAGAACGACAATAGCTGGCTAGCTAACCTAGAAAATCGCTCTAGACTACACAATTATCTTTGATACAAAGACGGCTATGTAGCTAGCTATGTAGCTAGCTACGATCAAACAAATCAAACCGTTGTACTGTAATGAAATGAAATGAAAATGTGATACTACCTGTGGAGCGAAGCGGAATGCGACCGGGTTGTTGAGTGCGGAAGTTCTATTCGGTAGACGTTGGCTAGCTGTTGGCTAGCTAGCAGTGTCTCCTACGTTAAGGACGACAAATAGCTGGCTAGCTAACCTCGGTAAATTAAGATAATCACTCTAAAACTACACACTCTAAACTACACAATTATCTTGGATACGAAGACAGCAAAGACAACTATGTATCTAGCTAACACTACACTAATCAAGTCGTTCAGTTGAGTGTGATAGTTTCTACAGTGCTGCTATTCGGTAGACGGTGGACGTTTGCTAGCTGGCTAGCTGCTGGGCAGATAGCAGTGTAGACTACGTTAGGATGACGAAATACGATAATTACGCAATTATCTTTGATACAATGACGGCTATATATCTAGCTAAGAAGAAATTGCTAAGATTAGACAAATCAAACCGTTGTACTATAATGAAATGTAATGAAAAGTTATACTACCTGCGGACTGAAGTGCGGATGCGACCGCTCGCTCCAACCCGGAAATCTCTGTGTACAATCTAAAGAGCCCTAAACATTTCACTCAACTCCGCAAAAGCAGTGACGGAGTATCGTTTTTACATTTAGTTCTACGTACTTTTGTGTTGCTCAAATTTTGTAACGGACCGTATACGACCCTACGTCACTCTGTTTAAGTGTGTGTAGCGGCCTACACTGCTCTGGGGTGAAGTTTCCCCTTGCTACTGATCCAGGATCAGCTTCCCCTCCTCAATCCTGACCTTGACCATTAGCGGGGAAAATGCAAAACTGCCATCTAGGGGTAACGTCACCCTACTCGCGTAAGTGTTGTATCTTACAGTAAGATACACTGTAGTGCCTGGACTATCATTAAATGTGAAGACCAGCTTATCAAATCATTCTCTATATGTAATTTAATTACGTCATTAAACTAATCATGTAACTTTAATTACCTAGGAAGTTGGGGCACCACAGGAATATGTTGTTTATAGAGTCTCAATTCCCAAATATAACTCTTAGAATATGTTCATATCTTATTGAGTACAGTCTTGTATTAATGTATTTTATTACCTCATCAGTTCTCATTACTGAACATCGCAAACCCAAGCCTCCCTAGCCTCCATAATGAATCAAATTGGCTTATTGATTTATTTACTATCTAACTAAACAAATCACAGAAATACATAATCAAACAATACAGTTATCAGTTACTAACACAATGCATTGATAAGTCCCTAGTGGGCTAAATGTGTATGACGGCTTAATAGACAATGGAAAGGGGTGGGATACAGGTAAAAGCTGGAAAGACAACATGGATTCACTACACACAGTTGATCATTATATTAATTGAAATGCTAATCCTTTGCACAATGAATGGCCCCTCATTTGATAACTAATTCCAATGTATATATTTACGCCCGTATGTCGTTGTTGTCTTCTCTGTTGGAATCGCCGGTCCGTCTGCTGGAGAGTCAGTTCATCAGAGAGTCTCTGGATAACTTCCCCAGAAGTCACAATATCTTTCGTAGTTGGCATTTTCTTAGCAGCTCTGGATAGTGTCTGTTGTAATGGTACGTCAGGCGTACAGATGGTTGTTGCATAGAATAGATGCTTCCGCGGTTGTCGGTATTCTCGTACTAGACTTACGCAATTTCCAGCTGCAGACTAGTAATTCTACATCTAGGATTTGCTCTTATTCTGTAGTGATCGATAGTCTCAGAGTTGAACCATTTCCAGCCGTGTTGCCAACACTACACGTTGTCTGGTCTCCTGGGCCTATAGAGTTGTAGTTCTTAGGGATCGGCATCCCGTCAACGGGACAGTTGTAAAATCATGCAGAGCTTTGTTTCACCATCGCAGATTTGAGAGAAATAACACTAGTCGGTACATATAATAAGTGTTTTAAATCGGCTGAAAGATTAAATTGTTGTTACTATAATTGCACTGTCCAATTTACATGAGTTATTACTGCGAAAAAATGCCATGCTATTGTTTGAGGAATGCGCCTAACAACAAAACACTTTTTTTCATCGCGATAGGTTTGATAAATTCAATTCTGAAGGTGAAATGTATACTTACATTCTGAAATCTTGCTCTGATTCGTCATCCAAAGGGTCCCAGAGATAACATGAAGTGTTGTTTTGTTAGATAATTTTTTTTGTCATATCCTAAAAAGGTCCATAGAGCATGCACGATCGATTTTGTATTTCCACTCGTTCAATTTGCAAAGAAAGGAATCTATGAAAATCTCACCCTAAACGTTGTTTCAACGAGTCAAATCACCTTCATATGTATTCCTTATAGATCCTAGACTTCACTATATCATTAAGGGTGTAGTATATCCTACAGGACACAATATTTTGTCAGAGATCGGCGCCTTCATGTCACGCCGATGACATGGCGGTCTTCACTTGAACGACTCTATCTTTGTCAAATAAGCACCAATCGGGGTTAAACGGAGCTATCTAGATACCCAATGAGCTGGGCTTTCACAGGAAACCCTGTGTCTGTTCGAAAATGTAGGTGCCTGCCTTTTGCGACATGCATGCCTTTTACTTTTGGACAAAAATGAAATGAATATTCACAGTTATTAAGTTATGAAAACTGGTTGTTTTGCAAATGTTGAACTTATAATATGGCTATTAATACTGGAAAAGATAAATCACAGTCCAAGTATACAGATTTTACTATATTCTTGCAGAAAAATTTAATATGAATGCAAATGTCTCTTTCAAGATTTGCCCATATGTACCTGGGTGACATCACACTAAATGTCCTGTAGCTCGCTCATACTTCAAGTTAACCATCTGAAATGGACATACACTGCTCCCATCTTGTGGACATCATCGGAATTACAAGCAGAGTGATGGCTGGGAGAAAAAAAAGGTTGTTTTTTTCTTTGTATTTTCTTCTACCAGATCTATTGTGTTATATTATCCTACATTCAATTCACATTTCCACAAACGTCAGTGTTTCCTTTCAAATGGTATCAAGAATATGCATATCCTTGCTTCAGGGCCTGAGCTATAGGCAGTTAGATTTGGGTATGTCATTGAGGCGAAAATTGAGTAAAAGGGAGCTATCCCTAAGAAGATTTTTTCAACCAGGAAATTTGTCGTATTATACACTTCTGAGAAAAGGAAGCCGATGTAATGTCTATGCTCACGTGGGCATAGCCACTGATTTAGTTAACTTAATATGAAAACACATATTTTCTCATTTAGAAGGTTAACATCACATTACATCTTTTCACAAATAGTTTAATGTTTAACCTCTCTGTGCACGGAACCCGCTAGCGGGCTGAAATTCCACAACATACGGTGATCGCTACATAAATAGTCATATTAAACATTCATGAAAATACAAGTGTCTCACATGTATCGAAAGCCTAGAATCTTGCTAATCCAACTGCGTTGTCAGATTTAAAAAAGGATTTACTACGAAATAATACAATGCGATTATCTGAGCACAGAGCCCCATAAAAAACAACAATTTTAACCAGCACAGGCGTAACATAATCACAAACTGCATCAAAATAAATTGTTTACCTTTGACGATCTTCGTCTGTTTGCAATTCCAATGCTCATTGTTCCACAATGAATGATCTTTTCTTTGATAAAATCCGTTTTTATAGCCTAACACGAAACATTTTGTGAACGGCTTGTGTCATGAATTCTGTCTCATTCCATTTTCGACGACACATTCCAGGTAAATGACCCACACAGAACGTGACTTTTCCAGTCATGTTTGGTTTCACTGCAATCAACTGGTTTGTTTGTAACACAATCAAACCTGATGGGCCATTTCGCGAGACGTATTGACTGAAAGAAACCGATTTGAAGAACAAGTCATGACATCATTGTGCACCAATGATTTGCCCGCTGTTTCGTTGATTGACTGTATTTTAACCCAATGACCACTGATCGTCTTGAAATCTAGCTGGGTAGATAGCCAATGAGCTGAGGTAAACGGCAATAGGTCATGTTTATGTGTTGCAAGACCAACCTATGTAGTAAGCTGCAGCGTAAAGAAAGTCATTCGCTATTGAAGTTTCATACCGGAAGGAGAAACACATATTACGCACTGCATTGTTTGGTAAACGCGCAGATTCAGCTGATATCAACCAGTATGGTGACTAAGTCAGGGAAAGCAAAATCTAAGTCTAGATATACAGATGTACACACAATTTTAGAATAAATTGGGAAAGTGAGACAGAGATTTCAGTAGGACAATTCATTTAGCGATTGTGGAGGAATATTTTTTGAACGGGAGAGGACATCGTTTGGACTACAGTTTTGGACTGGTAAGTTCTTTATCATGCTTAATGCCCTTGTTTGAAATTAATCGTATAAAATAATATTTGTGATTTTTGTTAAATTTTAGAAGCAATATATAAACATGTAATATCATGAAATGTGAGATGCGTGAGTCTGCCGCCCCACCCCAACCCACATGAAATAGCCTATTTGAGGCTGTTGAGGAGAGGGCAGGACCACATCAATGGCCAAAGTGAAATGGAGACCGTAGATACAGCTGGTCTGTTGTAATATAATAAAGACAGTAATATAATAAAGACAGTAATATAATAAAGACAGTAGATCTAGCTGGTCTGTCATAATATAATAGAGACAGTAGATCTAGCTGAAATGTCATATAAAAGAGACAGTAGATCTAGCAGGTAATAATAATATAATAATATATTCAACCTAATATATTCAACCTTCAACTCTCTATATATATCTGTTTATTATACCTGTTGATACAGGGCTCATATGTGAAACTATTCTAACTGAACATTTTCTTTCACAGTGACACTGTCAGCCCCCAGGGCCAAGGTTTCCATCCCCCACTGAAGCTGGTTCATCCAGCTCCTGCCACAAGTGGTGTTCATCTGCCCAAATGTATTTCTGCAGGCATGGATGTGCCTCAGGGCCAAAAGGGCACAGCATGGAGGCGTCGCTGTGTTTTTTGCTAAATTAAGTCACCCATCACCTGCGCCACATGCTTGGTGACCCTCTGCTTAACAGCAGAAGTGGGTGGGGTTATATCCTTTCTGTTTGGCCCTGTCCGGGGGTCTCATCGGATGGGGTCACAGTGTCTCCTGACCCCTCCTGTCTCAGCCTCCAGTATTTATGCTGCAGTAGTTTGTGTCGGGGGGCTAGGGTCAGTTTGTTATATCTGGAGTACTTCTTCTGTCTTGTCCGGTGTCCTGTGTGAATTTAAGTATGCTCTCTCTAATTCTCTCTCTCGGAGGAGGAGGACCTGAGCCCTAGGACCATGCGTCAGGACTACCTGGCATGATGACTCCTTGCTGTCCCCAGTCCACCTGGCCTTGCTGTTGTTCCAGTTTCAACTGTTCTGCCTGCGGCTATGGAACCCTAAACTGTTCATTTTTACTCTTGAGGTGCTGTCCTGTTGCACCCTCTACAACCACTGTGATCTCCACCCGCCACAGCCAGAAGAGGACTGGCCACCCCTCATAGCCTGGTTCCTCTAGGTTTCTTCCTAGGTTTTTACCTTTCTAGTGAGTTTTTCCTAGCCACCGTGCTTCTATACCTGCATTTCTTGCTGTTTGGGGTTTTAGGCTGGGGCTATATAAATTGATTTGATTTGATAGAGGACTGAGGGTCTTCCAAATATTGGAAGTGTGTAAATAGTTACCCATGTTATTTTGTAAATGTATATTTTTTCATATATTTTTTAATCAATAATTATATTTTTGTCCTTTTTTTTCTTTTTTTTTCCAGAATTTTTTTGTGGGGGGTGTGTTAGAATACCATTTTGGTATTTTGTATATAGTTATTTGTTTCAAAATGTATACCTTCACCAATTTGGCCACTTGGGTACATTTGGGCTACTTGTGTGGGACACCTGGGTGACTTCATGATAAATGTCATGTAGCACACTCATTTTGGAAGTTATCATTCTGAAACTTTGCACAAGTACTGTTGCCCTCTTATATTTCTCACTGAAATTGTCTCCATCATCCTATCTGAATGTTTGTTTTATCTTGTTCATTTTAAAGATGATGATACAAAGTACATATAAAAAACGTCTGTTTTATTTCACTGTTTTATCTAAACCATATATATTGTGTTATATTCTCCTACATTCAATTCACATTTTCACATTTATTGTTTTCTTTCAAATGGTACCAACAATATGCATATCCTTTGTTCTGTGCCTGAGCTACAGGCTGTTAGGTTTGGGTATGTCTCCAGGTGGAAATTGCACAAAGTAGGGGGGTAGCTGTAAGAGGTTTTAATCACATACGTTTCACAATATTTAGATGTAAACCCCATAATTAACAAGTGTACACAACCAAAACCAAAGACACAGTAATGAGTGTTTCTTGTCCTTCATGAAATCACCAAATGAAACACATTCGTCATGACTGTCCCTTAAGTGTTTACGGACCACTCCCACATTCTCAAAAATATTGTTTAATTATTCAAGCTTTTGATGTTCAAAGGTGTCTCTGTGTTCAAGTTTATCCTCCAATCTCGAACACTACAAAGAATAAAGGCAGCGTATTTTATGACCGCCATAAAACAGCCGACTTCCTGCTCTCCCCGTCTACGAGAGAGAGCGTGCTGTAGAGCGGACCCATTGTCACCTGATCCTTCAGGTCGACACAGGAGAGTTATGACAACAATAACTGACAGGAACTGTCATTGCTAGTTGCAATGACTTACATTAACTCTTATATTTAACATTTGTAATTGTATTTATTATGGATCCCCATTAGCTGCTGCCATTAGCTACTCTTCCTGGTCCAGCAAAATTATTAAATCACACATACAGGGTACTCAATTAAAGCTACACTCGTTGTAAATCCAGCCAACATGTCAGATTTTTAAAATGCTTTTCGGCGAAAGCATGAGAAGGTATTATCTGATAGCATGCACCCCCCTGAACCAGTTGTAAACAAAATAACTAGCGTAGCAGGCTCTACACAAAACGCTGAAATAAAATATAAAACATGCATTACCTTTGACGAGCTTCTTTGTTGGCACTCCAATATGTCCCATAAACATCACAATTGGTTCTTTTTTTTGTATACCCAAAATGTCAATTTATAAAGCAGGTTTGATCCGGAAAAAACAGCTTTCCAAAACACAACGTCACTACAAAACATTTCAAAAGATGCCTATAAACCTTGCCAAAATATTTCAAACTACTTTTGTAATACAACTTTAGGTATTTTTAAATTGTAGACAGGGCAATCTGTATTCAATAGAGCAAGTAAACAAAACATGCACCATTTTCCCTCTTGCGTAACTATCAACAGTGTAACGTTGTTCCAGGATGTGCCTCTTCTTCGTTGCACCAATGATTAACTCCAACCCAATTCCAAAGACTGGTGACATCATGTGGAAGTCGTAGGAACTGTAAAATGGGCGCTATCAAATTTCCCTTTGCAAAAACATCTGAGGGAACGGTCAGAGAAAAAAGAAAAAGATTCTGAACAATTTTTCCTCAGGGTTTTGCCTGCTACATGAGTTCTGTTATAGTCACAGACATGATTGAACCAGTTTTAGAAACTTCAGAGTGTTTTCTATCCACACCTACTAATCATATGCATATAATATATATCCCTGGCATGATTAGCAGGAAGTTGAAATTGTGCATGCTATTTATCCAAAAGTGGAAATGCTGCCCCTTATCCTTTATTAAGGTAGTTATAATACATTAAGTGGGGGCAATTCAAATTTTCCTAAGTCCCTCTTTTTTATATTTTTACCTTTATTTAACTAGGCAAGTCAGTTAAAAACAAACTCTTATTTTCAATTAACTGTGTGTTAACTGCCCGTTCAGGGGCAGAATGACAGATTTGTACCTTTGTACATTGTCAGCTTGGGGATTCGAACTTGCAACCTTACAAGTCCAACGCTCTAACCACTAGGCTACCCTTCCGCTCCTTTGTGGCACCTGACCACAATAATAGGGCCTGTAGGACCTGCCTTGTTGATAGAGTTGTTAAGGAGTCAGAAAAGGGGTTTATTATGGACAGACCTCTCCCCATTTTAGCTACTGCATCAATTGGTTTTTAACATGACAATTTACAACCCAGGGTTACTCCAAGCAGTTTTAGTCTCCTCAACTTGCTCAATTTCAACATTATTCATTACATGATTTAGTTGAGGTTCAGGGTTTAGGGAATGATTTGTCCCAAATACAATGCTTTTCGTGTTTAACCTATTTCTTGCCACCTGTTCTGAAACAGACTGCAGATCTTTTGTTACGTTTTGCAGAGGTATCACTTGCTGCGGTAGCTCACGTGTATAGTGTTGAGTCATTAGCATACATAGACACACAGGCTTTACTCAGAGCCAGTGGCAGGTCATTTGTAAATATTGAAAAAAGTAAGGGGCCTAGACACCTGCTTTGGGGAATGCCTGACTCTACCTAGATTATGTTGGAGAGGCTTCCATTGCAGAACACCCATTTGTTTAAGTGTCATTCATGTTGAATGCCCTTCCCTATAAGCATGTTGAAAATCCGTTGTTCATTTTTTACTGTGATATAGAATTGTGTTTCCTATTTTGTTGCATTACAACCTGTAATTAAAATGTACATTTATTTTGATTTCATGTAATGGATATACACAAAATAGTCCAAATAGGTGTAGTAAAATTTAAAAAAAAAAAAAAATATTTAAAAAAAATAGAAAAATGGAAAAGTGGTGCATGCATATGTATTCACCCCCTTTGCTATGAAGCCAATAAATAAGATCCGGGGCAAACAATTAGCTTCAGAAGTCACATAATTGGATAAATTGCACACAAGTGGACTTTATTTACGTGTCACAGGATCTGAGTATATATACACCTGTTCTGAAAGGCCCCAGAGTCTGCAACACCACTAAGCAAGCGGCACCACCAAGCCAGTGGCACTATGAAGACCAAGAAACTCTCCAAACATGTCAGGGACAAAGCTGTGGAGAAGTACAGATCAGGGTTGGGTTATGAAAAAATATATGAAACGTTGAACATCCCAACGAGCAGCATTAAATCCATTCTAAAAAAAATTGAAAGAATTTGGCACCACAATAAACCTGCCAAGTGAGGGCCGCCCAACAAAACTCGTGGACCAGGCAAGGACGGTATTAATCAGAGGCAACAAAGATACCAAAGATAACACTGAAGGAGATTGGAGTATATGTCCATAGATCCACTTCAAGCCGTACGTTCTACAGAGCTGGGCTTTACGGAAGAGTGTCCAGAAAAAAGCCATTGCTGGAAGAAAAAAATGAGCAAACACGTTTGGTGTTCGCCAAAGGCATGTGGGAGACTCCCCAAACATGGAAGAATGTACTCTGGTCAGATGAGACTAAGATTGACCTTTTTTGGGCATCAAGGAAAATGCTATGTCTGGCTTAAACCCAACATCTCTCATCACTCCGAGAACACCATCCCCCGTTTCTTTTCATTTGCAGGGACTGGGAAACTGGTCAGAATTGAAGGAATGATGGATTGTTCTAAATACAGAGAAATTCTTGAGGGAAACCTGCTTCAGTCTTCCAGAGATTTGAGACTGGGACAGAGGTTCACCATCCAGCAGGACAATGACCCTAAGCAAACTGCTAAAGCAACACCTGCGTGGTTTAAGGGGAAACATTTAAATGTCTTGGAATGGCCTAGTCAAAGCCCAGACCTCATTCAAATTGAGAATCTGTGGTTTGACTTAGAGATTGCTGTACACCAGCAGAACCCATCCAACTTGAAGGAGCTGGAGCAGTTTTGCCTTGAAGAATGGGCAAAAATCTCAGTGACTAGATGTGCCAAGCTTATAGAGACATACCACAAGGGACTAGCAGGTGTAATTGCTGCAAAACGTGACTCTACCAAGTATTGATTTTGGAGGGGTGAATAGTTATGCACGCTCAAGTTCTTTTTTTTGTATTTGCTCTTGTTTGTTTCACAAGAAAAAATATTTTGTATCTTCAGAGTGGTAGGCATGTTGTGTAAATCAAATGATACAATCCCCCCCAAAATATATTTTAATTCCAGGTTGTAAGGCAACAAAATAGGAAAAATGCCAAGGGTGAATACTTTCACAAGCCACTGTAGCTGTTTGAGCCGGTTAAGCGTGCTTTGCTATTCTTGAGTAGCGGAATTACTTTTGCCTCCCTCCAGGCCTGAGGGCAAACACTTTTCTGTAGGCTTCGATTGAAACAATGGCAAATGGGACTGACAATATAATCCGCTATCATTTTTAGGAATTTCCCATCCAAGTTGTCAGACCCAGGTGGCTTTTCATTGTTGATAGAACAATATTTGTTTCACCTATTCCACACTCACTTTAAAGAATTCAAAATGACAATGCTTGTATTTCATAATTTGGTTATGTATGGATGTGTAGGTTCAGAATTTGTTGTTGGCATTTCATGCCTACATTTTCTAATCTTGACAATTAAAAATATAATTAAAATAGTTGGCAATAACAGTGGGTTTTGTGATGAATGAGCCATCTGATTCAATGATTGATGGAGCGGAGATTACCTTTTGGGCCAAAATATAATTTAACTTGCTCCAAAGATTTTTACTGACATTCTTTATTTATATCATTTATCTTTGTTTCATAGTGCAGTTTCTTCTTCTTTTTGTTAAGTTTAGACACTTGATTTCTCAATTTACAATACGTTACAATACGTTTGCCAATAATCAACCATAATATTTTTCAATTCCTCATCAATCCATGGGGATTTAACCATTTTTTTGTTATTTTCTTAATGGATGCATGTGGAACTGGAATCAGCAATTTCAGAAATGTTTCAGGTGCAGCGTCAGGTTATTCCTCATTACACACCACAGAACAGCAACTATTGTCTAAATACTCAATATAGGAATCACTACAAAACGTATTGTTTGACCTCTTATATTAGGCCCAGCCTTTGGAACTTTGGTTTTCATTGATATGGCTACTATATTATGATCACTATATCTGCTTGATTTGGATACTGCTTTTGAGCAGATTTCTGCAGCATTAGTAAAGATGTGATCAATACATGTGGATAATTTCATTCCTGTGCTATTTGTAAATAACCTGGTAGGTTGACTGATAAGCTGAACCAGGTTGCAAGCACTGGTTACATTTTGAAGCTTTTTCTTGAGTGGGCCGCTTGATGAAGGCCAGTCAATATTTAGCTTATCCAGAAAATATACCTCTGATGATATCACATACATTATCAAGCATTTCACACATATTATCCAGATACTGACCGTTAGCACTTGGTCTACAGCAACTTTCCACAAGAATGGGCTTGAGGTGAGGCAGGTGAAAATCTGTAGCCATATTTCTTTAATAGCATTTGATATGAGATCGTATCTAAGCTTTACAGGAATATGACTCTGAACATAAATGGCAACACCTCCACCATTGGCATTCCTGTATTTTCTGAAGATGTTGAAACCATGTATTACTGCCACTGAATCATCAGTTATTATCTGAGTGAGTTTCAGAGAGTCAGTATATGAATGTTATCTGTTAATAGCAAGTTATTAATTCCATGAACCTTGTTTTTTAGGCTACATATGTTAATGTGGGCTATATTTTTTTTACCTTCGTGGGAGATTTTAATATTTTCTATTGCTTTACTAGGAGGCTTATCAGAGGTATTAGTCATGACAATTATATGTATGTTTGAGCTGAGCTGCACACAATGGTCTTCCTACTAAACATATTCCTACTCTGGTGAACTAGCATCAGTGCTAACATATAACTCAGGTTCATAGGTGCATGAGTACTGTATACACTAGCTGTAGGATTGGCAGAGGCTTTCAGGGGAGTTAGAGGGACATAAATGATGTTACTTCATTATGACAGCCAATGCCCCTGGGAAAATGTACATTTTCATGAGCACAGCAACATAATGGTAGGGATTATCTGGGTTGGGTCACTGACAAGTAACTTTTTCAATGCAACCTTGAAATGCGTGGACATGGTCCAGAAGCCAAGATGATTTGGATGGACTCTGTCATTCCTGTAGAGTGTCAACTGTTTCCATAAGGTGTCAAAGTTATCTATAAACGTAATTCCAACAGAGCAACAGTAATCTTTTAGCCAGGTGTGTAATGCCAGTAGCTTGCTGAGTCTTTCACAGCCACAGCCCAGCAATGGTAACAGGCCTGAAATAATTGACCGCTTTTTGGAATCTTTCAGAGCTCAAATCAGTTCTTTATAATTCATTTTTAGCAGTTCCGAGCTAGCCCCTATAATGTAGTTTGACCCCACATGGACTATGACAGCGTCATTCCCCGGCAGTTGTTGTAGAATGGTAGGAAGCAGCCTTGTAATGTCCTGTATTCGTGCTCCAGGATAGCACATAGTTTCTCACCGTAGAGCTGGTGATGACGACAGCAGGTGAAATGGCTGAGGTGGTCCGGCCGCTCCGATGGGAGGTGCGTCCCGATGGAGCCGAGCCAGCCATAGAATCCATCGTGGCTAATGAAGGGGCCAGAGTCTTATACACCCTCACGATCCGATGAGGGGGAGCTCTGAAGATCTGAACCTGAGGTAGAAGCCACCGGAGATGGAGACAGAACAAAGGATGCAGGTACCTCAGGATCCGATGTCAAAGTGGAATTCCCCAAGGATGAAGGTGCCGAAACCTCTGGATCCAGGGCGGCAAGATTTTTGAAGTCTGTATCCGTTCCGGCCTTCTCGTCGCAAAGGAGGCCCCTATTGCCAAAGGCCGCTGCTTTCGAATTCCACTGCGAGTGAAGTGCCTACACGGCTGGTTGGTAGGGTCAAGAATAGGATCATCTACTAAGTCATCCAGAAGCAACCTACTAACTCCATTCTCCAGGGAAGGGGAAGACATCTTTCTGGGGAGGATCCCTGCAGAGCAGTGGCCAGTCGGCTGTGGAGAGACAAGACGGCGGCGACACTCCCACCAGATCAGAGCAGCATCTAGCTACTGGCGTAAGCAGCATCGAGCTACTGGAGTAAAAGAGAAAGAGAAAGTAGGCAGGCATAGATTCCCCAGTAGCTTGTGTAAGTTTGCCAGTTATTTAAATTCCCAAGATTAGTCCTCTGCAAGCAAACATTTGCTACATTGAAAGCCCAGACGGTCGACATTGTCCTAGAATACAACAAAATAAACACAGCTCCTGCAGCATTGAAAACGTTTGTTAGTTACCTCCATTTAAACTACATGCTAGCTAGGCTGGCTGGGCTTCGGTGTCTCTGTTCTTGACAGGAAGTGTTGTAGAAACAAGCAGTACATTGCAGTGAGCAAAAACACCGGTCAAGAAGTTAGGGAGTGACAGGTTGCATACATCTTTCCATAGAGAAACACATTCGAGAAAAACATATAGAAGTGTTTAACCCCGTACATAAACAGTTAATAAACCATAGCTACATAGACAATTAACCACAAACACTTTCATATCTGTCACTATTTCTGGAGTGTCCCCTGCTGTAGCAGGTGCTATAGAAGGTTAACACTGACAACTGGCACTCAGGCTACTATTTATCCCTTGTGCTGTACTACAAAAGCCCTGTGTGTGATGCTTCCACACAGTGATAACCCCATGTGGTCGTCGGTTTGTGTGTGTGTGTGACTCCCTCTCTTCCACTGAATGACAGACAGACACAGACAGACAGACAGAGCGAAGGGGGATACTTAGTCAGTTGTGCAACTGAATGCATTCAACTGAAATCTGTATTCTGCATTTAACCTAACCCCTCTGAATCAGAGAGGTGCGGGTGGCTGCCTTAATCGACATCCACGTCATCGGTGCCCGGGGATAGCCGAACAGCTCTGGACTTCACTCTCTCTGTGCATCTCATCACATGGATTCTCCCATTATGTCACATGCAGATGCTACTGCTGGGATTCATACCTCATCTTGTATCAGAGACTCTTCAAATAGATTAATACATAGTATACCTACACACTAACAAATACACACACAAACACTGTAAACTGGGTGTCTAAATCCCTGCTAGTACAATATGTTGGTAATCAGAACCATAATAAAGAAACAGAGAAGTGTCACAGCAAAATATTCATGGCTGGATAAAGACACTATCCCTCTAGAATCTATACAGACCCCAGAGAGAACTACAATAAATCAACAACATCCTACTATTACTACTGAGCAAGAGACTCAGAATGCTAAAACAAATAGACTTGCACACAATACATATACACACAAAGAAACAGACTACATATCGTAATGTGTTTGTGTATTGTGTTTAAGTGTTATACTTTTTGTTGTATGTCTTTGCTCGCCTTCTCCCATAGGATGAGAATGACAACCCGCCAAAGTTCAGCAAGCCGTCCTACCTCGTCAAGATCCCCGAGAACATAATTGCAGGTGAGTTGGAGTCATATAAATAAAATAACTTTATTAGGTAACAATTTATTATGACTACATAACTATAGTGCTTTTATTACTTTTATATAAGCGTTTCATGAACGTGTTTTAACAGATCCCAACCGCATTATTAAAGGTTAATGTATATCCATTGCATATCCATAGAGCAGTCATGCTATGCAATAGCTCATATTTAGGTATCTTAATTGTTGCATCATTACAATGACAGTGTAGTGTCATCATTATGGCTGTTCTCAAAATGTGTGCTTTGCCATACCAGTGTTGGTGAATATGTGAAAAGATGGTAACATGTTACAATAAGTTACCCCTATTACTATTACACAGTAGTACTTACAATGTAACAATTTTTAACAATCAACTCTGTAATTAAAATGTTGATAAAGGGACAATCATGTATTTACAATGTACTTGCCCAGGAGCAAGCAACTTAATGTGAAGTGAAGTGACATTTTTAATTACTTTGTAGTTACAATGCAACAACCTTTGCAGAGACAATAGGCTAACCAGGAGAAATAAGGAAACAGGAGAAAACATTTCAGTGTGAATTTTCTTTAATTGATTTGACTCATATTCAAACCATTACAATTAAATTCCCAATTTTGTCATGGTCTATGGACCCCCTGAAGTAGCCTTGGCCACCCCCTGGCGTCTCCATGTATAAAACTATAGTACCGCCTTTGCCTGCTGCATGACCCAGCTGCGCTTCAGCTTCAGCTCACAGAAAGATGGCCTGACATTTTCCTGTAGAAATTCTCTGATACAGAGCAGAATTTCTGGTTCCTTCTATTAAGGAAAGTCATCCAGGTCCTGAGGCACCAAAGCATCCACACACCATCACACTACCACCACCATGCTTTGCTGTTGGTATAAGGTTCTTAGTATGGAATACAGTGTTTTGTTTTCCCCAGGCATAATGGGACGCATGTCATCCCAAAATATATACGGTTGATTTGTGCATGATTTTTGTATTATGTTACTTGGATTGACGCACCGGTGCATCAATCAACTCTAGGGGGTTAAAGTCGTGTATAGTAACCCCAGGTGTAAAATAGTAAATAATGGCTAATTCTCAGAAAGTATTAAACTGTCAAGAGGAGTAAAACAAGGTTGTCCACTATCAGCATATCTATTTATTATGGCCATCGCAATGTTCGCTATTAAAATCAGATCCAACAATAATATCAATGGGCCAGAAATCCAGGGCTTAAAAATAAAGGTGTCAATGTACGCTGATGATTCATTTTTTATTTTAAATCGACAATTTAATCCCTGCACATTCTTATAGAGGATCTAGATCATTTTTCTAACCTATCTGGATTATGCTCAATGCACAAAGTAGATGTCCTAACCGTGCACAAAGTAGATGTCCTAACCTACTTGCCAAAACTATAGTTTGTTAACAAGAAATTGGTGGAGTGGTTGAAAAAGTAGTATTAAGGACTCCAACCTAAGTGTATGTAAACTTGCGACTTCAACTGAATGTTATGTCAGAAAAAGTATGTTTTAAATTATTCTGTCTTTGGTAAAAACAAGTTGTCATTCAATAGGCTCTGATTGGTATAAGGTTCTTGTCATACAATAGGCTCTGATTAAATTTCCAATATCCTCACCATGGTGGAAATTCTGTAATTCTGTGTTCTAAAATGTATTAAATAGTTGTTTTCCCCTCATCAATCTACACACAATACTCCATAATAACAAAGAAAAACATTGTTGGGAAGTTTTTGCAAATTAAATTCCAAAACTGAAATATCACATTTTCATGCATGATGCTGCCACCTCCATGGTTCACCATAGTGCCTTTTTGCAAACTCCAAGCGGGCTGACATGTGCCTTTTACTGAGATGTGGCTTCCATCTGGCCACTCTACCATAAAGGCCTGCTTGGTGGAGTGCTGCAGATCCAGTTCTGGTTGTCTTTCTGGAAGGTTATCCCATCTTCACACAGGAGCTCTGGAACCTTGTCAGAGTGACCACCGGGTTCTTGGTCAACTCCCTGACCAAGACCCTTCTCCCCTGATTGCTCAGTTTGGCTGGCTGGCCAGCTGTAGGAATAGTCTTGGTGGTTCCAAACTTCTTCCATTTAAGAATGATGGATGGCACTGTGTTCTTGGGGACCTTCAATGTTTGGTATCATGTTTGGTACCCTTCCCCAGATCTGTGCCTCGACACAGTCCTGTCTCAGATCTCTACGGACAATTCCTTCGACCTCGTGGCTTGGTTTTTGCTCTGACATGCACTGTCAACTGTGGGACCTTATATAGACAGGTGTATGCCTTTCCAAATCATGTGCAATCACTTGAATTTACCAGAGATGGACTCCAATCAAGTTGTAGAAACATATCAAGGATGATCAATGTAAACAGGATGCACCTGAGCTCAATTTCTTGTCTCATAGCAAAGGGTCTAAATATTTATGTAAAAGTATTTTTTTATTTAGTATTCAAAACAATGAAAGTCCATTTTAGAATAAGGTTGTAATCTAACAAAATGTGGAAGAAGACAAGGGGTCTGAATTTCTTTCAAAGACACTGTATATGCCATTTATTTGACAGTCCTACTGCATTCTGTCCCCTATCAAGTATTTGTTTTATTTTTGGTGCCAACAAGAATGACGTAAGATAGTACCCAATAAAACTAGCTTGATTGAGCCTCCGCCATGTATATCTCACTAAGTCAGGATATTGAAGCCTCCATATTTGCACTAGTTCCAAAATATCCATAATATTTGTGATTTCCTTAACCCTCCTGCTGTGTTCTGGTCAAATTGGACCGATTTACAAGTTCTCTCTCTGAAAAATGTAGTTCATTTAATCTGATTGTCATAGAATTCCATGACTTTGTCTACACAGGGCATCTGAACACACAACATACAGTTTGATGATTTTCATTACATTTTGGTTGTTTTATTTAACTTTTATACACCTGTGGTGTTCCCAGTCAAAAATGACCAGTCATTAGAAATAAATGGGTGTGACAACAATATGTGTATAAAATTGAGTTCAGGCACATGCCCATTCATCAGATGGATACACTTGCTCTCCCAGACCCCCACATGCATGTGTGTTCGAGCACAATAACACACACACACACACACACACACACACACACACACACACACACACACACACACACACACACACACACACACACACACACACCTCACCCCCCTTCTTGGCTTCCATGACAACCCCCAATCTTTCCCCCACGGGAACCATACCTGTTGGTATTCTCACAATCAATCGCAAAATTGTTTCAATAATATATAGAACTTGTCTTGTAGCTTTGTTATGTAAAGATTTTTTGAGGCCTTGCTCACAATTCATTCTGTGGCAGCACAATGACCAAACGATATACTGTATGTGAGGCTCTTTATCAAATGTTTGATCATGACACTGGTGAGGAGGAGAGAGTCCTTGTTAAAACTTGTTAGGGATAGGTGTCCCGCTCGCTGGACATTGGAGGGCTCCGCAATTCAAATAAATAATCATCATATTTAACATTTCTGAACATAAAAGTATCTTATATCATTTAAAATATAAAATTATTTTTAATCTAACTGTGCTGCCCGATTTACAATAGGCTTTACAGCGAAAGCATACCATGCGATTGTCTGAGGACGGCGCCCCACGTCAACGTATTTTTCAACCAGCACAGGCTTCATAAAATCACAAATAGCGATTAAATAAATCACTTACTTTTGAAAATCTTCCTCTGTTTGCAATCCCAAGGGTCCCAGCTACAACATGAATGGTCGTTTTGTTAGATAAAATCGTTCTTTATATCGCAAATAGTCAGTTTAGTTTAGTTGGCGCCATCGATTTCATTAATCCACTCGCTCAACATGCAGACAAAGGGGTCCAAAAACCTACCACTAAAACTTTGTTTAAACAAGTCAAACTACGTTTCTATTTAATCCTGAGGTATCCTAAAATGTAAATAAACTATAACATTTCATAAAGAAATAAGTATGTTCAATAGAAAAGTAAAATTAGTAAGCACGTGTCCTCTTTCTCGCGCGCCAACAGACTGATATTGTACCTGGGAGTCTTTGTACAAACACTCAAAATTCTTGCTCGTTTTTGAAGAAACAAGCCTGAAACCTTAAACAGACTGTTGACATCTAGTGGAAGTCATAAGAATTGCCATCTCGGAGCTGGAATCGCATAGGACCCAAAGCTTCCCATTATAAGAGCCTGGGACCTCAAAAACAAAATATTTCTGGTTGGTTTTTCTTTGGAATTTCACCTACCATATCAATTGTGTTATAGTCTAGCTCTAAGAAGTTAAACTTTGAACTTAAGAACTTAAAGAACTTAAGTTGATAAAAAGATCTAACACAACATCAGGTGATAATATATGTATTATTATGGATTTATAATCAGCTATAATGGGGCAGTCATTTTGGACTAGGAACACATCATTAATTAACATGAAAGTAACACAAAAGGAAGTGCATGAGGATGATAGTTCTTGTGTGGTTTCCTTTACGGTCCTTTGAGTTATTTAAAACCGTATTATAATTTCCCACCATAATAATTGAGTCGATTATTGTTTGTAGGCTTGATAAATTGTTATATATATTTTTAAAGAAGCGTGGATCATAATTCTTTGCACTGTATAGATTAATGAGCCAAATCTGTTTATGGTCCAATAACATAATTTAAAGGATCCATCTTCATTGCGGATCTGTTGTGACAAATTTCAGGTTTGGATCAAAATTGTTGTTAATTAATATCATCACCCCTTTTGAGTTATTTTGCCCATGGGAAAAGTATCTCCAAAGTTGTTGAATGAGTTTCCTGTCGTAAAACAGTATATATTTATATTCCTTCTCTTTTAGCCAGGTAAATACCGATCCTCTTTTATTATTATCTGCTAAGCCAGTACAAATATAACTGGCTATAGTTATTTTACCACTTACCATAAAGAGATATACATTTCAATTCTATTTATCCTAATATATAGTACCAGTCAAAAGTTTGGACATACCTACTCATTCAAGGGTTTTACTTTATTTCTACTATTTTCTACATTGTGGGAAAAAAAATGCAGACATCAAAACTATGAAATAACACATGAAATCATAAAGTAACCAAAAAAGTGTTAAAAAAATAAATTATATTTGACATTCTTCAAAGTAACCACCCTTTGCCTTCAGGACAGCTTTGCACACTCTTGTTATTCTCTCAACCTGCTTCACCTGGAATGCTTTTACAACATTCTTGAAGGAGTTCCCACATATGCTGAGCACTTGTTGGCTGCTTTTCCATCACTCAGGGGTCCAACTCATCCCAAACCATCTCAACTAGGTTGAGGTTGGGTGATTGTGGAGGCAAGGTCATCTGATGCAACACTCCATCAATCTCCTTCTTGGTCAGCCTGGAGGTGTGTTGGGTCAATGTCCTGTTGAAAAACAAATGATAGTCCCACTAAGAACAAACCATATGGAATTGCATATAGCTGCAGTATGTTGTGGTAGCAATGCTGGTTAAATGTGCCTTACGTTCTAAATAAATCACTGACAGTGTCACCAGCAAAGCACCCCCATACCATCACACTTCCTCCACCATGCTTCACATTTACATTTACATTTAAGTCATTTAGCAGACGCTCTTATCCAGAGCGACTTACAAATTGGTGCGTTCACCTTAAGACATCCAGTGGAACAGCCACTTTACAATAGTGCATCTAAATCTTTTAAGAGGGGGGGGGTGAGAAGGATTACTTTATCCTATCCTAGGTATTCCTGAAAGAGGTGGGGTTTCAGGTGTCTCCGGAAGGTGGTGATTGACTCCGCTGTCCTGGCGTCGTGAGGGAGTTTGTTCCACCATTGGGGGGCCAGAGCAGCGAACAGTTTTGACTGGGCTGCGCGGGAACTGTACTTCCTCAGTGGTAGGGAGGCGAGCAGGCCAGAGGTGGATGAACGCAGTGCCCTTGTTTGGGTGTAGGGCCTGATCAGAGCCTGGAGGTACTGAGGTGCCGTTCCCCTCACAGCTCCGTAGACAAGCACCATGGTCTTGTAGCGGATGCGAGCTTCAACTGGAAGCCAGTGGAGAGAGCGGAGGAGCGGGGTGACGTGAGAGAACTTGGGAAGGTTGAACACCAGACGGGCTGCGGCGTTCTGGATGAGTTGTAGGGGTTTAATGGCACAGGCAGGGAGCCCAGCCAACAGCGAGTTGCAGTAATCCAGACGGGAGATGACAAGTGCCTGGATTAGGACCTGCGCCGCTTCCTGTGTGAGGCAGGGTCGTACTCCGCGGATGTTGTAGAGCATGAACCTACAAGAACGGGCCACCGCCTTGATGTTAGTTGAGAACGACAGGGTGTTGTCCAGGATCACGCCAAGGTTCTTAGCGCTCTGGGAGGAGGACACAATGGAGTTGTCAACCGTGATGGCGAGATCATGGAACGGGCAGTCCTTCCCCGGGAGGAAGAGCAGCTCCGTCTTGCCGAGGTTCAGCTTGAGGTGGTGATCCGTCATCCACACTGATATGTCTGCCAGACATGCACGATGGGAACCACACATGCAGAGATCCTCCATTCACCAACTCTGAGTCTCCCAAATGTAGGTTCATCAGACCAAAGGACAGATTTCCACCAATCTAATGTCCATTGCGCGTGTTTCTTTGCCCAAGCATGTCTCTTCTTATTGATGTACTTTACTAGTGGTTTATATTCATAAATTCAACCATGAACGGTTGATGTTGAGATGTGTCTGTTATTTGAACTCTGTGAAGCATTTATTTTGGGTGCAATCTGAGCTGCTGGTAACTCCAATGAACTTATCATCTGCAGCAGAGGTAACTCTGGGTCATCCTTTCCTGTGGTGATCCTCATGAGAGCCAGTTTCATCAGAGCGCTTGATGGTTTTTGCGACTGCACTTTAAACTTTAAAAGTTCTTGAAATGTTATGTATTGACTGACCTTCATGTCTTAAAATAAATATTGACTGTCATTTCTCTTTGCTTATTTGAGCCGTTCTTGCCATAACATGGACTTGGTCTTTTAACAAATAAGGCTATCCTCTGTATACCACCCCTACCTTGTCTGGTTGAGAGAAAGCCAAGAGTTGTCATCAAGGCAAAGGGTGGCTACTTTGAAGAATGAGGCAAATAGTGCAAATGGTGGTCACATCAGATACATACTGTATCTGTATTCCCAGTCATGTGAAATCCATAGATTAGTGTGTAATACATTTATTTCAATTGACTGATTTCCGCATATGAACTGTAACACACTAAAATCTTTGAAGTTGTTGCCTTTTGCGTTCATATTTTTGCTCAGTCTCTTATACAGTGAAAAGCTATTGCCGCTTCGGCGCCATCATTTTGACTATTGAAGTGAAGAAAAAAAAAGTTTAAAATGTCATATTTCATTAAACCCTGTTTCTGGTTGATGACAACAGCCACGCAAATACGACAACATGTTGTTAGAAAGGTATTGACACAGGTTATTATTATTAGGAATACAAGGCTGTTTGCGGATGCTATAGAAAGTCAGTCGACAACCGCTAAGGTCTCTAAAGGGTTTTAACAATGTTATTTCATTATTTTGAGACCTTTGCACCTTTGCACATTACAAACCTTTATAAACACAACAAGTCTTAACACAATGGCGCTAGAGCAAATAACGTACATTTGACGGGTTCAAATCAAATCTCATTTGTCACATGCACCGAATACAACAGGTGTAGACCTACAGTGAAATGTTTACTTACAAGCCCTTAACCAACAATGCAGTTTTAAGAAAAATAAGTGTTAAGTAAAAAACAGAGAAGTAAAAAAAATGGTACAAATAAAATGGTCCAAATAATTAAAGAGCAGCAGAAAAAAAAAAATTGTGAGGCTATATACAGGGGGTACCGGAACTGAGTCAATGTGCTGGGGCATTGGTTAGCTGAGGTAATTGAGGTAATATGTAAATAAATGCATGTATGCATAGATGATAAACAGAGAGTAGCAGCAGCGTAAAGGGGGGGGGGGTAGTCTGGGTAGCCATTTGATTAGATGTTCAGGAGTCTTATGGCTTGGGGGTAGAAGCTGTTAAGAAGTCTTTTGGACCTAGACTTGGCGCTACGATAACGCTTGCCATGTGGTAGCAGAGAGAACAGTCTATGATTAGGGAGTCTGGAGTCTTTGACAATTTTTAGGGCCTTCCTCTGACACTGCCTGGTTTACGGTCCTGGATGGCAGGAAGGTTGGCCCCACTGATGTACTGGGCCATACACACTACCCTCTGTTATGCCTTGCAGACGGAGGCAGAGCAGTTGCCATACCAGGCAGTGATGCAACCAGTCAGGATGCTCTCGATAGTGCAGCTGTATAACTTTTTGAGGATCTGAGGACTCATGCAAAATAGTCTTCTGAGGGGGAATAGGTTTTGTTGTGCCCTCTTAACGACTGTCTTGGTGTGTTTGGACCATTATAGTTTATTGTTTATGTGAACACCAAGGAACTTGAAGCTCTCAACCTGCTCCACTACAGCCCCGTCGATGAGAATGGGGGCATGCTCAGTCCTCCTTTTCCTGTAGTGCACAATCATCTCCTTTGTGTTGATCACTTTGAGGGAGGGGTTGTTGTTCTTGCACCACACGGCCAGGTCTCTGACCTCCTCCCTATAGGCTGTCTCATCATTGTTGGTGATCAGGCCTACCACTGTTGTGTCATCAGGCAAACTTAATGATGGTGTTGGAGTCGTACCTTGCCATGCGTTCATCAGTGAATAGGGAGTACAGGAGGGGACTGAGCACACACCCCTGAGGGGCCCCTGTTTTGAGGATCAATGTGGCAGATGAGTTGTTACCTACCCTTACCACCTGGGGGCGACCCATCAGGAAGTCTAGGTTTCAGTTGCAGATGGAGGTGTTTAGGCCCATGTTCCTTAACTTAGTGTTGCGTTTTGAAGGCACTATGGTGTTGAACTGTAGTCAATGAACAGTATTCTCACATAGGTGTTTGTTTTGTCCAGTTGGGAAAGGGCAGTGTGGAGTGCGATTGAGATTGTGTCATCTGTGGATCTTTTGGGACGGTGTGCAAATTGGAGTGGGTCTTGGGTTTCTGGGAGTATATGTAGATGTGAGCCATGACCAGCTTTTCAGCGTGAGTGTTAAGGGGTAGTAGTCATTCAGGCAGGTTACCTTCACTTTGTTGGGCACAGGTGTGTCTTATAATGTATCTTTAAGTTACCAATAACCTCCATCACATCACGAGGATCAAATTAAAACATAGAAGGGAAATGTATCTTAATGTAATTCAAGGGATGTCCAAGGGATTTTACATTTTCTCAAATTTCTTTGACAGAGAGGAACCCACATTCATCAGAAAAATATTTAAATTCACATGAAATAACATCAGGATCACTCTAGGTCTTATTTCCAAAAATACATTGAGATGAGATAGTTGAATATGCCTTTTTCTTACTCAACAGTTGATTGATGATTGTCCAAGTTGACGTTGTATTATTTAAGGATTCTTGGAATATGTTAGTAAAATATATTTTTATGGATATCCGAAGTAGGTGAGTAAATTTGTGAGAAACTTTTTATACAACTCGTTTTTTTTACTGAGGATTATTTAGACCGGTGGTAAGCCAAGGTTTCCAGAACCCTTCCGCTGCTCTCATACATGGTTTAATTAAGGGTAAGCAGTGGTGAAATACAGAATTGAAAGATGTGAGAAAAGTTTGGTAAGCAGACTCCACATCGGCCTGATTAGCAACATTTTCCGATGAAATATAATCAATCAACATCTTAAAGTGCTCACAATATTAAATATTCTACATGTAATGCTACTAATCATTCCCGTCTGTTCATTTCCAGCTGCTAAAAATAAGTGGAAAATTGGAAAGAGAACAAAAATGTCAGTATAAAGTATACCTGTATTAGCCACATTATTCAAAGAATTTGTAAAAAATATTGTCAGTAAGGGTGGCAGATGAACTGGTCACTGTTGTGGGCTTACAGGTGAGAGGATACAGATAGCTGGACTATAAAGTATTCAAAAAGTCAGATGCCAGTGAGTGGTTCTCACCTCTGTCCAGTATCTGTGTTCTTTTACACAGCATAATATTTTAATTTTATTGGCCAGTCTGAGACATGGCTTTTTCTTTGCAACTCTGCCTAGAAGGCCAGAATCCTGAAGTCACCTCTTCACTGTTGAAGTTGAGACTGGTGTTTTGTGGTTACTATTTAATGAAGCTGACAGTTCATGCCAGCTGTTTAATGAAGCTGCCAGCTGTTTTCAGCAGTTTTCAGTTTGCAAAATATTTTTCTAGTGATCAATTAGCCTTTTAAAATGATTAACTTGGATAAGCTAACACAATGTGCCATTGGAACACAGGCGTGATAGTTGCTGATAATGGGCCTCTGTACGTCTATGTAGATATTCCATTAAAAATCAGCCGTTTCCAGCTGCAATAGTAATTTACAACATTGCAGTTCTGATCAATTTGATGTTATTTTAATGGACCAAAAATTTGCTTTCTTTCAATATCAAGCACATTTCTAAGTGACCCCAAATACAATTAAACTCAGTTTTTTCACAATTCCCTACATTTAATCCTAATAAACATTCCCTGCATTAGGTAAATTAGGATCATCACTTTCTTTTAAGAGTGTGAAATGTAAGAATAACAGTAGATAGAATGATTTATTTCAGCTTGTATTTATTTCATCACATTCCCAGTGGGTCAGAAGTTTACACACACTCAAATAGTATTTGGTAGCATTAAATTATTTTACTTGGTCAAATGTTTCAGGTAGCCTTCCACAAGCTTTCCACAATAAGTTGGCTGAATTTTGTCCCATTCCTCCTGACAGAGCTGGTGTAACTGAGTCAGATTTGTAGGCCTCCTTGCTCTCACACGCTTTTTCAGTTCTGCCCACACATTTTCTATGGGATTGAGGTCAGGGCTTTGTGATGGCCACCCTTATGTACAAAAATGATATGGTAATACAAGATTGAACCTTTCTGGCACAGGCGTTCCGCTAGCAACCTCGACCATATCCGGTGAAATTGCAGAGCGCGAAATTAAAATGACAGAAATAGAAATATTTAACATTCATGAAAATACAAGTGTCATACATCAAAATAAAGCTTAACTTCTTGTTAATCCAGCTGCTGTGTCAGATTTAAAAAATGCTTTACGGCGAAATCAAACCATGCGATTATCTGAGGACAGCGCCCCGCACACAAAACCATGAAAAACATTTTTCAACCAGGCAGGTGCGTCACGAAAGTCAGAAATAGCACTATAATAAAAGCCTTATCTTCTTCTGTTGGCACTCCAAAAGGTCCCGGCTACATCACAAATTGTCCTTTTGTTCGATAAAGTCCTTCTTTATAACCACAAAAACTCAGTTTAGCTGGCGCGGTTTATTCAATAATCCAACAGTTTCCCTAATTCAAAATGTATACAAAATGAATCCGAAACGTTACCAATAAAATTCTCCAAACAAGTCAAACAACATTCATAATCAAGCCTCAGGTACCCTAATACGTAAATAAAGGATAGAATTTAAGACGGAGAATTGGTATTGTCTTCATCGGAGATAAACAACAAAGAACATTCTCTCATCCACGCGCATGAAAACACTACAGCCAAAATGGGTGCCACTTAGAAAAACTACAATTCTAGCTAATTTTTCCAAAAACAAGCCTGAAACTCTTTCTAGAGACTGTTGACATCTAGTGGAAGCCCTAGGAACTACAATCTGGGAGTATTTACCCTCATAATAAACATGACAGCCATTGAAAACAGTGGTAGGCTGAATTTATTTTATACTCACAGACATTATTTTAACAGTTGTAGAAACTTTAGAGTGTTTTGTATCCAAATCTAACAATTATATGCATATCCCAGCTTCTGGGCCTGAGTAACAGGCAGTTTACTTTGGGCACGCTTTTCATCCGGATGTCAAAATACTGCCCCCTAGCCCAAAGAGGTTTTAAAAGCACAGTCAACTCAGTGTATGTAAACGTCTGACCCACTGGAAGTGATACAGTGAATTATAAGTGAAATAATCTGTCTGTAAACTATTGTTGGAAAAATGATTTGTGTCATGCACAAAGTAGATGTCCTAACCATCTTGCCAAAACTATAGTTTGTTAAAAAGAAATTTGTGGAGTGGTTGAAAAACTAATTTTAATGACTCCAACCTAAGTATATGTAAACTTCCGACTTCAACTCTATGTATCCTGTAGGTTCTAAACATGCCTTTTAATGACAGAAAAATGTGGAAGAAATGTTCCAGTATGCTTCAGTTTGATACATTTTTCAGAAACGTGTTTAAATGTCACTGGGCTATTGGCGCCACTTTTGGGGTATCATGGCCAGACTCCCCTTCTCCTAAACTTCACATTCCTGGCTGTTAAAGATGGTTGTAAGAGTTGTAAAAGATGGTCAGCTGATCACCAGAGCATCTGTCTTATGTCTCCTGACCTACCTCAGGGCCACTCAGAGTTCTAAAAGGAGAAAGGGAGAGCAGTTTATTTGTTAGAACACAAACAACAAATAAACTCTCATGGACGGGGCTGTAGTAGAGCAGGTTGAGAGCTTCATGTTCCTTGGCGTCCACATCACCAACAAACTAACATGGTCCAAGCTCACCAAGACAGTCGTGAAAATGGCACGACAAAACCTATTCCCCCTCAGGAGACTGAAAAGATTTGGCATGGGTCCTCAGATCCTCAAAAGGTTTTACAGCTGCACCATCGAAGGCATCCTGACGGGTTGTATCACTGCCTGGTATGGCAACAAGCTTCCTGCTATCCAGGACCTCTACACCAGGCGATGTCAGAGGAAGGCCCTAAAAGTTGTCAAAGACTCCAGCCACCCTAGTCATAGACTGTTTTCCCTGCTACCGCACGGCAAGCGGTACCAGAGCGCCAAGTCTAGGTCCAAGAGGCTTCTAAACAGATTCTAACCCCAAGCCATAAGACTCCTGAACATCTAATCAAATTTCTACCCAGACTATTTGCATTGCCCATTCTCCTCTTCTACGCTGCTGCTACTCTCTGTTATTATCTATGCATAGTCACTTTAATAACTCTACCTAAATGTACATATTACCTCAATTACCTCGACACCGGTGCCCCCACACATTGACTCTGTACCGGTACCCCCTGTATATAGCCCAGCTATTGTTTTTTTTACTGCTGCTCTTTAATTATTTGTTATATTCACCTCTTAATTTTTTGGGTATGGGCTTGTAAGTAAGCATTTCACTGTTAGGGCTACACCTGCTGTATTCGGCGCATGTGACGAATATAATTTTATTTGTTTTTGATAGTCTCTAACAATGGGTGTCATTGTCCCAAAGGCGGGAAGGCAGGTGGTCTGCTTATCGGTATGCTTATCGTGGACAGATTTTGAACGGGGGAGGTTATACAGACACACCTGGTTCCCAATTTGATGATGTATGTCTTGCAGTGAGAGTCGATTGGATACAAACGGATTTACTTCAATCAGTTCAGTCAGTAGTCCTGATGATCTCTTCCAAATCTAGCTAGTTTATGCTTGTAGCTAGAAACTTCAGGGAGAATTTGAAACTTGTCTGCCCAAGTTGGGACTTGGGAGAGTGTTCAGAATAATTTGTTGGTTATTTTTTAAATAAAATCTAAACAGTAATGGCGTAGTTGCACATTTTCAGTGAAAATCACTACAATAAATGTGCTTTAGCTGTCACCCTGGCCTGATATTGGCTACACTATCTAGCTATTTCTCCCTACCAATATTGCATACACTATCTAGCTACTTCCCTCTGGCTTAGCGAGAGTGAAGGACACTGTGCCCCGTGTTGTTGTGTTGCCGCGAGCTGGTTTCAAGATGGTTTCTACCAATATTACGTTAAGTAATACGTTAATATTATATTAAGTTATTTGTCGTGTAGGCTGCTAGCCTACTCAAAATGAAGTCAAGTGGGAAAGAACAAGTTGAACACGTTAGCTCCTGCTAACGACATGTGACAGCCTACAGCTGCCCGGTGGGAAGAAACTCACGTTGGAACCACCTTGATACAATACTGTTGCATGGATCATTTGCATTTATTTTGCAATGGATTGTCATTACGTTAGCTAATTGACATGTTACGGTGACATCCAGATGGTGTCCAATACTACAAGTTATTTCACCCTTGCCCACCGAAATAAACATACTTTTATATGTCATGAATGCATTACGTAGTCAAATTAAATCCCTTTATTACATAAACAATTATATATCTACGGTTGGAGTCACTCACAGAAGACAGCTGGGTTGTGTCTAAAAACTACCCTTCAAAAACCCTGCTTCCTCCATCCTCCAATGCGCTTTGGGAGAGAGGCCAGGAGTGGTGGAAACAAGGACAATAAGTCACATTTTCAGACTGGTGTTACACTTAGGTCAATGGCTAAAACTGGGTGTCCATTCATTCCTTCCGTTCAATTCAAACAGCTTTGACATACTGTAGATCATTACAATGGCCTTGTACAATAATAATAGACTAGTTTAATGGCCAAACCTCACCCTATCACTTCTTATCCTTTACCTTGAGTTTCAATGATATTCCTTTCTTTGCTTTGGGTAGTTTTTTATATCCCCTCTTGTCTCATATTTTCTTATGTAGTTTTATATATTATTTTTAAGTGCTTAGCGGGCCAGTGCAGTTAAATTACTATCCCCTCTTGTCTCATATTTTCTTATGTAGTTTTATATATTATTTTTAAGTGCTTAGCAGGCCAGTGCAGTTAAATTACTATCACTATTCATTCTCATGCATGTAATCAGAGTATACAATAGTTTTGTTTCCAATCACTGGATGAATTGAGATAAGTGACTATTCCCTCGTCCGCCAGAGCTGCTGCAGAGCTTGGCAAATGTGTCAGACACACACACACACATTGAAGTGCCAATTTGAAAGCAAAGTGGACTGTGGGGATGGACCGTGGAGCTAACTTAACTAGCTAACCATGGGGCTCTGGACCTAGCCTCTCATCACCTTCCCTGGATATTTATCAGGGCTCTTCCATGCATGGACCATAATACCAAACAAGCTGCTGATAATCCACTAATCCATAAACCGACTCAGTGCCATTCTCTGTCAGTGTAGCTGAGTGTGAGAGAGTGGAGGTTGAAAGATGCCTCTCTCACTGATCCCCCCTCTCTTTCACTCCTCATATATATTTGTACACCTGACTCTTGATATCCCTTCCTCTTTCTTCCCCTCTTTCTCACTCACTCCTTCACTCCTCTCTCTTCCTCAGGGGCGACGGTTGTGTTTGTGAATGCCACTGATCTGGACGCCTCCCGGGAGTTTGGACAGGCCTCACTCATCTACTCCCTACAGGGCTCCTCCCAGTTCCGCCTCAACACACGCTCAGGTGAGTGTGTTTGCGTGTGTGTGCAAGGCGCAACTTTGTGTTGGATATTGTGGTGGTAAGGGTCAATGGGTTCCGGTGTCAACACCCCTCTCAGATGTTTTGGTAACAGCTGTGAAATTGTTATTTCTGGTGAATTTTGAGGGGAAAATGTATCAAGAAATGTCCTGATAAATTGGTCAGTATACCCCAATCACAACTGAAACCCCATATTTTTTTCTATATTACTTAAAACCGTGTTCTTAATGTTAACTGTTCAGAAAGTCACCACCACACTCCATCTTTAATTACATGTCAATAGATGGGTTGGCTGACAACGTCACAAAAACGTTGTGAGCGTTTCCATGGGGCAGTAGTCTGTGTGTTGTTGTGATTCTGGATGGCCAGATTGATAGCAAGAATGACAAGAAACTGCCATGTGGGGAATTGTACGTGGCTCGGTTCAGCTTGTTTCATCTTGTTATTGATACCATGTCTTGTTTTGAGGTGTTTTTTTTACGTCAATGCTAATATGGCTAAGCTAGCTAACCAACAACTGTAACAATGTATTTGAGAGACAACAAGTGCTCATGGTGCAAATCTATTCATGTCTTCAATAAACTTTGGAGACGAAATATGGCTTACAGTGGTCAAACATCTAAGCCAACCCTGTCTGTTTTTCCCCATAGTTGCGTACATCTCAGTTTTGTTGATAAACAATCAACCAGTATATGCCAAAACCCATTATTCTATTGGTGTACCCTTCACCACGCTTGGCTAGTAACTTGTATGTTCTTGAATAACTAATTTCTTATACCAAATTAACTTAAAAGGAGTAAAGGCAATCTGACTCCAGAAATGTCTTAATTGGTTACACAATTTAATTGCAGTATTAATTAATAAAATAATGAGTGAGAGTCAAAATATAACTCTTCAATATGGATCAAGCAATATACTTTAAAATAATCCAGTATGGTATCATACAAAAATATGTAGCAAAAAAATTGTCCTTCACAATCAACCTTATACAAAGCTGGCCAATAGTGGAACAGAAAGGGGTCAGATCTACAGTCTCAATTCACTTAAATGCACCAAATACATTTTGGGCATATTGTTTTCCTATCTTTGGTATCCAGCTTCACATTTAACATTTACATTTAAGTCATTTAGCAGACGCTCTTATCCAGAGCGACTTACAAATTGGTGCATTCACCTTATGACATCCAGTGGAGCAGCCACTTTACAATAGTGCATCTAAATCTTTTAAGGGGGGTGAGAAGGATTACTTTATCCTATCCTAGGTATTCCTTAAAGAGGTGGGGTTTCAGGTGTCTCCGGAAGGTGGTGATTGACTCCGCTGTCCTGGCGTCGTGAGGGAGTTTGTTCCACCATTGGGGGGCCAGAGCAGCGAACAGTTTTGACTGGGCTGAGCGGGAACTGTACTTCCTCAGTGGTAGGGAGGCGAGCAGGCCAGAGGTGGATGAACGCAGTGCCCTTGTTTGGGTGTAGGGCCTGATCAGAGCCTGGAGGTACTGAGGTGCCGTTCCCCTCACAGCTCCGTAGGCAAGCACCATGGTCTTGTAGCAGATGCGAGCTTCAACTGGAAGCCAGTGGAGAGAGCGGAGGAGCGGGGTGACGCGTGAGAGAACTTGGGAAGGTTGAACACCAGACGGGCTGCGGCGTTCTGGATGAGTTGTAGGGGTTTAATGGCACAGGCAGGGAGCCCAGCCAACAGCGAGTTGCAGTAATCCAGACGGGAGATGACAAGTGCCTGGATTAGGACCTGCGCCGCTTCCTGTGTGAGGCAGGGTCGTACTCTGCGGATGTTGTAGAGCATGAACCTACAGGAACGGGCCACCGCCTTGATGTTAGTTGAGAACGACAGGGTGTTGTCCAGGATCACGCCAAGGTTCTTAGCGCTCTGGGAGGAGGACACAGTGGAGTTGTCAACCGTGATGGCGAGATCATGGAACGGGCAGTCCTTCCCCGGGAGGAAGAGCATCTCCGTCTTGCCGAGGTTCAGCTTGAGGTGGTGATCCGTCATCCACACTGATATGTCTGCCAGACATGCAGAGATGCGATTCGCCACCTGGTCATCAGAAGGGGGAAAGGAGAAGATTAATTGTGTGTCGTCTGCATAGCAATGATAGGAGAGACCATGTGAGGTTATGACAGAGCCAAGTGACTTGGTGTATAGCGAGAATAGGAGAGGGCCTAGAACAGAGCCCTGGGGGACACCAGTGGTGAGAGCACGTGGTGAGGAGACGGATTCTCGCCACGCCACCTGGTAGGAGCGACCTGTCAGGTAGGACGCAATCCAAGCGTGGGCCGCGCCGGAGATGCCCAACTCGGAGAGGGGGAGAGGAGGATCTGATGGTTCACAGTATCGAAGGCAGCCGATAGGTCTAGAAGGATGAGAGCAGAGGAGAGAGAGTTAGCTTTAGCAGTGCGGAGCGCCTCCGTGATACAGAGAAGAGCAGTCTCAGTTGAATGACTAGTCTTGAAACCTGACTGATTTGGATCAAGAAGGTCATTCTGAGAGAGATAGCGGGAGAGCTGGCCAAGGACGGCACGTTCAAGGGTTTTGGAGAGAAAAGAAAGAAGGGATACTGGTCTGTAGTTGTTGACATCGGAGGGATCGAGTGTAGGTTTTTTCAGAAGGGGTGCAACTCTCGCTCTCTTGAAGACGGAAGGGACGTAGCCAGCGGTCAGGGATGAGTTGATGAGCGAGGTGAGGTAAGGGAGAAGGTCTCCGGAAATGGTCTGGAGAAGAGAGGAGGGGATAGGGTCAAGCGGGCAGGTTGTTGGGCGGCCGGCCGTCACAAGACGCAAGATTTCATCTGGAGAGAGAGGGGAGAAAGAGGTCAGAGCACAGGGTAGGGCAGTGTGAGCAGAACCAGCGGTGTCATTTGACTTAGCAAACGAGGATCGGATGTCGTCGACCTTCTTTTCAAAATGGTTGACGAAGTCATCTGCAGAGAGGGAGGGGGGGGGAGGATTCAGGAGGGAGGAGAAGGTGGCAAAGAGCTTCCTAGGGTTAGAGGCAGATGCTTGGAATTTAGAGTGGTAGAAAGTGGCTTTAGCAGCAGCGACAGAAGAGGAAAATGTAGAGAGGAGGGAGTGAAAGGATGCCAGGTCCGCAGGGAGGCGAGTTTTCCTCCATTTCCGCTCGGCTGCCCGGAGCCCTGTTCTGTGAGCTCGCAATGAGTCGTCGAGCCACGGAGCGGGAGGGGAGGACCGAGCCGGCCTGGAGGATAGGGGACATAGAGAGTCAAAGGATGCAGAAAGGGAGGAGAGGAGGGTTGAGGAGGCAGAATCAGGAGATAGGTTGGAGAAGGTTTGAGCAGAGGGAAGAGATGATAGGATGGAAGAGGAGAGAGTAGCGGGGGAGAGAGAGCGAAGGTTGGGACGGCGCGATACCATCCGAGTAGGGGCAGTGTGGGAAGTGTTGGATGAGAGCGAGAGGGAAAAGGATACAAGGTAGTGGTCGGAGACTTGGAGGGGAGTTGCAATGAGGTTAGTGGAAGAACAGCATCTAGTAAAGATGAGGTCGAGCGTATTGCCTGCCTTGTGAGTAGGGGGAAGGTGAGAAGGAGAGGTCAAAAGAGGAGAGGAGTGGAAAGAAGGAGGCAGAGAGGAATGAGTCAAAGGTAGACGTGGGGAGGTTAAAGTCGCCCAGAACTGTGAGAGGTGAGCCGTCCTCAGGAAAGGAGCTTATCAAGGCATCAAGCTCATTGATGAACTCTCCGAGGGAACCTGGAGGGCGATAAATGATAAGGATGTTAAGCTTGAAAGGGCTGGTAACTGTGACAGCATGGAATTCAAAGGAGGCGATAGACAGATGGGTAAGGGGAGAAAGAGAGAATGACCACTTGGGAGAGATGAGGATCCCGGTGCCACCACCCCGCTGACCAGAAGCTCTCGGGGTGTGCGAGAACACGTGGGCGGACGAAGAGAGAGCAGTAGGAGTAGCAGTGTTATCTGTGGTGATCCATGTTTCCGTCAGTGCCAAGAAGTCGAGGGACTGGAGGGAGGCATAGGCTGAGATGAACTCTGCCTTGTTGGCCGCAGATCGGCAGTTCCAGAGGCTACCGGAGACCTGGAACTCCACGTGGGTCATGCGCGCTGGGACCACCAGATTAGGTGGCGCGGCCACGCGGTGTGGAGCGTTTGTATGGTCTGTGCAGAGAGGAGAGAACAGGGATAGACAGACACATAGTTGACAGGCTACAGAAGAGGCTACGCTAATGCAAAGGAGATTGGAATGACAAGTGGACTACACGTCTCGAATGTTCAGAAAGTTGAGCTTACGTAGCAAGAATCTTATTGACTAAAATGATTAAAAATGATACAGTACTGCTGAAGTAGGCTAGCTGGCAGTGGCTGCGTTGTTGACATTGTAGGCTAGCTGGCAGTGGCTGCGTTGTTGATTCGGGGGCTAGCTGGCTAGCTAGCAGTGTTGATTACGTTACGTTGCGTTAAAAGAACGACAATAGCTGGCTAGGTAACCTAGAAAATCGCTCTAGACTACACAATTATCTTTGATACAGAGACGGCTATGTAGCTAGCTACGATCAAACAAATCAAACCGTTGTACTGTAATGAAATGAAATGAAAATGTGATACTACCTGTGGAGCGAGGCGGAATGCGACCGGGTTGTTGAGTTCTAATCGGTAGACGTTGGCTAGCTGGCGCAAAGCAGATTGAATTATGATGCCGGTGGATATGACAGACGGCATCATAATTCAATCTGCTTTGCGCCATTGTTAAGCACAGCCATGTCTTCTACCTCCATGACAACCAAATTAAATCCAAATTCAGGCAACAACATTTGCTATAGCAAATGGGCTACACTCAGCAAAGATGAGAAGTTGAACCGATAGTTCCAATCTGTGTGCGATATAAATTGCTGTGCAAAGTGCTTTACCAGACAGCCTTATAACTACAATTCCAAATTGTCACATGATGATCTGTTTGTGCTCTCCCTGTGCCTCAACATGGTTGTGCTCTCCCTCTCTCTACTGACTGTCTCTGACCCCTGCCATGACAACCAAATTAAATCAGAAGGCAGGCAACAACTGTTTTGGGCTACAGTCAGCAAAGATGAGGAGTTGAACTGATAGTGCCTTATAACTCAAATTCTCACCTGATTACATATTAGTCCTCTGCCTGCCTCAACATGGGTGGTGCTCTCTCTATCACTCTTTCTATTGCCTATCTTTGAATCCTGCCATATGACCAAATACCATTATGGGGCAGCAGGGTAGCCTAGTGGTTAGAGCATTGGTCTAGTAACCGAAAGGTTGCAAGTTCAAATCCCCGAGCTGACAAGGTACAAATCTGTCGTTCTGCCCCTGAACAGGCAGTTAACCCACTGTTCCTAGGCTGTCATTGAAAATAAGAATTTGTTCTTAAATTACTTTCCTAATTAAATAAAGGTGTAAAAAAATATCATATGACAAAGATGGCTGGCCATAATAATGCTTATTAACATGAATTAGATTATGTTTTTATTAGCTGAACTATTTATTTACTTTCTGGCAATAGGTAGCTATCTGACTACATAGTGCCAGTCTATAATGAATTGTAGAGTGTAGTGAGCTAGCTAGCTATGTAGCCATTCATTCATTTACTTAAAATCCTCTGCACTCCCCACAAAAATTGTATGTCCTGCACTTCCATCCTCATTTTATGAGGCATGTCTTACCTTGTTTCAAAGTAGCCTTGCCAAAATCAGGTCATAGAAATGTTAAGGTGATTTATTTTATAAACACTTCCTTACGCAATTGAAACCAGGATTTCTTTCATATTCTATTGGTTTTCAAATCAACATAATTTCATTGTCCAGCAGCTATAGACGCAATCCTAGTCATATTAGCAACCCATGCTAATGTTTGCGTCTTTTAGATATCCCCTCTTTCTACATTGGTAACAGATGTTTTAATTTCTGTCACATAAAATCGCTCACATGTGCAGTGCGCTTTTTAGAACAGTGTGTTCCCGCTAATTGCATTATGGAATATTCGTGCATATCCTACTGCCGTGTGTGCATTTCTGCGCTTATAATATGAAGAAGTTAATCAACAATTTAAGCTAAAGGGTCTGATCTGTTGCATCAGCCTCATTGCTTTAAAAAAAATAATGTAGTGGTTCTATGAATTTTGGATCCAGAGTCTGTTTTGAATCATCTCAGACAGGCGATTAATTTTGAGCCCTGTAGCTACCCCTCCTCAGCGAACACTACAAAGAGAAAGAGAGAGAGAGCGTAGTGTGTGCTGCAGAACTGTTACTTCAGACCAAAGCAATGCATTGGCTGGCTGCCTCTGGGAACCGGGCGCAACCAAAAGCGGCAGGGGATCCGATCGTAAAATGAGGAACTGAGTCACTGTGGTGCAAAGCAATTAAGAACGTGCCGTAAGCTCACTCCACAGCTAGCTTGAAATGTTGCGGATGGAGCCATCCAATCAGTACCTTTGGGTTGCTCAAACCGTTGGTCCGTTTGAGGAAGCAAAGCTGTTAGCAGAACACTTAACCCCGTTACACTAGAGAGCGAGTGTGCATGTTTGTATGTGACTAGTCATGCGCGTCTGTGTGTTTCTGTACATGCTGTGGTGTGTCTGATGTGTGTTTGACCTATGCATTACCTGTGTGTTTCAGGAGAGATAACCACTACAGCCTTACTGGACAGAGAGCTGAAGTCAGAGTACATCCTGATTGTCAGAGCTGTGGATGGAGGGGTGGGGCCACTGCAAAAGACTGGCATTGCCACGGTAACCACCTCCATTCTCACACATCTTCCTGTTTCTTATTGCTCTCAGATCATTTAGATGCTTCTCTCTCTCTTTCTCTCTCTTTTTCTCTCTCTCTCTTTCTATCCCTTTCTGTCTCTCCATTTCTCTCTCTCTCCCCCTCTTCTCTATCTTGAAGACTTTAACTGAACTCAGAACAGTCATTAACCCTTTCTACTCCTCCCTCCAGGTGAACATCACCATCCTGGACATAAATGACAATTCCCCCATGTGGCGAGACGAGCCCTACCACGCCAACGTGGTGGAGATGAGCCCCATCGACACTGACGTCATCTCTGTGAGTTCAGCTTGCCTTGATCTTTGACATTTGATGCCCTGACCCCCAGAAATGAACTATGGCTTGTACAGTAGATATGAAGAAATTAGCACGTTTTTTTTTGTGGTGAGCAGACTCCATGAGACAGACAGACCGCTGCCTTGTCCATAGCAATTCAATTGAAAGTAAGATTTTTCAACCACTTTACACTTTTTTGTGGATAGGATTTTTCCAGTTCTCTTTCATCTGTGGTTTGGCAGGTAGCCTAGGGGTTAGAGCATTGGACTAGTAACCGCAAGGTTGCAAGATCGAATCCCTGAGCTGACAAGGTAAAAATATGTTGTCCTGCCCCTGAACAAGGCAGTTAACCCAGTGTTCCTAGGCCGTCATTGAAAATAAGAATTTGTTCGTAACTGACTTGCCTAGTTAAGTGAAAGTAAATTGGAACCTTAAACAAATTTAAATTATTATACCTTTGATTGGATATGACTGCAGGGTATTTTGGAGGAAATAAATTGACTGTGCTGTACAATGTGTATCCAGAGGAAACATACTAAATGGATAAGGGATAAAGAGACACTTCTACAGGTAGTGCAGAGTCTGCTGACAGACAAATAAATACTTGATACAGCCTAACCTACTGTGCTCGAACAGAAAGACGACAACTCAACTGTGAGACATACAATACATGAGGTTTAGAATTTGGGGGTGAGTGACATTTCTACATGTAGTACTTTTGGGTAACGGAAAGACTTGATTGCAGTGAGCATATATGTATACCTAACCCGCTATGTTCTGACAGTAAAGTGGAAAAATACAACAAGTGTCCAACAGTGCAAATTAACTCCTGGACATACAGTACCAGTCAAAAATTTGGACACACCTACTCATTCAAGGGTCTTTCTTTATTTTAATATTTTTTTACATTGTAGAATAATAGTGAAACCATCAAAACTATGTAACCAAAAAAGTGTTAAACAAATCAAAATATATTTGAGATTTTAGATTATTCAAAGTAGCTACCCTTTGCCTTGATGACAGCTTTGCACACGTTTGGCATTCTCTCAACCAGCTTCACCTGGAATGCTCTTCCAACAGTCTTGAATGAGTTCCCACATATGATGAGCACCTGTTGGCTGCTTTTCCATAACTCTGTTGTCCAACTCATCTCAAACCATCTCAATTGGGTGATTGTGGAGGCCAGGTCATCTGATGCATCACTCTTCTTCTTGGTCAAATAGCCCTTACACAGCCTGGAAGTGTGTTGGGTCATTGTCCTGTTGAAAAACTGAGGAAGCAAACCAGCATATGGCTGCAGAATCCTGTGGTAGCCATGTTGAATTCTAAATAAATCACTGGCAGTGTCACCAGCAAAGCACCATCACACCTCATCCTCCATGCTTCACGGTGGGAACCACACATGTGGAAATCATCCATTCACCTCCTCATTGTCTCACAAAGACACAGTGGTTGGAACCAAACATCTCAAATGTGGACTCATCAGACCAAAGGACAGATTTCCACTGGTCTAATGTCCATTGATGGTGTTTCTTGGCCAAAGCAAGTATTTTCTTCTTATTGGTGTCCTTTAGTAGTGGTTTCTTTGCAGCAAAAAGGCCGGATTCACGCAGTCTCCTCTGAAAAGTTGATGTTGAGATGTGTCTGTTACTTGAACTCCATGAAGCATTTATTTGGGCAGCAATCGGAGGTGCATTTAACTCTAATGAACTTATCCTCTGCAGCAGATGTAACTCTGGGTCCTCCTTTCCTGTGGCGGTCCTCATGAGAGCCAGTTTCATCATAGCGCTTGTGTCACGCCCTGACCTTAGAGAGCCTTTTTTTATGTCTCTTTTTGGTTTGGTCAGGGTGTGATTTGGGTGGGCATTCTATGTCCTTTATTTCTATGATTTGTGTTTCTATGTGTTTGCCGGGTATGGTCCTCAATCGGGGACAGCTGTCTATCCTTGTCTCTGATTGGGAATCATACTTAGGTAGCCCTTTTTCCCTCCTTTCATTGTGGGTAGTTATCTTTGTTAGTGGCACTTAGCCCTGTAAGGGAACTTCCCCCTGAAATTGACAAAAATGAATGGGAACATATTTGCACTGTAACAACAATATACAACAAACAACAATACAAACAACAAACAACAATATACACGGAGTATGCACGGTGTCCAATGCCATATGGCAAATGCCAAGTGTAACACTGCAAAATGAACATACTTTTGTCATATTTGATTATCATAATTTGTTTTTTGCTTGTCCATAAGGCATATGTTTTGTCCATTTGCAATTTGAAGACTTCCTATTCATAGGAAGTCAAAAGTCACTTTTTGGGGGGCCAAATGCCATAAAGAAATGTCCAAATGCAATATGAAAGATTTGATAGTGCCAAATCAGGATGTTAAGTCCATTTGCCATGTACCATCACAAATTTGACAAGCTCAAAAATACTGCAGAAATGTAAAATTGACTGGCCTGATGAACTCGGGATGGCCGGGCAGTGATAGTGGTTCCTCTCCATCGCTCGTTGTGTTGATTTCATCATTTCCATTTGGTGATGTTTTTCACTGTTGAATCATTTTGCAAATGGACTGTGCATGCACAGTTCCAAGAGGGTATGTACAGCTTCATGGTTGTTTTTTGTTTTGTTGGCGACATTTTAAATAGAAAGAGAAATGTACGCTCACCACCCTGCACTCTGGTCTACTTCCAATGACACCCGTGATAGCTTGAGGGTTTTTGCAACTGCACTTAAGAACTCAAAGTTCTTGAAATGTTTCGTATTGACTGACCTTCATGTCTTGAAGTAATGATGGACTATCGTTTCTCTTTGATTGTTTGAGCTGTTCTTGCCATAATTTATACAACAGGTGGGTCTAATCCTGAATGCTGATTGGTTAGAACCGCATTCCAGCCGGTGTCTATTTCACAAGTTACCTCCGGCTAAATCTATGACGTTGAAATGTTCATTTACTCTGTTCCATCTCACTGCGCAATCCACTGTCTCATCAAGCCTGCCAGGAAATGAAAACTTCATCTCCACTATAAAAAGCATCGAGACATTATCTCAAAATCAAACAGCTAAAGCAAGGAAAATATATCACAAACAGCCACCCTCCCATCACCGATAAGGACATGGCCCAGCTCCAAAACTCCCAGGCTTTGAATCCCGATACACCAAGGGTTCTGGTCCAGAAAGTGTGGTTCGGCCTCCAGTTACATCTGGGTCAAAGAGGGGAACAGACAACTAAAGCCCAACTCATTCCTTGTAAAAAAAGATGAGAACGGTCTATGGTATATTGTTTGTTGTGTTATTTCTAAGTTGCACACGTAATTAGGCTACTGGAAAACAATATTATAACAATGCATTCTCGCTCTCAGATACGCCACTCTCGCATATAACAAGGCCACAAAGAATCATCTGGACCCAAGGGAGAGGGACATGGAGTCCAAGAGGGGATGTATGTTCGAGCAGCCAGTGAACCCACTATGCCCGGTGGCATCACTGGAGAAATATCTATTGAAATGCCCGGAGAATGCCCTTACATTTTATCTCCACCCACTTCTACCCAAGATCTGCACTGCAGCGGGAACAACTACATACACAAATCACAGCATCAGGACCACGACAGTCCAGAAACTGTCCAATTCTGGTTTGTAAGCAAGGGAGAATATGTCAGTGAGTGGGCATCGTTGCGAAAGTTCGCTCCATAGCTTCTGGCGTCCGTCACTGACAGACAGAAAACGCTGGAGCAACATCCTGGCCGAAAACAAAGACAACACTGCAGCACCATCAACACCCAAAAGGCTGAAGCAAGGCAGCAGAAGTAGTAGCACAGACTCCAACAGATATTTCAACCAATGCACAATCCAGGGGAATGTACAGATAAATGTGACATACAATAAGTCGCTATAGCTATGTCAGCTGTGATGGATAACAAAGAGAGTGTATGGATTGATTTATCAATATCAGCTCAAATGAATGTCATGGATTGTCTTAACAAGAGAGCACATTTTCTCTGCCAGGCAAAGTCACGCATCATAAGCTCATTGTTATGGATATATTGAAATAAATCTAACTAGAAAACAGCTTAACCTCATAGTCCACCAATGCCGGATACGGTATCGTGACTACAGCTCAAGCTCATTAGCATAACGCACAATGCGAAAAAATATTCCTAAAAATATTTAACCTCCACACATTAACAAGTAAAATAGCTCAAATGAAAGATAAACAAGTTGTTTATCTACCCAGCAAGTCAGATTTCTAAAATGTTTTACGGCGAAAACATAGCACATATTTATATTAGATCACCACCGAAACAAAAGGCAAGCGGCGGCCATTTTGTCCCAGAAAAAATAAAATTTAAAAGTAGGATTAAAAAATAAATAATTCACTAACCTTTTGAAAATCTTCATCAGATGACAGTAATATTACATGTTACACAGTACATTTAATTTTTTTTCAATAATATGCTATATAATATCCATAAATCTCGGTTGACGACATTTAAAAAAAAAACATGCTACTCAAATGTCAGGAGAAATGATGATAGCTCCGACAGATAACGTCAGATAATAAGCAATAAACATGACTAAATATACATGTTCTACATATTTTTACAAAGATACACTTCTTCTTAATGCAACCGCTGTATTACATTTATTTTTAACGTTACAGACATCGTTCACTTGGCTATACTAGGAGTCGGCGCTCCGATATTAGCAGTACGTTTGGAGTCCACAGAAACCCAAAATAACCACATAAATATTCCCTTACCTTTGATGTTCTTCCATCAGAAGACGTAGAAGGAGTCATACTTACCCAATAAATCGTTTGGTTTCACGTTGCGTGTCCCTGTATTAGCATATGCTAACTGCTTCAGCTGAAATGCATCAAAAATGACTTCTTGTCCAGCACTCTTGCGCACCAAAACTTCCAATTTACATATTATATGTCGATTAAACTGGTCAAACGATGTGCAAAATCGAGCTTTATGCTGTTGTTAGCATGTAGAACAAAGGACAGCGCTAACAGACAAACCGGCTTCAATTTGTGTATCTTGGAAAAGACCGTTCCCCAAATCGGCCGCGCGCAATAGAGTGCCCGGTTTTGAGAGGGACACGCGGAATTTCGCGCGCCAAAGGTGCAGGGCTCGTGCGATTCTCACAGTGAACGCGCCATTTGAAAGCAGACATCGGGCTGAACTGATAGAGACTGTTCCTGGATCCGTAGCTGCCTGGGAAGGGTGTTGGCGATGACGTCAAAGTAGACCTAACTTTTCTATTGTTGACAGAGTGTTTGGGAGAATGGCTCTCCTGAGAGTTCTGCTTTACATACAGACATCATTTAAACGGTTTTAGAAACTTTAGAGTGTTTTCTATTCAATAATATTTTTTTATATGCATATATTAGCAATTTTGGGAAAAAATATTTTCAGTTTACTATGGGCACGCACTTTCTCCAACGGGGGCAGTATAGAGCCCTAGGCTTAAGTGGTTGTGCAGCTATTTTGCTGATATTCTGGCTGCACTTTTTGACGTAAATGTAAATTAGCTCTAGTTGGCTAGCTAGCAAGGAAGGGATAAGAACGTTGCCAGTCAGTATGGCAATGGAACATTTAGACCGAACGACTGGGTCGCGTTTATAGATGCAGGACAAAAAGAACAAAAGATTGGGTCGTGTCTCCAGCAACCCTAGATTTGTGTCGGGACTATATCTTGTGGAAGGATGAAATAGTATGAATACATTTATCAAAATAACGTTTTTTTTTTATTAAAATATGTTGATCATTATGTTATTATGTTGGTAACCCGTTGTATAAAAGTGATAATGATCGAGAAGCCGGTGTTTGTTGGATATATTGGCACATTATTATCCCTCCCCCATTGACCTGCTGGTGTCTTTGGCAACGTGTTGTCACTGCTGAACACCTGATTGTCCATTGTTATCAAGGTGCCGGTCAGTGTAATTAAGGGAGTCCGATTGCTAATTAAAATGTAGCCTGCAGTCAAATGCATTGCAAATTACCCTGCTGCTGGGCTGGTAGGGAAGAGAGAAAAGTAATCCCAGTGGAATGAGAGATGAAGAGGAAAAGAGACTGGTGGTTGGCAATGAAATGTTTATCTTTCTGCTTTTCCCTCTCTCTTCACCCCCTCCATTATGGTGGAACTGGAGAAAATGGAGAGATGAAGAGAAAGAGAACACGTGGTAGTACAGTGGTTCTCTCTGTAAAAGTTGTGTCATACTGCAACACACCTTGCGGGCTGCAGCAGAATTCTATAAGACGTTATTTAATTGTCAGCCATTGTTGCTATTAATGCTACTTAGTGCTAGTTTGACCACCAGAGGCCATCTTTGAGAAACATTAGACTTTTTGTAGTGTTGGCTGTACCAGAGCAGTGGTTTCCAAAAAAGTCCTGTACCCCTTCAAACATTCAACCTCCAGCTACATACCCCCTCTAGCGCCAGGGTCAGCACACTCTCAAATGTTTTTTTTTTGCCATCATCGTAAGTCTACCACACACACACATGTATTAAACATGAGAATGAGTGAGGTTATGTCACAACCCGGCTCGTGGGAAGTGACAAAGCGCTCTTACAGGACCAGGGGACAAATAACAACATGATAATAATCAATAATTTTGCTTTTTATTTAGCCATCTTACATATAACACCTTATGTGTTAATTAAAAAATATTGAATAACTCACCACAGGTTAATGAGAAGGGTGTGCTTGAAAGGATGCACATAAATCTGCAATGTTGGGTTGTATTGGAGAGAGTCTCCGTCTTAAATAATTTTCCACATATAGTCTGTGTCTGTATTTCGTTTTCATGCTAGTGAGGGCCGAGAATCCACTCTCACGTACACTACCGTTCAAATGGTTGGGGCAACTTAGAAATGTCCTTGATTTAGAAAGAAAAGCACATTCTTTTGTCCATTAAATTAACATCATATTGATCAGAAATACAGTGTTGTAGTGAGGTGCGTACTGGCGGCAGAGAAGTCAGGTGCAGGAGAGCGAAAACGGATTGACAACGGTGTCGTTTTAATATCCATAAACCACCGTCAACAGAACACTACAATAAATGGGTCAAACAAAACCGGGTAAATACCAGCATACCGTGCATAAGCACTACAAGAAACAATTACCGACAAGGACATGAGGGGGAACAGAGGGTTAAATACACAACATGTAATTGATGGAATTGGAACCAGGTGTGATGGAAGACAAGACAAAATCAATGGAAAATGAAAAGTGGGTCAGCAGTGGCTAGAAGGTCGGCGACTTCGACCGCCGAACGCCATCCGAACAAGGAGAGGGACCAACTTCGTCAGAAGTCGTGACAAGTGTAGACATTGTTAAGGTTGTAAATGACTATTGTAGCTGAAACGGCATATTTTCAATAGAATATCTACAGTACATACAGAGGCCCATTATCAGCAACCATCACTCCTGTGTTCCAATGGCACGTTGTGTTAGCTAATCCAAGTTTATAATTTTAAAAGGCTAATTTATCATTAGAAAACCCTTTTTCAATTATGTTAGCATAGCTGAAAATGGTTGTGCTGATTAAAGAAGCAATACAACTGGCCTTCTTTAGACTAGTTGAGTATCTGGATCATCTGCATTTGTGGGTTCGATTACAGGCTCAAAATGTCCAGAAACAAAAACCTTTCTTCTGAAACTCGTCAGTCTATTCTTGTTCTTAGAAATAGTCCATGCGAGAAATTACCAAGAAACTTAAGATCTCCTGCAACGCTGTGGACTACTCCTTTCACAGAACAGCCCTAACCGGAATAGAAATTGGAATGGGAGGTCCGGTGCACAACTGAGCAAGAGGACAATTGCATTAGAGTGTCTAGTTTGAGAAACAGACACCTCACAAGTCCTCAACTGGCAGCTTCATTAAATAGTACCCACAAAACATCAGTCTCAACGTCAACAGTGAAGAGGCGACTCTGGGATGCTGGCCTTCTAGGCAGAATTCCTCTTATCCAGTGTCTGTGTTTTTTGCCCATCTTAATATTTAATTTTTATTGGCCAGTCTGAGATACGTCTTTTTCTTTGCAACTCTACTTAGAAGGCCAGCAACACGGAGTCGCCGCTTCACTGTTGACGCTGTGACTGATGTTTTGCGTGAGCAACTGCTTACACACGTGTTGCCACTCCACTCTGTCTCCCTGTCATGGCTTTTGCACCATCAGTACAGATTCCAAAACATTTTGACCACCAAAATCCATTTGATGTCGCAAAGCTGTGCAGTACTTTAAAAATATCCTCTCATGTTGTCCTGGTTTCCAGAAGAGGATGTCTTCCTTATTTGACCCCCCCATAAATGTAATGGACATATACCAGAATCCGTGTCAGGCCCGCCACGTCTGTTGACTCATCCAGCTATAACGCATATAATTCACTGGCCTGTCTGTGAAGTAGTAAATGTTTCAAAATGTTTCTCAGCCATGTTTTGAAACAATTACTGCTTCTCATACAAATCAGTGAATTATATGTGTTACAGCCATGTCACTGATGCTATGTGAAACAGTGTTGTTTGATGAAGTCATTGTCTGTATAGTTTTGGGGGCCTTCTTCCCCAGCATTGTCCCAGCCATATCCATGGCAGCAAGAAGAATTAAGTCCTCCACGATAGTTTGGGGCTTGCCTGTCCTAGCCACTCTAATTGTAGGCTAACCAATACCCAAATGGAGACTCAGTGAAAATAAGATAAAAGACCAGTCCCCATGCTTATCTCAAATCAGCGCAAAACTGTATAGTTGACCACACACGGGTGGGCTATTGCTTCAAATCCTATTATAACAATTGGATGATTGCGGGCCAGAACATAATAAGTGTATAATATTAGCACAATTAATTGGCCTACACTACAAATGTAACATGTTTAACACATATGATTAGTTCATAATACATTCTAAGCATAGAACTTTCAGTGGCCTTCTCGCCCCATATAGGGGCCCGATGCAGAAACATTGAATCGTTAACTGCAAGCTGAACACACAGCTTTTTTATGGACATATTCTGTTACTTGAACGGGTTCAATCTGCAGTTACAAGGAACATGGAAACAGTCGCGGACAAGGTGGAGGAATTTGAGGCCTTTACTAGGAAGCTTGAGTTGTTCTATTTGGACTGTCACGCCCTGGTCTTAGTTATCTTGGTTTTCTTTATTATTTTGGTTAAGTCAGGGTGTGACATGGGGGATTTATGTGTTTTTTCTGGTCTAGGGGTTTCGTATGTTTATGGGGCTGGATCCTTTCTAGGTAGTTTTGTATGTCTATGGTTGCCTAGATTGGTTCTCAATTAGAGACAGCTGTCTGTCGTTGTCTCTGATTGGGAACCATATTTAGGCAACCATGTTCTTTGGTATTTTGTGGGTGATTGCAACACAAAGACAGAAGACAACACAAAGACAGAAGACAACACAAAGACAGAAGACAACACAAAGACAGAAGACAACACAAAGACAGAAGACAATCACCCACAAAATACCCAAAGAAGAATCAGCATGACAGAGTGATCTTTAGCCTTGTTCTCATCAACACTCACACCTGTGTTAATGAGAGAATCACTGACATGATGTCAGCTGGTCCTTTTGTAGCAAGGCTGAAATGCAGTGAAAATGTTTTTGGGGGATTCAGTTCATTTGCATGGCAAAGAGGGACTTTGCAATTAATTGCAATTAATCTAATCACTCTTTATAACATTCAGGACTATATGCAAATTGCCATCATACAAACAGAGGCAGCAGACTTTTCCCTTTTGTTGGATGCACTTTTTCATAGTGTTGGATTTCCCTTACGTTGGTGCTCTGACGGTACTCACCCTCGTCCCCCTTACCCCCCTCTGACCAAAGGGTTGATGTGTGCCACCTGCTGAGCGCAGTGAGCAGATGAATTTAGTCGCAGTGCCCTGGGGAAAGGCTAGAGCCCTATAACACACACACACACACACACACACACACACACACACACACACACACACACACACACACACACAGTCAGACGGTTTTCAACCCCCCCCCCCCTCCCACACACATGCACACACATACTCACACACACAATTGGTCATCTAATCTCTAATGAGGTTACTTAACCTAATTAAAAAACAAAATTATATTTCCTGCTGATATCTATGTAAGTGGAAGCCACAGTTCAGTAGACAAGGCTAATGTTATAATTGTATGTTCTCTCCTAAGACTTAGATTGATTAATTTAAATGGACTTTGGGGCTACCTATGAATAAGTTTCCCCTCACCCTTAAATCTCCTTCCACTACTGTCCACTATTTTTTTCTTTCTCTTTTTCTCTCTCTCCCTCTCTCGCTCCTCTCTTTCTAATTTTTTTCATAATTGTTATGACTGAATGATGATTGATGTGCCCAAAAGTAAACTCCCTGTTGCTCAGGCCCTGATGCCAGGATATGCATATAATTGGTACCATACATTACTTATCACGTTAGATATTAGGTTGTTGTGCGGTGCTGTTGCAGTGATTGTCAGATTTTCCCCCACTAAGATTCCTTCTTTCTTTCATCATTCCTCCTCTCTCCCCTCCCTCCTCCTTTCCCTCATCTCTCTCCTCTCCCCACTTTCCCTTCCACCCTCATCCCCCACCCTCCCATACATCCCTCCAGGTGCTAGCGATAGACCCAGATGTTGGGGACAATGGGACAGTGGTGTACAGCATCAGCCCAGAGAACCCCTTCTACACCATCAACAGCAGCACAGGCAAGATCAGGACCAGCGGGGCCGTGCTGGACAGAGAGAGGTCCAACCCAAAAGACATCCTGCTCATGAGGACCATCATCGTGTCTGCTGTCGATCGTGAGTCCCATACCAGGCCAGAACTCTGCCTGCCTGCCTGTTGGTTGGTCGGTTGTTCTGTGTGTGTGTGTGTGTGTGTGTGTGTGTGTGTGTGTGTGTGTGTGTGTGTGTGTGTGTGTGTGTGTGTGTGTGTGTGTGTGTGTGTGTGTGTGTGTGTACTTACTGACTGACTGACTGACTGACTGAGGCTGAAGAGTCTGTCAGTCTCTCAGCATGTACTATCTAAATTACATTGTGCGTTCATATATGAGTCTCTACTTTAAAGAGTAACTGCCCCAAAAAAGCCACTTCTCATTTAGAAAAAGGCTTATGTGGCATCGATATGAGTCAGAAACATGTATTCTAATTTCAAAATTGACTACAAAGATTAAATAGGATAATTTTGGTTATAAAGTCATTCTCGTCCAAAACTGAGATTTACGAAATGATAGGCAAAAATGCTATGTCAAGGAATGAAGGGCACCGTTTATTTCAATCCTGCCCAAATGCCCACCGCTGGCACCACCAAAGTAATCATCAATTCGGAGCGCAGCTGCATGTGACCCGATTGTAATGACCATGGTCAATTTGGTTCACATTCGATATCCCCATGGGGCTATTAGGGACCATCAGTAAATTACACAATATTTTGGCAATACAATGGCTCCAAATTTATGTGACTTAAAAAACTCAAACCAACTATAAATTGTAGAATATTAAACGCATTTAATGAAGCCCCAAAAAAGTTAAATATGAACTTTGTCTCATTTACATTGTGTAATTTATTGATGGTCCCTAACTAGCCCAAGGCTATCCGATGTCAAACCAACTTTGCCACGGTTGCACACCAGCCGGCTGAAGCTAAGTTGGCTATCACTAGCTAGTCTAGGCCACCTCTGGTAAAACTTTTATTGGAGTTTTGTGCTCCTGTAAATGCTGTGTTTGTACCTCTGGCGCCCACTCCAGTTGGCAGACCTCCACTGCGTTCCTCAGTCAGCACCACGGTGTACGTCAACTTGCTGGACCTTAATGACAATGACCCCATCTTCCTTAACCTGCCCTTTGTGGCCGAGGTGCCAGAGGGCCTGCCTAGTGGATCCTCTGTGTTCAAGGTCAGTACACCATTACAATATGTCATTAGAGTTAGATGCTTGTGTAATTGCATCAGATGAATCAGATGGAAGTGTGTGAGGGCTAATTAAATAGTTTCTTTGTTTCTGTTTTCCCCTGTCTGTCATGTCCTCCTCTCACTTCTATTCTCCCCACCACTTCCATACCTTTGTCCCGCTCTGTCCCTCTATCTCTTATCCCCACATCTCATCTTACTCTTCCCTTCTCCCCTTTCCTCTCATTTCCTTTACTCTCCTCTCCTTCCCTTCCATCCTTTCATCTGCTCCTCCTCCTCTCCTCTCTCTCTCTCTCTCTCTCTCTCTCTCTCTCTCTCTCTCTCCCTCTCCACTCCCTTCCTCCTCTCTCTCTCTCTCTCTCTCTCTCTCTCTCTCTCAATTCCTATCTCCTCTCCTTCATCAGATCCAGGTGGAGGACCCTGATCAGGAGGAGAATGGTATGGTTACCATGGGGCTACTGGTGGGCATGCCACGCGTTGATTTTTATCTCAACACCACCACAGGTGTGCTGTACTCAACGGCAACTCTGGACCGCGAGCAGATTAGCCTGTACCACCTGAGGATCGTGGCGTACGACCAAGGGCAGAACCCACGCACCTCCACCAGCACCCTTACCATCACAGGTTTGCAAGCATCAGGGCCTGTAATCACTTACTGTCTCAGAGTATGTGTGCTGATCTAGGATCAGTTTTGCCTTTCAGATCATAATGACTAAGACAGGGGGGACCAGATTCTAATCACCACTCCTACTTTGAGACGCTTTGTGAATACAGGTCATGGCTGGTCCAACATTTAAATTTTATACCATATTAAAAATTGATTAAAGACAGTATTTTGCTTAGTATAGCACTACCTGCTGGTCAGAAGCATATATTTTAGAAGCGCTGGGAGAAGAATGACCATCTGTTAAATGTGTTGCTTGTCGTGTCTGCCTATTGAGCATGATGAAAGTTATTTTACAAGAGACAATGTGTCTCTCTGTCTCTCTTTGTCTGTCTGTCTGCTTGCCTGTCACTCTGTGTCCCTCAGTCCTAGATGCCAACGACGAGACCCCCACCTTCTTCCCCAAGGTGTACAACGTGTCCCTGCAGGAGAGCGTCCCCAGGGACCATGTGGTGGCTCGCCTCACCTGCTCCGACAATGACGCTGGCCTTAACGCCGAGCTCAGCTACTTCATCACAGGTCAGAGGTCAAACTAAGGCCATGGCAGACTGTGTGTGCGTGTGTGTGTGAGTGGTTGGGCAAGACGTAGAGTTGTATTGTGTGAATGTGCTACTACTTGTTTATGTGTATGTGTGTGTGCATGCATACTTGCGTTCATTCATGTGTATAAGTGAATAGCCGAGATATATACATGTAAAACTCCACCATCTGTGTGTTATGTTCTGCAGGTGGTAACCAGGATGGTAAATTCAGTGTTGGCTTCAGAGATGGTGTGGTTCGGACTGTGGTTGGCTTGGACAGAGAGACACAGGCTACATACTCACTGGTCATAGAGGCTATCGGTAAGTCCTAGCCCGATAAGAGCATTTTTCATCTTTCTTTCTACTCTGTGTATTTAGACCTTTTGTACATCTGTGAGATTGAGAAGTGAGAAGTGATGCATGCAAGTCTTGTTGTGCAACGGTCTCTGTTCCTTTTTATAATCGTTAATCTATTGAAGTAAAGAAAGTCACATACTCCGTGTGTAATCTCCTAGCAATTTGCAATTTCTCCCAGCAATGTACTTAGTGAAAAAGACCGTTGCTTTTCATGATCTTATCAAAGAGAGACCAAGAAGGCTTGCATCCCACATGCCAACCTATTCCCTATTTAGTGCACTACTTTTGACCAGGGTACATAAAGCTCTAGTTAAAAGTAGTGGACTTTTCTAAGGAATAGGATGTCATTTGGGATGCAGCCAACATCTGAGGTTCCGTGTTGTTGCTGAAACTGTTGAGTTTATCTGAGTTGTTCTGGGATGACCCTGTGTGTGCTGATAGGGCCGTTCAGACTCCTCACTGTGAGTATGTATGTAGAGGGGGGGGGGGGATTCAGAGAAGAGACTACTCATGTAACTACTTCAGAAGTGATTGAGCATGGCTGAACTTTGAGTATCCCACTGGTATGTTCTAAAAAATGGGGTTTACAAAGACTCAGTGATAAACAACAATACAGATTTTTTTTTAATGGGGTTTACAAAGGCTCAGACTGTGTCCATTTTTGGTTTCTATTGTATGGTTTTAATGATTAAGGTTTCATTTATTTACACGAAATAAAATAGGTGATAAACAACAATACAGATAAAAACAACAATAAAAAACAGTGTCCAGATGTGTTTGGAAGCCAAAGGGCTTGTATAAAAACTACACCACAAAAAAACAATAAACAATACATAAGTACAACAAAAGAAAGGTTTGTTTAAACAGATAACAAAATTCACTAATCATAAATGTACAAATGAACCGATCAGTGTTCACAAAAGATTACAAACAGTATATGTTTTGTTTAAATGTGTGTGTGCATGTGTTTATGTGTGGATGTGAGTGTGTGAGAGTTGGGCTATATGGAGGAGATTACTGAGTAGTTTGGTTCATGAGGCTAACCCAGAGTATTCGCTTGAAGTTATTGAGGGATGAGGAGGTTTTGGCAATGTGAATATAAGAATTCCAGAGTATGGTACCTCTATATCTGATAGAGAATTGACTACAGTGAGGTGAGGCAGTGGAGAGGATGAAGGTTATCGCAATGTTTTGTGTTTATATTAATGGATTTCAGAATTAACCCTGAAGAATCCATTGAAAGGTAAACTGTCAGGGAGGTACAGTATTTGTAGATGAAAATGATAATTAGCATACATAAATGTCGTAAATAGACAAGATATTGAGTTTCTTAAACAAAGGTGCAGATGGAGCTGTGTAATTAGAGGAGTTGGCTAGCCTTGCAAATTTACTTTGTATGATGAGTAATTTGTGTAGGTAGGAGGCATATGTACTGGCCCAGACAATTTTACAGTAAATGAGATATGTGTAAATTAAGCTATAGTAGAGTGTTAGGAAGCAAGCCTGATTAACCAAACCACTAATCTTTCTGATAATACCAACACATTTCATCACTTTGCTACAGACAAATTGAATATGATCTTTCCATGACAACTTTTCATCAATTGGAACTCAGAGGAATCTAGAGGATGTGACTTGTTCCATTTCATTCCATTCCACCAATTGATTGGATTATAGTTAGTTTTACTTGCAAAGATTGCAAAGATCTTGACTTACTTACTTCATTAGTCCACTGTTGATACACATATTCAAAGTATGTTCACGACCAAGTTTCTCTCAAACTGACTGACACACAGTGTTAGTTTTGTAATGTGTAAATGTGTGTATCCCTCAGACAATGGTCCAGCAGGCAGCAGGAGGACAGGCACAGCCACAGTGTTTGTAGAAGTACTGGACGTGAACGACAACAGACCCATCTTCCTCCAGAACAGCTACGAGACCAGCATACTGGAGAATGTCCCCATAGGATCCAGCATCCTGCAGGTACACAGCCAGGCTGGCACACACGCGGCACATATATACACATGCACATGATTGCAGGTACGCACGCACACACACTCATGCATACATGCACACAGACACACACAATCACGTGCACACATAGACATACGTATACCGGTACACACAAGCATACACATGGTTACACACATGGATATACCTACACACACACACAATATTATGCACTTAAGGAAATCAAACTTGAGAAAGCTTTTTATTTTCTAAAACAAACTACATTTTAATACAATAAAATAATAACACAAACTGTTCTACACTCTTAGAAAAAAAGGTGCTATCTAGAACCTTAGCAGGTTCTTTGGGTGTCCCCATAGGATAACCCTTTGAATAACCCTTTTTGGTTCAAGGTAGAACCCTTTTGGTTCCACGTAAAACCCTATTTTGTTCCAGGTAGAACCCTTTCAACAGAGCGTTCTACTTGGAACCCAAAAAGTTTCTACATGGGAACAATCGAATAACACTTTTGGAACCCTTTTTTTGTAAGATTGTAACTAATACAACAATCAAAATGTACGAAACAATTCACATCATCCACGTAGGCTGTTATCCCTTTTGGAAGAACCTTGGGCTTGCACCTGCTTCTCTTGTCATTAACAACATGGCCCAAACAACCTTTACTCCACCAGTCCATGTGGTTATCTTGAAGTGGGGGTTTGATCAGAAGTTAGTGTCATTGTTTAGTTAGCAGTACATCCATGGACATGCAGGACTGTGGTCAAGTCTAAGTGCTTTGGTCAAGTTATAGTCAAAGCGGTCATCTCCATGACCGGGCCTGCATTCATCTCACGGTCAGAGCGTAGTCATATCTCTGTAACATAGTCAAACAGGCAGGGCATGGTAAGGTGGGTGAGCTGCTGTGGTCAGGTTGCTGTCTGGTTGGGGAGCAGTGGGTGCTGCACTCGGGCCTGCGCTGGGGCGGTCGTCTGAATGAGGAGGTGAATGACCGCTGTACAGAGCCCAGTCACTTCCACAGCTTGAGCTGGGGCTCCGATGACAGATAAGGCCCGCAGACCAGGGACTCGCCTGAACTACAACCCCCAACTGAGTCCTCCTCTGTCTGGGCTGACGACCCACAACACACGGCCAGGAAGATAGCACAGACAGCCAGGAGCAGGGAGAGGCCTAACACCACCATGATGGTCAGCAATGGGTTGTGAGGCTCTGATGGCAGGGGGGATGAAGAGAGGGAGGTGGGCAGGCTGGATAGGTTGAAAAGTAGTGGTGATTTTGTAAAAGAAAGGGTGGAAGAGATGTTGACCGCTAGATCACTGGTGGTGTTCATAGTCGCCAAGTTCTGGAATGGAGAGAAGTCATGACAAAGGAGGTTAGATGAGAAGTGTGTGGACACCTGTGTGTGTGGGTGCGGTCTGTGTGTGAGTGTGTGTGTGCGTGTACACCAATCTCTTTCAGAGTGCCACAGCAGCTTTCTTGATATGGGAAGTCTTGCCTTATTGTCCAAGCTAAACCAAGCTGACTTAGGATTTTTTTAGGAGGGGTTATTACCATCATACCCTGAAGGAGATGCAACACAGACAAATGTCATAGTCTTTAATTCTGTAGAGACAACACGTGCCTTGTCGGTTTAGGGGAAAACACATCGGGACGTGAAATTAGTTTTCAGACCAAATGCCAGCAAATCTGTGTGGAAAGGCCACTAGAGCAGCCATCATCTCGTTAGTCACCAACACCCAACACACACTCGCTCACACATTCACACTCACACACACACACTCTCAGACGCAAAATATTGAATACAAAATATATTAAAGTATACGCACATCCACAAACAAACCACAAACTCCAGAGAGTTCAGACATCCATCACTGTCCAACATCCACTTACTCTCTCACACAGACTGTGACTCCATACTTAGATGCATGACCCAAACACACATTCACCTAAGTGGGCATAACACATATAAGCATATGTCAGCAAACACACATACATTTTACACACACACACACACACACACACACACACACACACACACACACATACATTTTACACACACACACACACACACACACACACACACACACACACAATTGACCTTTTTCAGTCACATCCAGCATCTGTGAGTCAACTTTTTCCTTGCTTCCACATTCCTTTTCTCCCTCACACTGCCTTTTCAAGAGAGCGTTAGGGAATGCACAGAGAAGAAGAGGGGACAGATAGGACAAGGGGGTAACAGCACAGTGGTCAAAACATAGTCTCTTTATTTTCCACTGGGAGAGCCTAAAACAATGGTCCATTTCCAATACCGTCTAAGAGCTTAGAAATTTATATCCCAATACTAACACTGCAAATGCTTAAATTTACAACATCTGGGCTTAGTAACACAAACTGGGAAGCTCTTGCACCCCTTTTATAAGTGGTGCAGTCCACTGTGTAATACCCTACTCATCAATCTGACCCTCTACTCTCTTTTCCCCCGTCTCACCCCTCCCCCCCCTTTTTCTCTTCTACTCTAAATCTCTTTATAAAGCTAATGAAACTGAAACAGGGCCCCTCTTTTCACACAAGGGAGCAAGAGAGAGAGGAAGGGTGGGTGGGTGGGTGGGTGGGTGGGTGGGTGTTTGTGTGTGTGTGTGTGTGTGTGTGTGTGTGTGTGTGTGTGTGTGTGTGTGTTTGTGAACATGTTTTGTGTATGGGTGTGGGTGTGCATGCATGCTTGTGCACGTATCTGTCAAGGAATATCCACAGGTCCTACAAGCAGGGTAAGATCAGGGTCTGCTCAGTCTCATCTTGCTTCAACATCTCTGTGTCTATTTTAGTTCAGAACTCCAGTCAGAAGTCATGGTTGGATTCAGTATATTCCACTCAGCTCAGCATGCCTCACTAGTTATCTCTGTTGAGCCATGCTGTCTCTGATGTGTTTTTGTCTTTGGCTGCTCTGGCTCCATGCCTGCCTTTCAGAGAGAGAGAGAGAGAGAGAACAAGAGATAGGATGTAGACTGATAGAGGGAGAGAGAGAGATGGGGTAGGGAGGGTGTGAGAGGGAGAAAGAGACGAAGAGAGTGAGTTAGAGAGATTGAGAGTGAGGGAGAGAGAAGTGAAAGAGAGCGAGAAAGGGAGAAAGAGAGAGAGAGAAGGTGGGAGAAAGAGAGAGACATCTCCATTGTGGACTCGTTGCCAGGGCCATGGTGCAGTTGTTGTGTCAACCATGGGACTACACAGAATTTGGAAGGGGTGGGTCACTTGCATATTAATATGTGTGTGTGTATATGAATGTCAGTATCTGTGTGTGTCTGTGTGCATGCCTGTGTTCGCGCACATGTATGTGTGTGTACATATGTGTAAATGTTTATGTACTGTAGCTATGTAGGCCTATTGGTGTGTGGTTTCAAGTCACTGTGGTTGTAAATGAGTATAATGGCTGCATATGTCTGTGCTATTAACATGTGTTTGTGTCTGCAGGTGCAGGCCACAGATTCAGACCAGGGGGAGAACGGCAGGGTTCTGTACAGGATCCTCTCTGGTGAGGACAACTTCTTCCATCCTTTTCCCAGTTGCCATGTGGTGATACTTTTCACACCTACTCTCAGGCCTCACTGCACACAAACAACTAAACACAAAAGACTGTCAACACTGCACGCTAATTATAACCTTCATGCATAATCATAACTTTATTTGTATAAGTCATACGGTATTAGATATTTAACTGCTCAATGACTCATTTGAAAGATGCAGTGTCAAGTGGTTAACACTTGATTTGGATAGATTCATTTTACAATGTTGGTGATTTCTAGTATTAATATTTGAATGTACTTTATATCAATACCCTCATGACCATCCTGCATGCAATCACTCTCAACCCTCTCTGTCTCTCTCTTCCCCTCTCACTATCTCTCTCCCCCATCTCCCTCTCTCTCTCTGTCTCTCTCTCCACCCCAATCTCTCTCTCTCTGTTTCTATCTGTGTGTGTCTCCCTATCTCTCTCTGCATGTGTAGACAACAGTAAGGGTCTGTTCAGAATTAATGAGCTGTCGGGGCTTGTGATGCGGGGCCAAAGGGCTCTGGACAGAGAGAGCAGCAGCTCCCACGTGCTGGAGGTGGAAGCCTACAACAGTGACCAGGGCAGGATGAGGAGCTCCGTACGGGTAAGGAGAGTAGGAGGGATAAATGAGGGAGGAGATGGAGAGGGTGGACAGGGATCGATGAGAGACAACAATCAAGGGAGGGAGGGAGAGGGGACAGGGCTGGACATGGAGGTCTACAACAGTGACCAGAGCAGGATAATGAGCTGCGTGTAAGTGAGGAAGGGACAGGGGAGGGTAATGGGAGACTGGGGAGAGAACATAGGATGGAACAGGGCTGGAGGTGAGGAGCTCTATACTGTTGAGAAGGGGAGGGGAGGAGAGGGGACAAGGCAGGGGAAGGGAGAGGGGATAGGGCTGGAGGAGTCTTGGGTCGTTCTACCAATTTGGTACCTTTTGAGAAGTGTAACTTGGTAAAAAAAATGCCTCTGGAACTGGATCCTGGACTTCCTGACGGGCCGACCCCAGGTGGTGAGAGTATTCACCCATTTGCTATGAAGCCCCTAAATAAGATATGGTGCAATTACCTTCAGAACTCACATAATTAGTTAGATTGCACACAGGTTGACTTTATTTAAGTGTCACATGATCTGTCACATTATCTCAGTATATACAGTGCCTTGCGAAAGTATTCGGCCCCCTTGAACTTTGCGATCTTTTGCCACATTTCAGGCTTCAAACATAAAGATATAAAACTGTATTTTTTTGTGAAGAATCAACAACAAGTGGGACACAATCATGAAGTGGAACGACATTTATTGGATATTTCAAACTTTTTTAACAAATCAAAAACTGAAAAATTGGGCGTGCTAAATTATTCAGCCCCTTTACTTTCAGTGCAGCAAACTCTCTCCAGAAGTTCAGTGAGGATCTCTGAATGATCCAATGTTGACCTAAATGACTAATGATGATAAATACAATCCACCTGTGTGTAATCAAGTCTCTGTATAAAGACAGCCTGTAGCCAATGTGTCAAACTCATTCCGTGGAGGGCCGAGTGTCTGCAGGTTTCACTCCTCTCTTGGCTTGATTGATAAAAAGGTCACTGATTAGTAAGGAACTCCCCCTCGTTTTCTAGGTCTTAATTGAAAGGAAAAAACAGCAGAAACTTGGCCCTCCATGGAATGAGTTTGACATTCCTTGCCAACAGAGAGGAGGTCAGAGACCTGGCAGTGTGGTGCCAGGACAACAACCTCTAACTCAACGTCAGCAAGACCAAGGAGCAGATCGTGGACTACAGAAAACATGGGGGTGCACACCCCCATCCACATCGACAGGGACACAGTGGAGAGGGTGATGAGTTTCAAGTTCTTCTTCGTCCACATCACTGAGGACTTAACATGCACTCTCACACCAGCACAGTTATGAAGAAGGAACAGCAGTGCCTCTGCTCCCTCAGGAAGCTGAAACGATTTGGCATGGCCCTACAGATCTTCAGGAACTTTTACAACTGCACAATCGAGAGCATTGGTTGTATCAGAGTCTGGAATGGCAACTGCACCACCCAGTGCATCACTGGGGGCGAGTTCCCAGCCATCCAGGATGTACATGCCAGGCGGTGTCCATGCTCCCAGAGTGGTCTTGTTAAGTGGAGTGTGCCAAAATATTTTTGCCTGATTCTTCCTTGACTAGACTACTGTGTTACACAAAATTCAAAAGGCAGGAAGGCACATTTCCATGTGACCAAATTCGACGTTTATTTACCGTTTTATAAACACCTATGTGCTTTTACAAAGAAAGAACATGTGGGGAATGAGTTGTATATGTATATATCCATAGCTACATCTATCGTAACTAGAATTGGATGATAATGGTGATCATATCAACTAGTTATCTTATCCAACTGATTGATTGGTGGCGCAGTCCACTAAGACATTTGGTTCATAGTTCAATGGTTGTGAATTCTAATCCCACATGGGGTAAATGCTTTATTTACAATATTCATCCCGTGAACACACACTTCTAATTCTGAAAGTGAAAGCATATCTGTGAGAGGGGTCTCCCTGGTAGTAGTTGTAGGTTTTTATACAGTACCCAAGACTAATCTGTGAGTTTTTACCTGTTGGAAAAATACCTACTGTGTAAATACTGCAATGTTTGGATTGAATTGAGCCTCTAATTTTCCTTTTCACGGTGATTAATGCAGTTTTTTTCACCCCATGGGGGATTCAAATTTACACCGCAAGTGGCAATCGATGTCAGGAATTCAGCGCCTTATCACTGTGAACTAACTGTCTAGAGCTGTATTTGCTTGTGATCCATGTAAGTGTATTATTAGAGCATGCCTGCAAACTTCTGTTAAGTATAATTTAGTGAGAAAGTGTTGGGATCAGGTGCAACAATGTTTTCCACCCCCATAATTAATATTTATTAATCAAAATTTACTGGGGGGGGGGACAGTTAAATCTCAAAACAAAATGCACCCCCCTCCCCAAAGTAGAAAATATTTTCACGTGACCCTCCTCTTGCACTGTAAAATAAATGTAACACCCCCCCCCTCCCCCCTCATAGAATTAACTCAAAATTAACTCAAAATGTTTAAGACCACAAATAACAATTAACTGTAGCGATCCTGTGTTTATAAGCTTGGATATTGACTTTGCCACTACAGCATGCTATTGTGGCACATTCAATGCCACGCAGGGCTTCGGGTCAGAAAGTTGAGGGTTCGCCGACCACCAAAGACGAGTTCACTCTCCCTGCCTGTTTTATTACTTCGTGATCAGAGCCGGCTGGAGACAATGATCAGCTTGGGGGAAATCAGATATTCTACAGCCAGCGTCATCAATACACAAGGGATGTCGGCCAAATGAGACACATTGTATTTGGTACAAATCATTCCCTAAGTTCTCGACCTCAGCTGTATCAGCTGAATGGTGTGGCTGTTGAACAAGTTGAGGAGACTAAATTACATGGTGTTACCTTAGATTGTAAACTGTCATGGTCAAAACATTTTGATTCAATGGTTGTAATGACATGGAGAGATCAGTCTGTAATAAGAGATGCTCTTCTTTTTTGACACCACTGTCCACAAAGCAAGTCGTGCTGGCTCTAGTTTTATCTTAAGGTATCTTGATTATATATATCATATATGGTCAAGTGCTGCATATGAAGACCTAGTTAAGCTGAAGCTGGCCCAGAACAGAGCCGCACATCTTGCTCTTCATTGTAATCAGAGGCCTAATATTAATACTATGCATGCCAGTCTCTCTTGGCTAAGAGTTGACCCTCTTAAAACAATTCCATATGTTAGCTTAGTAGAAACCCAGCCCCCGGCCCTTAGGTCTTTTTAAGGGCACTTGATTTAATATAACAGGCTTTTAAAATTCAATATTGGTGCTCAATTTCGTCTTAAAATATCAACGGGATGCAAAAGGCACTCATTTTGTGTAACAACAAAAGTGACCAAGGCAAGATGAGGAGATCTGTACGGGTGAGGCGGGGAGAGGGAGGATTGGGTCTAAATATAGGGAGTAGAGATAGAGGGGACATGGCAGAACATAGAAGATGAGACTGTAAGGGTCATACATAGGGCATGAAAAAGGAGAGAATGTGAGGCAGGAGTTAGAAAATAACAGAGGAGAAGGTAGTGTATTGGGATAGAAGAGGGTGTGGGACAGGACATACAGTATAGTGCTAGGGTAGAGTCTTTTGCAAAAGGTAAAGGGCTGTAGTGGGCAGTAAGGAGGACACCTGTGAGCATCTTGTGAGCAGTTGTCCAGCTACCTCTCTGACTCCCAGTGTCTCTGTCTCCCACTACAGGTGATAGTGTATGTGGAGGATGCCAATGACGAGGCACCAGTGTTCACCCAGCAGCAGTACAACCGCCTGGGTCTGAGGGAGACCGCTGGCATTGGCACCTCTGTCATCGTAGTACGAGCTACAGACCCCGACACTGGTGAGTGTTGTAGTGTAACATGATGTACTATAGTACCCATAACCCTCTGTACAAGCTGGTTTTGTTGATAATATATACATTATAATGTACACTGTATATCGATAAGGAAACAGAACAACAATATGTTAGCCTTATTTACTAAAATAAAACAGAATATTCTGTGCAGAGCATTATGGGTACTGTAGTACATAGATCGGTATGTGTAGCAATGCATGACTACATACTTAAAAAAATGTTTTTACATTTATCATTTTTTGTCTTCTCTCTCTTGTTTTGCCTCCCTTTGCCCAACCTCCTTCCCTCTATGATTTTCCCTGTCTCTCCCTCTCCTCCCCTCCCCTCTATCCTGCCATTCCTTCATCCAGGTGACGGCGGGGCGGTGGCCTACGCCCTGGACTCCGGCTCTGACCGTAAGTTTGATGTGGATGTGAGCACGGGCCTGGTGACCACTGTAGACTACCTAGACTACGAGACCAAGACCAGCTACCTGATGAACGTGTCGGCTACCGACCAGGCGCCACCGTTCCACCGTGGCTTCTGCATGGTCTATGTGACCTTACTTAATGAGCTGGACGAGGCAGTGGCGTTCTTCTCTGCGGGCTACGAGGTGTCACTCCTGGAGAACATTGCCACAGGAACGGAGGTGGTGCAGGTGCAGGCACAGTCGGCGGACAACCTCAACCAGCTGTCGTATCGCTTTGACCCGGACACATCGCCAGCCGCCCTTGCCCTCTTCAAGGTCGACAGTATCACGGTGAGTCGGTGGACAGCCTGGGGTGTAACACCGTATTAGCATGTCTCACTCTTATTGGACAGTTAGGTTAAGGTCAATTCCATTTCAATTCAGGAAGTAAAAAGCAAATCCAATTAGGATTTTCCCTTGAAAGCATTCTTCTTGAATTGACTGAATTGAAATGGAATTTAAACCCAACCCTGTTGGATACTATACACTGCTCAGCATATATATTTAAAACTAGGATGAATCAGATTGTTTGTTAATTTGTTTTACTCCTTTCTCCCTCTCTTGCTCTCTCCTTCTCCCTGTCCATCCTCAGGGCCGTATCACAGTCACAGGGTTGCTGGACAGGGAGAAGGGGGACCTCTACACCCTGACTGTAGTGGCTGACGATGGGGGACCCAATAAAGACTCCACTGTGGTATGGCAGTCGCTTCTTTTTTTCTTAATTTCTTTTTCTTCTTGTTTGGACAGTAGTTGCTTTTAATTCCCGGTTGTCAGGTCTCATCTGTTTTCAATAATAAACCGCGACACAATGTTGTTATCTGTTTTGTTGTAGAAATGGTCAGTTAATGACAATCTGTATTTTCACCTCGTTACTGCTATCTCATGGGGAAATTGCAGAAGGTAGGTGTTGCTCAGGATTACTGTTTTAATTCAAAGTTTTAATTCAAAGCTTAATGAAGTGTATGTATATGTCACAAAAGTATTTTTCTATTATTTTTCAAAAGCATACCATGTAAATCAAATTCAATTCAAAGCTTTGTAGCATCTTAGCGCTCTTGTCAATGCCAATCCCTAATTGGCTTTGTCTATACATGTGACAGGTGTCAATCACCATACAGGATGAGAATGACAACAGTCCAGAGTTTGATATCACATCTGATTCATTGGTGGAGATTCCAGAGAACACACCCATCGGGAAGAGAGTGGCTGTGGTGCTTGGGCGCGACAAAGATGCCGGGAAAAATGGACTGGTGAGGAGAGAGAGAGAGAAGAGAAGAGAGAGAGAGAGGGAGAAGCTCTTCACCTGCTCTCCCTGCTGTCTTTCAACTCACTCCATCCCCTCCTCTTTGTCTCGCTCTCTAAGGTGTACTTCAGGCTGGTGGCAGGGAACATGCAGGATGTGTTTGAGATCCGGACAGTGAACCACACCTATGGAGAGATCTACGTCAACTCCCCTCTGGACCGAGAGTCTGTTGACCGCTACCTGCTCAAGGTTAGACACCTGGGTCAGATTCTATAACCATGTTTCCAAAGTGATAACATTTAAAAAGAAAAATCATGACAGCTCTGATGGAAACAGGCATTTCGGTACAATTTTGTAAATGCCGACAGATCATGTGTTCGTTTGACGTGATCTTTTTGTGTTGGTAAAATTAATTATGCGAGAAATCGCGATGGAAATGTCTTTGTGAGCAAATATTGATATATTAGCCATCATATCACAAGAACCTTGGAGTCACGTGATGATATAGTGTGTGGTCCTCCCACTACGACTCTGGAAACCATGCAGTTTATTAGGCTACAGATTAAATCAATTACGATGACCTTCACAGGGTGGTGAAAGTCCATGGTGATCTTGATAATCTTTTCCGATAAATATTGAGGGTCTTATTCTGGTGACATGATGATCAATGCTTGATTACCATTTGACAAATACAAATATTCTTGCTCTTATCCATAATAATCTCATGTAGACTAGCCTACCCGCACAACCAGCACAGGCACTCCAGATTGAATTTAACTAGGCAAATTGGTTAAGAACAAATTCTTATTTAAATTCTTAGCCCACTCCTTCCTCCCCATCGGGGTTTTGAAACCCGGTCTCCCATGTACCCTGCCCACATGACACAGGGATTCTTTCGCTAAATAGCCCAGTACTGTACTGCCGACCGTCACATTGTACAGCGCCATATTTTCCGTTCCATCGTAACAGAAACACAGAGAGTTTTTCTTGGAAGAGAAACACCATAATATTAATCTAATTAATTAAGCAAGTACCAGTCAAAAGTTCAGACACACCTACTCATTCCAGGGTTTCTCTTTGTTTGTACTATTTTATATATTGTAGAATAATAGTGAAGACATCCCAATTATGAAATAACACATATGGAATCAGTTAAGAACACATCTTATTTAGAAGGACAGCCTACTCCTTCCTCTCCATCTGGGAATTGAACCCCGGTCTCCCACATGCCCGAATTCTGTAGTACAGACATGGCCTGCTCTCTCTCATGTAAGGAATTAGGCACTTTCGCATGTTTACTACAGTATGTATTGTAGGCTATGTTTACTTGTTGGACTGCACAATAGCCTAAAAACAAATGCAGGTGGCTTATAGTACTGTATTTGTCATCAGCATCTTTATGCTTTCGTAATGACAAATAATATTTAAAAATGCAGATGTTGATTTAGTTATGGATGGATAACGAATTACTATGGGAATAAATATGACTGATTTACAGAAATATTGGAACAAAGTTGTCTAAATCAAATCAAATCAAATCAAATTGTATTTGTCACATACACATGGTTAGCAGATGTTAATGTGAGTGTAGCGAAATGCTTGTGATTCTAGTTCCGACAATGCAGTAATAACCAACAAGTAATCTAACTAACAATTCCTAAACTACTGTCTTATACACAGTGTAAAGGGATAAAGAATATGTACATAAGGATATATGAATGAGTGATGGTACAGAGCAGCATAGGCAAGATACAGTAGATGGTATCGAGTACAGTATATACATATGAGATGAGTATGTAAACAAAGTGGCATAGTTAAAGTGGCTAGTGATACATGTATTACATAAGGATGCAGTCGATGATATAGAGTACAGTATATACGTATGCATATGAGATGAATAATGTAGGGTAAGTAACATTATATAAGGTAGCATTGTTTAAAGTGGCTAGTGATATATTTACATCATTTTCCATCAATTCCCATTATTAAAGTGGCTGGAGTTGAGTTGAGTCAGTGTCAGTGTGTTGGCAGCAGCCACTCAATGTTAGTGGTGGCTGTTTAACAGTCTGATGGCCTTGAGATAGAAGCTGTTTTTCAGTCTCTCGGTCCCAGCTTTGATGCACAATGTCTAATGAAGTCTAATGAAGTCAAACAATTTACAATCCTCCAATCCTTAATGCTGTAGCCTACAACCGTCACGTTGTATAGAGCCATACTTTCCGTTCCATCCTAATGGAAACCCTGAGTATTTAGTTTTTCATGGAATAGAAACACCAGAATATTTATCAAATGAATTAAGCCACATTTCTTCAAATCAATCCCATATACTATGTTATTTAAAAAAAAAATGAAATTCTCTGGTAATGCCAATATGGAAGAGTATCAAATAGGCTTCTCAAAGATGCCCTCTGGTGGTCAAACTAGCACTAACTCCCATTAACAGAAAAAATGTGACACAGAATGCTGCATCAGCCTCAAGGTGTGCTGTAGTATGATGCAACTTTTAAAGGAGCATCCACTGTACCTGTACTGTAACTGCTAGCTGTTGACTAGAGCACACGTGTCAAGACCAGAGAAGGCATATTTGCTATTCAGCGCAACAGTTTTTATGACAAAACTATCGGTAGAGTTGAAAATGCAATGGAAATGCATTGAAATACATATATTCAGTGCATGATAATTTAAGCGGAAAAAGTACATTTTGTGTGCACTACGCATTTATCCACCAGTAGTGTTTCCAAAGAATTTACTTTCGCTTAAGTTTTCATGTCTTTATGCAGATTCTACAAAATTTGCATGACAATCTGTCGCCAATTAGATGGAAACCTAGCTATGAAGGCACAAGGTAGCAAAACATTATGTAGTGGAAAATGAAATGATAGCTTCTTATTAGACAACTTGAGATTGTCCCTTCCTGTTTGAGTCTATTTTCTTCCATTTAGTGCCTAATGAATGCTACCCCTTACTGTTAAAATGCCACATTCTGGCTTCTCAGTCAGGAACCATATCACAATTATATGTGCTCAAGCTACATAGGATGAATATCAAATATTATTATACAGCATGTAAGCACATGAGCATGTTTTCATTTTGAAATGAATGTTTTGCCGGTGGGTGTGCATCCATACGTTGTGTACACATAACATACAGTAATCCCATTGCAGTGTACTGTATATCCATATGTTTATTAATACAAACATTGTTTTAATTGAAATATTACCTATTGCCTAAAGCTGAAAAATATAGGAAATTCAAAGCTAATTTGACCTACGCATTAACATTGTTTTTCAGCATACGCAGCTTAGATACCTTCTAGAGGACAGTATGTTTATTGATCTACTGTACTTCAACAACAGATGTACTCACATTGGATTGGTTGATTAGGATTCCAAACTTCTCTCAAACCGCTTTATACTCTTAGAGTAGATTTATCCCATTAACCTGTTATGGCTGCAATCCTGATATCGGGATCGATATGACAACTACCAGTGAGGGCGCCAAATTCAAACCACAGAAATCTCATAATTACAATTCCTAAAACATACATGTCTTATATCATTTTAAAGCTATTCTCGTTGTTAATCCCACCAAAGTGTACGATTTCCAATAGGCTTTTCAGCAAAAGCACTACAAAAGATTATGTTAGGTCTCCACCAAACCACAATAAGCACAGCCATTTTCCAGCAAAATATAGCAAAAAAAGCATAAATAAAGATCAAATTAATCACTAACCTTCAATTATCTTCATCAGATGACACTCATAGGACTTCATGTTACACAATACATGCATGTTTTGTTTGATAAAGTTCATATTTACAGAAAAAAATCTGAGTTTACATTGACTATTTAGATTCACTAGTTCCAAAAACATCAAGTGATTTTGCATAGCCACATCGTTTCAACAGAAATACCCATCATAAATGTAGATGATAATACAAGTTATACACATGGAATTATAGATATACCTCTCCTCAATGCAACCGCTGTGTCAGATTTCTTTTAAAGTTCACAGAAAAAGCATCCCATGCAATAATCTGAGACAGCACTCAGAACAGTAGCCAAATTAGCCTCCATGTTGGAGTCAACAGAAACCAGAAAATACATGATAAATGTTTCCTTACCTTTGATGAACTTCATCAGAATGCAGTCCTATAAATCCCAGGTCCACAATAAATTCTTGATTTGTTCGAAATGACCAAAAGTTCCGTAACAGTCAGTAGAAACATGTCAAACGATGTACTGAATCAATCTTTAGAATGGTGTTTACATATATCTTGAATAAGGTTCCAACTGGAGAATTAGAATGACTTCAGATGAGCGATGGAACGCAGGTCCTTCATCTGTGAACGCGCCTGGTGAAAACATGGTCCACTCATGGCTGTGGTGACTATTTCCTGTGTCAATCGACCCCCCTTCACATTACAGTCATCAGACAAAGTTTTATTGACTGCTGACATCTAGTGGAAGGCGTAGGAAATGAAAACTCATCCATATCTCACTGTAATTTTAATGAGACCTTGGTTGAAAATCTGCCACCTCCAGAAAAAAAACAGGAAGTGGAATTTCTCAGGTTTTTGCCTGCTATATGAGTTCTGTTATACTCACATACATAATTCAAACAGTTTTAGAAACGTCAGAGTATTTTCTATCCAATACTAATGATAATATGCAAATATTAGCAACTAGGAGCAGGCCGTTTGATATGGGACCTTTCATCCAAGCTACTTTTCATCCAAGCTACTTTTTATGGCTGCCCCTGCAGCCATAAAAAGTTAATGTACTTGGTAATGTAAACTTATTTTTGATGTAAGACACACATGCAATCTGGGAATCTTGACGTATACCCATTGGTTCTTGAAGGGGCAATCTAGACTTCAAAACAATAACAAACCCAACACTGTGCCACTCTGAGGAACATGGGTAATGAAATGTAACAACCTCAAATTCACCAATAGAGCTACGGATACAAAAAATACCATTTTAACCATATTCAGAGGCTAAAATAAACAGTGTTTGTTTGTTTAAAATTAATTAATTGTACAAACAATTGAGTAGAACAAGCATACAGTGCATTTGGAAAGTGCATTTGGAAAGTGTGCGAGTGTATTCACCCCCTTGGCATTTTCCTGGCATTTTTCCTATTTTGTTGCCTTACAACCTGGAATTAAAATAAATATTTTTGGTGGTTTGTATCATTTGATTTACACAACATGCCTACCACTTTGAATATGCAAAATCATTTTATTGTAAAACAAACAAGAACTAAGACAAATAAATAAACCTTGAGCGTGCAAAACTATAGGCCCCACCCCAAAGTCAATACTTTGTAGACCCACCTTTTGCAGCAATTACAGCTGCAAGTCTCTTGGGGTATGTCTCTTTAAGCTTGGAACATCTAGTCACTGGGATTTTTGCCCATCCTTCAAGACAAAACTGCTCCAACTCGTTCAAGTTGGATGGGTTCAGCTGGTGTACAACACTCTTTAAGTCATACCAGAGATTCTCAATTCGATTGAGGAATGGGCTTTGACTAGGTCATTCAAAGACATTTAAATGTTTCCCCTTAAAACATGCGAGTGTTGCTTTAGCAGTATGCTTAAGGTCATTGTCCTGCTGGAAGGTGAACCTCCGTCCCAGTCTCAAATCTCTGGAAGACTGAAATAGGTATCCCTCAAGAATTCCCCTGTATTTAACGCCATCCATCATTTCTTCAATTCTGACCAGTTTCCCAGTGCAAATTAAAAATATTCCCACAGGATGATGCTGCCACCACCATACTTCAATGTGGGGATGGTGTTCTAGGGAGATGTGAGACGTTGGGTTTGCGCCAGACATAGCATTTTCCTTGATGGCCAAAAAGCTCAATTTTAGTCTCATCTGACCAGAGTACCTTCTTCCATATGTTTAGGGAGTCTCCCACATACCTTTTGGCGAACACCGAACGTGTTTGCTTATTTTTTTCTTTAAGCAATGGCTTTTTTCTGGCCACTCTTCAGTAAAGCCCAGCTCTGTGGAGTGTAGTACGGCTTAGAGTGGTTCTGTGGACAGATACTCCAATCCCCACTGTGGCGCTTTGCAGCTCCTTCGGGGTTATCTTTGGTCTCTTTGTTGCCTCTCTGATTAATGCTCTCCTTGCCTGGTCCGTGAGATTTGGTGGGCGGCCCTCTCTTGGCAGGTCTGTTGTTGTGCCATATTCTTTCCATTTTTTAATAATGGATTTAATGGTGCTCAGTAGGATGTTCAAAGTTTCTGATATTTGTTTATAACCCAACCCTGATCTGTACTTCTCCACAACTTTGTCCCTGACCTGTTTGGAGCACTCCTTGGTCTTCATGGTGCCGCTTGCTTGGTGTTCCCCTTGCTTGCTGGTGCCCCTTGCTTAGTGGTGTTGCTGTCTCTGCAGCCTTTCAGAACAGGTGTATATATACTGAGATCATGTGACAGATCATGTGACACTTAGATTGCACACAGGGGGACTTTATTTTACATATGCATATGCACCCACCACTTTTTTGTTTTTTAGGGGGGGAGGGAGTTTATGAAACAAGTATTTTTAAAATTTCACTTCACCAATTTTGACTATTTTGTGTATGTCCATTAAATTATATCCAAATAAAAATCCATTTAAATTACAGGTTGTAATTTAAAAAAATAGGAAAAACGCCAAGGAGGATGAATTATTTTGCGAGACACTAATCAGACCCCTTGACTTTTTTCACATTTTGTTAGGTGACAGCCTTATTCTAAAATTGATAACATGTTTTTTCCCCTCATCAGTCTACACAGAATACCTTAAAATGACAAAGCAAAAACAGGTTGTTAGAAATGTTTGCTAATTTATATAAGATATAAATGAAATATCACATTCGTATTACTTTTCAGGCCCTTTATTCAGTACTTTCTTGAAGCACCTTTGGCAGCAATTACATTCTCAAGTCTTCTTGGGTATGACGCTACAAGCTTGGCACTCCCTATATTTGGGGAGTTTCTCCCATTCTTCTCTGCATATCCTCTCAAGCTCTGTTTGGTTTAGTGGCGAGCGTTGCTTCACAGCAATTTTCAGGTCTCTCCAGAGATGTTCGATCAGGTTCAAGTCCAGGCTCCGGCTGGGCCACTCAATGACATTCAGAGACTTGTCCCGATGCCACTGTTGCGTTGTCTTGGCAGTGTGCTTAGGGTCATTGTCCTTTTGGAAGGTGAACCTTCGCCCCAGTCTGAGTTCCCGAGCACTCTGGAACAGGTTTTCATCAAGGATCTCTCTGTACTTCGCTCCGTTCATCTTTGGCTTGATCCTGACTAATCTCCCAGTCCCTTACACTGAAAAACACCCACACAGCATGATGCTACCACCACCGCGCTTCACCGTACGAATGGTGCCAGGTTTACTCCAGATGTGACGCTTGGCAATCTTGGTTTCATCAGACCAGAGAATCTTGTTTCTCATGGTCTGAGAGTCTTTAGCTGCCTTTTGGCAAACTCCAAGCAGGCTGTTTTACTGAGGAGTGGCTTCCATCTGGCCGCTCTACCATAAAGGCCTGATTTGTGGAGTGCTGCAGAGATGGTTGTCCTTCTGGAAGGCTCTCCCATCTCCACAGAGGAACTCTAGACCTCTGTCAGAGTGACCATCGGGTTCTTGGTCACCTCCCTGACCAAGGTCCTTCTCCTCCAATTGCTCAGTTTGGCCATGCAGCCAGCTGTAGGAATAGTCTTGGTGGTGCCAAACTTCTTGCATTTAAGAATGATGGAGGCTTCTGTGTTCTTTGGGACCTTCAAATGCTGCAAAACATTTTTGGTACTCCTTCGCCAGATCTATGCCTCGACACAATTCTGTCTCCGAGCTCAACGGAAAATTCCTTCGACTTCATGGCTTGGTTCTTGCTCTGACATGCACTGTCAATTGTTGGACCTTATCTTGACAGGTGTGTGCCTATCCAAATCATGTCCAATCAATTGGATTTACCACAGGTGGACTCTAATCAAGTTGTAGAAACATCTCAATGATGATCAATGGAAACAGGATGCACATGAGCCCAATTTCGAGTCTCATAACAAAGGGTCTGAATACTTATGTAAAAAATGTATGTTTTTTTATTTGTAATATATTTGAAAAATATTCACTTCGTGATTATGGGGTATTGTGTGTAGACTTCTGAGGAATGAAAATGATTAAATACATTTTAGATTAGGGCTGTAACCTAACAAAATGTGGAAAAATTCAAGGGGTCTGAATACTCACTGTATATTTTGGATTTATTTTGCATTTATTATATATACACATACAAAAGTTTTATAACGCCCACTCAAAGGTTTTTTCTATATTTTTACTGTTTTCTACATTGTAGCTGGTTGAGAGATTACTACCTGATTCCATACAGTATGTGTTATTTAATTGTTTTGATGTCTTCACTATTATTCTACAATGTATAAAATAGTCAAATTATAAGAAAAGCCCTTGAATGAGAATTGTTTTTTCACGCTTTATATGGAAACGGAGGGGGCACAAGTTTGAACTGTGGGGCCCCATTTAGCCCTCTCGTGGAGCCGGGTATGCATCCAGATTGTTACTACCAATATTACAATCAATGTTTTGTGTAGTCTGCTGTTTTTCTCCAAATAAAATAGAGATGAGTGAAATTTATTGGCCGCGTTAGATACTGCCGGCAGCATGTGATAGGCTACAGCTGCGGGAAGCAACTGACTTTGGCATTCACACCTATGTGAAGATAGCCACAATAATGGAATTTGCAGTTCTCCTTCAAAATAAAGGTTCCCCATTGAAAGTGAAGCAAACAGATACAAATAGTGGAATCATGCCATATTTGGACTAGATAATGCTAAACAAGGTTGGAATGTTGTTATATAAATTAAACAAAAGACAAAAATTGGTTCAATTGACACAAAAAAATAATTTTAGCAGCATAGCTGATTATAGGCCTCTACGCCTATGTAGACATTCCATTAAGAAATGTGCCATTTCCAGCTACAATAGTCATGACCCCAAACTTTTGAACAGTAGTGTACATACAGCGGAGAACTATGCTCATGGAAATGTGAATTCTTTGCACATGGATGGCCGCTCATTCAAAATAATTGCAATGTACATATTTACGTTTGAATGTCTTTGCTGTCTTTCCATTGAAAACAATTGATCCGTCTGGGGAGTAATCGATAGAAAGTCTCTGGTTTCTCCCCCAGAGATCAAAGTATTTTTTAGTTGTAGCTCTGTTACATGGATATGTCAGATGTACCAATGGTCGTTTGATATGGAAAAGTCCTTTGAATTGGATCTTTCAGAGTGCCACCCGGTGGTTCTCGGTCGCGTTTACCAGACTAAATAACTTCAACAGCTACAGACGGAATATTCCTGTGTAGTCTTTATCTTCTTAACTCAAGAACATTGCAGTGTTTCAAAGTTTATTAACCATTCATGACGTCCGGGTCACACCATTTGCCTGCTTTGTCTCTAGTTTTAAATAATTTCTTAGCCATGTAGCCACCGCTTCACGCTGTATGGTCTAATGTAAATTTTGTCACGATTCATTTTTATGCATTCTGGGAAAAAGGGGTGTTCCCTCCGTTTTGTCGTAATGTCTGTGTTCACGTGGACGTGGCCACTGACTTGGTTAAGACAGTTAGAAGGCTAACATCACATTACATCTTCTCACAAATAGTTTAATATTTAATCATACAAGTTTCACAACATCTAGATGTGAATCTGATTACTAGGAAATATACAGTGGGGCAAAAAAGGATTTAGTCAGCCACCAATTGTGCAAGTTCTCCCCCTTAAAAAGATGAGAGAGGCCTGTAATTTTCAAACAAAATGAGGAAAAAAAATGCGGAAAATCACATTGTAGGATTTTTTATTAATTTATTTGCAAATTATGGTGGAAAATAAGTATTTGGTCACCTTCAAACAAACAAGATTTCTGGCTTTAAGAGGCTCCTCTGTCCTCCACTCATTACCTGTATTAATGGCACCTGTTTGAACTTGTTATCAGTATAAAAGACACCTGTCCACAACCTCAAACAGTCACACTCCAAACTCCACTATGGCCAAGACCAAAGAGCTGTCAAAGGACACCAGAAACAAAATTGTAGATCTGCACCGGGCTGGGAAGACTGAATCTGCAATAGGTAAGCAGCTTGGTTTGAAGAAATCAACTTTGGGAGCAATTATTAGGAAATGAAGACATACAAGACCACTGATAATCTCCCAAGATCTCACCCCGTGGGGTCAAAATTATCACAAGAACGGTGAGCAAAAATCACAGAACCACAAGGGAGGACCTAGTGAATGACCAGCAGAGAGTTGGGACCAAAGTAACAAAGCCTACCATCAGTAACACACTACGCCGCCAGGGACTCAAATCCTGCAGTGCCAGACGTGTCCCCCTGCTTAAGCCAGTACATGTCCAGGCCCGTCTGAAGTTTGCTAGAAAGCATTTGGATGATCCAGAAGAAGATTGGGAGAATGTCATATGGTCAGATGAAACCAAAATATAACTTTTTGGTAAAAACTCAACTCGTCGTGTTTGGAGGACAAAGAATGCTGAGTTGCATTCCAAAGAACACCATTCCTACTGTGAAGCATGGGGGTGGAAACAAACTTTGGGGCTCTTTTTCTGCAAAGTGACCAGGACGACTGATCCGTGTAAAGGAAAGAATGATTGGGGCCATGTATCGTTAGATTTTGAGTGAAAACCTCCTTCCATGAGCAAGGGCATTGAAGATTAAACATGGCTGGGTCTTTCAGCATGACAATGATCCCAAACACACCACCCGGGCAACGAAGGAGTGGCTTCGTAAGAAGCATTTCAAGGTCCTGGAGTGGCCTAGTCAGTCTCCAGATCTCAACCACATAGAAAATGGGAGGGAGTTGAAAGTCTGTGTTGCCCAGCAACAGCCCCAAAACATCACTGCTCTAGAGGAGATCTGCATGGAGGAATGGGCTAAAATACCAGCAACAGTGTGTGAAAACCTTGTGAAGACTTACAGAAAACGTTTGACCTCTGTCATTGTCAACAAAGGGTATATAACAAAATATTGAGATAAACTTTTGTTATTGACCAAATACTTATTTTCCACCATAATTTGCAAACAAATTCATTAAAAATCCTACAATGTGATTTTCTGGAGAATTTTTTTTCTCATTTTGTCTGTCATAGTTGAAGTGTACGTATGATGACAATTACAGGCCTCTCTCATCTTTTGAAGTGGGAGAACTTGCACAATTGGTGGCTGACTAAATACTTTTTTGCCCCACTGTACATATTCAGAGATACAGCTATGTTTATCTACTGTCCTTAGTTACATCATCAATTAGTATTGAATTCGGCAGGTTTGTTCTTTAAGGGCCCACTGACAATTTATTTAATTGTTTGGAATACAGAAATATTGTTTCATTATTCCACCTTTTGATGTTACCGTTTTGGAAGGAGGAATCTCCTTGTAACAAAAAGGTTTATTTCCCCTTAATACTGCCAAATGCAAAGTTTCTACACGGTATTTACGACCCGTCATAAAACTGGTGGGGGAGGAAAATCTAGCGCCTATGATCCTCACCCAACAGAGCAAGTTATGACAGCATCTTCCTGTTGGTGCAGTAGGCAAATTGGATTGGGCCCAGTGTGCCTGGCATGCTGACCTTGATGTGAGCCATGACCAGCCTCTCGAAGCACTTCATGATGACAAGGTGAGCGTGACTGGGCAATAGAAATTTGGGCATGTCACTTTGTTTTTCTTGGTCACTGGGACGATGGTGGTCTCCTTAAACCAGGTGGGGAATACAGCCTGGGACAGGGACAGGTTGAAGATGTCCGAGAAAATGCCCGCCAACTGGCCAACACACACTCTGTGGATGCGGCCAGGGATGCCATCTGGGCCGGTGGTTTTGTGAGCCTCTGAGAGCGAAAGAACCTGGTCATCCGGAGCAGGGAGAGTCTTCATGGATGGCTCAGTATTGTCTGCCTTGAAGCAAGCACAGAATGTGTTAAGCTCATCTGAGAGGGAGGTTCGGTGGGCACCGTAAATCTGGATTTTCCTTTGTAGTCTATGACAGGGTGTAGTCCTTGCCACATTTGACGCAAGTCTGAATTGTCGAACATCAATTCAAGTTTGAGTCTGTATTGTCTTTTTGCGTCCCTAATGGATTTGCGGAGTTCGTACCTGCTTGCCTTGAACGGGTCACACGCCAACGAGTCATCGGGGTTCCAGGGTTTTCGTTGGGGTATGTCCAGATTGTTATTGAGGGTAAAACGTCACCAACACATTTCTTAATGAAGCCTGTGACTGACAATGTATAGTCCTCAATATTGCTAGATGAGTGCTGGTTGGGTGGATTAAAAAAAATATTCCAATCAGTATTCCTAAACAATCATACAGCATTGAGTCTGCCTCCTCTGTCCAGCGCCTTACTAATCTTCTTTGTTGGTAACTTGCTGATTGTAGGCGGGGAGTAGGAACAAAGAGATCTGATTGGCCGAAGTGTGAGAGGGGAATGGCTTTGTGTATACATTGGCCGATCATCTTTGGGGGGAAAGATTCATGTTGGTGATTACTTGGAGAAAATGTGTTTTAGATGGGCTTGGTTAACCTTTCTAGGGCAGGTGTTCTGCACGCGGAACCCCTCGACAACATTCCGCTGAAAAGGCAGCACACGAACTTCAAAAATATTTTTGGGAAATATGTAACTTTCACACATTAACAAGTCCAATACAGCAAATGAAAGATAAACATCTTGTTAATCTACTCATCATGTCTGATTTAAAAAATGCTTCACAGCGAAAGCACAACATATGATTATGTTAGGTCATAGCCAAGTCAAAATAACACAGCCATTTTTCCAGCCAAAGATAGGAGTCACAAAAAGCAGAAATATAGATCAAATTAATCCCTAACCTTTGATGATCTTCATCAGATGACACTCATAGGACATCATGTTACACAATACATGTATGTTTTGTTAGATAATGTGCATATTGATATCCAACAATCTCAGTTTACATTGGCGCCTTATGTGCAGTAATGTTTTGATTCCAAAACATCCAGTGATTTTGCAGAAATACTCATAATAAATATTGATAAAAGATAAAACTGTTATTCACAGAATTAAAGATAGACGTCTCCTTAACTTTTTATGGCTGCAGGAGCAGTATTGAGTAGTTTGGATGAAAAGGTGCCCATTGTAAACGGCCAGCTCCTCAGTCTCAGTTCCTAATATATGCATATTATTATTATTGGATAGAAAACACTCTAACGTTTCCAAAACTGTCAAAATATTGTCTGTGAGTATAACAGTACTGATATTGCAGGCGAAACCCTGAGGAAAATCAAAACAGGAAGTGGCTTCTATTTTGAATGTTCCATCTTCCATAGCCTCCCTTTGCTCCATTTAAAGGGATATGAACCAGATTAATTTTCCTATCGCTTCCTCAAGGGTTTAACAGTCTTCAGACATAGTTTCAGGCTTTTATTTTGAAAAATGAGCCAGAACGATAACATCTCGTCAAGTGGTCACATGAGTTTTGCTCGTGCAACAGAGTTTGGAAAGGTATTGCTTTTCCCTCTCCTACTGTGAAAGACATTTGCGGTTGATATATTATCGATTATATAGTTTAAAAACAACCTGAGGATTGATTATAAAAAACATTTGACATGTTTCTGTGGACATTATAGAAACTATTTGGAATTTGTCTGCGTTGTCGTGATCGCTCTTTCCTCTGGATTTCTGAACATAACGCGACAAACAAACAGAGGTAGTTTGGATCTAAAAATAATCTTTATGGAACAAAAGGAACATTTGTTGTGTAACTGGGAGTCTCGTGAGTGAAACCATCCGAAGATCATCAAAGGTAAACAAATAATTTGATTGCTTTTCTGATTTTCATGACCGAGCTACCTGATGCTAAGTGTACTTAATGTTTTATCGTGCGATTGATACATTTACACAAACGCTTGGATTGCTTTCGCTGTAAAGCATAATTTCAAAAACTGACATGACAGGTGGATTAACAAAAGGCTAAGCTGTGTTTTCCTATATGCACTTGTGATTTCATGAATATAAATATTTATAGTAATATTGTATGTAGCGCTATGCTATTCAGCGGTTGTTGATGACACTTATCCCGATATCGGGATTGCAGCCATAACAAGTTAACCTGTTGCTTCTACTCGGGACGCTTGCGTCCCAACTAGAGCTCTGGAAATGCAAATGCGCTACGCTAAATGCTAATAGTATTAGTTAAAACTCAAAAGTTCATTAAAATACACATGCAGGGTATCGAATTAAAGCTACACTCGTTGTGAATCCAGGCAACAAGTCAGATTTTTAAAATACTTTTCGGCGAAAGCTTGAGAAGCTATTATCTGATAGCATGCAACACCCCAAAAGACCCACAGGGGACGTAAACAAAATAATTAGCATTTCGGCGTTACACAAACCGCACAATAAAATAGAAAACGTTCATTACCTTTCACCATCTTCTTTGTTGGCACTCCTAGATGTCCCATAAACACTATTTGGGTCTTTATTTCGATTAAATCGGTCCATATAAAGCCTAGATATCGTTATATGTAGACTGTGTGATAAACGAAAAAAACATCGTTTCAAAACGTAACGTCATTTTTTTAAATTCAAAAAGTCGACGATAAACTTTCACAAAACACTTCGAAATACGTTTGTAATGCAACTTTAGGTATTAGTAAACGTTAATAAGCGATAAAATTCATCAGGAGGCGATGTAAAGATCATTAGCTGTCCGTCTGGAAAAATGTCCGGCTAGAAACTCAACGAAAATATCCGGTCCTAGACCGGAGGAGATACGGTGTCCTGCATGTGTTTGACCAAGAAAAAACTCGAAGGGAAATGACAAGACTCTAGACACCGTGTGGAAGCTGTAGGTACTGCAACCTCAGTCAATTAATTGTGGTTCACGTTTATCAATGGGTTCAAGTAGCGCATGGATATATTTTCCCATTTTCAGTGATCAGTTTTTCCTGTGCTTTTCGATGTAAATGCCGTTCTGGTAAAGCCACAGCAGTGATTTAACCAGTTTTTTAAACGTCTGAGTGTTTTCTATCCACACAGACTAAGCAAATGCATATACTATATTCCTGGCATGAGTAGCAGGGCGCTGAAATGTTGCGCGATTTTTAACAGAATGTTCAAAAAAGTAGAGGGTCGACTTTAAGAGGTTAATGCAACCGCTGTGTCATATTTAAAAAAAACTTTACGGAAAAAGCATAATCTGAGAACGGTGCTCAGAGCCCAATCCAGCCAGAGAAATATCCGCCATTTTGGAGTCAACAGATGTTAGAAATAACACCATAAATTTTCACTTACCTTTGATGATCTTCATCAGAAGGCACTCCCAGGAATCCCAGTTCGACAATAAATTACTGATTTGTTCCATAAAGTTCCATCATTTATGTCCAAATAGCCACTTGTTGTTAGCGTGTTCAGCCCAGTAATCAGCCCAGGTGCAGGCACTTCATCCAGACAAAAACTCTAAAAGTTCCGTTACAGTCCTTTAGAAATATGTCAAACGATGTATGGAATCAATCTTTAGGATGTTTTTAACATAAAACAGCAATAATGTTCCAACTGGAGAATTCCTTTATCTGAAGAGAAGCACTGGAACGAGAGGTAACTCTGTCGGGAGCGCGCGTCATGAGACCAAGGCACTATGCCAGACCACTGACTCAAACAGGTCTCATGAGCCCCTCCTTTATAGTAGAATCCTCATTCAAGTTTCTAAAGACGGTTGACATCTAGTGGAAGCCGTAGGAAGTGCAACTTGACGCCATAGACACTGTGTATTTGGTAGGCCAAGCTTTGAAAAACTACAAACCTCAGATGTCCCACTTCCTGGTTGGAATTTTCTCAGGTTTTCACCTGCCATATGAGTTCTGTTATACTCATAGACATCATTCAAACAGTTTTATAAACTTCAGAGTGTTTTCTATCCAATACTACTAATAATATGCATATATTAGCATCTGGGATAGAGTAGGAGGCAGTTCACTCTGGGCACGCTATTTATCCAAAATTGAAAATGCTGCCCCCTATCCCAAAAGAGTTAAAGTCACCCGGGACAATAAAAAACGGCTTCCGGGCAAGATGATTCTTGTACAAATCCTTGAGTGCCACCTTGGTGTTTGCTTGTGGCGATATGCACACAGGTGTGATAATAACACACATGAATTTTATCGGCATATAGTGGAGTTGGCATTTTAGCATCAGAAACTCCAGGTCAGGTGAAGAGGCGCTGCCGATGTTTTCATCTTCAGAACACCGGGAAGTGCTTATGAGCAAACCTACACATCCCCCCGACTCTTACCAGAAGCCGCCGTCTGATCCATTCGTAATATGGGGAAGCCGTCTGGTTGAATAGCAGGGTCAAATGTTTTGTCAGTAAGACACGTCTCAGTAAAAACAATGACACAGCATTCCCTACATAAGGGACTCTTGTGGCAGCAAATGGACGGTCACTTACTAGACATCTGCGGGTGCTATTTAAATAGGCTGATGGCCTCAGGCCACCCCCCAAGGCCTGGTCTTCTGGGAAGTCAAAAAATAATGTTTCCAGGACACTCAGTTTCTGAGATATATATATTTAACCTCATAAGACTCTAGGGGCAGTATTTCATTTTTGGATAAAAAGACGTGCCCGTTTTAAGCGCAATATTTTGTCACGAAAAGATGCTCGACTATGCATGGAATTGATAGCTTTGGAAAGAAAACACTCTGACGTTTCCAGAACTGCAAAGATTTTCACTGTGAGTGCCCTAGAACAAAACCTTCAGGCAAAACCAAGATGTTTCAGCAACCAGGAAATGAACAGGATTTCCGATGCTACGTTTTCCATGATCTCCTTATATGGCTGTGAATGCGACAGGAATGAGCCGAGCCTTTCTATCGTTTCCCCAAGGGGTCTGGAGCATTGTGACGTATTTGCAGGCATATCATTGGAAGATTGACCATAAGAGACTACAATTGCCAAGTGTCCGCACGGTGTCCTGCGTGGAAATTGGTGCGCAAAACTCAGCTACTGGTATTTTTCCATGGGATTCTGACAAGAAAGCATGCTTCCACGAACGGCATTTCAATGAAGAGATATATGACAAAACACCTTGAGGATTGATTCAAACAACGTTTGCCATGTTTCAGTCGATATTATGGAGGTAATTCGGAAAAAAGTTCGACGTGTAGGTGACTGAATTTTCGGTTAGTTTCGGTAGCCAAATGCATAGTAACAAAACGGAGCGATTTGTCCTACACAAAGAATCTTTCAGGAAAAACTGGACATCTGCTATGTAACTGAGAGTCTCCTCATTGAAACATCTGAAGTTCTTCAAAGGTAAATTATTTTACTTGATTCCTTTGCTGGTTTTTGTGAATATGTTGCGTGCTAAATGCTACGCTAAATGCTAAGCTAGCTATCAACACTCTTACACAAATGATTGATTTTCTCTGGTTCAAAAGCATATTTTGAAAATCTGAGATGACAGTGTTGTTAAGAAAAGGATAAGCTTGAGAGCAGGCATATTTATTTCATTTCATTTGCGATTTTTAGAAATCGCTAACGTTGCGTTATGGTAATGAGCTTGAGGCTGTAGTCACGATCCCGGATCCGGGATGGGTCGGACTATGAGGTTAAACTTTTTTCTGCTGTACCGGAAATTCCACCAGATGGCAACTGACTGTATATGGCAAATGAACATTTCATAACCAAATGGACATGGCCGTTTCTCGTAAACGGAACAGACTTCAAAGACGAAACTCAGTGAGCACAGGGGTGGCTAAATGTACTTTTAACCCAGAGACAAGATAGCGTCGAGGCCACAACGCTCTTAAATGTACATTTTGTAGGATTAAAGGTCGAAAATGGCAATACTGAGCTCACTTCACGTCACGTCAAATTATATAAACCTACGGTGAAGAGAAGAATAGAACCAGCCATTTATCTATCGTAGTTCACGAGAAATCATACATTTCATGATGCTAAAACATTTTTTTTTGCTAAAACAAGTTTTATTTTGTTATAGATCCAGTTGAGGCGCGTTAAGGCGGGTTTTTGTGATTTTCTGTATTCACACACACACAGCCAAGATGGGGTGACACAGTGTGGGGCTTACAGACACACAGAGCCTGCAATAGTTACCGCCGTTCGAACCATCAGACCTAGAACTCTGAAACTTTATAAACCTGTTCTAAAGCTTATGTCGGGAGTGCACAATGACTTATGTGGCTCTAAAAGGTTGAGAAACAGGCCGGGAAACAACCTCGTCCATTTGCAATATCTTCAATTCACTTTTAACTTCTCAATAATGACAACATTTAGAAAAGTCCAAGAATCACAAGACTAGGTGCATTGAAACCGCCTCAGCCCATAGAGACGGAATCTACAAGTCTCTGTCCGAAAGCTCTTTCAGGGAACCCATAGCAACGCCGGAAAAAGTGCATTTTCAGCACTAATTAACATCGCTGCTCGGGCCGAAACTCGGGATTCGGGGTCGCCTCAGCTAGGCCTACACATAATGTCAGAACTGGACCCACAGCTAGAACGTAACTGCGTGTTTTAACAGAAGGCGCTGTGAATTTAGGGCCGGCTCTGAAATATATGATAGTTGGCTTCTAAAAGAGTTGGACAAAGTGGATTTGGTATCAGTATGTACAAGTATCTGTTTGGTGTCAGTATGATATCTTATTGACTGATGGATGGCTGACTTAATGGCTGACTATCCATTTCCAATAAGTTTAAACAGTGACTTACCATCACCAAGTGGACAGGCTGAAATCAACACTCAAAGTGTTGGCAAATGACATCACCATAGACCCTAGGTCGTGCCAAGTTTAACGAGTAGCCCCACTTGATCGTAGCTCGCTAGGTCTGACCGCAGCGACCGTGCAAATAGTATCAATCTGTCATCAATGACACTCCATCAGGCCACTATTATGATTACCCGTGTTAATTTTAAGCTTCCTGGTACAACCGGAAGTTGTTAAATTGACCCTAAAAGAAAAAAACAGTTCACTCAGTGAAAAACACTGCATTAAAAGACTTGAAGTGCCTTAACTTTAGGTCATAGGGGCAGTATCTATTTCCTATAAGTTTAAACAGTGATTTACCATCACCAAATGGACAGGCTGAAATCAACACCAACAAGAGATGGAGAGGACCCACTATCACTACTCGGCCAGCCCGAGATCAACGAGCCAGACAATTGGGCATTTCAGCAATATATTAGGGCATGTCCAATTCGTGATGGTAAATGCCCATTGTAAAGTATTGCTAATGGACAGTGTACATTTCCAATACATTTAATTAGGGATTTACCACCACGAATTGAACATGCCCTAATGACAGGCTGAAATCAACAATAACGAGCGATGGAGAGGAACCACTCTCACTGCTAGGCCATCTCGAGTTCAATGAGCCAGACAATTGGGCATTTCAGCAATATATTAGAGCATGTGCAATTCGTGACGGTAAATGCCCATTGTAATAGATTGCTAATGGACTGGGTCCAATACACATAATACATTGCCAGTCTTAACACGTTATACTGCAGTTGGACAGTGTCCATTGCCAATATATAGCTATTGTACAGTGTCCATTACGTATATGCTATATTGTCAGTGTGAACATGCTCTTATGAAAGTTGACAGTGTCCACTGCCAAGGACTTCCCATTATGAAATGAACATGCTGAATCAACACCAATGACACATTCTGACTTCCTATGATCAAACATGACAAATAGACCTTCTAGGCCTTATGGACAAACTCGCATAAATCCAGTTAAAGCAAGGCATCCCTCTCAGGGTCCGCCACCCACCCCCCCGTTCAGCTTTCTAAATATTTAACCTCCACACATTAACAAGTCCAATACCTCAAATGAAAGATAAAACACCTTGTTCATCTACCCAGCATGTCAGATTTTTTAAATGTTTTACGGTGAAAACACAGCACATATTTATATTAGACCACCACCGAAACAAAGACAAGAGGCAGCCATTTTGTCCCAGAAAATGTAAAATTATAAAAGCAGGATTAAAAAATAAATCATTCACTAACCTTTTGAAAATCTTCATCAGATGACAGTCATATGACATTTTACACAGTACATTTATGTTTTGTTCAATAATATGCATTTTATATCCATAAATCACGGTTTACATTGACGCCATGTTCATAAAATTATCAAAAATGTCCGGAGAAATTATAGAAAGCTACGCCAGATAACAGAAATACTCATCATAAACTTTGACTAAAGATAAATGTTTTACATATAGTTAGAAAGATACACTGGTTTTGAATGCAACCGCTGTGTCAGATTTGTTTTTAACGTTACAGAATTAGTTGACTATGCAATAACCTGAGACGGCGCTCAGACGCAATATTTCTCCGCTATGTTGGAGTCAACAGAAATACAAAATTACAACATAAATATTCCCTTACCTTTGATGGTCTTTGATCAGAATGTAGTGGAAGGAGTCATACTTACCCAATACATCATTTTGTTTCAGTTCGTGTCTCCTTATAGTAGCATCTGCTACCACTTTCAGCTGAAATGCATCCAAAATGACTTCTGGTCCCGAACAGTTGCGCATCAAAACTTCAAAATTACATATTATATGTCGACTAAACTGGTCAAACTAAGTGCAGAATCAAGCTTTAGGATGTTATAAACATACAAAACAATTCTCAATTCAACCGGACAATCATACTTCTTCTCAGGCAAGCTGGAACAGAGGAAGATCTGTGTTCAATTCGCGGCCTAACGCACATGTATTTTCTCGCGACACCCACTCTTTCGCCTCCCAAAGGGTCAAAGCTCCGGGATTTGCACAATTAAACGCTCTACTGAATGAGGACATCTAGTGGAAGACATAAAAAGTGTCTCCAGATCCATAGCTGGTTGGGAAGGGTGGGGGCGATGACGTCAAAGTTGCCCCAACTTTCAGTATTCCAAAACTAGTTTGGGAGATTGCCTGCCCTGTGAGTTCTGCTATACTTACAGACATAATTCAAACGGTTTTAGAAGCTTTAGAGTGTTTCCTATCCAATGATTATTATTATATGCATATATTAGCAATTTTGGACAGATTTTCATTCAGTTTACTATGGGCACGCAATTCATCCAAAGGGGGCAGTATTATGCCTAGCCTTAACACGATAAAATAAGACAAACGTATGTTCATACGGTTCCTACATATGGAAGATATTGAATATTTCACCCTTGAGACCTGACTTTCTGACCATGCCGCATATAAAATCCTACGGTGGAGCGCGCTCGACGCCTTTTGGATTTTTGGTTTATTACACCCAGCATTTGACATGTTCCGCTTCCAATATGTTTTAAACCAACTGCCACCCAATTGAGTAGTATTTGCGATTGTGTATAGGGTTGGCCCAATGCCAATAAGATGCCATTCATTTTTGTCCATTTCATGGGGGTCGTCCCTTACCTGAAGTCCTTTGTGCAATTGAAGCCTTGCTCTGAGTTCACCAAGTTTATTTTCCAGCGATTGTCCAGCGAAAGCCATCAGAACGAATCCGTTAATTCGAATCAAATCAAATCAAATGTATTTATATAGCCCTTCGTACATCAGCTGATATCTCAAGGTGCTGTACAGAAACCCAGCCTAAAACCCCAAACAGCAAGCAATGCAGGTGTAGAAGCACGGTGGATAGGAAAAACTCCCTAGAAAGGCCAAAACCTAGGAAGAAACCTAGAGAGGAACCAGGCTATGTGGGGTGGCCAGTCCTCTTCTGGCTGTGCCGGGTGGAGATTATAACAGAACATGGCCAATATGTTCAAATGTTCATAAATGACCAGCATGGTCGAATAATAATAAGGCAGAACAGTTGAAACTGGAGCAGCAGCACGGTCAGGTGGACTGGGGACAGCAAGGAGTCATCATGTCAGGTAGTCCTGGGGCACTGTCCTAGGGCTCAGGTCCTCTGAGAGAGAGAAAGAAAGAGAGAATTAGAGAGAGCATATGTGGGGTGGCCAGTCCTCTTCTGGCTGTGCCGGGTGGAGATTATAACAGAACATGGCCAAGATGTTCAAATGTTCATAAATGACCAGCATGGTCGAATAATAATAAGGCAGAACAGTTGAAACTGGAGCAGCAGCACGGCCAGGTTGACTGGGGACAGCAAGGAGTCATCATGTCAGGTAGTCCTGGGGCATGGTCCTAGGGCTCAGGTCCTAGGAGAAAGAGAGAGAGAGAGAGAGAGAGAGAAGGAGAGAATTAGAGAACACACACTTAGATTCACACAGGACACCGAATAGGACAGGAGAAGTACTCCAGATATAACAAACTGACCCTAGCCCCCCGACACATAAACTACTGCAGCATAAATACTGGAGACTGAGACAGTTAGGCAGGCATTTGATTTTTCAATTTCCTGTTTTCACAGGACCTCCTATGTGTGCACGCGCTTTTTCTTGGAACAGTTTCATTTCAATAATAATGTTTTTGTTTCTCAAATTCATTGTCATGTGATTAAATCATAAAAATCTGAATAAAACTTATACAAATCTAAAAGTTAAAACGCAGCTAATGCAAGACCACCAGCCTTTGGCAGCTACAGAGTGCATGGAACTCAGAGATAGCCTATAGGCCAATGTAGCTGTAGGCCTATAAAACTACCATTGTCAGCTAAGTAAAATACATAGGCCTATAGCAAGGGGTGAAAGTAGATGTAATTTCTTCCTGGTACGAGAACTTGCAACATTGATTGTATCAACTAGCCTATTCCAAGACATCAGTTTCCCTTGCCAGGGAGCTCGGGGCAGACAGCTGTTTTTGCGTGGCTCATTTCACAGTGGTTTCAGAGTTCCGCAATAAGAGCTACGATGCTAATATTTCTATATACTATTCAGAATTGTAATCTGTTGGTGTCACTGGGTAATCTGATATCCCATTTCATGGACCCAAGATCCACAGGTAAGGCTATATATTGCAATATGAATGTCAATACATTATTTTGGTCACAGATGCCCCCCCCTAAAAAAACAACAACTAGGGGTGTGGATCAGGAAACCAGTCAGTTTCTGGTGTGACCACAAATGGCCTCATGCAGCACAATAGTTCTCCTTCGCATAGAGTTGATCAGGCTGTTGATTGTGGCCTGTGGAATGTTCTCCCACTCCTCTTCAATGGCTGTGCGAAGTTGCTGGATATTTGTGGGAATTGGAACACGCTGTTATACTCATCGATCCAGAGCATCCCAAATGTGCTCAATGGGTGGCATGTCTGGTGAGTATTTAGGCCATGGAAGAACTGGGATATTTTCAGCTTCCAGGAATTGTGTACAGATCCTTGCGACATGGGGCTGTGCTTTATCATACTGAATAGTGGCGGTCAGTGCCGTTTAAGATGAGGACCATTTTTTTCATGAGCATGGTCTTGTTTCTATTACAGCATATTAGATGACTCTCATTCATATTCCATTCACCCAGTTCAATGTAACAGCGATAGGTTTAGGCTACTACATGACACTACTATATTTGAGTACTGCATGATATTCGAATAAACCCTTTTTCCCTAGCCTATAAATGAAAGTTTACAACGTAGGTGCACAAAGGTCGAGAGACAAATTTGAAGTGACAGAAAGTGTCACATGGACAGACAATACCGCCTTGCACACTCTTGCCTGCATCTAGCTGATATAGGGTGAACACAGAATCGGCAGAATAAATACACCCCTGATCACATGTAAACCCAGTTCACTTTCATAGTAGCAACATTGTATTCCTTCTCGCATCTATGTGCTCTCCTCCTCCTGCACAACACATCAGCTATATGTGACCATGCGAAAAAACCTTTCCAAGCCAAACCGCTAGACAAAGCCTACATTGTTGTCACCATATTGGCTAAAGTAACATCATAGTCAGCATAGCTAATAGAACTGATTAGTAAACCCACTAAAATCATGCAGTAACGTCACAGTGTACAGTCAGTAAGCAGTTACAACGGCGGGCCCTGGTGGAAATAATACCAAAAGCTTACCTTGACATGAAGAGAAGAGTTCCAGTGTTGTGTTGGAAAGTCATAGCCAGCTAGCTAACATAGCATCCATCTGTTTTAGCAGGGTGTTTCAGGAGGCTAAACTAGCTAGCTGCATTTGCTAGCTAAGTAAAACTGAAAAAATTACACTTTCTCTATTTCTCTCTTGCTTCACCTTCTTTTTGGAAGAAATTAATTTCTTCAAAATTGTTCAACTATTGTCTTTCTCTCTCTTTGAGTCAACCACTCACCACATTTTTTACACTGCAGTGCGATCTAGCAGTAACTTATGCTTTCAGAACTATATTAATTATCTGATCCTTTGATTGGGTGGACAACACCCAAGCATCTGTTATGCTGCAAGAGCTCTGATAGGCTGGAGGATGTCCTCCAGAAGTTGTTATAATTACTGTGTAAGTCTATGGAAGGAACCATGAGCCTCCTAAGTTTTGTATTGAAGTCAATGTACCCAGAGGAGGACAAAAGCTAGCTGTCCTCCGGCTATACCATGGTGCAACCCTACAGAGTGCTGTTGAGGCTACCTTCTTTGCAAAATAGTGTGTTTTAATAAATTATTTAGTGGTGTGGTTATATTTAGTATAGTTTTGTCTAAAAAGGACAACTTTAATGTTTTACTATTTAAATGTGTTTATGAAATTCACTGAGGATGGTCCTCCCCTTCCTCCTTTGGGGAGCCTCCGCAGATGCTGAAACATGAGGTGATGGCGGCGGGTGAATGGCACTCCAATGGGCCTCAGAATCTCATCACGGTATATTTGTGTATTCAAATTGCCATCGATAAAATGCTGTTGTGTTAGTTGTCTGTAGCTTATACCTGCCCATACCATAACCCCACCACTACTACCACGGGGCACTCTGTTCACAACGTTGACATCAGCAAACAGCTCGCCCACATGACACCATACACTCTGTCTGTCATCTGCCCGGTACAGTTGAAATCGGGATTAAGCCTTGAAGAGCTCAATTATCCAGCGTGCCAGTGCCCATCTTAGGTGAGAATTAGCCCACTGAAGTATGTTACGACGCCAAATTGCAGTCAGGTCAAAACCCTGGTTAGGGCGACCAAGCACACAGATGTGCTTTCCTGAGAGGGTTTCTGACAGCTTGTGCAGAACGTCTTCGGTTGTGCAAACCCACAGTTTCATCAGATGTCCGGATGGCTGGTCTCAGACGATACCGCAGGTGAAGAAGCTGGATGAAGAAGCCGGATGTGGAGGTCCTGGGTTGGCGTAATTACACACGGTCTGCGGTTGTGAGGGCAGCTGGACGTACTGCAAAATGTTCTAAAACAACATAGGTGGCTTATGGTACAGAATTTAACATTCAATCTGGCAATAGCTCTGCTGGACATGCCTGCAGTCAGCATGTCAATTGCACGCTCCTTCAAAACTTGAGACATCTGTCGCATTGTGTTGTGTGACAAATCTGCATATTTTATAGTGGTCTTTTATTGCCCCCAGCATAGGGTGCACCTGTGACATGATCATGCTTTTTAATCAGCTTTTTCATATGCCACATGTCATGTTCTGACCTTAGTTCCTTTGTTATGTCTTTGTTTTAGTATGGTCAGGGCGTGAGTTGGGTAGGTTGTCTATGTTCCGTTTTCTATGTTGTGTTTTGCGTTTGGCCTGGTCTGGTTCTCAATCAGAGGCAGGTGTCGTTAGTTGTCTCTGATTGAGAATCATACTTAGGTAGCCTTTTCCCACTTGTGTTTCGTGGGTGTTTAATTTCCCTGTCAGTGTTTGTTCCACACGAAACTATTTCGGTTTGGTTATTTCACGTATCGTTTATTGTTTTGTTTCAGTGTTCGATTGTTTTAATCAAGAGCATGAACACGTACCACGCTGCGCATTGGTCCTCCGATCCTTACTACTCCTCCTCGTCAGAAGATGGCTTACCTGTAAAGTGTATGGCTTATCTTGGCAAAGGAGAAAAGCTCACTAACAGGAATGTAAACAGGCTTTGTGCACACAATTTGAGAGACATAAGCTTTTTGTGAGTATAATTTTTTTTTTTCAGCTCCAAAAATATGGGACCAACACTTTATATGTTGCATTTATATTTTTGTTCAGTGTAAGTATATCCACAGAGTGATTTCAACTGATTTATTATGTGTTTGTGTCAAATTAACCAATTGTCTTTTGTTTAATTTATTTAACAACATTCTCACCTTTTTTTTAGCCTTATTTAGTCCAAATATGGCATGATTGCAATGTTTATTCCGTTTGCATGACTTTCAATTGGGGACTTGTATTTTGAAGGCGAAATGCACTTTCCACTATTGTCGCTAATCCTTATTGTGGCTCGCTTCACATAGTTGTGAATGCCGAAGTCAGTTACTTCCCTGATTTTAATGGACAAGTTCGCTTTGCATGGCCTGGTGCCTTGGTTAGGCGGAGTTTGTAGATTTTAGACAATTAAATTGGTCCATAAGTAAAATCTCCACCCACCCGGGGCACCGGGCCATGCAAAACAAACTCGCCCAATGTCTATGGTTGGTTCCCGCAGCTGTAGCCTATCACATGCCTTCAGCAGTATCTAACGTGGCCAATTGTTTCCACCCAACTCGATTTTACTTGGAGAAGGATATCAGCCTAAATGAAAAATTACTTGTTAGATTGTCAGTAACAATCTGTATGTCACCAAGATAGCCTACTCCCTCCATTGAGCAGTAGACTATGTGCTGCAATCCAAGGGACAGTCTGGAGCCAACATCAGTTATTGCAGTAATTTTTACCAAAAAAGTACATTCCGTACAAATGTGCGCAACAGTGACATTCAAACGAGGCTACAAAGAAAACTAATGAGACTGTGTTGACTGTGTTGACTTCAAAATCTTGGGTGTGAACTACGTTTCTATTCAAGTGTTGATCGACATGGTAATGGCTCTATCGTATTGGAGAAAAGTTGAAAAACGGACCTTCCGTTACATCGTGACATGTCATGCCATAACGTACAGCACGCATAAAGCAAATATTTCTGTCTTACAATCTCTCTCCACCAGGTGTAGCACTTCTCTCATCGTTTAAACACAAGAAATGGACATTGATGGGGTAAGGAGGGATACCAAGTCATTTTTTGCGTCATCACTGTAAGCGATCGAGACTATCAAAAGACAGTGTTTACTTCTGAAGATCACTTTAGCGCCACCCTAAACTCAATTCGACACACCTTCAAATAGGTATGTAATGACACTATAAACTCTTTATAGTGTTTTATTTACATTTTAGAGGCAATAAGGTGATAAGTTGGACAGATAGAGTGAAAAAAAGTAGTTTTTCCATACATTTCCTGTCCTTCTCACCCTCACGCATTAGTTTCGCTTCCCCACCCGCAATTTTTAAAAAGACCCGAAGGAGCTCATTGCCTTCTTGAATCATGCAGAAACGGGCACGTGAAGGTCTCAGCGTGAATTCTGTTGGAAAGCGGAGAAATTGTGCTTTACAATGGTATTGAAATTACAGTTGATCTGGAAGTATTATGTTTTTGGGGTGCTAAAATAATGTCAATTGTACGGACCAAGGCGATGTACAAAAGTGAGTGAGTTTACGTTAGATGATTCATCCTGTGGCTCAAACTTAAACCCCCACCACGACAAGAAACCTAGCTACAGAGGTGCACCTCAATTTCCAAAAATTGGCTTGGATAAAGATTTGCCCCGAAGAAGATGTCAGGAGTTTAAAAAAAGGTAACTTTAATGTTGTTGTCTAACTTAATGTGCTAGCTAGCTGCAAAGTTTTAGCTACCGAGTTAGCTAGTTGCCGAGTTAGCTACCTAAATGGGAGAGACATTATAATCAACAGTGGCAGTGAATTTGTGGATTTGAGTCAAGAGTAGCTAACGTTAGCTAGATAGCCAGCCAGTCAGACCTTTCTGATTACATTATACCGTACTGTATTATACATCAAAGGGCTGGAGAGGTCGTGCCCAAGCCAGACGTGGGATAAAATGGTAACTAGCTGTTCTTTTTTTATAAGCAAAAATGAGCTATTTTCTTCCCTAGTGCACTACCTACTTGATACAGGTGTAAACAAGAAATTGCAGGTGCAGTAAGTAATGTTATGGTCTTCTGATCTAATAATAGCAAGCTAGCTTGGTGAGATTAGGTCAGCTTTATTTTTTACCTTTTTTAACAAATTATTATTTTCAATGGCAGCCTAGGAACACTGGGTTAAGTGCCTTGTTGAGGGGCAGAACAACAGATGTTGTACCTTGTCAGCTTAGGGATTTGAACTTGTAACCTTTCGGTTACTAGTCCAACGCCCTAACCACTAGGCTACGCTGCCACCGCATGTACAGTGCCTTGCGAAAGTATTCGGCCCCCTTGAACTTTGCGACCTTTTGCCACATTTCAGGCTTCAAACATAAAGATATAAAACTGTATTTTTCTGTGAAGAATCAACAACAAGTGGGACACAATCATGAAGTGGAACGACATTTATTGGATATTTCAAACTTTTTTAACAAATCAAAAACTGAAAAATTGGGCGTGCAAAATTATTCAGCCCCCTTAAGTTAATACTTTGTAGCGCCACCTTTTGCTGCGATTACAGCTGTATGTCGCTTGGGGTATGTCTATCAGTTTTGCACATCGAGAGACTGACATTTTTTCCCATTCCTCCTTGCAAAACAGCTCGAGCTCAGTGAGGTTGGATGGAGAGCATTTGTGAACAGCAGTTTACAGTTCTTTCCACAGATTCTCGATTGGATTCAGGTCTGGACTTTGACTTGGCCATTCTAACACCTGGATATGTTTATTTTTGAACCATTCCATTGTAGATTTTGCTTTATGTTTTGGATCATTGTCTTGTTGGAAGACAAATCTCTGTCCCAGTCTCAGGTCTTTTGCAGACTCCATCAGATTCTCTTCCAGAATAGTCCTGTATTTGGCTCCATCCATCTTCCCATCAATTTTAACCATCTTCTCTGTCCCTGCTGAAGAAAAGCAGGCCCAAACCATGATGCTGCCACCACCATGTTTGACAGTGGGGATGGTGTGTTCAGGGTGATGAGCTGTGTTGCTTTTACGCCAAACATAACGTTTTGCATTGTTGCCAAAAAGTTCCATTTTGGTTTCATCTGACCAGAGCACCTTCTTCCACATGTTTGGTGTGTCTCCCAGGTGGCTTGTGGCAAACTTTAAACAACACTTTTTATGGATATCTTTTAAGAAATGGCTTTCTTCTTGCCACTCTTCCATAAAGGCCAGATTTGTGCAATATACGACTGATTGTTGTCCTATGGACAGAGTCTCCCACCTCAGCTGTAGATCTCTGCAGTTCATCCAGAGTGATCATGGGCCTCTTGGCTGCATCTCTGATCAGTCTTCTCCTTGTATGAGCTGAAAGTTTAGAGGGACGGCCAGGTCTTGGTAGATTTGCAGTGGTCTGATACTCCTTCCATTTCAATATTATCGCTTGCACAGTGCTCCTTGGGATGTTTAAAGCTTGGGAAATCTTTTTGTATCCAAATCCGGCTTTAAACTTCTTCACAACAGTATCTGCCTGGTGTTTTCCTTGTTCTTCATGATGCTCTCTGCGCTTTTAACGGACCTCTGAGACTATCACAGTGCAGGTACATTTATACGGAGACTTGATTACACACAGGTGGATTGTATTTATCATCATTAGTCATTTAGGTCAACATTGGATCATTCAGAGATCCTCACTGAACCTCTGGAGAGAGTTTGCTGCACTGAAAGTAAAGGGGCTGAATAATTTTGCACGCCCAATTTTTCAGTTTTTGATTTGTTGAAAAAGTTTGAAATATCCAATAAATGTCGTTCCACTTCATGATTGTGTCCCACTTGTTGTTGATTCTTCACAAAAAAATACAGTTTTATATCTTTATGTTTGAAGCCTGAAACGTGGCAAAAGGTCGCAAAGTTCAAAGGGGCCGAATACTTTCGCAAGGCACTGTATATATATCTGCCATTATATCCATGGCAATTTTCTTAAAATGTGCCTTGCATAACCAGAATGCTGAATAAACTGCCATTTGAACTTACTCTGCCAGTTGTCCACTTTGTCAGGAAATTAGGACATTTTATTAAAAAAATATCCAAAAGAAAGCATTGTAGTTATCCTTATATATGAGCCATATTACAATTCCCAACAAGTGGGTTAACCCTATTGGTGCGATGCATATGGTGTAGGCCAGAGACATCGGTTGGCTTCCCTATCGTTTACTACAGAGAGAGATGTTTTAAAATTGGTTTAATAATACTTTCCTGTGGATATTTTGTATCTAATTTATAACGGCATAAGGATGCAACTCAATGGACAACAGGTAGAGTATGTTCTCATGAATATATTCTACATTCTGACTTGTAGCCTAAAGGGACTGTTTCGTCATCCGGTATATACTGTACCTTCAGAAAGTATTCATAGCCTTAGACTTTTTCCACATTGTGTTGTGTTATAGCCTGAATTCAAAATGGATTAAAACAAATTTAAATCACCCATCTAGACACAATAGTCCATAATGACAAAGTGAAACCATGTTTTTAGAAATGTTTGCAAAGTTATTGAAAATTAAACACATCTAATTTACACAAGTATTCACAAGCCTGAGTCAATACTTTGTAGAAAGATCTTTGGTGGCGACTACAGCTTTGAGTCGACTTGGGTATGTCTATATCAGCTGTGCACATCTGGATTCTCTCATTCTTCCTTGCAGATTTTCTCAAGCTCTTCAAGTCTTTCAACATATTTTTGTGGGATTCAAGTCTGGTCTTTGGCTGGGCTACACAAGGACTTTCACATTCTTGTTCTGAAGCCATTCCAGCATTGCTTTGGCTGTATGCTTGAAGTCATTGCCCCCCCCCCCCCTCCCTAATGTCATTTTCACTATGAAGCAAGTTCTCGGCTCTATTTGGTTTTCTTCAGACATTGCGCTTTGCATTCAGGGCAAAGAGTTACATTTTTGTCTCATCAGACCACAGAAAATTTTGCTCTCAGTCTTTCCCGTGCCTTTTTCCAAACTCCAGGTGTGCTGTCGTGTATTTTAACTCCAGAGTAGCTTCCGTCTGGCCATTCTCCCATAAATGGCCAGACCTGGCCAATCTCCCAGATTGGTGAAGGACTTTAGTGACTGTTGTCCTTCTGGCAGGTTCTCCCATCTCAGCCAAGGAACTCTGTAGTTCTGTCAGAGGTGTCATTGGGTTCTTGATTACCTCCCTGACGGCAAGCTTTTGGAGACCACTGTGCTCTTGGAAACTTTTACCTCATCACAGATCTCGGAGATCTACAGACAGTTCCTTGGCATGAAGTTCATATATTTTCTGATATGCACTTCTTATGTGGGTTTTGTGGCAGACTACATCCCAAAAAAGTGTATTACCTCCACCAACTGGACAGGGTTGAAAAAAAACTAGGTAAAGAAAACCGATACGTGATAGGGAAAACTAACTTAATTTCCCCCAAATAAAACAATATTAACCTCTAGCGACGAGCAATCCCGTATCCGGGAGCGTAATCATAGCCTCAAGCGCATTACCATAACGCAACGTTTCCCATTCATGAAAATCGCAAATGAAATGAAATAAATATATTCAAACACAAGCTAAGCCTTTTGTTAACAACACTGTCATCTCAGATTTTCAAAATATGCGTTACAGCCAACGCTAGACAAGCATTTGTGTAAGTTTAGCATGGCATAATGCTATGCTAGGCTGTGCTGGCAGCAGGCAACATTTTCACAAAAATAAGGAAAGCAACCAAATTAAATAATTTACCTTTGAAGAACTCCAGATGCTTTCACTCAGGAGACTCCCAGTTAGATAGCAAATGTTCCTTTTTTTCAAAAATAATATTTTTGTAGGCGAAAAACGTCACGTTTGTTCATCCTGCTTGGCTGTGAAATCGACAGAAAAATACTTCAACTATAATGCATTAGCATAACGCAACTTTTTCTATTCATGAAAATCGCAAATGAAATGAAATAAATATATTGAAACACAAGCTTAGCCTTTTGTTAACAACACTGTCATCTCAGATTTTCAAAATATGCTTTTCAACCAAAGCTACACAAGCATTTGTGTAAGAGTATTGATAGCCTAGCATAGCATTAAGCGTAGCATTCAGCAGGCAACATTTTCACAAAAACAAGAAAAGCATTCAAATAAAATCTTTGAAGAATCTTTGAAGAACGGATGATTTCAATGACGAGTCTCTCAATTAGATAGCAAATGTTCATTTTTTTCCAAAAAGATTATTTGTGTTGGCGAATTAGCTCCGTTTTGGTTCATCACGTTTGGCTAAGAAAAAGACCGGAAAATGCAGTCACTACAACGGCGAACTTTTTTCCAAATTAGCTCCATAATATCGACAGAACCATGGCAAACGTTGTTTAGAATCAATCCTCAAGGTGTTTTTCACATCTATTCGATAATATATCAGTCGTGACAGTTGGTTTCTCATCAGAAGCAAACAGAAAAATACTGCAGCTGGAGATTACGCAATAATTGCAACGGAGGACACCAAGCGACCACCTGGTAGATGTAGTCTCTTATGGTCAATCTTCCAATGATATGCCTATGAATACGTCACAATGCTGTCGACACCTTGGGGAAGCGACAGAAAGCCTAAGCTCATTCGTGGCCCATTCACAGCCATATAAGGAGTCATTGGCATGAGCCGGTTTCAAAAAATGCGGCACTTCCTGATTGGATTTTTATCTGGGTTTCGCCTGTAACATCAGTTCTGTGGCATTCACAGACAATATCTTTGCAGTTTTGGAAACGCCAGAGTGTTTTCTTTCCAAAGCTGTCAATTATATGCATAGTCGAGCATCTTTTCGTGTTTGTTTAAAACGGGAACGTTTTTCATCCAAAAATTAAAATAGCGCCCCCTATATCCAAGAAGTTAAATCACATTGACAAAATCAAAACCCCCAGTTGTTCCTACCTTCAAATCTCTATATATCCCTTCTCAGGCTCTATGACCTGAGAGGGTGATATGGCTTGTGACAATACTCCATGCAACTCCTCCGCCAAAAATATTTCAATCCCAGGAACCGTTACGCCGCATCCACAATGACATCTATCTGAACTTCTTCTCCACCTTGGCAGTGCCATTAATCACCATAGCTATAAAGGCCACAAAATCCACCTTATTAACCTTTACCATATCTGGGTCCTGCTGTTGAACGGCAACCCCTGCAGCCTTCAGTGAAGGCCTATCCACCACCATGGACTCTTCAGGAGTACCATTCAAACACAACCCTTTTAACAGCACCTGCTCTAGACAGACTTGACTTTTGCCACCTTTCACCCTTGTTGGGCATTACAAAGACTTGGCTTCATGGTTCCCATCACAATTGCAACTTGTCACATTTTCATCACTTTTAAAAGACAACAGAATCTTTTCCACAACATCTCGGCTTCTCCCTTCTGCAAACACTTGAAACATGTCCAAAAGCTTTACAATGATCACACTGCATTGATCTTGGGTCAAATGCCCTGACTCGGTAGTTTATTAATCCCAACTGCACTTGAGTAGGGAGAGATTCCAGATAAAAATTTAAAAAAGAACCGAGACTCTCAATTTTTCTTCATTTGCCACACGATTCATCCAACGAGCATCAATCACTCTAGGAATATTTTTAATCTCTGCAACATCCCAGGAAATGACAGATATTACCCCCTTGAGGGGTGCCCTGTTCTGAAAAGACAAAACAGAAGACTCCTTCCGATCCTCAGAAGAACAAAAAATCTAAACAAGCCCGCCTCTCGTGATCCTCACAACCTTCACCAAACCGATCACGCTCTCTACCAGTTTAGATATACCAAATGAATAGGGAAACCTAACTTAAAACTAATCAGCTGCACCTCAATAACAAAACGTACTCCTATAAGATAAGAAGGGACATTCTTTTCACTGTATGCCACTTTTTCTATTATTTTGGACAACATTCCAATTCTCCTTGATTCCCCATCATTATTTTTATGCTCTACACCAGCTTCCACCATCTTTTCCATCATAACACCTCTGACATGACACCTCAACTGTCAACTGTGGGACCTTATAAAAACAGGTGTGTTTCTTTCTGAATCATGTCCAAACAATTTAATTGGCCACAGGTGGACTCCAGTCAAGTTGTAGCTATGTCTCAAGGATGATAAAGGGAATTTGGATGCACCTGAGCTCAATTTGGAGTGTCACGGAAAAGGGGTGTGAATGGTTTTTATGTAATCCATTTTGAATTCAGGCTGTAACACAAAAAATGTGGAATAAGTAAAGCGATACGAATACTTTCTGAAGGCACTGTATACGTTAGCAACGAGTGTGAACTCTGAGAAGTCCACACTCGAAAGCGCAGTGGCTAGGTTTTAGGGAGCTTTGAATTAGAGGTCAATGCCATACTTAAGTTTGACATGCTGTTTCTGTTTGTGACTCGCAGTTGTTTAAAGGTTTCTACAACAACACCCTGAAGTTTAATTTCTTCCCAGCTGTAGTGGTGTATTCATCTTTGCCCTGATCCACCATGGGCCCATACTTTGATTAAATACACATACACATTAAATACACAGCCTATTTAGGTTGTCATCTGTTGTTCTTTATCTATGTAGCTATATCTTTATGAAATGACCAGCAACTGCTCTTCCTAATGGGTTTTATATCTCCAGTGGAGGCTGGAGGCTGAGCCACCAAAGGACGGTGAAGACACAGGTTTGTGTTGTATTGTTCATGTTGAATGTAGATGGGTAAAAGTCTCTGCTCTTGCTATCAACAGTCTGAGCACATAAATTGCTCAGATAGTAGACCTCAATAATTTTGATTATCGGACCAGGATCCAATTGTTGAATATACTTTATTTTTATGTATGAATATTCTAAAATAAAGAATAAAGGGGATTAGATGCAACTAGACTCAATACTCCTCAAAATGAGTCTTGGAAAGAAACAGGGTTTATGTGTAACCTACCATGTCTGACTCCCTGTTTTATTTGGTATTTCAGGAGATTGTGCTTTCAGAGAAGAGCCGGGGGCTGCAGGAGGCCATGAATTTGCACTGGATGTGGCAGGCTCAGCATGGTAAGCCAGAACTACAATCATAAGAATCAACATGTGTATATTTCAACTATGCCTGTCTATCCAGGTTTATTAAAAGCTGTTTTGCTGATGTCATCTGTGTACCATTAACAACTACAGGCTTGTAAATTAGCATTACAGTCCTCCTGCAACTGATGTTACCAATAGTTTTACCTGTCAGCGTAGGTCCCTACTGTAGGTCCTGAAAGTTATAACATTCGCTACCTAGACAATTATTTAGCGAGCTAAATATGACGGAAATACTTATATTTGGCTATACATTGCTTTGACCTAGCTGTTCAACTCTAGTCCTCAGTTCCTGGTTGGTGACACACTTTTGCCCCTGCTAACACATCTAACTCCAATAGTCACCTATCACTGTCTTCAGTTTAGAATGCAATTTGTTTCATCATTTTTTTAACCCTTTTTATTATTTTTATTTTGTTAGTGATTACTGCACTGTTGCAATAGGGCTGGGGAAAAAGTGTGACAAACCAATGTTTACCTTGGGCTTAGCACATAAGGCTGGTGTTCATGTGTTAATTTCACACCGTTCAGTTATTAAAGTTGGTAATGTACACTGCCGTTCAAAAGTGTGGGCTCTCTTCACTGTTGACATTGGGACTGGTGTTTTGCGGGTACTATTTAATGAAACTGCCAGTTGAGGACTTGTGAGGTGTCTGTTTCTCAAACTAGACACACTAATGTACTTGTCCTCTTGCTCAGTTGTGCACCGGGGCTTCCCAGCGCCAGTTTGCGCTGTTCTGTGAAGGGAGTAATGCACAGCATTGTATGAGATCTTCAGTTTCTTGGCAATTTCTCGCATGGAATAGCCTTCATTTCTCAGAACAAGAATACACTGACTAGTTTCAGAAGAAAGGTCTTTGTTTCTAGCCATTTTGAGCCTGTAATCGACCCCACAAATGCTGATGCTCCAGATACTCAACTCGTCTAAAGGCCAGTTTTATTGATTCTTTAATCAGAACAGCAGTTTTCAGCTGTGCTAACATAATTGGAAAAGGGTTTTAGTAGCCTTTTAAAATGATAAACTTGGATTAGCTAACGACATTGGAACACAGGAGTGATGGTTGCTGATAACGGGCCTCTGTACATCTATGTACATAGATATTCCTTTAAAAATCCTCCATTTCCAGCTACAATAGTCGTTTACAACATTAACATTGTCTACACTGTATTTCTGATCAATTTTATGTTATTTCAATGAACAAATGTGCTTTTTCTTTTAAAAACAAGGACATTTCTAAGTGACCCCAAACTTTTGAATGGTAGTGTACATGCATGTGATAGGTGTCTCTCTCTCTCCGGTCAGGTTTTGTAGAGAAACAGGGATGTGGTGGTTGACGTCAGTGTGTCGCTGCGGCTCTGTGACTGGTTTGGGGACCATCACAAGGACCGACGCTTTGCATATGACAGGTGAGATCAGCTGACCTTTTTCCCTCATGCAATTCATGGAATTAGTGCAGTGTAAAGAATTTATTGCCACCTGACTCTTCTCTCTGTTTGTATTTTCTTCCCTGTAGGTACCCCTGTTCTTCACAGTAGGATTAGGGTTACCTCACGGTTAATCTGCCCTCCATGAATAGTGGCTACCTGTAGTTCACTGCACAACTCTGCAGTTGGAGACAACCATGTATCTGAATAAAGCATGCATTTAACTTTTGTGGCCTCTGATATATTAACCCTCCTCTAAACCTGTTCAACTGCAAGTGATGTAGACAACCCCCGAATGAAGTAATGCATTGAATAATGACAAGGATGTGCAGTAAGCCTGTTTTAAATGAAACATTTAATATATTATACCTTGCGACTCCTCAACCTCCAGGAACCCCTCGTAGTGCCACACACCGGCAGCACTACTTGGTTCCCTTCCCAGGGCCCACTCCAGGCACAGCCTGTAGGCAGCAAGGTGTAATTGTCCACAAATAACAAAACCAATATCTGTCAAGCACCATTAATAGCATGTTACCCAGCTGTACCATCATTGCCATTTCCAGTTGTAATATCTGGGGCTGGGGGATTGCTAAAATGAATGGGTAGGATTATATGGGTAAAAATAAAAAGTGACATTCCTTCCAGGTAGACTACATCCTCCGCACAAAAATTGAATGAACATGCCTCTATATACAACGCCATGGGTTTTTCAGACTGGTATTTGAGTAACGTTACATCAGTATGGGAATGTTTGTTTGGTAGCTGGCTATATTGTTTCATGACCTTTTTCACAATGTAGCTTTCTATTCGTATGGAAATGAATTAATGTAACATTAACTTGAGCTGGTGATATAAGTCAGCTACCTAGGTAGAACAAGTCTAGTTAGCTACTGTGGCTAGTTAGCTGGCTGCTGCCATTCTAGTTGCCAACACTAGTTAGCTAGACTGGTTCTAGCTAAAGTTAGCTAACTTAGAAGCTGCAAATGAGTTTGTGAAAAAAGTAATGAGTTCAATTAAATAACTAACCTGATGGACATCTGTCCTCCCACTCCCTCTGGTCTGGGCTACCTACTACAGTTCTTATTTGGCATGTTGAAGAAGGTGGAAAGTATCCCTCTGTCCTTGTGGGGGGGCCAATGCTGGGGTGGGCCTCACAATTTCTGCTAGCAGTCCCTGCCTCTGTGCACACTCCTGATAGCAGAGGCATTCCTCTGTGGCCATCACCGGTTGGAAAGGTAGCTATGGCTATTCTACCTAGTTGTTGGTCACTGGGAAAGGATGTTTAACTCTGGAACCTAGGTGCTAGCTAGAGACCGATCTACAACTAAAGCTAACAGAAACATAAAATTAAAGCGTTCTGGCCTTGAATAAAATTTTGAAAATCGCTGAGAATTTAACTAAATATATTGAGCGTCAATATTGTCAGGATTTTATCACTATGTAGTTAACTAACATCTTGTGCTGCTTCCTACTGGTTGCTAATGGTGCCAAGTAGTCAAGACAGGAGAACAAAGTCACAGCCCTGAACATAGATCAGATATATAACCAATCAAGGAATGCTGCATTCTCACTTTGACTTAGACTGTAAGATCTATAATCCTAATCATGTTTATCTTTCTCCTTATTAGCAATTGCCTTTCCCCTTGTAATTAGTTGGTTTTCCTTCATTTTTGAATGGGAAAGATAGCTGATAAAATATTGGTTTTAATTACATCAACTACACCTTTCTTGAATATTGAAATGCAAGTGGTCGTAATTCATCTTTCTCTGTGATTCAAGTGTCATTGCCTATGGGATAGTGCACATTTTTCAACCCACCTTTTGCAAAAAAAACACTAGCAAACTGATCACAGCACCATCTGATGACCATTTAGGGTGTAGAGTTCTCAGCTGATGTGCCACATTTTGTTCAGGAATATGGACTATTGAGAGGAAAAGGTAAATTTAACATGCATTGGCCAATCACAACCTAATAGTTCAAGTTCAAGTTTTATTTGTCACATGCACAAGTATGGAGAAATGCGTAACTTGCAAGCCCTACCCAACAGTGCAGTAATCAATCTCAAATAGTATAACTAATAAATGGGTTAAAACAACATTAACAAGATAGGAAGCCACAGTATATACAGGGTCAGGATAAAATTCAGGAGTAGCAGGATTAATAATAATAATAATATATATTAAACAGTATGGCAGAAGTATAAGTGGTGTATGTGTGGGTTGAGTGTAAGTGAAAGTGTGTGGGTGTTAGTGTGAGTGTGTGCAAGAGTGTCAGTGTAGGGGTGATAGGTGACTGGTAGCAGGAATATATAAATACTTATGGTAATATGCCAATGGTAATACATACAGTGCATTCAGAAAGTATTCAGACCCCTTTGACTTTTTCCACAGTTGCGTTACACAATACCCCATAATGAAAAAGCAAAAAGTTTATTAGAATTTTCTTGCAAATGTATTAAAAACAGAAATACCTCATTTACATAAGTATTCAGACCCTTTGCTATGAGACACGACATTGAGCTCAGGTGCATCCTGCTTCCGTTGATCATCCTTGAGATGGTTCTACAACTTGATTGGATTCAACATGTGGTAAATTCAATAGATTGGACATGATTTGGAAAGGCACACACCTGTCTATATAAGGTCCCGCGGTTGACAGTGCATGTCAGAGCAAAAAACAAGCCATGAGATTGAAGGAATTGTCTGTAGATCTCCGAGACAGGATTGTGTCGAGGTACAGATCTGGGGAAGTTTAACAAAACATTTCTGCAGCATTGAAGAAGAACACAGTGGAACACAGTGGCCTCCATCATTCTTAAATGGAAGAAGTTTTGAACCACCAAGACTCTTCCTAGAGTTGGCTGCCCGGCCAAACTGAGCAATCGGGGAGAAGGGTCTTAATCAGGGAGGTAACCAAGAACCCAATGGTCACTCTGACAGAGCTCTAGAGTTCCTCTGTGGAGATGGGAGAACCTTCCAGAAGGACAACCATCTCTGCAGCACTCCACCAAACAGGCCTTTATGGTAGAGTGGCCAGATGGAAGCCACTCCTCAGTAAAAGGCACATAAAAGCCCACTTGGAGTTTTCCAAAAGGCACCTAAAGACTCTCAGACAATGAGAAACAAGATTCTCTGGTCTGACGAAACCAAGATGGAACTATTTGGCCTGAATGCCAAGTGTCACATCTGTAGGAAACCTGGCACAATCTCTACGGTAAAGCATGGTGGTGGCAGCATCGTGCTGTGGGGATGTTTTTCAGCGGCAGGGACTGGGAGACTAGTCAGGATTGATGGAAGGATGAATGGAGCAAGGTACAGAGAGATCCTTGATGAAAACTTGCTCCAGAGTGCTCGGGACCTCAGACTGGGCCGAGGCAACACAGGCATGGCTTTGGGACAAGTCTCTGACTGTCCTTGAGTGGCCCAGCCAGAGCCTGGACTTGAAACCGATTGAACATCTCTGGAGAGACCTGAAAATAGCTGACACGACGCTCCCCATCCAACCTGACAGAGCTTGAGGTGTGCCAAGCCTGTAGTGTCAAACCCAAGGAGACTCGAGGCTGTAATCGCTGCTAACGGTGCTTGAACAGAGTCCTGAGTAAAGGTAAATGTGACATTTCTGTTTTTATTTTTATAACCCTGTTTTTGCTTTGTCATTATGGGGTATTGTGTGTAGATTGATAAAGGAAAAAAAACAACTGAATCATTTTTAGAATAAGGTTGTAACGTAACAAAATGTTGAGAAACGTTAAGGGATCTGAATACTTTCCGAATGCACTGTACATCTAAACAGAAGTAATAGTTACCAGTAACAGGATAAATAGATAGATACTTATGGTAATGGAAATCAATAATCAATGAACATCAGCTTAGTGGTAGGAATAAATCTAAAACTATGGTTGCGTCTTACGCACGTGTACGTCTGTCTGTCTGTCTGTCTGTCTGTCTGTCTGTCTGTCTGTCTGTCTGTCTGTCCATCCGTCTGTCTGTCTTTGTGTGTGATTGACTGACTGATGTGTGTGCATGTGTGTGTGTGTTATGACAGGTGCGTGCTATGGACAGCGGTGTGCCTCCCCGCTACAGAGACCTCCCTCTAATCATCAACATCCTGGACATCAATGATAACACACCCATCATTGAGAGACAGGTGGGCTACAATGTCAGTATCAGCGAGGTGAGTCACCCAATCACACACACATCAGTCAGTCAGCCAGTCAATCACATATACAGTCAGACACACATATGGAGATTAATTTGGGCCAAGAAAGAGCCTATGGGAGATACTGATACTGATCACCAAGTTACCTAACATCTTAGTAAGCAGCTAAGATACCGTCATATAATAACATGGATTGTCAATGGAGACACATTTTTTCTTAGGCGTCAAACTGCTGACATGTTCACATCATGTACTTGACACATGACATGTACACGTCATGTAGACATTGTGTTCACGTGACACTTACACATCATGTGTCATATTTCAATGTATTATCTGATAATTAATGTCTTCTGAATGTCTACATGTAAATACTATCTTATTACGCCCAGTCTTATGACTAAGTCCGACAAAGACAAGTTGTAATCAGGTTAGAAAAAGCATTAGCATATAACAAGAGAAAAAAAATTAAACAGTAAAACACGGGATAGTATGACTAATGATGTAATTTACCAAGACAACATCAAATTGGAAAAAAATGAAGCACCCACCTAATTACCTAATTATCTTACCTTAAAAGATCTATGCTTAGCATGACTAATGGACCAAGACATTTAATCAATTTAATTAAACTTAGCTAAATTAGGTATATCACAAATAACTGTAACAACTTATATTTGAAATACTATATAAGAAAAAAGATCAGACTAGTTGAGATGCAGCCACCACTCCTGTGTGGATCTCTGCCTATTTCTAAAATCAATAGGGACAGTATTGAAAGTTAATTTACTAACAACAAGAGGGCTCTGTTGGAGCCCTATTTAAGAAATAAGGGGTAGACTTACCTGTTTGACGGATGCAATTATGCTATATTTAAGCAATAAGGCCAGAGCGGGTGTGGTATATGGCCAATATACCACGGCTAAGGGCTGTTTTTATGCGCGACCCAATGTAGAGTGCCTGGATACAACCCTTCGCCATGGTACAGTGGTTGCTCAACTAAAAGTGTTGCGATTATGCTGCGGGATTTAGAGGTAATTTGTGGTTTAGTACGGTACCCTGCGTCACTACTTCATTGCCCCAGACCAGCACAATGGGGAGTTAGAGCACTGATTATGCTTTTGGGTCCCAAGGCGCTACTGTATCTCTAACTGACAATGAATGGGCAACATAAACCAAATATAAACTGATAATTTGTATGACTTCAAAATTGAATTTCAAATATCTGAATGATGTGGATGAAGAAGATGATTGAATTTTGAACAATAGTGTAAGAATTGCTATTCCTCTGTCCTGCACTCGCACACCCGTCAGTATTACTTACTAAAACTTACAAAAATGACTTACTAAGGTTTTTATTCTAAGAGAAACTTAGACTACAATTAGGGTGTGGAAATGTAAGGATTATTTTGCTCTTACTGTAGTACTGTAGCATACTCCCGACCGGTCACGTTGTACAGTGCCAATTTGGGCTATTAGCAGGACAATAGATACTTTGTGCAAGGAAATTGATCAGCATTAAAAACTTTGTGGATGGGGCCTCCCAAATGGCGCAGCAGTCTAAGACACTACAGATGCTGGTTCGATACCTGTGCTGTCCGCGAATGGGAGACCCATGAGTCAACGGTGGGCTTTTGGTTTCTCTCCCTCTAAAAACATTCATATGTAATTCTAAATAACAAACTGGCTTTATTTACAAATTAGTAAGAATGTCGCACCCCATGTTCAAGAATAGCCTTTTTCTCGCTGACTTTAGGTTATTTGAAAACGAAATAAGCTCCAATATATCATTATTTTTAAAACAACTATTATTGTTATTATTATTAATTATTTTGGAATGATATAAAAGCCCCTTAGATATTCTCACAGATCAGATTTTCCCTAACGAAAAATGCCCCTTAGATATTAATATAGAATCCTCCAATCCTCTAAATCTAATTATTGGCTGTGTGTCATGTCATTGATTTAAAAAACAATGTACTGTAGGCCTACCGTAGGCGGCATGAGTCTCACTAGTGTTGAGTAATGTGCTGTTAAAAGTGGTGTAGGTCTTATTGATTTAAAAAGTTAGAAGCAATAGGATTTGAATGATTAAAAAAACTGAATCTCCGTTTGGGTATTTGTTAGACTACCATTAGGGTGTGGAAATGTTATGCTCTTAGTACTGTAGCCTACTCCATACCGTCACATTGTGCAGCGCCATATTTTCAAATCCATCCTCACGGAAACCCTGAGGGTTTAATTTGTTCATTTTCTTGGAATAGAAACACGATAATATTAATCAAATTAACTAAGCTACATTTCTTAAAATCCCATATACTATGCTCTTACAAAAAAGAGTTAAAAATTCTCTAGTACAGCCAATATTGAAGGCGATCGAATGTTCCTCAAAGATGCCCTCTGGTGGTCAAACTAGCACTAACTAGCATTAATGGTAACAATGGCTGACAATTAAATAACATGCCATAGAATTATGTGGCAGCCCGCAAGGTGTGCTGCAGTATGGGAACTTGTTAGTTCAATATCAGCCTGGCTGACGTGCCCAAAGTAAACTACCTGTCGCTCATGCCCTGTTTCCAGGATATGCATATAATTGGTACCATTGGAAGGAAAACACTTTCACGTTTGTAGAAATGTTAAAATAATGTAGGAGACTATAATACAGTAGATATGGTAGGAGAAAATCCAAATAAATACAGGGAAATAAGTACAGGGAAATAATGAAATCCAGCTCCCAGTATGCAATTCCTATGGCTTCCACGGGGTGTCAGCAGTCTATGTTCAAGGTTTCAGCCTTGTTTCTTCCAAAATGAGTAATAAATATGAGTTTTGGTACTGGGACACACTCTTGGAAAATCGTGTTTGGGCTCGCGATGAAGACAAGACGCACCTGCTAATAATGGTTTCCTATTGAACATACTTCTTTCCGTGAGAAATATTATAGTTTGATTACATTTTAGGGTATCTGAGGAGTCAATAGAAACACATTTTGACTTGTTTTAACAAAGTTTCCTTTCTCTGAATCTTGAACAAATGGATTACTCAAATCGATGGTGCCAACTAAACTGACTCTTTGGGATATAAAGAAGGATTTTATCTAACAAAACGACACTACATCTTATAGCTGGTACCCTTTGGATGACAAATCAGAGGAAGATTGTCAAAAAGTAAGCAAATATTTATTCGCTATTTGTGAATTTATGAAACCTGCGCTGGTGGAAAAATATTTTAACCTCTTGTGACGAGCAAACCCGGATCCGGTATCGTAATCATAGCCTCAAATGCATTAGCATAACGCAGCGGACAAAAATACCCCTAGAAACTTTTCCTATTCATGAAAATCGCAAATGAAATAAACATATTCTAACACAAGCTTAGCCTTTTGTTAACAACACTGTCATCTCAGATTTTCTAAATATGCGTTACAGCCAACGCTAGACAAGCATTTGTGTAAGTTTATCATGGCATAATGCTATGCTAGGCTCTGCTGGCAGCAGGCAACATTTTCACGAATATAAGAAAAGCAACCAAATTAAATCATTTGCCTATGAAGAACTTCGGATGCTTTCACTCAGGAGACTCCCAGTTAGATAGAAAATGTTCCTTTTTTCCAAAAATATTATTTTTGTAGGCGAAATAGCTCCCGTTTCTTCATCCTACTTGGCTGAGAAATCGACCGGGAAATGCTGCAACTATAACGCCAAACTTTTTTCAAAATTTGCTCCATAATATCGACAGACACATGGCAAACGTTGTTTAGGATCCATCCTCAGGTTGTTTTTAACATATATATTCGATAATATATCCGTTGAGGAAATTGGTTTCTCATAAGAAGCGATTGGAAAAATGGCTACCTCAGTATTTTACGCAAGATTTTCTGCGGGAGACACCATGTGACCACAAGCTATATATGGTCCCTTACGGCCATTCTTCAATGGAAATGCCTAAAAAGACGTCACAATGCCGTAGACACCTTGGGGAATGCGTGGAAAATGTAAGCTCATTCGTAGCTCATTCACAGCCATATAAGGAGTCATTGGAATGAGGCACTTCCTGATTGGATTTTTATCTGGGTTTCGCCTGTAACATCAGTTCTGTGGCACTCACAGACAATATCTTTGCAGTTTTGGAAACGTCAGAGTGTTTTCTTTCCAAAGCTGTCAATTATATGCATAGTCGAGAATCTTTTCGTGACAAAATATCTTGCTTAAAACGGGAACGTTTTTCATCCAAAATGAATAGCGCCCCCTAATGCATAACTGGTTAATGTGGGGCGCCGCATGGCATGCTTTCGCTGTAATGGCTACTGTAAATCGAACAGCGCAGTTAGATTAACAAGAATAAGCTTTCAACCAATAATAGACACTTGTATGTACATACATGTTTAATATCCATAATTTTTATGATTATTTGAATTGCGCGCCCTCCAGTTTCACCGGAAGTTGCTAGCGGAACACCTAGCCCTAAGAGAACCACTGTACAGTCATGGCCAAAAGTTTTGAGAATGACAAAAATATACATTTTCACCAAGTCTGCTGCCTCAGTTTGTATGATGGCAATTTATATATACTCCAGAATGTTATGAAGAGTGATCAGATGAATTGCAATTAATTGCAAAGTACCTATTTGCCATGCAAATGAACTGAATCCCACAAAAACATTTCCACTTCATTTCAGCCCTGCCTCCAAAGGACGAGCTGACATCATGTCAGTGATTCTCTCATTAACACAGGTTTGAGTGTTGACGAGGACACGGCTGGACATCACTCTGTCATGCTGATTGAGTTTGAATAACAGACTGGAAGATTCAAAAGGGTGGTGCTTGGAATTATTGTTCTTCAAGTCAAATCAAATGTATTTATATGGCTTCATACATCAGCTGATATCTCAAAGTGCTGTACAGAAAACCAGCCTAAAATCCCAAACAGCAAGCAATGCAGGTGTAGAAGAACGGTGGCTAGGAAACACTCCCTAGACAGGCCAAAACCTAAAAAGAAACCTAGAGAGGAACCAGGCTATGAGGGGTGGCCAGTCCTCTTCTGGCTGTGCCGGGTGGAGATTATAACAGAACATTGCCAAGATGTTCAAATGTTCATAAATGACCAGCATGGTCAAATAATAATAATCACAGTAGTTGTCGAGGGTGCAGCAAGTCAGCACCTCAGGAGTAAATGTCAGTTGGCTTTTCATAGCCGATCATTAAGAGTATCTCTACCACTCCTGCTGTCTCTAGATAGTTGAAAACAGCATGTTTGGGACAGGTAGCACGTCCGGTGAACAGGTCAGAATCCCATAGCCGCAGGCAGAACAGTTGAAACTGGAGCAGCAGCACGGTCAGGTGGACTGGGGACAGCAAGGAGTCCTCATGCCAGGTAGTCCTGAGGCAGGGTCCTAGGTCCTCCTCTGAGAGAGAGAAAGAGAGAATTAGAGAGAGCATACTTAAAATTCACACAGGACACCGGATAAGACAGGAGAAATACTCCAGATATAACATACTGACCCTAGCCACCCGACACATAAACTACTGCAGCATAAAAACTGGAGGCTGAGACAGGAGGGGTCAGGAGACACTGTGGCCCCATCTGATGATACCCCCGGACAGGGCCAAACAGGAAGGATACAACCCTACGCACTTTGCCAAAGCACAGCCCCCACACCACAAGAGGGATATCTTCAACCACCAACTTACCATCCTGTGACAAGGCCGAGTATAGCCCACAAAGATCTCCGCCATGGCACAACCCAAGGGTGGGGTGCCAACCCAGACAGGAATATCACATCAGTGACTCAAACCACTCAAGTGACGCACCCCTTCTAGGGACGGCATGAAAGAGCACCAGTAAGCAAGTGACTCAACCCCTGTAATATGGTTAGAGGCAGAGAATCCCAGTGGAAAGAGGGGAACCGGCCGGGCAGAGACAGCAAGGGCGATTCGTTGCTCCAGAGCCTTTCCATTCACCTTCACTCCTGGGCCAGACTACACTCAATCATATGACCCACTGAAGAGATGAGTCTTCAGTAAAAACTTTAAGGTTGAGACCATGTCTGGGTCTCTCACATGGGTAGGCAGACCATTCCATAAAAATGGAGCTCTATAGGAGAAAGCCCTGCCTCCAGCTGTTTGCTTAGAAATTCTAGGAACAATTAGGAGGCCTGCGTCTTGTGACCGTAGCGTACGTGTAGGTATGTACGGCAGGACCAAATCAGAGAGATAGGTAGGAGCAAGCCCATGTAATGCTTTGTAGGTTAGCAGTAAAACCTTGAAATGTTCCCTTGCCTTAACAGGAAGCCAGTGTAGAGAGGCTAGCACTGGTGTAATATGATCAAATATTTTGGTTCTAGTCAGGATTCTAGCAGCGGTATTTAGCACTAACTGAAGGTTTTTTAGTGCTTTATCCGGATAGCCGGAAAGTAGAGCATTGCAGTAGTCTAACCTAGCAGTAACAAAAGCATGGATTAATATTTCTGCATAATTTTTGGACAGAAAGTTTCTGATTTTTGCAATGTTACGTAGATGGAAAAAAGCTGTCCTGAAGCAGTCTTGATATGTTTGTCAAAAGAGAGATCAGGGTCCAGAGTAACACCGAGGTCCTTCGCAGTTTTATTTGAGATGACTGTACAACCATTAAGATTCATTGTCAGATTCAACAGAAGATCTCTTTGATTCTTGGGACCTAGAACAAGCATCTCTGTTTTGTCAGAGTTTAAGAGTAGAAAGTTTGCAGCCATCCACTTCCTTATGTCTGAAACACAGACTTCTAGCGAGGGTAATTTTGGGGCTTCACCATGTTTCATTGAAATGTACAGCTAGCTGTGTGTCATCCGCATGGCAGTAAAAGTTAACATTATGTTTTCGAATGACATCCCCAAAGGTAAAATTTATAGTGAAAACAATAGTGGTCCTAAAACGGAACCTTGAGGAACACCGAAATTTACAGTTGATTTGTCAGAGGACAAACCATTCACAGAGACAAACTGATATCTTTCCGACAGATAAGATCTAAACCAGGCCAGAACTTGTCCGTGTAGACCAATTTGGGTTTCCAATCTCTCCAAAAGAATGTGGTGATCGATGGTATCAAAGCAGCACTAAGGTCAAGGAGCACGAGGACAGATGCAGAGCCTCGGTCTGATGCCATTACAAGGTAATTTACCACCTTAACAAGTGCAGTCTCAGTGCTATGATGGGGTCTAAAACCAGACTTACGCATTTCGTATACATTGTTTGTCTTCAGGAAGGCAGTGAGTGAGCCTTTTCTAAAAATGTTGAGAGGAATGGAAGATTCGATATAGGCCGATAGTTTTTTATATTTTCTGGGTCAAGGTTTGGATTTTTCAAAAGAGGCTTTATCACTACTTTATTACGGTACACATCCGGTGGATAGAGAGCCGTTTATTATGTTCAACATAGGAGGGCCAAGCACAGGAAGCAGCTCTTTCAGTAGTTTAGTTGGAATAAGGTCCAGTGTGCAACTTGAAGGTTTAGAGGACATGATTATTTTCATCATTGTGTCAAGATATATAGTACTAAAACACTTGAGTGTCTCTCTTGATCCTAGGTCCTGGCAGAGTTGTGCAGACTCAGGACAACTGAGCTTTGAAGGAATACGCAGATTTAAAGAGGAGTCTGTCATTTGCTAATCATGATCTTTTCCATGAATTTATTACTTCTGAAGTGAAAGCAATCCTCACTTCGGGAATGCTGCTTCTTAGTTAGCTTTGCGACAGTATCAAAAATAAATTTCGGATTGTTCTTATTTTCCTCAATAAAGTTGGAAAAATAGGATGATCGAGCAGCAGTGAGGGCTCTTCGATACTGCACGGTACTGTCTTTCCAAGCTAGTCGGAAGGCTTCCAGTTTGGTGTGGCGCCATTTCCGTTCCAATTTTCTGGAAGCTTGCTTCAGAGCTCGGGTATTTTCTGTATACCAGGGAGCTAGTTTCTTATGAGAAATATTTTTAGTTTTTAGGGGTGCAACTGCATCTAGGGTATTGCGCAACGTTAAATTGAGTTCTTCAGTTAGGTGGTTAACTGATTTTTGTCCTCTGACGTCCTTGGGTAGGCAGAGGGAGTCTGGAAGGGCATCAAGGAATCTTTGTGTTGTCTGTGAATTTATAGCACAACTTTTGATACTCCTTGGTTGGGGTCTGAGCAGATTATTTGTTGCAATTGCAAACATAATAAAATGGTGGTCCGATAGTCCAGGATTATGAGGAAAAACATTAAGATCCACAACATTTATTCCATGGGACAGAATTAGGTCCAGAGTCTGACTGTGACATTGAGTAGGTCCAGAGACATGTTGGACAAACCCACTGAGTCGATGATGGCTCCAAAAGCCTTTTGGAGTGGGTCTGTGGACTTTTCCATGTGAATATTAACCTGTTGCCTCTACTTGGGACGCTTGCGTCCCAACTAGAGCTCTGGAAATGCAAATGCGCTACGCTAAATGCTAATAGTATTAGTTAAAACTCAAAAGTTCATTAAAATACACATGCAGGGTATCAAATTAAAGCTACACTCGTTGTGAATCCAGGCAACAAGTCCGATTTTTAAAATGCTTTTCGGCGACAGCATGAGAAGCTATTATCTGATAGCATGCACCAATACACTACAACAGAAAAGCACAGCAGGGGACGTAAACAAAATAATTAGCATTTCGGCGTTACACAAACCGCACAATAAAATAGAAAACAGTCATTACCTTTCACCATCTTCTTTGTTGGCACTCCTAGATGTCCCATAAACACTATTGGGTCTTTATTTCGATTAAATCGGGCCATATAAAGCCAAGATATCGTTATATGTAGACTGTGTGATAAACAAAAAAAACAGCGATTTCACAACGTAACGTCATTTTTTAAAATTCAAAAAGTAGACGATAAACTTTCACAAAACACTTCGAAATACGTTTGTAATGCTACTTTAGGTATTAGTAAACGTTAATAAGCGATAAAAATCATCCGTAGGCGATGTACATATCATTAGCTGTCGTCTTGGAAAAATTTCAGGAGAGAGCTCTTCCGGAATGATCTGGGCGGAGACCGGAGGTACGTCGTGCCCCTCTTTCGGTTCAACCAAGAATCAAAGAGGATTAAATTCACAAGATACTCGACTGCATGGGGATGCTGTGGGAGTTGAATGCTCGGTCTTATCTAATTCGGCTCACTGTTAACAATGGCTGGAAGTGGCGCAATGATATTTATTTCCATTTTCTGTGATCAGGTTTTCCTGCGCTTTCCGATGTAACGCACGTTATGTAATAGCCACAGTCGTGATTTAACCAGTTTTAAAAACGTCCGAGGGTTTCCTATACACACATTCTAACCATATGAACGTACTATATTCCTGGCATGAGTAGCAGGGCGCTGAAATGTTGCGCGATTTTTAACAAAATGTTCAAAAAAGTAGAGGGTAGGAGCAACTAGTTAAAACTGGGGTTACGGGGGACCTTTGATGTGATCAGGGGAGACTGTCCCTATTGGAGGAAATAACAACAATTATAAACTGCGTGGTTTGATCCTTGAATGCTGATTGGCTGACAGCCATTGTATATCAGATTGTATACCATGGGTATGACAAAACATGTATTATTACCTCTCTAATTACATCAGTAACCAGTTTATAATAGCAATAAGGCACCTCAGGGGTTTGTGGTATATGGCCAATATACAGTCGTGGCCAAAAGTTTTGAGAATGACACAAATATTAATTTCCACAAAGTTTGCTGCTTCAGTGTCTTTAGATATTTTTGTCAGATGTTACTATGGAATACTGAAGTATAATTACAAGTATTTCATAAGTTCAAAGGCTTTTATTGACAATTACATGAAGTTGATGCAAAGTGTTAATATTTGCCGTGTTGACCCTTCTTTTTCAAGACCTCTGCAATCCGCTCTGGCATGCTGTCAAATAACTTCTGGGCCACATCCTGACTGATGGCATCCCATTCTTGCATAATCAATGTTTGGAGTTTGTCAGAATTTGTGAGTTTTTGTTTGTCCACCCACCTCTTGAGGATTGACCACAAGTTCTCAATGGGATTAATGTCTGGGGAGTTTCCTGGCCATGGACCCAAAATATTGATGTTTTGTTCCCCGAGCCACTTAGTTATCACTTTTTCCTTATGGCAAGGTGCTCCATCATGCTGGAAAAGGTATTGTTCGTCACCAAACTGTTTCAGGATGGTTGGGAGAAGTTGCTCTCGGAGGATGTTTTGGTACCATTCTTTATTCATGGCTGTGTTCTTAGGCACAATTGTGAGTGAGCCCACTCCCTTGGCTGAGAAGCAACCCCACACATGAATGGTCTCAGGATGCTTTACTGTTGGCATGACACAGGACTGATGGTAGCGCTCACCCTGTCTTCTCCGGACAAGCTTTTTTCCGGATGCCCCAAACAATCGGAAAGGGGATTCATCAGAGAATATGACTTTTGGCAGAATATCAGTCTGTCCCTGATGTTTTTCCTGGAGAGAAGTGGCTTCTTTGCTGCCCTTCTTGACACCAAGCCATCCTCCAAAAGTCTTCCCCTCACTGTGCGTGCAGATGCACTCACACCTGCCTGCTGCCATTCCTGAGCAAGCTCTGTACTGGTGGTGCCCCGATCCCGCAGCTGAATCAACTTTAGGAGACGGTCCTGGTTGCTTGCTGGAGTTTATTGGGCACCCTGAAGCCTTCTTCACAACAGTTGAACCGCTCTCCTTGAAGTTCTTGATGATCCGATAAATGGTTGATTTAGGTGCAATCTTACTGGCAGCAATATCTGTGCCTGTGATGCCCTTTTTGTGCAAAGCAATGATGACGGTATGTGTTTCCTTGCATGGTTACCATGGTTGACAGGGGTCTCTGGCCCCCTCCCAGTTAGGGGGAGTGATGAGCTCTACAGCAGAGTCTCACAACTCAATCACTCGTTGAAAACTGTTTTCTGCCCCTCACAAAAGATAGAATTTGTTGATAATTGGCCCTCTTTCTGGGACTCACCCACAAACAGAACCAAGCATGGCCTGCTGAGGAGTGACGGACTCCATCCTAGCTGGAGGGGTGCTCTCATCTTATCTACCAACATAGACATGGCTCTAACTCCTCTAGCTCCACAATGAAATAGGGTGCAGGCCAGGCAGCAGGTTGTTAGCCAGCCTGCCACCTTAGTGGAGTCTGCCACTAGCACAGTCAGTGTAGTCAGCTCAGCTATCCCCATTGAGACCGTGTCTGTGCCTTGACCTAGGTTGGGCAAAACGAAACATGGCGGTGTTCGCCTTAGCAATCTCACTAGGGTAAAGACCTCCTCCATTCCTGCCATTATCGAAAGAGATCGTGATACCTCACATCTCAAAATAGGGCTACTTAATGTTAGATCCCTAAATTCAAAGGCAGTTATAGTCAATGAACTTATCACTGATCATAATCTCGATGGGATTGGCCTGACTGAAACATGGCTTAAGCCTGATGAATTTACTGTGTTAAATGAGGCCTCACCACCTGGTTACACTAGTGACCATATCCCCAGTGCATCCCGCAAAGGCGGAGATGTTGCTAAAATTTACGATAGCAAATTAAAATTTGCAAAAAAATGATGTTTTCGTCTTTTGAGCTTCTAGTCATGAAATCTATGCAGCCTACTCAATCACTTTTTATAGCTACTGTTTACAGGCCTCCTGGGCCATACACAGCGTTCCTCATCGAGTTCCCTGAATTCCTATCGGACCTTGTAGTCATAGCAGATAATATTCTAATTTTTGGTGACTTTAACCTCTTCAGTCGACCCTCTACTTTTTTGAACATTTTGTTAAAAATCGCGCAACATTTCAGCGCCCTGCTACTCATGCCAGGAATATAGTACGTTCATATGGTTAGAATGTGTGGATAGGAAACCCTCGGACGTTTTTAAAACTGGTTAAATCACAACTGTGGCTATTACATAACGTGCGTTACATCGGAAAGCGCAGGAAAACCTGATCACAGAAAATGGAAATAAATATCCTTGCGCCACTTCCAGCAATTGTTAACAGTGAGCCGAATTAGATAAGACCGAGCATTCAACTCCCACAGCATCCCCATGTTGTCGAGTATCTTGTGAATTTAATCATCTTTGATTCTTGGTTGAACCGAAAGAGGGGCACCGCTTACCTCCGGTCTCCGCCCTGATCATTCCGGAAGAGCTCTCTCCTGAAATTTTTTTCCAAGACGACAGCTAATGATATTTACATCGCCTACGGATGATTTTTATCGCTTATTAACGTTTACTAATACCTAAAGTAGCATTACAAACGTATTTCGAAGTGTTTTGTGAAAGTTTATCGTCTACTTTTTGAATTTTAAAAATGACGTTACGTTGTGAAATCGCTGTTTTTTTCGTTTATCACACAGTCTACATATAACGATATCTTGGCTTTATATGGCCCGATTTAATCGAAATAAAGACCCAATAGTGTTTATGGGACATCTAGGAGTGCCAACAAAGAAGATGGTGAAAGGTAATGACTGTTTTCTATTTTATTGTGCGGTTTGTGTAACGCCGAAATGCTAATTATTTTGTTTACGTCCCCTGCTGTGCTTTTCTGTTGTAGTGTATTGGTGCATGCTATCAGATAATAGCTTCTCATGCTGTCGCCGAAAAGCATTTTAAAAATCTGACTTGTTGCCTGGATTCACAACGAGTGTAGCTTTAATTTGATACCCTGCATGTGTATTTTAATGAACTTTTGAGTTTTAACTAATACTATTAGCATTTAGCGTAGCGCATTTGCATTTCCAGAGCTCTAGTTGGGACGCAAGCGTCCCAGGTAGAGGTAAGAGGTTAACTGACAGTTAACCCCTCTTTGCGAATTGAATGAAAATTATGAAACACGGATAGACAGAAATGAGAAATAATTGTTTACGTTTGTTTCTTTTTTATTGTTAACATTTTTTGGGAAGCCTCACTTACCTTTACATCCATGAATACCTGTAACTTTGTGGGCTGAAGGTCATTTCACTTATGGTGTTTAATAGATCAATCAAATGGTGTGTGCACAGAGCACTGTCCGGATGCTGGACTTATTTTGGATTAGACAAAAATGCTCATGGAACCAAGTTAACCTACTTTTTAAAGGAATTTGTTTGACAACCAGATGAAACATCATGACTGTTTGTGTTCATGACACATTTAACATCTTGAAGCTAGGGGGCACTATTTTTATGTTTGGAAAAATAACGTTCCCAAAGTAAACGGCCTATTTCTCAGGACCAGATGCTAGAATATGCATATAATTGACAGATTAGGATAGAAAACACTCTAAACTTTCCAAAACTGTCAAAATATTGTCTGTGAGTATAACAGAACTGATATTGCAGGCGAAACCCCGAGAAAAATCAAACCAGGAAGTGACTTCTATTTTGAAAACTCCATGTTCCATAGCCTCCCATTGCTCCATTTAAAGGGATATCAACCAGATTCCTTTTCCTATCGCTTCCTCAAGGTGTCAACAGTTTTCAGACATAGTTTCATGCTTTTATTTTGAAGAATGAGTGTGAACGACCACATTGCGTAAGTGGATAGGTGGGGGCTCTCAGAGTGAATTGTGTGCAAAAGAGAAAGACTCCCGGTCCTAGTGAAAAGCCAACTGTCCCGGTTGATATATTATCGAATAGATATTTGAAAAACACCCTGAGGATTGATTATAAAAAACGTCTGACATGTTTCTGTGGACATTAGGGATATAATTTGGAATTTTTGTCTGCGTTGTTGTGACCGCTCTTTCCGGTGGATTCCTGGGCATAACGCACCAAACTAACGGAGGTATTTTGATATAAAAAGTATCTTTATGGAACAAAAGGAACATTTGTTGTCTAACTGGGAGTCTCGTGAGTGAAAACATCCGAAGATCATTAAAGGTAAACAATTAATTTGATTGCTTTTCTGATTTTCGTGACCAAGTTACCTGATGCTAAGTGTGCTTATTGTTTTGTGGATCGATCGATAAACTTACACACGCTTGTATTGCTTTCACTGTAAAGCATAATTTCAAAATCTGAGATGACAGTTGGATTAACAAAAGGCTAAGCTGTGTTTTGCAATATTGCACTTGTGATTTCATGAATATGAATATTTTCTAGTAATATTATTTGACTGTGGCGCTATGCTATTCAGCGTTGCTGATGATAATTATATCGGATCCGGTATGGGTGGTTCAGAGAGGTTAACGGTAAAGCATTTTCTTTGTTAAATTTGGCCTACATGTCTTAACTATAAAACCCCATTAACTTTGGGATGTGTGGGACACGAGCGTCACACCTGGCCAAAAGCCAGTGAAAATGCAGAGCGCCAAATTCAAATAAATTACTATAAAAATCCAACTTTCATGAAATCACACATGTAAGATACCAAATTAAAGCTACACGTGTTGTGAATCCAGCCAACGTGTCAGATTTCAAAATGGATTTTCGGTGAAAGCAAACAATGCTATTATCTGAGAGTAGCACCTCCGTAAACAAAGAGAGAAAACATATTTCAACCCTACAGGCGCGACACAAAACATAGAGATAAAAATATAAATCATGCCTTTCGATATATATCCAAAATGTCAATTTATTTGGCGCTTTTGATCCAGAAAAACACCGGTTCCAACTTGCGCAACGTGACTACAAAATATCTCAAAAGTTACCTGTAAACTTTGCCAAAACATTCAAACTACTTTTGTTATACAACTTTAGGTATTTTTTAAAGTAAATAATCAATAAAATTGAAGACGGGATAATCTTTGTTCAATACAGGAAGAAAACAAACTGACACTACCTTTCTGGTCATGCGCCTCTATCTAACAGTACACTTGAAGTGACCCTAGTTTTGAACAGGGCTACTTCTTCATTACACAAAGGAAAAACCACAACCAATTTCTAAAGACTGGTGACATCCAGTGGAAACGGTAGGAACTGCAAGAAGTTCCCTTAGAAATCTGGATTCCCAATGAAAACAATTGAAAAGAGAATGACCTAAAAAAAAAAAAATATCTGAAGGGTTTTTCCTCTGGGTTTCACCTGCTACATAAGATATGTTATACTCACAGACATGATTCAAACAGTTTTAGAAACTTCAGTGTTTTCTACCCAAATATACTAACACTATGCATATCGTATCTTAAAGGGATGAGTAGCAGGCAGTTGAATCTGGGCATGCATTTCATCCGGACGTGAAAATACTGCCCCCTGTCACCAAGAAGTTAAAAGAAATGTGTGCAATAGGAGGTCCCAGTAAAAAAGTGACCCCCAAATGTCACGGTATAATTCACACTCCTGATGGTCATTTCAAGTTAATTTACTGCTGTATGCTTATACCAATAAATAATATCCTGACCTTGAATGCAATCATTATAACAATACTTTTGGAAGTAACTTCTCTGGGATATGTGGGACAGTAGCGTCCCACCTCGCCAACAGCCAGTGAAATTGCAGGACATCAAATAAAATAAAACAGAAATCCCATAATTAAAATTCCTCAAATATAGAAGTGTTATACACCATTTTAAAGATAAACTTCTTGTAAATCCAGCCAGTGTCCGATTTCAAAAAAGCTTTACGGCAAAAGCACACCAAACGATTATGTTAGGTCAGCACCTAGTCACAGAAAACCATACAGCCATTTTCCAGCCAAGGAGAGGGCTCACAGAAGTCAGAAATAGCGATTAACTTAATCGCTAACCTTTGATGATCTTCATCAGATGGCACTCACAGGACTTCATGTTACACAATAAATGAGTGACAATAAAGTTAATCTTTATGTCAAAAAAACTCATTTGAAATTGGTGTGTTATGTTGAGAAATGCATTGTCTCAAAGAAACATCCGGTGAAAGTGCAGAGAGCCACATCAAATTACAGAAATACTCATAATAAACTGATAAATTGATAAAAGATGCAAGTGTTAAGCATGGAATTATAGATACACTTCTCCTTAATGCAACCCCTGTGTCAGATTTCAAAAAGGCTTTACGGCGAAAGCACACCTTGCGATTATGTTAGGCCAGCACCTAGCCACAAAAACATACAGCCATTTTCCAAAGAAGGAGAGGTCTCAGAAAAGTCAGAAATAGCGTTAGAAATATTCACTTACCTTTGATTATCTATATCGGAATGCACTCCCAGGAATCCCAGTTTCACAATAAATGTTTGTTTTGTTAGATATAAAGTCCATAATGTATGTTCAAATACCTCTTATTTGTTCGTGCGTTTAGCCCAGTAATCCAAATGCTCAATGCGCGATCGTTAGTTCCGGCGAAAAGTTTAAAAAGTTATATTACAGTTCGTTAAAAACATGTCAAAGATGTATAGAATCGATCTTTAGGATGTTTTTATCATAAATCTTCAATAATGTTTCAACCTGGCAATTGCAAATGAAAAGGGACGAAGGTACCTCTCGTGGCCATGTGCATGATTTAGCTCATGGCATTCTGCCAGACACCTGACTCAAACAGCACTCATTTGTTCCCCCTTTACAGTAGAAACAAGGTTCTAAAGACTGTTAACATCTAGTGGAAGCCTTAGGAAGTGCAATATGACCCCAAAGACACTTTATATTGGATAGGCAAAAGACTTGAAAACCTACAAACCTCAGAATTCCCACTTCCTGGTTGGATTTTTTCTCTGTTTTTTTGAATGCCATATGATTTCTGTTATACTCACAGACATCATTCAAACAGTTTTAGAAACTTCCGGGTGTGTTCTATCCGAATTTACTAAATATATGCATATTCTAGCTTTTAGGCCTGAGTAGCAGGCAGTTTACTCTGGGCCCCTTATTATCCAAGCTACGCAATACTGCCCCCCAGTCCAAAATATGTTAATTTATGGTTTATTTGAACAGGGAAATGTACCAAACCTAAGCTGAAGCATTTAATGCGTGGAACTATCATAATTATATTTATTAAATCCACCTTGCATCGATTAACTTCTTATGGGCAGGTAGGACGGTAGTGTCCCACCTGGCCAACATCCGGTGAAATTGCAGATCGCGAAATAGAAAAGACAGTACTATAAATATTTAACTTTCATAAAATCACCAGTGTAATACATCAAAATAAAGCTTAACTTCTTGTTAATCCAGACGCTGTGTCATATTTCAATAAGGCTTTACGGCGAAAGCAAACCATGCGATTACCTGAGGACAGCGCCGCACATACAAACACATGAAAAACATATTTCAACCAGGCAGGTGCGACACGAAAGTCAGAAATAGCGATATAAAAAATGCCTTACCTTTGAAGATCTTCTTCTGTTGACACTCCAAAAGCTCCCAGTTACATCACAAATGGTCCTTTTGTTTGATAATGTCCTTTATATCCGTAAAAACTCAGTTTAGCTGGCGCGCTTCAGTCAATAATCCACCCAGTTTCCCTCCATCAAAATGCATACAAAATGAATCCTAAACGTTACTAATAAACTTTTCCAAACAGGTCAAACAACGTTTCTAATCAAACGTTAGGTACCCTAAATCGTAAATAAACGATACAATTTAAGACGGAGAATCGTTATTGTCTTTATCGGAGAAAAATAACAACACGTGCTTGGAAACACTACAGCCAAAATCGGAGCCGCCTAAGAAACACTACAATTTCTGGGTCATTTTTCTAAAAACATGCCTGAAACTCTTTCTAAAGATAGTTGACATCTAGTGGAAGCCCTAGGAACTGCAATCTGGGCCTTATAATAAAAGTGAAAGCCATTGAAAATAATGGTAGGCTGACATTTGTTTTTTTTGGCGATGGTTTGTACTTGGGGTTTCGCCTGCCATATCAGTTATGTTATATTCACAGACATAATTTTAACAGTTTTAGAAACGTTACAGGGGTTTATATCCAAATCTACCAATTATATGCATATCCTAGCTTCTGGCCCTGAGTAACAGGCAGGTCACTTTGGGCACGCTTTTCATCCAGACGTCAAAATACTGCCCCCTACCCAAGAGAGGTTAAAGTTCAAAATTCTAATCTGGGTCTGTGCCCCACATTGGCCACCTCATTTAAAATGTTCTGGTCAAATGTTTGCCACTGATGTGAAAGTTAAATTACACAAAATAATATAAGTTTAAATATATCCATGACATATAAACAGTAAAAAAAAGAAACGTCCCTTTTTCAGAACCTTGCCTTTCAAATATAATGCGGAAAAATCCAAATAACTTCACAGATCTTCATTGAAAAGGGATTAAACACTGTTTCCCATGCTTGTTGAACCACAAACAATGAACCACAAACAATTAATGAACATTAATGAACATGCACCTGTGGAACAGTCGTTAAGACATAAAAAGCTTACAGACGGTAGGCAATTAAGGTCACAGTTATGAAAACTAAGGACACTAAAGAGGCCTTTCTACTGACTGAAAAACATCAAAAGAACGATGCCCAGGGTCCCTGCTCATCTATGTGAACATGCCTTAGGCATGCTGCAAGGAGGCATGAGGACTGCAGATGTGGCCAAGCCAATAAATTGCAATGTCCGTACTGTGAGACGCCTAAGACAGCGCTACAGGGAGACAGGACGGACAGCTGATCATCCTCGCAGTGACAGACCATGTGTAACAACACCTGCACAGGATCGGTACATCCGAACATCACCCCTACAGGTACAGGATGGCAACAACAACTTCCCGAGTTACACAAGGAATGCACAGTCCCTCCATCAGTGCTCAGACTGTCCGCAATAGGCTGAGAGAGGCTGGACTGAGGGCTTGTAGGCCTGTTGTAAGGCAGGTCCTCACCATACATCATTGGCAACAATGTCGCCTATGGGCACAAACCCACCGTTGCTGGACCAGACAGTACTGGCACACAGTGCTCTTCACTGATGAGTTGCTGTTTTGTCTCACAAGGGGTGATGGTCGGATTTGCGTCTATTGTCGAAGGAACGAGCGTTACACGAGGCCTGTACTCTAGAGTGGGATTGATTTAGAGGTGGAGGGTCCATCATGGTCTGGGGCAGTGTGTCACAGCATCATCGGACTGAGCTTGTTATCATTGCAGGAAATCTCAACGCTGTGCGTTACAGGGAAGACATCCTCCTCCCTCATGTGGTACCCTTCCTGCAGGCTCATCCTGGTATGACCCTCAGCTTGACAATGCCACGAGCCATACTGCTTGTTCTGGGCGTGATTTCCTGCGAGACAAGAATATCAGTGTTCTGCCATTGCCAGCAAAGAGCCCGGATCTCAATCCCATTGAGCACGTCTGGGACCTGTTGGATTGTAGGGTGAGAGCTAGGGCCATTCCCCCCAGAAATGTCTGGGAACTTGCAGGTGTCTTGGTAGAAGATTTGGGTAACATCCCACATCAAGAACTGGCAAATCTGGTGCAGTCCATGAGGAGGAGATGCACTGCAGTACTTAATGCAGCTGGTGGCTACACCAGATACTGGCTGTTACTTTTGATTTTGACCCCCCCTTTGTTCAGGGACACATTATTCCATTTCTGTTAGTCACATGTCTGTGGAACTTGTTCAGTTTATGTCTCAGTTGTTGAATCTTGTTATGTTCGATTTTTGCTGAGTTTACAGGAGAACTGCCACTCTTGCGTGTATCGCTAAAATCAATCAGAGGTGAAATATTTCGGCCTAGGTATAAAGCGATCTATAAAAATGTTATGTTAATATGTTTTCCACTAGCTGGGTTTCTGTACAGCACTTTGAGATATCAGCTGATGTACGAAGGGCTATATAAATACATTTTATTTTATTTGATTTATTAATACATGCATGGATGGAGAACATGCTTCCATTTGCTTAAGCCCTACTTGTCCTTGGCAAACATGATCAAAAAATGATAATCAAATCATGGCAAAACCATCTGTGTGATAATGAATTCAGTGCATCATTGTCTATCAATATCGTAAATAGGCCTATGAGACCATAAGACCACAGTAAGTGCACAATCAGCTTATACTCCCATGGGTAGGCCTATATGGTACAACATTTTGTTAAAAAGTGGGGTTAGAATGGTTTTAATTGTCATTTTTGGATAAAATACATTGTTATGTCAAAGTAGATTTTTTTTTTTCATTTTAAAAAACTAATGGAAAATATAACATGCTTGTATATTAGCCTACTAAAAGTTTCCTTACAGGAAGACACACAGCGATTTCTATGAAATCCAATCTGAAAGAGAGCAAGTCTTATTTGGGCTTTTCTGATCCGCGGATCTGACCCATTAGTATCTCCCCTGGAGTTGATAGTGGTTCTCTAAATGGCAGAGAACATGTGGTAAAACCCCTTGGTTTACGCATCTTTGAAGTTTAGACAGTAACAAGAGCCTAATATTTGGGACAGTAACTGAAATCTGGACACTGACAGTAAGGCCTCACTATTATAATATTAACTTCTTTAGAATGAACTGTTTCTTGCAGTAAAATGACAGACCAAATGTTAATTTGTCACACACACAAGTCAGTCAATCAATCACATACTCAATCGCACACACACACACACACATCAATCGCACACACACACACACACACACACACACACACACACACACACACAGCTCTCAATTATTCACATGTTCACCCACAGACTACTAATGTAAGTAAGAGTTCAAATTTTAAAAAACGTTTGTCTGTGTTTGCTTCAATTGAATCTTATCTGAACGGGATGTCCAACTGTGTTTTTAAAAGGTAATTAACTGTTGCTGAAAACACTAATTAGTTAAAATACCACCAATCTACTGGAAATGTAGATAAAGTACTACACTGAACAAAAATATAAATGCAACAATTTACAGTTCATATAAGGAAATCAGCCAATTGAAATAAATTCCTTAGGCCCTAATCTATGGATTTCACATAACTGGGAATACAGATATGCACCTGTTGGTCACATATACCTTAAAAAAATATGGGGGTTGATCAGAAAATCAGTCAGTACCTGGTGTGACCACCATTTGCCTCATACCCGACACTTCTCCTTCGCATAGACTGTTGATTGTGGCCTGTGGAATGTTATCCCACTCCTCTTCAATGGCTGTGTGATGTTGCTGGATATTGGCGTGAACGGGAACATGCTGTCGTGCACGTCGATCCAGAGCATCCCAAATATGCTCAATGGGTGACATGTTTAGTGAGTATGCAGGCCATGGAAGAACTGCAAAATGTTCAGCTTCCCGGAATTGCGACATGATTGCATTATCATGCTGAAACATGAGGTGGTGGCGGCGGATGAATGGCATGACAGTGGGCCTCAGTATCTCTGTGCATTCAAATTGCCATCAATAAAATGCAATTGTGTTCCTTTTCCGTAGCTTATGCCTGTCCATACCACAACCCCACCGCCTTCATGGGACACTCTTTTCATAATGTTGACGTCAGCAAACCGCTCGCCCACACGACTCGACACATGCTGTCTGCCATCTGCCCGGTACAGTTGAAACCAGGATTAATCCGTGAGGAACACACATCTTCAGTCTGCCAGTGGCCATCGAAGGTGAGCATTTACCCACTGAAGTCAGTCAAGATGCCGACTGCTGTCAAGTCAAGAAACTGGTGAGGGTGACGAGCACACAGACGAGCTTCACTGAGACGATTTCTGACAGTTTTTGCAGAAATTCTTCGGTTGTGCAAACCCACAGTTTCATCAGCTGTCTGAATGGCTGGTCTCAGTCGATCCCGCAGGTGAAGAAGCTGGATGTGGAGATCCTGGGCTGGCGTGGTTATACATGGTCAGAGGTTGTGAGGCCGGTTGGACGTACTGCCAAATTCTCTAAAACGACATTGAAGGCTTCTTATGGTAGAGAAACTAACATTACATTCTCTGGTAACAGCTCTGGTGGACATTCCTGCAGTCAGCATGTCAATTGCACGCTCCCTCATCACTTGAGAAATCTGTGGCATTGTATTGTGTGTCAAAACTGCACCTTTTAGAGTGATCTTTTATTGTCCCCAGGACAAGGTGCACCTGTGAAATGATCATGCTGTTTCATGCTTCTTGATATGCCACACCTGTCAGGTGCATGGATTATCTTGGCAAAGAAGAAATGCTTACTAACAACATTTGAGAACAACATTTTAAAGAAATAAGGAAATAATATGGTTGTGCATATGGAAGATTTCTGGGATATTTTATTTCAGTTCATGAAACACTTTACACCAACACTTTACATGTTGCATTTGTATTTTTGTTCAGTGTAGTTGAACTACATGTAGTGGAGCTACTCCCCAACACTTGTAGGTTCGATCCCTTCAACCAACTTTTGCCCATTCTGTTCCCCTACCCTTTCTAACCTCTCATGCTGTACTGCCTGAATACAAGCCCCCAATGAATGGAGAGTAGAATTTCACTCTGCTTTAAAAACAAATATTTGCTGTACATAGAAAAGATTGTGTATTACTCACAGGATGCTGATAAGTTATTGTCTGTCTGTCTGTCTGTCTGTCTGTCTGTCTGTCTGTCTGTCTGTCTGTCTGTCTGTCTGTCTGTCTGTCTGTCTGTCTGTCTGTCTGTCTGTCTGTCTGTCTGTCTGTCTGTCTGTCTGTCTGTCTGTCTGTCTGTCTGCCTGCTAGAATGTGGGAGGCGGTACGTCCGTCCTGCGCGTGGTGGCCACAGACCGTGACATCGGGCCCAACGCCATGCTCTTCTACTACATCACCTCGGGTAACAATGATCTCACCTTCCGGATGGACCGCATGACCGGTGAGATGGTGACACGACCATCCCCACCTGACCGTGAGCGCCAGCAGGAGTACCGGCTGATCATGATGGTGGAGGACGACGGCGCGCCGTCACTATCGGTGAGTCGGAGAGCAGGGTTATTTCGGGATCAAAAAGAGGCTTAGGTGGTGAGCATGGCAGGGGGCGTGGTAATGAGCGCCGTTGGCGTGGCTACATTTTAGAGATTTTTTTGGGGGCCCTCAACTTGACACTGTCGATGTTGTTTTGAATTTTGACCCTAATTCCCTGCAATTCTACGAATTTCTCCATGTAACAAAAACATTTTTGGTGCAGTTTAAAAGCTAATTTCATGCCACAAATTTCTTGTTGTAACTTCTTGTAATTTACTGTATCACAATTCCCGTTGGTCAGAAGTTTACATACACTACGTTGACTGTGGCTTTAAACAGCTTGGAAAATTCCCGAAAATTATTTGATGGCTTTAGAAGCTTCCTATAGGCTAATTGACATCATTTTTGTCCATTGGAGGTGTACCTGTGGATGTTTTTCAAGGTATACCATCAAACTCAGTGCCTCTTTGCTTGACATCATGGGGAAATCAAAAGAAATCATACAAGACCTCAGAAAAAAAATTGTAGACATCCACAATTCTGGTTGATACTTGGGAGCAAAAGGTCCCGCGTTCATCTTTACAAACAATAGAACGCAAGTATAAACACCATGGGACCACGCAGCCGTCATACCGCTCAGGAAGGAGACGTACATTTTGGAGAAATATCCTCTGGTCTGATGAAACAGAACTGTTTGGCCATAATGACCATCATTATGTTTGGAGGAAAAAGTGGGAGGCTTGCAAGCCGAAGAACACCATCCCAACCGTAAAGCACGGTGGTGGCAGCATGTTGAGATGTGTCTGTTAGTTGAACTCTGTGAAGCATTTATTTCGGCTGAAATTTCTGAGGCTGGTATCTCTTATGAACTCATTCTCTGCAGCAGACGTAACTTTGGGTCTTCCTTTCCTGTGGCGGTCCTCATGAGAGCCAGTTTCATCATAGTGCTTGGTAGTTTTTGCGACTGCACTTGAAGAAACTTTAAAAGTTCTTGAAATTTTCCAAATTGACTTACCTTCATGTCTTAAAGTACTGATGGACTGTCATTTCTCTTTGCTTATTTCAGCTGTTCCTGCCATAATATGGACTTGGTCTTTTACCAAATAGGGCTATATTCTGTGTACCATCCTTACCTTGTCACAACACAACTGATTGGGTCAAACACAGCAACATACATTCCACAAATTAACTTTTAACAAGGCACACCTTTTAATTTAAATGCATTCCAGGTGATTACCTCATGAAGCTGGTTGAGAGAATGCAAAGAGTGTGCAACGCTATCATCAAGGCAAAGGGTGGCTACTTTGAAGAACCTCAAATATAAAATACTTTTTTCGTTACTACATAATTCCAAATGTGTTATTCTATTGTTTTGATGTCTTCACTATTATTCTACAATGTAGAAAAAATAAAGAAAAACCCTTGAATGAGTAGGTTTGTCCAACTTTTTGACTGGTACTCTAGATCTTTTAAAAATGGAGTATCAAAATTATTTGTGTGCTGGAGTTTATTTTTTTTCAATAATGTACAGTTTGTGCCCTCAGCATGCTTTTTCTACACCCTTTTCTGTCTCATCACCAGTCATCGACTACCATCTACGTGCGTATAGTGGATGAGAACGACAACGCGCCAGAGTTTCCAGAGGAAGAGTATGTGACGGTGCTGAGCGAGGGCCCCAACACCGTGGGTGCCATTATTGCCACGGTAACCGCCATCGACCCAGACGAGGGCCTCAATGGCACCCTGCGATATGCCATCAACCACGGAAACCTGGACATCACCTTCCACATCAATCACACTACCGTAAGAATATGGACAGATATTTTACACTGATACCTAACCTACTTTGTTCTGTGCAGACCTTGGTTTTTCTACTATTTGAAAACCCTTCAGATAGTTTAGCTGTGATTGATTGCGCTTTCCTTGCGCATTCAAAGAAATAGAAAAATATAATTAAATGTTATTCATCGCATGTTCCGAATACAACAGATCTAGACTTAACCATGAAATGCTTGTCTATGACCCCTTCCCAATGATGCAGAGTTTAAAAATAATAATAATAAAAAGAAAAGTTGTAACACAAGGAATAAAATACACAAGAATGGAGCTATATACAGGGAGTGCTATATACCAGATCAATGTGCAGGAGTATGAGGTATTTGAGTTAGATTTATACAACGGTTGGTTGTAATCCTGAATGCTTATTGGTTAAAACAGCATTCCAGCTGATTTCTCTTCCACATTTACCACCAGCTAAATCGATGACGTTAAAATACCAATTTACTCTATTCCATGTGACTACGCAATCCACTGTCACTTCAGCCCAGCCAGGTAATTTATACATTTGATCTCCACTATAAAAAGCATCTAGACATTATCTCACATTTCTTTTAGACTAAAGTTTAGTTTTCAATAACGGAGATTTGTATAAACCTTGCTGTCTGTCTCTCCGGCATTTGCAACATTGTTTCGATATTGAAATTCAATCCCCAGCTTTCCCATAGTAATGAACGTGTTGGGAGTCGGGATGAGACAGACAGGTAGGCATCTTTTCTCAGCTAGCTGAAATCATGAATCAGCATAATTTGTATGGATATATACAAATAAAAAACAGGTCAAATGAAGTGCAGCTAGTTTGAAGTCTTTTCGGCTTAAGTTTGAAGTGATTGTGTTAGCTGTGTTTCTGGATAGATCCTCTGAACAACAATGTCCTGACGAGAGAGCACGTTTTCTACACCAGGCAAAATCACGCCTCAATTAGCTCATTGTTATGGGTTTATCCAATTAAATGTCACTAGAAAACAGATGCACTGTTTGACGTTACTGTAAGTTAGCCATAGTTGGCTAGCTAGCAAGCAAGAGATAAAAACGTTGCCAGACAGTTTGGCAATGGAACATTTAGAATGAACGACTGGGTTGTTCCAAAGATACAGAACAAAAAGACTGAATGACTGGGTCGAGTCTCTGGCAACCAAACCAATAGAATGAATGACCAGCCGGCTTGGGTAGCAACTCTATATTTGTGTCTGGACTGTATCTTGTGGAAGGATGAAATAGTATGAATAAATTCATCAAAATAAAGTTAATGAAAATATGTAAATAATTCTTTGAATATGTTGGTAACCCGTTGTATAAAAGTGAAAAACATCGTGTCAATATGTCCCCCAAACACTGGCTTCTCGGGCATTATCCCTTATAGGGATAGCCCCCTTTTATTTATTTTTTGCCTAAATGACATACCCAAATCTAACTGCCTGTAGCTGAGGCCCTGAAGCAAGGATATGCATATTCTTGGTAGCATTTGAAATGAAACACTTTGACGTTTTTGGAAATGTGAATTGAATGTAATTTTGAATTTAACACATTTGATTTGGTAGAAGAAAATACAAAGAAAAAACCAACCGGTCTTTTTCTACCATCATCTTTGAAATGCAAGAGAAAGGTTCTAGCCAGTTCTAGCCATCACTCTGGTTGTAATTCCGATAGTCCACAAGATGGCAGCAGTGTATGTGCAAAGTTGATGGATGGATAACTTGAAGTATGAGAGAACTACGAGACTTTTAGTGTGAAGTCCCCAGGTACATTTGGGCAAATCGTGAAGGAGCCATTCCCATTCATATTACATTTTCCTTCAAGAATATCTTCAAATCTCTATACTTTGATTTAGCTTTTCAAGTGTTATTTCCATATTATAAGTTCAACATTTGCAAAATAACTAGTTTTCATAACTTCATAACTCTTAATATTGTTATAATTTTTGTCCAAAATGAAAAGGCCTGCTGTCGTACAAGGTTAGTAGCTACATTTTATGACATATGCATGGTTTCCAGATACTCCCGTAAATCACAGCTCATTGGCTATCTAGCTAGCTTTGTTTGACCCCGATTAGCGCTTAATTGACAAAGATACAATCGTTCAAGTGATGACCGCCCGCTTCATCGGCGTGCCATGAAGGCGTCACTCTGTGACCAAATATGGTGTCCTATAGGATATACTACACCCCTAATGATATAGTGAAGTCGTGTTACCTTCTAGGATCTCCTAGGAATACATACAAACGTGATTTGACTCATTGAAACAACATTTAGGGTGATATTTTCACAGTTTCCTGTCTTTGCAAATTGAACGAGTGTAACGGTTGTTGTCTGGAGATAGAGAGGACCAAAGCGAGTCGTGGTTAGTGTTCATCTTTTTAATGGAAAACTGAACACTTCAAAAACACAAAACAACAAAGTGACAAACGAGTCCCCTCCTATAGGGGAGGGTCTGGGTGGGCATCTGTCCGCGGTGGCGACTCTGGCTCTGGACGTGGACCCCACTCCACCGTAGTCTAAGTCCGCTTCTGTGGCCTCCTAGGAACGGCGACCCTCGCCGCCAATCTAGGACTGGCAACCCTACTAAAGGGCCCCACTGGACTGAGGGGCAGCTCCGGAATGAGGGGCAGCTCCGGACTGAGGGGCATCTCCGGACTGAATTGCAGCTCCGGGACTGAAGCGCAATTCCGGCATCGCCGGCGTGACAGGCGGCTCTGGCAGCTCCTGGCTGACTGAAGGCTCTGGCGGGTCCTGGCTAGCTGGCGGATCTGGCGGCTCCTGGCTGGCTGGCGGCTCTGGCGGCTCAGGACAGACTGGCGGCTCTGGCGGCTCAGGACATACTGGCGGCTCTGGCGGCTCAGGACAGACGGGAGACTCTGGCGGCTAAGGACAGACGGGAGACTATGGCGGCTCAGGACAGACGGGAGACTCTGGCGGCTCAGGACAGGCTGGAGACTCTGGCGGCTCAGGACAGACGGGAGACTCTGGCGGCTAAGGACAGGCGGGAGACTCTGGCGGCTCAGGACAGGCGGGAGACTCTGGCGGCTCAGGACAGACGGGAGACTCTGGCGGCTCAGGACAGGCGAGAGACTCTGGCGGCTCAGGACAGGCGGGAGACTCTGGCGGCTCAGGACAGACGGGAGACTCTGGCGGCTCAGGACAGACTGGAGACTCTGGCGGCTCAGGACAGACGAGGCGCACTGTAGGCCTGGTGCGTGGCGCCGGCACTGGTGGTACCGGGCTGGGGACACGCACCTCAGGGCGAGTGCGAGGAGCAGGAACAGGGAGTACTGGACCCTGAAGGCGCACTGGTGGCCTGGTGCGTGATGCCGGCACTGGTGGTACTGGGCCAAGGACACGCACCTCAGGGCGAGTGCGAGGAGCAGGAACAGGGTGTACTAGGCTCTGGAGACGCACAGGAAGCCTGGTGCCACCGGAGGGCTGGTGCGTGGAGATGGCACCGGATAGACCGGACCGAGAAGGCGCACTGGAGATCTGGAGCACCGAGCCTGCCCAACCTTTACCTGGTTGAATGCTCCCCGTAGCCAGGCCAGTGCGGCGAGGTGAAATAGCCAGCACTGGGCTGTGCTGGCGAACCGGGGATGCCATATGTAAGGCTGGTGCCATATATGCCGGCCCGAGGAGACGCACTGGAGACCAGATGCGTAGAGCCGGCTTCATGGCACCTGGCTCGATGCCCAGCCGATACGAGGAGCTGGAATGTACCACACCGGGCTATGCTCACGCACCGGGGACACTGTGTGCTCCACCGCATAACACGGTGCCTGCCCGACACAAAGCCCTCTATGTCCACGATAAGCACTGGGAGTTGGTGCAGGTCTCCTACCTGCCTTAGCCACACTCCCCGTGTGCCCACCCCCAATACATTTTTGGGGCTGCCTCTCAGGCTCTCTTGCCAGCCGTGTTCCCTCAAAGCGCTGGCTCCCTTTAGCTGCTGCCTCCGCTCTCCTGGCTGCCTCCACCTGTTCCCATGGGAGGCGATCCCTTCCAGCCAGAATCTCCTCCCATGTGTAGCAACCCTTGCCATCTAGAATGTCCTCCCATGTCCATTCCTCCTTATCGCGCTGCTCCTGCTGCTGCTGCCTGTTACCACACTGCTTGGTCCTTTTTTGGTGGGTGGTTCTGTAACGGCAGTCGTCTGGAGATAGAGAGGACCAAAGCGCAGTGTGGTTAGTGTTCATCGTTTTAATGGAAAACTGAACACTTCAAAAACACAAAACAACAAAGTGACAACCGAAACAGTTCTATCTGGTGCAGACACACAAAGACTGAAAATAACCACCCACAAACAGAAAACAGGTACCTAAATATGGTTCCCAATCAGAGACAATGACTAACAACTGCCTCTGATTGAGAACCATATCAGGGAAAACAAGAAACCCAACCAAGAAACACAAAATATAGAATACCCACCCAACTCACGTCCTGACCAACTAAAACAAAGAAATAACACAAGAACTAGGGTCAGAACGTCAAACATATCTTTATGTTTGAAGCCTGAAATGTGGCAAAAGGTCGCAAAGTTCAAGGGGGCCGAATACTTTCGCAAGGCACTGTATATCTGTTCTTAGTTCTACATTTTGTTGAATGGGGCATGCTTATTTAAGATGGAAGGGAAAGCACTTTTAAAGAGCAATCAGTTATCCTTTACTGACGGGATGAGGTCAATATCCTTCCAGGTTACCCGGGCCAGGTCGATTAGAAAGGCCTGCTCGCTGAAGTGTTTTAGGGAGCGTTTGACAGTGATGAGGGGTGGTCATTTCACCGTGGATTACGCATGCAGTGCCACCCATTAAGCACGCAGGCAATGCGGCAATGATTGCTGAGATCCTGGTTGAAGACAGCAGAGGTGTATTTAGAGGGCAAGTTGGTCAGGATGATATCTAAGAGGGTGCCCATGGTTACGGATTTGGGGTTGTACCTGGTAATTTGTGTGAGATTGAGGGCATCTAGCTTAGATTGTAGGACAGCCGGGTTGTTAAGCATGTCCCAGTTTAGGTCACATAACAGTAGGAGCTCTGAAGATAGATGGGGGCAATCAATTCACATATGGTGCCCAGGGCACAGCTGGGGGCTGAGGGTGGTCTATAACAAGCGGGAATGGTGAATTTTTTTAAGTAGAAGCTTGAACTGTTTGGGCACAGACCTGGACAGCATGACAGAACTCTGCAGACTGTCTCTGTAGTAGATTGAACTCCACCCCCTTTGGCAGTTCTATCTTGGCAGAAAATGTTATAGTTAGGGATGGAAATTTCAGGATTTTTGGTGTACTTCCTAAGCCAGGATTCAGACACGGCTAGGACATCCAGGTTGGCAGAGTGTGCTAAAGCATTGAATAAAACATGCATGAAGCCAAGGCTTTTGCGGTTACAGAAGTCAACAAATGAGAGTGCCTGGGGAATGGGAGTGGAGCTAGGCGCAGCAGGGCCTGGATTAACCTCTACATCACCAGAGAAACAGAGGAGGAGTAGGATAAGTGCACATTTAAAGGCTATAAGAACTGGTCGTCTAGTGCGTTCGGAAAACAGAGAGTAAAAGGAGCAAGTTTCTGGGCATGGAAGAATAGATTCAAGGCATAATGTACAGACAAGGCTAGGACGTGAATACAGTGGAGGTAAACCTAGACAAAACCTAGACGAGAGAGGTTTTGTCTCTAGAAACACCATTTAAACCAGGTAAGGTCACCGCATGTGTGGGAGGTGGAACAAAAGGACTAGCTAAGGTATATTGAGCATGTCTGGAGGCTCTACAGTGAAATAAGACAATAATCACTAACCAAAACAGCAATGGACAAGGCATAATGACATAAGGGAGAGGCATCCGTAGCCGAGTGATCATAGAGTCCAGTGAGTAGCTAGGCGAGCTGGAGACACGGCGATTCAGACAGCTAGCGGGCCGGGGCTAGCAGAAGGGCCTTAGGGGTACGTCGCGATGGAAGCGTCTGTTGAAACCCCCTCGGACGGTTACGTCATCAGACCAGTCGTGATGGATCGTCGGGGCTCCATGTAGGCAGTAAAGGGGTCCAGGCCATTTGGCAAAATAGGTATTGGCTGATGGACCGCTTCAGCTAGCCGGGAGATGGGCCTAGCTCGGGGCTAACTGGTGCTTGCTTCGGGACAGAGACGTTAGCCAGGAGTAGCCACTCGGATAGCAGCTAGCTAGCTGCGATGATCAAGGTGAAAAGGTTCAGGCTTGCGATAGGAATCCGGAGATGTGGAGATATGGTAGAGAAAAAGCAGTCCGATATGCTCTGGGTTGAATCACGCTGTGCAGACTGGCAGGAGTTGACCGGCCTGAGGCTAGCTGATGACCACTAGCAGTGGCTAACTGACAACTAGCTAGTAGCTAGGCTAGTTAGCTGGCTAGCTTCTGTTGGGGGTTCTGGTTCTAAAATATAAAAAATAGCAGATCCATACCATATTGGTTGAGGCGGGTTGCAGAAGAGTATTTTGAAATTGAGGTTAAAAATATAAAAAATATATACGAAGATAAAAAAGATGTATACACGGGACAAGACAAAGTCAAAGACGTCTGACTGCTGCACCATCTTGGATTGTTACGTGATGAATTAAATGTAGTTAATTGATTTGATACGACACCTGTGACTGATTTGTTAAACTCCTCAATGCTCTAGGATGAATCCAGGAAAATTACCCAGTCTGTACTAGAAAAACAGTCTTGTAGTCTCGTGTCTGCTTCATCTGATCGCTTTTGTATTGGTACTTCCTGTTTGAGCTTGTTGTTTGTTAACAGGAAGCAGGAGAATAGAGTCATGGTCAGATTTGCCGAAGGGGGGACGAGAGAGGGCCTTATGCATTTCTGGGAGTGGAATATAAGTGGTCTAAAGTTTTAGAAGCCATAGTAGCGCAGGAGATGTGTTGGTAGAAGTGAGGGAGAACGGTTTTAAGTCTTCTGGTATTAGTCTCGTTCACCAGAAATGCTGCTTCTGGGTGAGAGGTTTCTTGTTTGTTTATGGCCCAATACAGTTCGGTGACTGCCAAAGTGGTGGAGTTATGTATACAGCAGTGATGATTACGGACTAAAACTCTCTTGGTATTCTATATCAGGTGAGAAACAGCTTGAGATTTGCTTCGCACTGGAAGTTGCGCACCAGTTGTTGTTTATAAAGAGACATAGCCCTCTCCTTTTGGACTTGCCAGAGGCTGCGTTCGTCCGATCGTGTCGCTGCATGGAGAAACCACTGAGTCCTACGTACATAGAATCATCCAGCCACGTCTCTGCAAGGCATATAATATTACAGATTTTCAAGTCTCTGATAGGAAACTCTGGAACGAAGCTCATCCATCTTTTTCTCAAGTGACTGGACATTTGCCAATAGAACAGAGGGGGGTGCTGGTCGATATTCTCTTAGTCTCAATCTCATCAGGATGCCGGCACGTCTCATGTGTCTACGCCTGCAGTGTTTTGGTAGTCCATGAAACAAAGGAATGGGGTCCGGTATGAACAAGGGAACAGCTGAGTTGGTGTTAAAGTCGGATTTGAAATTAAATCAAGGTTAATAATAAATGTCGATCTGATGTCCAGAAGTATTTGGCGGTCATACAGTGTCAAGAAAAAGTATGTGAACCCTTTGGAATTACCTGGATTTCTGCATAAATTGGCCATAACATTTGATCTGATCTTCATCTATGTCACAACACTAGACAAACACAGTCTGCTTAAGCTAATAACACACAAACAATTATATGTTTTCATGTCTTTATTGAACACACTGTGTAAACATTCACAGTGTAGGGTGGAAAAAATATGTGAACCCTTGCATTTAATAACTGGTTGACCTCCTTTGGCAGCAGTAAAGTTAACCAAACGTTTTCTGCAGTTGCGGATCAGACCTGTCCAACGGTCGGGAGGAATTTTGAACCATTGGTCTTTACAAAATTGTTTCAGTTCAGCAATATTCTTAGGATATCTGGTGTGAACCGCTCTCGAGGTCATGCCACAGCATTTTAAATCGGGTTGAGTTCAGGACTCTGACTGGGTCACTCCAGAAGGCGTATTTCCTTCTGTTGAAGCCAATCTTTGTTGATTGACCTCTGTGTTTTGGTTCGTTGTCCTATTGCGTCACCCGACTTCTGTTGAGCTTCAATTGGCGGACATATACAGTGCCTTGCAAAAGCATTCATCCCCCTTGGCATTTTTTCCTATTTTGTTGCATTACATCCTGTAATTTAAATTGATTTTATTTTGGATTTAATGTAATGGACATACACAAAATAGTCCAGATTGGTGAAGTGAAATGAAAAAAATTACTTGTTTAAAAAAATGTAACAAATAAAAAACAGAAAAGTGGCGCGTGCTTATATATTCACCCCCTTTGCTATGAAGCCCCTAAATAAGATCTGGTGCAACCAATTACCTTCAGAAGTCACACAATTAGTTAAATAAAGTTCACCTGTGTGCAATCTAAGTGTCACATGATCTGTAACATGATCTTAGTATATATACACAAATCAAATAGATTTATATAGCCTTTCTTACATCAGCTGATATATCAAAGTGGTGTACTGAAACCCAGCCTAAAACCACAAGCAATGCAGGTGTAGAAGCACCTACACCTGTTCTGAAAGGCCCCAGAATCTGCAACACCACGTAGCAAGGGGCACCATGAAGGAGCTCTCCAAACAGGGACAAAGTTGTGGAGAAGTACAGATCAGGGTTGGTTTATAAAAACAATATCAGAAACTTTGAACATCCCACGGAGCACCGTTAAATCCATTATTAAAAAATTTAAAGAATATGGCACCACAACAAACCTGCCAAGAGAGGGCCGCCATCAAAAACTCACTGACCAGACAAGGAGGGCATTAATCAGAGAGGCATCGAAGAGACCAATGATAACCCTGAAGGAGCCGCAAAGCTCCACAGCGGGGATTGGAGTATCTGTCCATAGAACCACTGTAAGCCGTATACCCCACAGAGCTGGGCTTTACGGAAGAGTGGCCAGAAAAAAAGTAATTGCTTCAAATCAAATCAAATTTTATTTGTCACATGCACCGAATACAACAGGTGTAGACCTTACAGTTAAAGGGGCGGCAGCGTAGTGGTTAGAGCGTTGGACTAGTAACCGGAAGGTTGCGAGTTCAAACCCCCGAGCTGAAGGTACAAATCTGTCGTTCTGCCCCTGAACAGGCAGTTAACCCACTGTTCCCAGGCCGTCATTGAAAATAAGAATGTGTTCTTAACTGACTTGCCTGGTTAAATAAAGGTACAATTAAAAAATGTAAAGGCTTATTTATGAGCCCCTAACCGACAGTGCAGTTTCAAAAAATATGGATAAGAATAAGAGATAAATGTAACAAGTAATTAAAGAGAAGCAGTAAAAAATAACAATATACACAGGGGGGTGCCGGTACAGAGTCAATGTTCGGGGACACCGGTTAGTTGAGGTAGGTAGAGTGACTATGCATAGATGACAACAGAGCGTGGCAGTGGTGTGGAGGGGTGGGGGCAATTGTGAATAGTCTGGGTAACCATTTGACTAGATGTTCAGGAGTCTTATGGCTTTGGAGTAGAAACTGTTTAGAAGCCTCTTGGACCTAGAATTGGCGCTCCGGTACCGCTTACCGTGTGGTAGCATAGAGAACAGTCTATGACTAGGGTGGCTGGAGTCTTTGAAAATGTTCAGGGCCTTCCTCTGACACCGCCTGGAATAGAGGTCTGGGCCATTCACTCTACCGTCTGTGTGCCATGTGGTCGGAGGACAAGCAGTTTCCATACCAGGCAGTGATGCAACCAGTGCTCTCGATGGTGCAGCTGTATAATCTTTTGAGGATCTGAGGACCCATGCCAAATGTTTTCAGTCTCCTGGGGGGGAATAGGTTTTGTCGTACCCGATTCACAACTGTCACGGTGGACCATGTTAGTTTGTTGGTGATGTGGACACCAAGGAGCTTGAAGCTCTCAACCTGCTCCACTGCAGCCCCGTCGATGAGAATGGGGCATGCTCGGTCCTCTTTTTCCTGTAGTCCACAATCATCTTCTTTGTCTTGATCAGAAAAAATAAGAACATTTAAAAATAAGCAAACACATTTGGTGTTCGCCAAAAGGCATGTGGGAGACTCCCCAAACATATGGAAGATGGTTCTCTGGTCAGATGAGACTAAAATTGAGCTTTTTGGCCATCAAGAAAAACGCTATGTCTGGTGCAAACCCATAACCTTTCATCACCCCGAGAACAACATCCCCATAGTGAAGCATTGTCGTGGCAGCATCATGCTGTGGGAATGTTTTTCAACGGCAGGGCCTGGGAAACTGGTCAGAATTGAAGGAATAATGGATAGCACTAAATACAGGGAAATTCTAGAGGGAAACCTGTTTCGGTCTTCCAGAGATTTGAGACTGGGACGGAGGTTCACCTTCCAGCATGACAATGACCCTAATCATACTAATAAAGCAAAACTTGAGTGGTTTAAGGGGACACATTAAATGTCTTGGAATGGCCTAGTCAAAGCCCAGACCTCAATCCAGTGTAGAATCTGTGGTAGGACTTAAAGATTGCTGTACACCAGCAGGAACCCATCCAACTTGAAGGAGATGGAGCAGTTTTGCCTTGAAGAATGGTCAAAAATTCCAGTGGCTATATGTGCCAAGCTTATAGAGACATACACCAAAATACTTGCAGCTGTGTTTGCTGCAAAAGGTGGATCTACAAAGTATTGACTTTGGGGGGGTGAATAGTTATGGACGCTCAAGTTCAGTTTTTTTCCTTATTTCTTGTTTGTTTCACAATAAAACATATTTAGCATCTTCAAGGTGGTAGGAATATTGTGTAAAACAAATGATTACAACCCCCCCAAAATCTATTTTAATTCCAGGTTGTAAGGCTAGAAAAAAGGAAAAATGCCAAGGGTGGGAGAAAACTTCCGCTAGCCACTATAGCCTTTGATTCTCCTGCAAAATGTCTTGATAAACTTGGGAATATATTTTTTCTGTTGATTATAGCACGCTTTCCAGACCCTGAGCAAGCAAAGCAGTCCCAAACCATGATGCTCTCTCCACCATACTTTACAGTTGGGATGTGATTTTGATGTTGGTGTGCTGTGCCTTTTTTTCTCCACACATAGGGTTATGTGTTCCTTCCAAACAACTCAACTTTAGTTTTATCTGTCCACAGAGCATTTTGTTCCAGAGATTTCTGTAAGTCTTTAGCTGACACTCTAGAATTCTTCTGAAACTCATTGAGCATTCTGCACTGTGGTCTTGCAGTCGTCTTTGCAGAACGGCCATTCCTAGGGAGAATAGCAACAGTGCTGAACTTTATAGACAATTTGTCCTACTGTGGACTGATGAACATTAAGGTTTTTAGAGATACTTTTCTAACCCTTTCCAGCAGTGTGCAAATCGACAATTCTTAGTCTTAGGTCTTCTAAGATCTCTTTTGTTCGAAGCATTGTTCACATTCTTATGAATAGCAAACTCTAATTTTGTGAGTGTTGTTGTTTGGCAGGGCAGCTCTAACCAACACCTCCAATTTATTATCATTGATTGGACTCCAAGGTTAGCTGACTCCTGACTCAAATTAGCTTTTGAAGAAGTCATTAGCCTAGGGGTTCACATACTTTTTCCTATCTACACTGTGAATGTTTAAATTATGTTTTCAAAATAGACAAGAAAAACACAATTTGTGTGTTTTTAGTTTAAGCACACTATGTTTGTCTATTGTTGTGACCAAGATGAAGTTCAGATCAAATGTTATGACTCATGCAGAAATACAGGTAATTCCAAAGGGTTCACATACTTTTTCTTGCCACTGTATGTGATAATACTATGAACTTTCTGTAAAAATTGTTTTAGATAAACAAAACAAAAACTCATTTTCCCATCGGCCCATCTTTTAGTATCAGAATTGTTGCAGAAGTGCTAACCCTGCCCATCAGGGACACTAGGAAGGTTAAAACCTGTTAAGGTATAGGGGGCAGCATTTTCACTTTTGGATAAATAGCGTGCCCAATTTCAACTTCCTGCTACTCATGCCAGGAATATATGATATGCATATGATTAGTAGGTGTGGATAGAAAACACTCTGAAGTTTCTAAAACTGGTTCAATCATGTCTGTGACTAAAACAGAACTCATGTAGCAGGCAAAACCCAGAGGACTAACTGTTCAGATGTTTTATTTTTGCCTCTGACCGTTCCCTCAGTTGTCTTTGCCAAGGGATATTTGATAGGGACCATTTTACAGTTCCTAAGACTTCAACTGGATGTCACCAAGTCTTTGGAATTTGGTTGAGGTTAATCACTTGTGCAACGAAGAAGAAGCACATGCTGGAACAAGGTTACACTGTTGAGAGTTGTTTACTTGCTGTATTGAATACAGATTGCCCAGTCTACAATTTGATTGATTATTAACGTTTAAAAATACCTAAAGTTGTATTACAAAAGTAGTCTGAAATATTTTGGCAAAGTTTATAGGCAACTTTTGAAATGTTTTGTAGTGACGTTGTGTTTTGGAAAGCTGTTTTTTTCTGGATCAAACGTGCTTTATAAATGGACATTTTGGGTATACATGGACGGAATTAATCGAAAAAAAAGTACCAATTGTGATGTTTATGGGACATATTGGAGTACCAACAAAAGAAGCTCGTCAAAGGTAATGCATATTTTATATTTTATTTCAGCGTTTTGTGTAGCGCCTGCTACGCTAGCTCTTTTGTTTACTACTGCTGTCAGATGGGTGCATACTATCAGATAATAGCTTCTTATGCTTTCGCCGAAAAGCATTTTTTAAATCTGAGATGTTTGCTGGATTGACAACGAGTGTAGCTTTAATTGAGTATCTTACATGTGTGATTTCATGAAATTTTGAATTGTATAACATTTTATTTGAATCTGGCGCTCTGCATTTCCCCAGGGAATTGGCCAGTTGAGACGCTAGCGTCTCCCTATCCTCAAGAGCAGCCGCTCAAAGTATTTGAAAGATTTCAAGTAGTATTTGAACCCAGGTCTGGTACTATGTGTAGGATGTGAGTGTACAGTATTTAGAATAGCATTGAGTGTTAAAGTATTTGTCTTTTTGTGCATGTGTATGTGTCCAGGGACGGATTGTTGCAGTGAAGGAGCTGGACTTTGAGATCAGCAATGGACACTACGCACTTATCGTCACAGCAACGGACCAGTGTCCTATCCATGCCCTCCGCCTGACTTCCAGCACCACGGTGATGACAATGACACACACATACACACACAACATGACAGTAACTCTTTTTACACTGCATGTTCATCATAACATGCAGTTATAATTTAATTGTTTTATCAAGGTAATTTACTTATAAATCAGCCTATTTAAAGCCATTCGCTTTGCAACAGTTTTGGCTGATAGCCACGCTTCCCAGCTTGAGTTTGCCTTTGAAGACTCTGGGGTATTGGGTTTCATATCCACAGCTGGGAAGTCCTACTTGCACTTTCCTTCACTGGTTGGACTGTCCGTCAATTTGGTTTTTCTATATCTAGTTTAATTTAAAAAACGTGAACATTATTTGTCGATGTGAAACAAAACCACATTGTGTTCATCACAGACATACAACTTTTATAGGATATGAAAGCTAAGATCGTAACGAATTCATAGAATGGCTAACCAACTCTGAGTTTCAGTAGGGGAGGGACACAAGAATGAATGAAAGCCGTGAACCATAAATAATGTACATTTGTGCTAACCATGTTATATGATAATTTATTACAGTACTAAGGCAGCTGAAATCTTTTAGGATGTAATTTGTAAAGTTGATTGTAAATGTATGTATATTATCAGAAAAAATATTCAGGCCCTATTCCCTCATTTTTCAGGAATAGGGTCTATCATATTTTCATAAGATTTACTATTTTTCATACTATTTACTGGATCTTTTGATTTGAAAAAGCTAACCATCTGAGATTTCTAGCAGTATGCAGCATTACTAGGTACTGTTCATGGCCCTCTCATGATAATTGATTTATTCTGGCATTGAAACATCATATTATTCCTAACAGGTTAATGTAGTTTATACACACATCATATTGTACTTGCAATCTGTGGCATATGCAGGCGTTTTGGTTTAGTCAAATGAATGACCACAAAAATGTTTTCCAAAAAGTTAACTATCCCTTTAATCACATCATAAACATCAAATCAAATGTTATTTGTCACATGCGCCAAATACAAGAAGTTTTAAGAAAAAAAATGATCAATAGAAAATAAAAGTAACAATTTTCAGCAGCAGTAAAATAACAAGCAAGGCTGTATACAGGGGGTACCAGTACAAAGTCAATGTGCGGGGACATCGGTTAGTCGAGGTAATTGAGGTAATATGTACATGTAGGTAGAGATAAAGTGACTATGCATAGATTATAAACAGAGAGTAGCAGCAGCGTAAAAGAGGGGTCTGTGTAGCCCTTTGATTAGCTGTTCAGGAGTCTTATGGCTTGGGGGTAGAAGCTTGGGGGTAGAAGCCTTTTGGACCCAGACTTGGCGCTCCGGTACCACTTGCCGTGCAGTAGCAGAGAGAACAGTATAAGACTAGGGTGGCTGGAGTCTTTGACTATTTTTAGGGCCTTCCTCTGACACAGCCTGGCATAGAGGTCCTGGATGGCAGGAAGCATGGCCCCAGTGATGTACTGGGCCATTCTCACAACCCTCTGTAGAGCCTTGCGTTCGGAGGACGAGCAGTTGCCATACCAGGCAGTGATGCAGTGATGCTCTCGATGTTGCAGCTGTAGAACCTTTTGAGGATCTGGTGACCCATGCCAAATGTTTTCAGTCTCCTGAGGGGGAAGAGGCTTTGTCGTCATGGCTGTCCTAGTGTGTTTGGACCATGATAGTTTGTTGGTGATGTGGACACCAAGGAACTTGACACTCTCAACCTGTTCTACTTCAGCCCCGTCGATGAGAATGGGGGCGTGCTCGGTCCTCCTTTTCCTGTAGTCTACAATCATCTCCTTTGTCTTGATCACGTTGAGGGAGAAAATGTTGTCCTGGCACCACACGGAAAGGTCTATGACCTTCTCCCTATAGGCTGTCTCATCGTTGTTGCTGATCAGGCCTACCACTGTTGTGTCGTCAGCAAACTTGATGGTAGTGTTGGAGTCGTGCGTGGCCATGTAGTCATGAGTGAACAGGGAGTACAGGAGGGAACTGAGCACGCATCCCTGAAGGGCCCACGTGTGAGGATCAGTATGGCAGATGTGTTGTTCCCTACCCTTACCACCTGGGGGCGGCCCATCAAGAAGTCCAGGTTCCAGTTGCAGAGGTAGGGTCCTTAGCTTCGCAATGAGCTTTGAGGGCACTATGGTGTTGAAAGCTCAGCTGTAACTCAATGAATAGCCTTCTCACATAGGTGTTATTTTTGTCCAGGTGGGGAAGGGCAGTGTTGACTGCAATAGAGTTGCATCATCTATGAATCTATTAGGGCAGTATGCAAATTGGAGAGGGTCTAGTGTTTCTGGGATAATGGTGTTGATGTGAGTCATGATCAGCCTTTCAAAGCACTTCATGGCTACAGATGTGAGTGCTACAGGTCAGCAGTCATTTAGGCAGGCTACCTTAGTTTTGTTGGGCACAGGGATTATGTTGGTCTGCTTGAAACATGTTGGTGTTACAGACTCAGTCAGGGACTGGTTGAAAATGTCAGTGAAGACACTTGCCAGTTGGTCAGCGCATGCTCGCAGTACACATAGTGGTAATCTGTCTGACCCTTCGGTCTTGTGAATGTTGACCTGTTTAAACTTCTTACTCACATTGTCTTACGGAGAGCGTGATCACACAGTCATCCGGAACAGCTGGTGCTCCCATGCATGTTTAAGTGTTACTTACCTCGAAGCGAGCATAGAAGTAATTTAGCTCGTCTGGTAGGTTCGTGTCACTTGGCAGCTTGCGACTGTGCTTCCCTTTGTAGTGTGTAATGGTTTGCAATCCCATGCCACAACAACGTCATCGATGCACTTATTGATGAAGCCAGTGACTGATGTGGTGTACACCTCAATGCCATCGGAAGAATCCCGGAACATATTCCAGTCTGTGCTAGCAAAACAGTCCTGTAACTTAGCATCTGCTTCATCTGACCACTTTCTTATTTGCCGAGTCACTGGTGTTTCCTGCTATAGTTTTTGCATTGTAAGCAGAAATCAGGAGGATATAATTCTGGTCAGATTTGCCAAATGGAGGATCGAAGGAGAGTTTTGTACACGTCTCTGTGTGTGGATTAAAGGTGTTCTAGTCTTTGTTTTAACATGCTGGTAGAGATTGGTAGGTAGATTAGGTTTTTTTGCATTACAGTCCCCGGCCAATTGGAGCGCCACCTCTGGATGAGCGTTTTGCTGTTTGCTTATGTCCGTATACAGCTCATTGAGTGCAGTCTTACGTGCCAGCATCGGTCTGCGGCGGTATATAGACAGCTACTAAAAATACAGATGAAATCTCTCTTGGTATATAGTGTGGTCTATAGCTTATCATGAGATACTCTACCTCAGGCGAGCAAAACCTTGATACTTCCTTCGATTTTGTGCACCGGCTGTTGTTTACAAATATACAGAGGGCGCGTTTCCATTCTGCCGAAAAAGCTTAAAACCCACCAGCTGTATGTTAAACATGGTGTCGTTCAGCCACTACTCGGTGAAACATAAGATATTACAGTTTTTAATGTTCAGTTGGTATGATATATGTGCTGTAGTTTGTCTATTTTATTATCGATTGATTGTACGTTGGCTAATAGGACCGATGATAAAGGTAGATTACCTTCTCGGCGACTGATCCTTACAAGGCACCCGGACCGTCGTGTGAATGACATACGTATAGACCAGGAGTTCCCAAACTTTCTCCCGCCTTCCAGCATTGGGGAACACCCCCCTCCCCTCCGCCCATGCCATGTCGATTTCTATGGGCTCAAGCATTGTTCATGACACAAACGGTTTACACCCCTCTTGCTGGTGAAGCGAAAATGTTATAGGTTCAAAGCATATTTCCTGCAATTCTACACATTTTATCATAGGGTGCAGAGAACATTTTGCAGTTTTAAACTAATTTTCATGGGCAAGTTGATCTGGGCATTTCTGACAAGTTATAAATAACTCTCTAACGTATGACTGGCATGACAAAAGGAAAACAATTTCAGCTATTTCTACTATCACAATTTTAGAGCAAGTTGAAAGCCGAACTGAGTCCCAATCCCCCCAAAATAATAATAATAATACTATACAGTCGAAGTCGGAAGTTTCCATACACTTAGGTTGGAGTCATTAAAACTTGTTTTTCAACCACTACAATTGGACGTGTACCTGTGGATGTATTTCAAGGACTACCTTCAAACTCAGTGCCTCTTTGCTTGACATCATGGGAAACTCAAAGGAAAGCAGCCAAGATCTCAGAAAAACCATTGGAGACCTCCACAAGTCTGGTTTATCCTTGGGAGAAATTTCCAAACACCTGAAGGTACCACGTTCATCTGTACAAACAATAGTATGCAAGTATAAACACCATGGGACCATGCAGCCGTCATACCTGTCACGGATTTCCTCCTCTTCGTCTGAAGAGGTGTATCAAGGATCGGACCAATACGCAGCGTTGTAAGTGTTCGTCATTTTAATGGAAAAACCAAACACTACAAAACAACAAAGTGACAACCGTGAAGCTAATGAACAATCGTGCTGACACAAACACTACACATAGACAATCACCCACAGCCCACAATGACAAAACAGGCTACCTAAATGTGGTTCCCAATCAGAGACAACAACTAACACCTGCCTCTGATTGAGAACCATATCAGGCCAAACACAGAAACAGACAAACTAGACATACAATATAGAATGCCAAAACCTGAACCTAGGAAGCCTCCTAGGAACGGCGACCCTCGCCGCCAACCTAGGACTGGCAACCCTACTAAAGGGCCCCACTGGACTGAAGGGCAGCTCCGGACTGAAGGGCAGCTCTGGACTGAGGGGCAGCTTCGGACTGAAGGGCAGCTCCGGACTGGCCGACGGCTCCGGCGGCTCCTGGCTGGCCGACGGCTCTGGCGCCTCCTGGCTGGCTGACGGCTCTGGCGGCTCCTGGCTGACTGGCGGCTCTGGCGGCTCCTGGCTGACTGGCGGCTCTGGCGGCTCCTGGCTTACTGGTGGCTCCTGGCTGACTGGCCGCTCCTGGCTGACTGACGGCTCTGGAGGCCCAGGACAGACTGGCGGCTCAGGACAGACTGGTGGCTCTGGACAGACGGGAGACTCTGGCGGCGCTGGACAGATGGGAGACTCTATCAGCTCAGGACAGAATGGCAGCTCTGACAGCTCAGGACAGACTGGCGTCTCTGACGGCACTGGACAGACGGGAGCACCTGTAGGGAGGAGACAGAGAGACAGCCTGGGGAGACCTCCAGGAGGCTTGGTGTTAGGAGGAGCCACCTGAAGGACCGGGCTGTGGGGGAGCACTAGAGCTCTGGTGCGTAGCCTTGGCACCACTCCCCCAGGCTGGATAACTACTCTAGCCCGGACCCTCCAGAGTGCAGGCACAGGTTGAACCGGGCTGTGGGTAAGCACTGGAGATCTAGTGCCTACTACTCCACTCCCACAATTGGGAGTGGAGTAGTAGGCTCCACTCCCACAATTGCCCGGCACGAACGGAGACACAGCACGCAGAGCCGGCGCAGGGTACCCTGGCAACATACACCCTGGCTGGATGCCCACACTCGCATGACACTTTCGGGGGGCTGCCCTATAGCGCACCGGGCTATCGGCACATACTGGCGACACCGCGCTTAACCGCATAACACGGTGCCTGACCACTAACGCGCTGCTTATAATAAGCACGAGGAGTGAGCTCAGGTCTGCTACCTGGCTTAGCCACACTCTCCGTGTGCCTCCCCCAAAAATATTTTTTGGGGCTGCCTCTCGTACCTGTCGCACTGCCGTGCTGCCTCCTCATATCGCCCGTGCTCAGCTTTCGCTGCCTCCAGTTCTGCTTTGGGGCGGCGATATTCCCCAGCCTGTGCCCAGGGTCCTTCTCCGTTTAAAATCTCCTCCCATGTCCAGGAGTCCTGAAATTCCGTCCGCTGCTGCTGTCCGTTACCATGCCGCTTGGTCCTTTTGTGGTGGGTGATTCTGTCACGATCGTCGTATGGAGTGGACCAAAGCGCAGCGTGGTTAGAATACATTCTTCTTTATTTAATGAAGAAGACAAAGAACACTTAAACAAAAACACAAATAAGACGAACGTGACCGCTATATAAAAAATGTGCTAACGTGCAACATAACATAGACAATCACCCACAACCCACAATGACCAAAATATGGTTCCCAATCAGAGACAACGACTAACACCTGCCTCTAATTGAGAACCATATCAGGCCAAACACAGAAACAGACAAACTAGACATACAACATAGAATGCCCACTCAGATCACACCCTGACCAAACAAAACCTATAAACATACAAAGCAAACTATGGCCAGGGCGTGACAATTGCCGCTCTGGAAGGACACCCGTTCTGTCTCCTAGAGATGAACGTACTTTCGTGCGAAAAGTGCAAATCAATCCCAGAACAACAGCAACAAACTTTGTGAAGATGCTGGAGGAAACAGGTACAAAAGTATCTATATCCACAGTAAAACGAGTCTTATATATCGACGTAACCTGAAAGGCCGCTCAGCAAGGAAGAAGCCACTGCTCCAAAACCACCATAAAAAAGCCAGACTATGGTTTGCAACTGCACATAGGGACAAAGATCGTACTTTTTGGAGAAATGTCCTTTGGTCTGATGAAATAAAATAGAACTGTTTGACCATAATGACCATCGTTATGTTTGGAGGAAAAAGTGGGAAGCTTGCAAGCCGAAGAACACCATCCCAACCGTGAAGCACGGGGGTGGCAGCATCATGTTGTGGGGGCGCTTTGCTGCAGGAGGTACTGGTGCACTTCACAAAATAGATGTTATCATAAGGGAGGGAAATCATTTGGGTATATTAAAGCAACATCTCAAGACATCAGTCAGGAAGTTAAAGCTTGTTCGCAAATTGGTCTTCTAAATAGACAATGACCTCAAGCATACGTCCAAAGTGGTGTCAAAATGGCTTAAGGACAACAAAGTCAAGCTATTGGAGTGGCTATCACAAAATCCTGACCTCAATCCTATAGAAAATGTGTGGGCAGAACTGAAAAATCATGTGTGAGCAGGAGGTAGGAGGCCTACAAACCTGACTCAGTTACACCAGCTCGGTCAGGAGGAATGGGCCAAAATTCCCCCAACTTATTGTAGGAATCTTGTGGAAGGCTACCCGAAACGTTTGACCCAAGTCAAACAATTTAAAGGCTGTGCTACCAAATACTAATTGAGTGTATGTCAACTTCTGACCCACTGGGAGTGTGATGAAATAAATAAAAGCTGAATTAAATCATTCTCTATACTATTATTTTGATATTTCACAATCTTAAAATGAAGGGGCTATCCTAACAGACCTAATACATGGATTTTTTACTAGGATTAAATGTCAGGAATTGTGAAAAACTGAGTTTAAATGTATTTGGCTAAGGTGTATGTAATCTTCCGACTTCCACTGTATATGGACCCCCGATCCCCCCCTGCCGACCCCCACAGTTCAGGAACCACTGTTATAGACCATAAAGATCTCTATTCAGGTTGTTTCCACCGGTCTTTTCCAGGTGTTGGTGAATGTCCTGGATGTGAACGATGTGACCCCCACATTCACCAAGCCCTATGAGGGGCCCTTTGAGATAACAGAGGGCCAGCCGGGGCCTCGGGTCTGGACCCTCAAGGCCATCGACCAGGACTCTGGGCTCAACGGCAAAGTGGAGTACAGCATCACTGCCGGAGACCCCCAGAGTGAGTAGGGTGTTTGTGTGTGTGTGTCTTTGTGGGGGAGGGGGTGGGGTATATATGCAGGTGAGCTACTATCCATGTGTGTGTGCATGTGCGTGTGTGTTTGTTTGTGTGTGTGTGTGTGTGTGTGTGTGTGTGTGTGTGTGTGTGTGTGTGTGTGTGTGTGTGTGTGTGTGTTGTGTGTGTGTGTGTTTGCAGTATAAGGCTAGTAACAAACTAATCATGCTTCCCCTCTCTTGCTCTCTCTTTCTCTGTTAGATGAGTTTGTGGTATCTCCAGTGGAGGGAGAGCTGCGTGTGAGAAGAGATGTGGAGCTGGACAGAGAGACCACACCCTTCTACAACATCACTGTCATGGCCAAAGACCTGGGCAACCCACCACGCATCAGCATTGTATGTTCATACACATGTTCACAGAAACACAAACACGTACAGACATGCACTGATCCTGTGGTGCTTCCTGCTGACATGCTCAGACACTAATATGAACACAACACATGTGTGCGTCCACACACAAACACACACACACACACATACTAAGACCAAGTGTGACACTATCCTGTGTCCTCTCCATCTCCCAGGTGGTGGTGGGTGTCCATGTGCTGGACATCAATGACAACGACCCCATTCTGTTGAACCTGCCCCACAACACCAGTGTGAGAGAGGGGGCGTCCATCCACACCTTGGTGACCACGGTCCAAGCACGAGACATGGACAGTGGACGCAATGCCCTGCTCACCTACAACATCACTGCCGGAAACCACGATGGAGCTTTCTACATCAATGACACTGTGAGAGAGAGAGACAGAGATCGGGAGAGAGAGAGGGACAGGAAGGGAGGGGGAGGAATGGAGGGAGTAAAAGGGGCAGAAAGGATAGAGAAGTGAGAAGAAGGGCTTGTCCTGAAAATGTAGACAAAATAAATTTATAAAAAGTCAGGATCCAATTGGTGACAGACTTTCATGCGAATATTCTAAAATCCCCAAGAAAATAAGAAAATATGCTAATTTTCCCTCCAGTGGTTTCCACCAAATGGAAATGTTGCGGATGAAAATCAGCGTTTGATAACATAGTGCGCACAAAATGTAATTTTTCACTTAATTAAGTGTTCATGTACCAAATAAAAATTGAGAGTTTGGTGTGTTTCCATCACATTTTGGGGCAGCAGGTAGCCTAGTGGTTAGAGCGTTGGGCCAGTAACCGAAAGGTTGCTAGATTGAAACCCGACCTGACAAGGTAAAAGTCTGTCTTCAGGCCCTGAACAAGGCAGTTAACTCACTGTTCCTAGGACGTCATTGTAAATAATAGTTTTTAACTGATTTGCCTAGTTAAATAAAGGATAAAAAAATAACAATAGTTTTTTCACAAAAACTGTTGAATTAAGTAGCAAATGTGCCTACTCTGGTCTTGCTAAATGACTTAAATGTAAATGTAAATGTGTCTTGGCATGTGCGCTCTAGCCAACAGCTCGCAGATACAGTGCTGGTAGCCTATGTGGGTTGACTAGTCTACATGATTAGATTATTATGGATGAGAGCGAGAATTTTACAGACACAAAAAGATGCCACCATGTAGAACAAACAAATGATCTGTCGCCATTTATTAAATTGTACCAAACTTCCTTTTTCCATCTCTGCTGTCGTGATTATTTTAAATATATACGGTATGACTTAAAAACTCACATAAAAACTGTGGATGGAAACGTGGTTATAGAGAGACATTGAAAAGAGAAGGATATGGTATAATTGATAAGTCAGGTCTATCCTCCATCTTGTGCGTAATCACTCCCCCATGATCTCTCTATCCCCCTCTCAGACAGGGATGGTGCAGGTGAACAGGCCTCTGGACAGAGAAAGGGTGGGGGAGTACAGACTGACCATCACTGTTAAAGACAACCCTGAGAATCCCCGCATCGCTCGCCGGGTACTGCTCCACACACACAAGCACACACACACACTCTCACACTCACTCACTCTCAAATAAGTCAGGACTGATACTGGACCACTCAGGAACCACTCAACACCTCTTGGAAAGCCATTCTGGTGTGTTTTTGGCTTTAACATTAACATCCTGCTGAAAAATAAAGGGTGAGGTTGAGGTTCTCAGAAGACTGAGGCGGGTTTTCCTCCAACTTTTTACCTGGGCTTTGCTCTTTTCATTTTTAGTTTGATCCTGACAAACTTCCAGGCCCTGTCGTTGACAAGCATACCCCTAACATGATGCTGCCGCCACAATACTTAAATTCAGACAGTTTCACTCATGCCTGTATTGTATTGGATTTGACCCAAACCTGTCGTTTTTAATTTAGGTCAAAAAGTGTGTTTCTTTGCCGTGTTGTCTTGCAGTGTCACTAAATGGCCTTGCTGCAAACAATGGATGACTTGGAGTGGATTTTTAACACAGGCTTCCTTCTTTACACTTTATCATACAGGCCAGTAATGTGGAGTGAATGCAATGTTTGATCCTCTGTATTGTCCAGTATTGTGATATGGATTTTTGTCCATATTGCCCAGCTCTACATAGATGGCATTATTCAATGGCACACATGTGCCTCTCAAATATTGCATGGAATGACAGCTATTTGCTTTTAGATTGAGAACATTTCTCACCTTGTTCCCTGCCCCTCCGTCCTATTCTACCCAATTCACCCCTCCCTCCCCAATCTATCACTCTCTCTCTCCGTCCATCCCTTTCTCTAGGACTCAGACATGCTGGTGATCACAGTTCTGGATGATAATGACAACAGGCCCATATTCACACAGACCAGCTACCGGGCTGAGATCACTGAGAACTCCCCCTCAGGTACCAACCTCACTGGTGTGTTTTTCTGACTTTCTCTCTGTATCTGTCACTCGGTGCGTTTGGTTGGCTGGCGGGGGAACTGTCTTGACTGTCTGGCTAGCTTTCTGGAGGACTACAGGGCTGGCTGAGATTTTGTGTCACTGATCTATACATATTACCCCATAACGTCAAAGTGGAATTTTGTTTTTAGATTTTTTTACAGGAGAGACTTCATCATGAGTCTAGCATATGGGGTACGTGAGAGACATACAAGGGTCAAGGCAGCAGCAAAGATTCCACATGAACCTTTGCCCGAGTCAAATTGTGCACAGCTATGTCACCTACAAGAAATGTTTTTTGTGGGAAGTGTGTCAAGCAAAGGAAAGTGGCAAAGATGTGTCAACTGCTAGGACAAGGGCTAACCAATAAATGAAATCCAACGGATGACATTGCGTGAAAACGCAGACCGTGTAAGCATGAGCAGACAATAATTGACTATTTTTGACTGTTGTAATATCGACGCATGCAATGCCATTATTGCTTTGTGCTGATTTTCACTATTTATCAAGCACTCTTGACGCATAAAATGATTTTAGGGTACTGTTTCCCTCATTTCATTGTGTTTTGCTGACTGTTTGTCTTCGTGGTTGGGGAATTAAAAAAAAACATATATATATGTTTTTTTTAAAATATATATATATATATAGTACCAGTCAAAAGTTTGGACACTCCTACTTATTTTTTACTATTTCCTACATTGCGGAATAATGGTGAAGACATCAAAACTACTAAATAACATATATGAAATCAAGTAGGTCTCCTGAGTGGCACAGCTGTCTAAGGGACTGCATCTCAGTGCTGTGCACACTCTTTACATGCGCTCTTTGCATTCTCTCAACCAGCTTCACCTGGAATGCTTTTTCAACAGTCTTGAAGGGGTTCCCACATATTCTGAGCACTTGTTGGCTGCTTTTCCTTCGATCTGCGGTCCAATTCATCCCATACCATCTCAATTGGTTTGAGGTCAGGTGAATGTGGAGGCCAGGTCATCTGATGCAGCACTCCATCACTCTCCTTCTTGGTCAAATAGCCCTTACACAGCCTGGAGGTCTGTTGGATTATTGTCCTCTTGAAAAGCAAATCACAGTCCAACTAAGAGCAAACCTGATGGGATAGCGTATAGCTGCAGAATGCTGTGGTAGCCATCCATGCTGGTTAAGTGTGCCTTGAATTCTAAATAAATCAGACAGTGTCACCAGCAAGCACCCCCACACCATCACACCACCTCCTCCATGCTTCATGGTGGGATCCACACATGCAAAGGTCACCCGTTCACCTACTCTGCGTCTCACAAAGACACAGCGGTTGGAACCAAAAATCGCAAATTTGGACTTATCAGACCAAAGTATATTTCCATCAGTCTAATGCCCATTGCTCCTGTTTCTTGTCCCAAGCAAGTCTCTTCTTATTTTTGTTGTCCTTTAGTAGTGGTTTCTTTGCATCAATTCGACCATGGAGGCCTGATTCACTCAGTCTCTGATCAGTTGATGTTCAGATGTGTTTGTCAATTGAACTCTGAAGCATTTATTTGGGGCTGCAATTACTGAGGCTGGTAACTCAACATATCCTTTGCAGCAGAGGTAACTCTGGGTCTTCGTTTCCTGTGGCGGACCTCGTGAGAGACAGTTTCATCATTGGGCTTGATGGTTTTTGCGACTGCAATTTTCTGTGTTGTCTGACCTTCATGTCTTATGGACTCTCATTGCTATTTGTTTATTTGAGCTGCTCTCGCCATAATAAGAACTTGGTATTTTACCAAATAGGGATATCTTCTGTCTACCACCCCTACTTTGTCACAACACAACTGACTGGCACAAACGCATTAAGAAGGAAATACGTTTTTAACAAGGCACACCTGTTAATTGAAATGCATTCCATGAAGCTGGTTGAGAGAATGCCAAGAGTGTTCAAAGCTGTCATCAAGGCAACGGGTGGTTACTTTGAAGAATCTCAAATATAAAGTATATTTTGATTTGTTTAATACTTTTTTGGTTACGACATGATTCCATATGTGTTATTTCATAGTTTATTCTACAATGTAGAAAACAGTAAAACAAATAACATTGACATTACATTTAAGTCATTTAGCAGACGCTCTTATCCAGAGCGACTTACAAATTGGTGCGTTCACCTTAAGACATCCAGTGGAACAGCCACTTTACAATAGTGCATCTAAATCTTTTAAGGGGGGTGAGAAGGATTACTTTATCCTATCCTAGGTATTCCTGAAAGAGGTGGGGTTTCAGGTGTCTCCGGAAGGTGGTGATTGACTCCGCTGTCCTGGCGTCGTGAGGAGTTTGTTCCACCATTGGGGGCCAGAGCAGCGAACAGTTTTGACTGGGCTGCGCGGGAACTGTACTTCCTCAGTGGTAGGGAGGCGAGCAGGCCAGAGGTGGATGAACGCAGTGCCCTTGTTTGGGTGTAGGGCCTGATCAGAGCCTGGAGGTACTGAGGTGCCGTTCCCCTCACAGCTCCGTAGGCAAGCACCATGGTCTTGTAGCGGATGCGAGCTTCAACTGGAAGCCAGTGGAGAGAGCGGACGAGCGGGGTGACGTGAGAGAACTTGGGAAGGTTGAACACCAGACGGGCTGCGGCATTCTGGATGAGTTGTAGGGGTTTAATGGCACAGGCAGGGAGCCCAGCCAACAGCGAGTTGCAGTAATCCAGACGGGAGATGACAAGTGCCTGGATTAGGACCTGCGCTGCTTCCTGTGTGAGGCAGGAAATAAAAACCCTTGAAAGAGTTGGTGTGTCCAAACTTTTGACTGGTACTGTATATATATATATATATAATTCCACAAATTAAATTTATTGAACAGTTGAATTGGTGTTTATTTTTTACATAGCCTACAGTAACAAACTAATGAAAATGCTATGTTATAATTTCTCTACCATAAGCCACCTCTAACGTAGTTTTAGAGAATTTGGCAGTACGTCCAACTGGCTTCACAACAGCAAACCACATGCAACCATATCAGCACAGGACCTCCACATCCGGCTTCTTCACCTGCAGAATTGTCTGAGACCAGCCATACAGACAGCTGATGAAACCGTGGGTTTGCACAACCATATAATTTTTGCACAAACTGTCAGATAGCATCTCAAGGAAACTCATCTGTGTGCTCGTCATCCTCACCACGGTCTTGACCTGACTGCAGTTCGGCATCATAACCAACTTCAGCTGGCAAATGCTCACCTTCAATGGCCACTGGCATGAGGGGAAAAGTTTAGTCTTCACAGATGAATCCCGGTTTCAACTGTACCGTGCAGATGGCAGACAACGTGAATGGCGTTGTGTGGGCAAGTAGGTCTGCTGATGTCAATTTTGTGAACAGAGTGCCCCATGGTGTAGGTGGGGTTATGGTATGGGCATTACTGGAAGCTGAAAATGTCCCAGTTCTTCCATGGCCTGCACACTAACCAGACATGTCACCCATTGAGCATGTTCGGGATGCTCAGGATTGCTGTGCACGACTGCTTTTTGCAGTTCCCACCCACCCATATCCAGCAACTTTGCACAGCCATTGAAGATGAGTGGGACAACATTCTACAGTCCACAATTAGCCTGATTAACTGTATGCAAAGGAGATGTGTCGCGCTGCATGTCACAAATGGTAGTCACACCAGATACAGACTGGTTTTCTGATCCATGCCCCTACCTTTTTTAAGGTACTGTATCTGTGACCAACATATGCATATCTGTATTCCCAGTCATGTGAAATGCATAGATTAGGGCCTAACAAATCAATTTAAATGGACCCTTTTCCTTATATGAACTGTAACTCAGTAAAATCTTCAAAATACTTGCATGTTGCGTTTATTTTTTTGTTCAATGTATTTAGCAGTCTGGCTATTTAGCAGTCTTATGCCTTCGGGTAGAAGCTGTCTCGGAGCCTATTGGTCCGAGAGCCGATGCTCCGGTACTGTTTGCCGGATCGTAGCATAGTGAACATGGGTGGCTGGAGTGTTTGGACATTTTTCGGACCTTCCTCTGACACCGCCTGGTATAGAGGTCCTGGATGGCAGGGAGCTCAACCCCAGTGATGTACTTGGCTGTCCGCACCACACTCTGTAGTGCTTTGCGCTCAAGGGCGGTGTCTTTGCCATATCAAGCAGTGATGAAGCCTGTGAAGATGCTCTCGATGGTGCAGCTGTAGAACGTTTTAAATATCCGAAGGCCCATGCCAAATCTTTTCAGCCTCCTGAGTGGGAAGAGGCGCAGCCGTGCCTTCTTCACAACTGTGTGGGTGTGTGGGTAGCATGTTAGGCCCTTAGTGACATGGATACTAAGGAACATAAAGCTCTCGACCCACTCTGTAACATCAACTCTCCCCTCTTTCTCCTATAGTCCATGATTAGCTCCTTGGTCTTACTGACGTTGAGGGAGAGGTTTTTTCTCTGGTACCACACTGCTAAGTATCTTTCCTCCTCACTGTAAGCTGACTCATCACCATTGGTGATCAGGCCTACCACCGTTGTGTCGTCAGCAAACATGATGATAGTTTTGGAGTCGTGGATGAACGCAGTCATGTGTAAACAGGGAGTACAGGAGGGAACTATGCACACAACCCTGAGGGTCCCCTGTGTTGAGGGTCAGCATGGAGGAGGTGTTGTTGCCTACCCTCATCACCTGGGGTTAGCCCATCAGGAAGTCCAGGATCCCGTTGCAGGGTCCCTAACTTGGTGATGATTTTACAGGGGATTATTTTGTTGAACGCTGAGCTGTAGTCTATGAACAGCATTCTAAGCAGTTATTTCCCCTCTTGTCCAGTTGGGAGAGGGCAGTGTGAAGTGCAATTCTTCATACTATAAAATAATATAAAATAATGCCAGAGAATTCTAAGCAAATCTTGTCAGCTATATTAACTAGTGTAGGCCACAGCCATATGGCATAGCCAGATCAGGGCCTAATATAACTCAGAGTATGCTATTCTGTTCTTCTGAAATAGACTACATTTTTTTCATTTCATGTTTCTTTACACCGTCTAAAATAATTAATGGATTTATTGTGAAAGTGTAGGCTATATTACATGGATTTATTCGATTTCTTTTTAAAGTAGATGTTCCAAAGGTCTTCATCAGTGGATGGTAGGCTGCCAGGAGATGCTAAATGTGTTTATGTTAATTAACAGTCAATTACTGTGAGACCGGCAGTTATTTGCTTGACAGTCACCGGCTGACTAAATTTCATGACCGCAACAGCCCTATCTATACCACACACATACAATTATCTGTAAGGTCCCTCAATCGAGAAGTGAATTTCAAGCACATATTCAACCACAAAGACCGGGACGGTTGCGCTAACGTGCACTAATGTTTTTTTTTTACCTCCAATGTGATTAGCATGACTTTGTAAGTAACAAGAAAATTTCCCAGGACATAGACATGTCTTATATGGGCGGAAAGCTTAAATTCTTGTTAATCTAACTGCACTGTACATTTTACAGTAGCTATTACAGTGAAAAAATACCATGATATTGTTTGAGGAGAGAGCACAACAACAAAAAAAATGTGTATCACGGCGACTGGTTTGATACATTCACCTCTGAAGTTAAATAATGTACTTACATTGAGTAATCTTGATCTGATTTGTCATCCTGAGGGTCCCAGAGATAAAATGTAGCATAGTTTTGTTCAATTACAAAACTATGTGATCATAGTTTGTCTATTTATTTTCCATTGATTGTACGTTGGCTAATAGGACCGATGGTAAAGGGAGAGTACCTGCTCACCGCAGAATCCTTAGAAGGCTCCCAGACATTCGTCGTCCATTTGTCCGTCTCTTCCTCCTACGAATGACGGGGATGAGGGCCTTTTTGGGCGTCTGAAGTAAATCCTTCCCGTCAGACTCGTTAACCTCTAGTGACACCCCATCCCGTGACAACGGGACCGTTGTCATCATCTGACACTAATTAGCATAACGCAACGGACATAAATATTACTAGAAAATATTCCTATTCATGAAAATCACAAGTGAAATATATTGAGAGACAGCTTAGCCTTTTGTTAATCACCCTGTCATCTCAGATTGTCAAAATATGCTTTACAGCCAAAGCTAGACAAGCATTTGTGTAAGTTTATCGATAGCCTAGCATAGCATTTTGTCCAGCTAGCAGCAGGTAACTTGGTCACGGAAATCAGAAAAGCAATCAATTTAAATTGTTTACCTTTGATGAGCTTCGGATGTTTTCACTCACGAGACTCCCAGTTAGAGAGCAAATGTTCCTTTTTTCCAAAAATATTATTTTTGTAGGCGAAATAGCTCCGTTTGTTCTTCACGTTTGGCTGAGAAATCGCCCTGAAATTGCAGTCACGAAAACGTCAAAAAATATTCCAAATTAGCTCCATAATATCGACAGAAACATAGCAAACGTTGTTTATAACCATCCTCAAAGTGTTTTTCAAATATCTATTCGATAATATATCCATCGGGACAATTGGTTTTTCAGTAGGACCGATTGGAGTAATGGCTACCTCTGTATTTTACGCGAGAATCTCTCTGGGAGCATCAGGTGACCACTTGCGCAATGTAGCCGCCTACGGGTATTCTTCAACATAAATGCGTAAAACTATGTCACAATGCTGTAGACACCTTCGGGAATACGGAGAAAGAGTAATCTGGTTGATAGCCCATTCACTGCTCAATAGGGACGCATTGGAACGCAGCGCTTTCAAAACATGAGGCACTTCCGGATTGGATTTTTCTCAGGCTTTTGCCTGCAACATCAGTTCTGTTATACTCACAGACAATATTTCTAGTTTTGGGAACTTTAGAGTGTTTTCTATCCTAAGCTGTCAATTATATGCATATTCTAGCATCTTGTCCTGACAAAATATCCTGTTTACTACAGGAACGCTTTTTTTTCCAAAAATGATAAAACTGCCTCCTAGTCACAAAAGATTAAAGAAAAAGTATTTCTCCAGTACGGGGTGAGTAATCAATATCCTGATATCTAGAAGCTCTTATCGGTCATAAGACACGTGGCAGAAACATTATGCACTAAATAAGTTATAAATAACGCGAAATAACACACACAATAGTACAATTGGTTAGTGGATTGTAAAACAGCAGCCATCTCCTCCGGCACCATTCTACAAGCTTCCTTCTATTCACTGTCATTTTCGCTGAGCAGCTCAAGCCCCTGGTTCACCTGGAGAAGATTGACCCGAAAAGACACATGTAAGAAGGCGCCTATCGAAGCTCATTCCTGATGAGCTTCTATTGGCTGTCGATGTTGTTGATCCATCCTCAGTTTTCTCATATCATAGCGAATAAATAAATAAAAATATCGTAGACAGAGTATTGTATGTGGAACGTTGACAAAAAATGACAATTAAATCAATTTGAATCCCACTTTGTAACATAACAAAATGTGTCCAAAGTCAAGGGGTGTGAATACTTTCTGAAGGTACTGTATGTCTGTCTGGATGTCTGTCTGGATGTCTGTCTGTCTCCCTGTCGCTCTGGCTGGCTGGCTGGCTAACTGGCTCGGTCTCTCTTACTGTTTCAATTGACAATGTTTAATTCCTCTGCTACCTCTATCCCTTGCGTGGCCCTCAATACCTCTTACGCTTTTCTTGTCTTTATATGTGCTTTCGTCTATGCTTCGATGACTCATGCTTCTCTCTCTTCCCACTCTCTTCCAATCTCGATCTTTTCCTCTTTCATTCATCAACCATTCTTGCCCTTCCCTTCTCAACTCTTGTATTTAACTTTCCTCTCCCAATCTGCCATCCTAAACATCACCCTTTCTCCCCCTATCCATTCCTCCATCCTCTCTCAGGCAGTGCTGTGTCAGTGTTGAATGGACCAGTGTTGGCTGAGGACAAAGACATTGGGCCCAACGCTGTGGTCAGGTACCGTCTGCTGGGAACAAGACTGGACCTCTTCACTGTGGACTCTGATACAGGTCTGACACGCACGCACACACATACACACATAATGGTCACTTAATCACACACCAATAATACATGCACACTCAAACACATACACACACTCTCACTCACAACCCCACACACATATCATTAATCATCATTTTCAATTCAAATCACATTTTATTTGTCACATTCTTCGTAGACAACAGGTGCAGACTAACAGTGACATGCTTACTTCATCACCAATTATCCTACTGCTTGTACCTCTCCCCTGTTCCCCCCTGCAGGTGTAGTTCGTGTGCGACAGAAGGCTCTGTTGGACCGCGAGGCGTTTGTGGAGCCGCGGGTGGAGCTGCTCCTGGTGGGGGAGGATGTGGGAGGACTCAACAGCAGCGTGCCCCTCACTGTGACAATCATGGACCAGAACGACAACCCTCCTGTCTTTAACCCCCCCAGCCTCACTGTGCACCTCCCTGAGAACAGCCCCACTGGTGAGTGTGTTGATGGGTGGGTGGATGGATGGTGGTGTGTGTGGGTTGGTTCTTCAATCCTTATGGGGACCTAAAGTCCTCCAAAGTCCCAACAAAGATAGTAAAAGAAGAAAATGTCTCTCTCGTGGGGACATTTCCTGCTTCCCCTTGAGGACAAAGGCTATTTTTAAATTTAGGGGTTAGGATTATGGGATTTGGTTACAGGTTAAGATTAGGGTTATGTTGTCGTTCTGGGTTAGGTTCAGAGTTAGGGGTTAGGGAAATATGATTTTGAATGGCAATACATTTTAGGTTCCCACAAGGATAGAAGAACACAACATGTGTATGTGTGTCTGTGTGACTATGCATGCATTCATGCATGTGTATGTACGTGCATGCATGCATGTAAATAAACTCAGCATAAAAACTGTCAACTGTGTTTTTTCCCCCAGCAAACTTAACATGTGTAGATATTTGTATGAACATAACACGTTTCAACAACTGAAACATAAACTGAACAAGTTCACAGATATCTGACTAACAGAAATTGAATAATGTGTCCCAGAACAAAGGGGGTGGGGGGGGGGGGTCAAAATCAAAAGTAACAGTCAGTATCTGGTGTGGGCACCAGCTGCATTAAAGTACTGCAGTGCATTTCCTCCTCATGGACTGCACCAGATTTGCCAGTTCTTGCTGTGGGATGTTACCCAACTCTTCCACCAAGACACCAAGACCTCCCAGGCATTTCTGGGGGAATGGCCCTAGCTCTCACCCTCCAATCCAACAGGTCCCAGGCGTGCTTAATGGGATTGAGATCGTGCTCTTCGCTGGCCATAGCAGAACACTGACATTCCTGTCTTGCAGGAAATCACACACAGAACAAGCAGTATGGCTAGTGGCATTGTCATGCTGAGGATCATGTCAGGATGAGCATGCAGGAAGGGTAGCACATGAGGGAGGAGGATGTCTTCCCTGTAACGCATAGCATTGAGATTGCCTGCAATGACAACAAGCTCAGTCCGATGATGCTGTGACACACCGTCCCAGACCATGACGGATCAACCACCTCCAAATCGATCCCGCTCTAGAGTACAGGCCTCGGTGTAACACTCATTCCTTCCACAACAAACGTGAATCCGACCATCACCCCTGGTGAGACAAAACAATGACTCATCAGTGAAGAGCTCTTTTTGCCAGTCCTGTTTGGTCCAGTGACGGTGGGTTTGTACCCATAGGCGACGTTGTTGCCGGTGATGTATGGTGAGGACCTGCCTTACAACAGGCCTACAAGCCCTCAGTCCAGCCTCTCTCAGCCTATTGCGGACAGTCTGAGCACTGATGGAGGGATTGTGCGTTGCTGGTGTAACTCTGAAAGTTGTTGTTGCCATCCTGTACCTGTCCCACAGGTGTGACGTTCGGATGTACTGATCCTGTACAGGTGTTGTTACACATGGTCTGCCACTGCGAGGAAGATCGGCTGTCCGTCCTGTCTCCCTGTAGCACTGTCTTAGGAATCTCACTGTACGGACATTGCAATTTATTGCCCTGGCCACATCTGCAGTCCTCATGCTTCCATGCAGGATTCTCACACAGATGAGCAGGGACCCTGGGCATATTTCTTTTGGTGGTTTTCAGAGTCAGTAGAAAGGCCTCTCTAGTGTCCTAAGTTTTTCTTCTTATTATGTTACTTTTTATTATTACATTTTATTTTAGTCTGCTTGGTAAATATTTTCTTCTTCTTGAACTGCACTGTTGGTTAAGAGCTTGTAAGTAAGCATTTCACGGTAAAGTCTACATTTGTTCTATTCGGCGCATGTGACAAATAAAGTTTGATTTGATACATCCACAAATACATTCATTGCTACATTGATTTTTTGACTTTTTAATTAATGATATATACCCATTGATTCTTGAGAATATAACTTAGAAATGCCTCAGGCTTAGTTCAACTGTCGTACTCCATCAGAACGCGAAATATAAGCTTGTTTTACTCCATTTTTTGTAAACAATGTAATTGTAAATAAATACTGTATAGCCTCAAACTATACTTTCTATATCATGGATGGTAAACCCTTGCATCCATAGCTCTGTCTATTTGAGAGTGGTTACATTTCTCCAGTCCCAACTGTGTATTGAAACAGTGGCGGGGTGCCGCTTTGTTATTTTTTGAGCTGCAGATTTCCCTTTTAAGCCTAGTCCTACACAAAAAAAATCTATTTAAATGGAGATTCTCCACTGAACATTATTTTTAGTTCAGGACTAGGCTTAATCTATGTCTGGGAAACATGCCCCTTGTTTTCAATCCTAACCTCTGTGTCCTCTATTCTTTCGTTTCTCTCTGTTCTAGGTGTGGTGGTGACCCAGCTGTCCGCCAGTGATGCTGATTCAGGCTCTAATGCCTGGCTGCTTTACCGGCTGGAGAGCGGTGCCCAGGACCGCTTCGTAGTTGACTCCCTCTCTGGTGCCGTCCTGGTGGGAAACTCCACCCTTGACCGCGAGGAGCGTGGCTCCTACCGCCTGGTTGTCGTGGCTACTGACCGTGGCACACCCTCATTGTCGGGCACGGCTACCCTGTCGGTCATCCTGGATGATGTCAACGACTCACGACCACGTTTCCTGGAACCCGTGACAACTATTAACATAAACGAGTCTACACCACCGGGCGTGGTGGTGGCAACGCTCACCGCGAAGGACCCTGACCTACGACCCCGGCTGGAATATTACATCATCTCTGTGGAGGCGAAGGATGATGGAAATAACCCTGTTGGTGGGCTGCAAGAGTCATTCGGCATCGATTTCCACACGGGTTAGTAGTCAACAGACAGTCGATCATGTTTAGTATTGTATCTTTACTGAGTTGCCTGTCAGATTGTGTGGATGTTTTTCTAAATATGTGTATATGTGGCGCCTGAACAATGTCGCAAACGGAGCAGCTGCACTTTCAAAATAGTATGTTTTTGCACCCCCACTTTTTTTCCCCAGAAAAGTATCATGATATATTGGGTAATTTGTCATTTTCAATGATAAGTAATGTTTTGAGCTAATCTGTATTGAAATAGATCATTCAATTTTATATAATTTTATATAATTAACAGATTGTAGTTGAGCTTACACACAAAAAACAAACTAATTGGAATTTGTGGCAAAGAGGTCTAAGACCCTGGTTCGATTGCAGGCTGTATCACAACCAGCCGTGATTGGGAGTCCCATAGGGCGGCGCACAATTGGCCCAGTGTCATCTGGGTAGGCCGTAATTGTAAATACGAATTTGTTGTTAACTGACATGTCCTGCGCGCACAAGCTCCCGTTTGGCCTACAGAAATACATCTAACGGATGGGATAAAAAGTTATGTTGGGAATTATGTGTTCCAGCAATGAGCTGCAGTTTTGGAATAATTGCATCTGGTCGATTTTCTTGCGAACACCTAGTGCCATTTAGAATTGGTTAGCCTAGTGCTATGCTATAACCCCCCTAAACATAGATAGGTTCCACATTAAGCATATGCAAAAACATTTGTTTGATAAAGAAAGAGCATATTTTCAACAGAATCATTAAGCCTCCTCACCAAACAGATGTTGTGGGTGTAATTCATCACCATACAGTGTTCAATATGGAATTGTCCATTTAGAACGTTCCAAAGAACAGGCAGAATAAACTAAATCGAATGACTGTATATCGAAAAGAAGACAGATTTTAGTTTGTAACCCTGAAATATTTTCTTTAAACTCACAAAATTGAGCCGCGTTTCAAATTATCAGTCTTTGAGAATTACTGTTCCAGACGCGAGACGCACTGCAAACTTTTTTCATTTGGAAAAAATATTCTGTTCTATTTATTATGTTTTATACTATAAAATAGGTGTGTCTTGACTGTGATAAGGGTTTGGGCAATAAGAGCGTCTTGCTTGCTAAATTACCAAAACAAGTCTATGCCATTGTACAGCCATAGGCTTCCACAAGCAATTAACACTGCTAAGGTTACTGACTTTTTGAAGATTGTAATTCCAGCAATTCATGCTGAAGTGAGATTTTCCCCGTCAATTAAATTTTGCACACCGGTTGAGAACTCAATACCCTAAATGGTCAGCAGATGGCGCCGTGATCCACTAATTAGATGACAGATGATAACAACAGAGAGTAGCAGCGATGTAAAAGAGGGGGGACAATGCAAATATTCTGGGTAGCCATTTGATTAGATGTTCAGGAGTCTTATGGTTAGAAGCTGTTTAGAAGCCTCTTGGACCTAGACTTGGCACTCCAGTACCGCTTGCCATGCGGTAGCAGAGAGAACAGTCTATGACTAGGGTGGCTGGAGTCTTTGAAAATTTTTAGAGCCTTCCTCTGACATCGCCTGGTACATTAGTCCTGGATGGCAGGAAGCTTGGCTCCAGTGAGCTGTACACACTACCCTCTGTAGTGCCTTGCCATCGGAGGCTGAGCAGTTGCCATACCAGGCAGTAATGCAACCAGTCAAGATGCTCTCGATGGTACAGCTGTAGAACCTTTTGAGGATCCATGCCAAATCTTTTCTCCTCTTGAGAGGGAATAGGTTTTGTTGTGCCCTCTTCACAACAAAACCGATTATATGGGATTGATTATAATTTGTTTGTAAACTATTAGAAATGTAGCTTAAAACCTCTTTGGGATAGGGGGCAGCATTTTCACTTTTGGATAAATAGCGTGCCCAATTTCAACATCCTGCTACTCATGCCAAGAATATAAGATATGCATATTATTAGTAGATTTGGGTATAAAACACTCTGAAGTTTCTAAAACTGTTTCAATCATGTCTGTGAGTATAACAGAGGACTAACCATTCAGAATGATTTATTTTTGAGGTCACTGTCTGTTCAATGGATTCTCATGGGGAAACGATATTTCTTAGGCACTTGTTTGCAGTTCCTACCGCTTCCACTGGATGTCACCAGTCTTCGGAATTTGGTTGAGGTTATTCCTTTGTGCAATGAAGAAGTACGGCCATCTTGGAAAAGGGTAACGCCGTTGAGAGTTGGGCAAGACTTGAAAAGTAGCGTTAGTTTCCTCTCGTCCTCTATTGAAAACAGATAGACCCGTCTTCAATTTGATCAATTATTAATGTTTAAAAATACCTAAAGTTGTATTACAAAAATATTTTGAAATGTTTTGGCAAAGTTTACAGGTAACTTTTGAGATATTTTGTAGTGACTTTGCGCAAATTGGAAGCTGTTTTTTTCTGGATCAAACACATTTTGGATATATATGGATGGAATTAATCGAACAAAAGGACCATTTGTGATGTTTATGGGACATTTTGGAGTGCCAACAAAAGAAGCTCGTCAAAGGTAAGGCATGATTTATATTTTATTTCTGCGTTTTGTGTAGCGCCTGCAGGGTTGAAATATGCTACTCTCTTTGTTTACTGTTGTGCTATCATCAGATAGTAGCATCTTATGCTTTTGCCGAAAAGCCTTTTATATTTATTTGAATTTGTCGCTCTGCATTTTCCCTGGCTTGTGGCCAGTGAGACACGACCGTCCCTCTATCCTAGAGAGGTTAATTAAATTGATTAATATTATTGTGTTTCTCTTCCAAGAAAAACTAGAATGCATTTTACAGTAGCCTATGTTGGCCTCAGGGTTTCCATTCGGAAAATATGGCATTGTATAACGTGACCAGTCTGGATTAGGCCTAGACTACTAAGCGACTGCGAGTGAAGAGCAAACTAATCCTAACATTTCCACACCGTAATTGTAGGCTAATCAATACCCAAAGGGAGATTCAGTGAAAATAAAATGTGATTGATTAATCAAGACCTGTCCCCATGCTTGTCTAAAGCAACACGAAATGGTCCTTAATAGTTGACCAAATGCAGGTAGACTATTGCTTCAAATCCTATTATAACAATTGGATGACTTTGGGTGTTTCAGTAAGCAACAATTTGTTGCCTTCAATTGCATTAGCCTACTTTATTCCAATATTTCTGTCATTCAATTATATTTATTCCCATAGTAATTCGTTATGGATCCATCACGATGTGGTTAGAAAACAGTGCATTTGGTGGGCTATGCAAAAGTGATGGGAGAAGTGACATGCCTCACAAACATCCATTAATACATTTAAAGTCCTTAAACTCAGCAAGAGTCTATTGTCCTGCTGATAGCCCATCAAGGGTGGATGGCTTCTTTTGTTTTCCAATTTATTGGAAAGGCTGCTAAAACCATTTACACTTGGCCCACAAAATTGTTGCATACTTACAGTACAATGCCCTTTCACTCCATTCTCTGCCCGACTCTCTACCAATGCCACCAGATTGTTCTGTAATAGGGGGCCTGTGATCTGTGGTCTGTGATATTGAGTTAGAAATGTAAATCTTTAGAGTACATTGAAAGTTTGCTCTTTTTTGGCTATTAGGCTACACTTTACAATAGAGCTCAACACAGACTGGCCACAGCATCTATCAGCAGTCTAAACTGTGACAGACATTTTTGGAGTTTTCAGACCAAGCCGAGCTATTAGACTATCCTTTTGTAAATTAATGGTGTGAATGTTTCAGTCAGCATCTCTCCTTTTGCGCTAGAGTCCTGCATCAGGCAAAAAAAATCAGCTGGAGGGTGGTCCCGGAGTTGAGTAAATACAATGGCGCAATTACGCTTGACATGTGGACTGACAATTTTGGAAAAATAGGATTATTGTGCCTGACAGCACATTACATAATGAAGAGTGGCTGTTATCCACCACGGAGTGGGACAGTGCAGCTCAAAACTGCAAATAAAATAAGGCCAGCTTATTATGAAAGAATACTTGTGGATTTGTTGATTTCCTCTATCACTTCAAGAGGCCTACTGTCCACCTGGTAATTGTGTGGTTCCAGAGGATAAAGCGTCACCTTCAGATGGATTTGTGGGTTTCAGAGAGAAGCCAGCTGCGAGCCTGCGACCAGGCATGGTGGAAGACATCGTTTTCCTGCACAGCAATTTGAAGAAATCCAGTGATGAATGGACTGATTTTGAAGTTATTGTTTTAGTATATTTATTTGTTGTCTAATATTAGAAGGCTACTTAAAACCTCTTAAGGATCCGCCCCTTTAAAAATATATATATCTTCCTGAAATGACATACTAATATCTAACTGCCTGTAGCTCAGGCCCTGAAGCAAGGATATGCAAATTCTTGGTACCATTTGATGAGAAACACTTTGAAGTTTGTGGAAATGTGAAAAGAATGTAGGAGAATATAACACAATAGATCTGGGAAAAGATAACACAAAGAAACAACCAACCGTTCTTTTGTATTCTTATTTGTACCATAATCTTTGAAATGCAAGAGAAAGGCCATAATGTATTATTCCTGCCCCTGGTGCAATACACATTTTGGCCACTAGACGACAGCAGTGTATGTTTTAGACTGATCCAAAGAACCATTACATTCTGTTAAAAATGTATCAAGACTGCCCAAATATGTCTAATTTGTTTATTAATAACTCTTTATGTTCAGAATTGTGCACTCTCCTCAAACAATAGCATGGTATTATTTCACTGTAATAGCTACTGTAAATTGGACAGTTCAGTTAGATTAACAAGAATTTAAGCTTTCTGCCAATGTCAGTTTTCTTGTTACTTACAACCTCATGCTAATCGCAATAGCCTACATTAGCTCAACCGTCCCATGGAAGGAACACTGATTCCGAATAAGTTTTTAAAGCAATTTGACTTGTCAATGTGCCACATTGCATTGTGAAAACATACAGTGGGGACATACACTGCCGATTTTGCAGGTTTTTCTACTTACAAAGCATGTAGAGGTCTGTAATTTTTATCATAGGTACACTTCATCTGTGAGAGACGGAATCTAAAACAAAAATCCAGAAAATCACATTGTATGATTTTTTGCATTTTATTGCATGACATAAGTATTTGATCACCTACCAACCAGTAAGAATTCCGGCTCTCACAGACCTGTTCGTTTTTCTTTAAGAACCCCTCCTGTTCTCCACTCATTACCTGTATTAACTGCACCTGTTTGAACTCGTAACCTGTATAAAAGACACCTGTCCACACACTCAATCAAACAGACTCCAACCTCTCCACAATGGCCAAGACAAGAAAGCTGTGTAAGGACATCAGGGATAAAATTGTAGACCTGCACAAGGCTGGGATGGGCTACAGGACAATAAGGCAAGCAGCTTGGTGAGAAGGCAACAACTGTTGGTGCAATTATTAGAAAATGGAAGAAGTTCAAGATACGGTCATTCACCCTCGGTCTGGGGCTCCATGCAATATCTCACCTCGTGGGGCATCAATGATCATGAGGAAGGTGAGGGATCAGCCCAGAACTACATGGCAGGACCTGGTCAATGACCTGAAGAGAGCTGGGACCACAGTCTCAAAGAAAACCATTAGTAACACACTACGCCGTCATGGATTAAAATCCCCCTGCTCAAGCCAGCGCATGTCCAGGCCGGTCTGAAGTTAGCCAATGACCATCTGGATGATCCAGAGGAGGAATGGGAGAAGGTGATGTGGTCTGATGAGTCAAAAATAGAGCTTTTAGGTCTAAACTCCACTCGCCGTGTTTGGAGGAAGAAGAAGGACGAGTACAACCCCAAGAACACCATCTCAACCGTGAAGCATGGACATGGAAACATCATTCTTTGGGGATGCTTTTCTGCAAAGGGGACAGGACGACTGCACCGTATTGAGGGGAGGATGGATGGGGCCATGTATCGCGAGATCTTGGCCAACAACCTCCTTCCCTCAGTAAGAGCATTGAAGATGGGTCGTGGCATGAAAACGACCCAAAACACTAAGGAGTGGCTCCGTAAGAAGCATCTCAAGGTCCTGGAGTGGCCTAGCCAGTCTCCAGACCTTAACCCAATAGAAACTCTTTGGAGGGAGCTGAAAGTCCTATTGCACAGCGACAGCCCCGAAACATGAAGGATCTTGAGAAGGTCTGTATGGAGGAGTGGGCCAAAATCCCTGCTGCAGTGTGTGCAAACCTGGTCAAGAACTACAGGAAACGTATGATCTTTGTAATTGCAAACAAAGTTTTCTGTACCAAATATTAAGTTCTGCTTTTCTGATGTATCAAATACTTATGTCATTCAATAACATTCTAATTAATTACTTAAAAATCATACAATGTGATTTTCTGGATTTTTGTTTTAGATTCTGTTTCTCACAGTTGAAGTGAACCTATGATAACAATTACAGGCATCTACATGCTTTGTAAGTAGGAAAACCTGCAAATCGGCAGTGTATCAAATACTTGTTCTCCTCGCTAAAAATAAACCGTTTATTTTTAGCCAAATGTTGAATAGACATGCAGACTAATAAATACAGGAAACAGGATCTGGGTCTGGGAAGGTGTGATGTCGTTGATGTTTGTATGTGTATGCTTTGTATTGCCTCAAAATATAAAATGACAAGCAACACACATCTGGTTATCATTATGAATAGGATCTTTTTTTCTTTCTTTTTTTTACATTCTTCATTGTAACCACAATGTCACAAATAAATGAACACACACAACATGAGCAGATTACCTTGGTCAAAACAGTTATATTTTAAAGACTATCAGAAAGAATGTTGGTACTTATTTATTTTGATCCAAAGCCACGAATGAGTGAGTCACTTTACGCTGACAAATATAGCTTGAAATATGCTGCGAAATTGCCTACTAAATAGGCCAAGCCTGAACAAATATATTAAATTGCCTAAATACACTAGTAAAATTCACAAATAAATATAGTAGATCAGGTCTTGAAAATTTGGGCGACCTTTTTCCCCTCCCTATCCTTGCTGGACTCTTTTATTCAGTTTCTTCTTCACATCAACAAATAAGGACTCAATGTTTCAGAAACTCACTTCATATAGAGGAGCTATCACTCTTTCACACTGTGGTAAATAAAGCCAGTTTGTTATTTAGAATTATTTATTTCTTTTTTTAGAGGGAGAGAAACCAAAAGCCTACCGTGCCTAATTGTCACTATACCTTAGCCCCACTCATCTCTTTAAGGGTCACATGGGAGGCCATGTACTTAACAACCAAAGATTTCAAGATGAATGTTAGACTCTCTGGTGGAAGACTAGGTTTGATCTGAGCATTCTGACCTAACAACAGCAGTCAAGCACCAAAACTAACTGGCTAATGTTGACTAACTTGCTAGCTACTTTCAGACACAAAGAAGAAAACAGCTCACACTGACCATTTTACTCATCCTAGCAGAGCTGGTTTGGCTGTGTTGATGTTATCAAGTAGCATTGGTGACTGTAACTGTGCTACTGGCAACAATTTAAATACTCTTTTTTTGCCAACTTTTACTGACACCGGTCATATTCAACGGTGTTGAGAATTCATAAATTCGTCAGTTATTTTGCGCTCTGGCACCCTCAGACACGAGTGCTCTGAAATCGGAGAAAATATCCAGAGCTAATTTACCAGCTATGTCTATCGACAGTTGTCACAGTGACATCATGAACATTCTATTGAAATGGTTAATTGCGTAGTGGAGTTTTTTGTTTAGACATGTAGCTAGCTAGCTAAACAATGAGCCATAATAATGGCTCTGAGATACGAGTCATTTTACTACACAGATAATACACATAATGTTAGCTAGCGAGCCAGCCAGCTAACGTTAGCTAGATAGCTAACAGTACACTTTAACTTGAAATTAAAATGACTTTCTGACAAAATCAGAAATGTGTAATATCAGAAAATGTAGCTAGCTAGACTATCTTACCCATATACATGGATGGACGCTTCTCCCGGTTACGGATGCCATCATTTCCCTTAGCTTGAAGACGTAATCCAGAGACAGGTGTTTTATATAATAGCATTCTGTGTGTTCTCTTTTCGACTCCCTATGCATATTTGCAATCAAAACGCCAGAATTTTCTCCATCTCCTTAACTATCATATTCTAATTCCACTGGGCATTCCACAGATTTCAAAACTTGGTCCTCCATAAAGTGGAGAGCAACCCTTTTGCAGTTCCACTACGGGATATTGTCCAATAAAGCTACTTTAGAAAGGATTACCTACACATAATGACCGGCTCATGTTATACACAGAAGAATGCTACATGGCAGACCAATCTGAACTCATCTCTTGGCATGTCCAGCCCATCCATTATCTCAGCCAATCATGGCTAGCGGGAAGGTTCCTGACTTTTTCCTTGGCTAAACCAACTAGGCTCGTATTTAATAATTGTATTTGCAGATGGCATGCACGTTTGTTATTAAGGTATATGAAAGTTCACATGTACCAGAAGACATTTCTGACAAAAAAAAAGTTTACGTTCAAATCGCTCTCCTGTTAAGTAGTGATGCGGGACATACGCCTAGTTCCCTGAAATGAGTCACACATGTTTAAAAGTTACCTTGTCCATTTACCATCAGAGTAAACTTATGTATTTGGCTCGGTCAAATGTAGGGTTAAGCAGCGGTTTCGAGGACACAAATTACACCTAGTCCTCGACCAGAAATAATTTTTTCCATTTTTTAGTCCAGGACTATGCTCAATCTGTGTCCAGGATAACCTCCCCATAATGTTTAAATTAGTGCAATGGCATGATGTCTTACATGAAAAAACAAGTTTACATGACCAAGTACATTAATGGGGTAAATCTACTCTGAGGTTGTTTTTAGGCTGTTTCAGAGGTTTAATTCTTAATGAACAATGTTCAACAAACATATTTTGTTGAAGTTCAGTAGATGAATAAAGCTACAGTACACTAGCAGTAGTCAAGCTGCTTATACTGAAGAAACTTGTTAGTGCATGGGTCAAATTAGCTTTAGAATTTCTAAAATTTCACTTAAAATGTACTTTTTTGTATTGATTTTTTTATTGACTGAATATATATTCAATTGGGATGTGTTATCTGTAATGGTTATAATAAATTAGTTGTGCACTGTTGGCATATAGGCCTAGATGAAGAAAAAGTTATCGACTTCAGTATAATTTATTGTGGCAGAACCTAAACATTTTTTGTTTGTTCTGTTCATAAATATGGATTCCCTTGTGAAGAAACAGCGCGGATTTGCAGGATTATATATTTTTTTTGCACCCCCACTTTCAGACAGGCACCCATGGTATACAGTATAAGTCAACTGTATGTAAACTGTGTGTGTGTGTCTGTGCTTGTGTGTCTGTGTGTGTGTGTGTCTGTGCATGTGTGTCTATGCGTGCGTGTGTCTGTGTTATATGCTTGTATATGTGAACTGTGAATGTGTGCCTGTGCATGTGTGTTCCCACAGGTGCTGTGTTTGTGCGTAACCCACTCAACAGAGAGCTGGTGGCCACCTTTGAGATTCTTGTGTCGGTGCATGACAACGCCAGTGATGTCATTGACATGTCAGTCAGCGTACCTAATGGTGAGTCTTCATCTAAAATCACCTTAATTCTATTTTTTTAAAGAATTGTTTGGTTTTTCATCACCTTTTTGTGGCCCTATATGTCTCTCAAGATTCAACACTTTGTCAAACTAACAGAAGTAGATAGGAATTGACTTACTGCAGCTCATGATAAAAACAAGCATACTTACCTTACAAACAAACCTCAATCAGTACAATAGACTCAAAATAGGTTGAACGACAATGCTCTTAATCTCTCCTGTCTCATTACAATAATAACCCTCTCAATTACCGCTCAACCATTAACAGCGAGACTGATAGTGAACGTGCTGGATGTGAATGACAACGCCCCGCGGTTCAGACCCTTTGGAGTGGCCAACTTCTCAGAGAAGATTCTGGAAGGTGCTCAGCCAGGCACCACTCTGCTGTCCGTGTCAGCTGTGGACCCAGACAAAGGCCCTAACGGACAGGTCATCTACCAGCTGCTACACCTTCCCAGAGGGGACTACCTCAGACTGGAGGATCCATCAACTGGTATAACACACACACACACACACACACACACATCTCAATCAAAAAGGGCACATCATAACTTTTTAAGACACACATATTTGATTTACAATGTAACCGGAACAACAGAAATTGTACCCCTTGTAAAAATACAACCTTAGTCCAAACACCAAGCAACCTCAACAATAGATTTTGGCCTTTTGGTATAATGTTTTCTCCAACACCCTACTCAACAAATTGGATGCAGTCTATCACAGTGCCATCCATACATTTTGTCACCAAAGCCCCATATACTACCCACCACTGCAACCTGTACGCTCTCGTTGGCTGGCCCTCGCTGTCACGTCTAATCAAGGTGGGTGGAATCAGGCGCAGAGAGCAGATAGCGATATAAAGTTTATTCTCCGTTGAACAAAACAAACACGGTGAACCCAAACACACACAGGGTGAAATTATCCAACACAGGATAACAGAGTAACCGGAGAATAAGAAACACAAAAACACCGATAGACGAAAATAATGACAACATAAACAATCCCGCACAAAACAAGGGTGGGACAACCTACAATATATACAGACACTAGTTAACTAAACAACACACAGGTGAAACCAATCAGACAAAACCAACAGATAAACGAAAAGGGATCGGTAGTGGCTAGTAGGACGGTGACGACGACCGCCGAGCACCGCCCGAACGGGTAGGAGAGCCAACCTCGGCGGAAGTCGTGACAGTACCCCCCCTGACGCGCGGCTCCCGCAGCGCCGCCACCGTCCTCGAGGACGACCCGGAGGACGAGGTGCTGGGCGATCCGGGTGGAGGCGGTGGAAATCTATCAGGAGAGAAGGGTCCAAAATGTCCCTCACCGGAACCCAGCATCTCTCCTCCGGGCCGTACCCCTCCCAGTCCACGAGGTACTGTAGGCCCCCCACCCGGCGTCTCGAATCCAGAATGCCTCGAACTGTATACGCCGGGGGCCCCTCGATGTCCAGAGGGGGCGGAGGGACCTCAGACACCTCACCTTCTTGCAGGGGACCAGCCACCACCGGCCTGAGGAGAGACACATGAAACGAGGGGTTAATACGGTAATACCTAGGAAGTTGTAACCTATAACACACATCGTTTATTCTCCTCAGGATTTTGAACGGCCCCACACACTGTGGCCCCAGCTTCCGACAGGGCAGGCGGAGAGACAGGTTTCGGGTCGAGAGCCAGACCCTGTCCCCCGGTGCAAACACGGGGGTCTCACTGCGGTGTTGGTCAGCGCTCCTCTTCTGCCGTTCTCCCGCTAACCGTAATGAGTCCTGAACGGCTTTCCAGGTGTCCTTGGAGCGCTGTACCCATTCCTCCACCGCAGGAGCCTCGGTCTGACTCTGATGCCATGGAGCCAGGACCGGCTGGTAACCTAACACACACTCAAAAGGAGACAAGTTAGTAGAGGAGTGGCGTAAGGAGTTCTGGGCTAGTTCGGCCCATGGAACATACCTAGCCCACTCACCAGGCCGGTCCCGGCAATAAGATCGCAGAAACCTGCCCACATCCTGGTTAACGCGCTCCACCTGCCCATTACTCTCGGGGTGAAAACCTGAGGTTAAGCTAACCGAGACCCCCAGTCTCTCCATAAACGCCCTCCACACTCTGGACGTGAATTGGGGACCCCGATCAGAGACGATGTCCTCAGGCACCCCATAGTGCCGGAAGACATGGGTCAACAAAGCCTCAGCAGTCTGCAGGGCCGTAGGAAGACCGGGCAACGGAATGAGACGACAGGACTTAGAAAACCGATCCACAACGACCAGGATCGTAGTACTTCCCTGGGACGGGGGAAGGTCGGTAAGAAAATCCACCGATAAATGTGTCCACGGCCGTTGTGGAACGGGGGCGGGGATTTCCCTCTAGGTAGGTGCCGAGGAGCCTTGCTCTGAGCACACACTGAGCAGGAGGAGACATAAAATCTCACGTCTTTAGCCAGTGTGGGCCACCAGTATCTCCCTCTCAGACTCTGCACTGTCCTCTTAATACCAGGATGACCCGAGGAGGGAAGAGTATGAGCCCACCTAATCAGCTTGTCCCGGACCACCCTCGGCACGTACTTGGTCCCTACAGGACAGTTAGGGGGAGCCGGTTCTGACCGTGAGGCCCTCTCTATCTCAGCGTCCACCTCCCATACCACCGGTGCCACGAGACATGACGGTGGAATGATGGGAGTTGGCTCTACTGACCGTTCCTCAGTATCATAGAGGCGAGACAGTGCGTCAGCTTTAGTGTTTTGGGAGCCTGGCCGATATGTGAGGGTAAACTGGAACCTAGTAAAAACATGGCCCATCTAGCCTGACGTGGATTTAGTCTCTTAGCTTCCCGGATGTACTCGAGATTACGATGGTCAGTCCAGATGAGAAAAGGGTATTTAGCCCCTCAAGCCAATGTCTCCACACCTTCAGAGCCTTGACTACAGCTAACAACTCCCGGTCCCCCACATCATAGTTTCGCTCCGCTGGGCTAAGCTTGCTTGAAAAGAAAGCACACGGACGGAGTTTGGATGGCACGCCCGAGCGTTGGGACAGCACGGCTCCAACCCCAGCCTCTGACGCATCCACCTCCACTATGAACGCTAAAGAGGGGTCCGGATGCGCCAACACGGGCGCATTTGTGAACAGCTCCTTCAGACGACTGAAAGCTCTGCCCGCCTCTGCTGACCAGCGCAAGCGCACCGGTCCTCCCTTCAGCAGTGAGGTGATGGGAGCAGCCACCTGACCAAAACCCCGGATAAACCTCCGGTAGTAATTGGCAAACCCTAAAAACCGCTGCACTTCTTTCACCGTGGTCGGAGTCGGCCAATTACGCACGGCTGTAACGCGATCATCCTCCATCACCACCCCGGAGGTGGAAATACGATACCCCAGGAAGGAAACGGACTGTTTGAAAAACTCACATTTCTCCGCCTTGCAATACAGGTCATGCTCCAGTAGTCGCCCAAGTATTTTTACGCACCAGAGACACATGCTCCGCGCGTGTGGCAGAATAGATCATGATGTCATCAATGTACACTACCACTCCCTGCCCGAGCAGGTCTCGGAGAATCTCATCTACGAAGGATTGGAAAACGGCTGGAGAATTCTTCAACCCGTATGGCATGACGCAGTACTCATAATGACCAGAAGTAGTACTAAATGCGGTTTTCCACTCATCTCCTCCCCGGATACGTACCAGATTATACTCGCTCCTCAGGTCCAGTTTTGTGAAGAATCGCGCCCCGTGAAATGATTCCATTGCCGTAGCGATGAGAGGTAGTGGGTAACTAAACCCCACTGTGATGGAATTTAGACCTCTATAATCAATACACGGACGCAGACCTCCATCCTTCTTCTTCACAAAAAAGAAGCTTGAGGAGACGGGTGATATGGAGGGCTGAATGTACCCCTGTCCCAGTGATTCGGAAACATATGTACACGTGACTCCTAGGAAGTGCAGCGTTTTCCAGAAGGTTTATCACGCAGTCCTCTCGACGATGAGGTGGTAATTGGGTCGCCTTCCCTTTACTGAAGGCGATAGCCAAATCGGCATATTCAGAGGGAATGCGCACGGTGGAAACTTGGTCTGGACTCTCCACCGTAGTTGCACCAACGGCAACTCCTATACACCTACCTGAACACTCCTCTGACCACCCCTTAAGAGCCCCCTGTCGCCAGAAAATCACCGGGTTGTGTTGAGCTAACCAGGGAACCCCCAACACCACTGGAAACGCAGGTGAATCTATAAGGAACAGGCTAATCTGCTCCTTATGATCACCCTGCGTTACCATGTCCAGTGGCACCGTAGCCTCCCTAATCACTCCTGACCCTAATGGCCGGCTATCTAAGGAGTGCACGGGGAAAGGTCGATCTAACGACACCAGGGGAATCCCTAGCCTTAACGCAAGCCCACGATCCATAAAACTCCCAGCTGCGCCTGAATCGACTAGCGCCTTATGCTGTAAAGATGGGGAAAACCCAGGGAAAGAAATCAATGGAAACACATGACCGACAGGAAGCTCTGAATGAGTTTGGTGCTTACTCACCTGGGGTGATTGAGCAGTGTTCCGCCTGTCCTCCCGACTCCTAGACGAGTTCCTCCAGCACCGGTCGGACGTGTGCCCTCGTCGACCACAACTGGTGCAGGAGGACACTCCTCCTCTGGTCCCCCTTGAAGCCGTACCTCCTAATTCCATAGGGATAGGAACAGGGGGGCTGGGGATAGGAAACGACAGGACCTGATCCGAACGCCCGCGAGCAGCCAGCAGGTTGTCGAGACGGATAGCCAGATCGATAAGTCCATCCAGTGTGAATGTGGTGTCCCGACATGCCAGCTCCCTGCGGACGTCCTCACTGAGACTACATCTAAAATGATCAATCAAGGCCCTGTCGTTCCATCCTGCTCCTGCTGCCAAAGTCCTAAACTCTAGGGCAAAATCCTGTACGCTCCTCGTCTCCTGACGCAGGTGAAACAGCCGTTCACCCGCCACCCGACCCTCGGGTGGATGGTCAAAAACAGCTTGGAATCGGCGGGTGAACTCTGGGTAATTATCCTTAGCCGAGTCCGGACCATTCCACACTGCGTTGGCCCACTCGAGGGCTCGCCCAGTCAAGCAGGAGACGAGGGCGCACACGCTCTCCTTTCCAGAGGGAGCAGGACGCACGGTAGCCAGGTATAGTTCCAGCTGAAGGAGGAAACCCTGGCACCCAGCCGCCGATCCGTCAAACTCCCGTGGGAGTGTCAGCCGAAGAGCCCCAGAGCCAGATGTGGTCGCAGAAACAGGAGGTGCTGGAGAAGGAGTTGCTAGAGATGAGGTGGGGAGGCCACTCCTCTCCCATCGATCCATTCTCTCCATCATTTGGTCCATAGCAGAACCAATCCGGTGAAGCACGCTGGTATGATGGAGGACCCTCTCTTCCATCGATGGGAGAGGAGACGCTGCTGCTCCTGCTGATTCCATGGTGGTGCGGGATTCTTTCACGTCTAATCAAGGTGGGTGGAATCAGGCGCAGAGAGCAGATAGCAATATAAAGTTTATTCTCCGTTGAACAAAACAAACACGGTGAACCCAAACACACACAGGGTGAAATTATCCAACACAGGATAACAGAGTAACCGGAGAATAAGAAACACAAAAACACCGATAGACGAAAATAATGACAACATAAACAATCCCGCACAAAACAAGGGTGGGACAACCTACAATATATACAGACACTAATTAACTAAACAACACACAGGTGAAACCAATCAGACAAAACCAACAGATAAATGAAAAGGGATCGGTAGTGGCTAGTAGGACGGTGACGACGACCGCCGAGCACCGCCCGAACGGGTAGGAGAGCCAACCTCGGCGGAAGTCGTGACACTCGCTTCATACTCGTCGCCAAAACCACTGGCTCCAGGTCATCTGCAAAACCCTGCTAGGTAAAGTCCCCCCTTATCTCAGCTCGCTGGTCACCATAGCATCACCCACCTGCAGCACGTGCTCCAGCAGGTATATCTCTCTGGTCACCCCCAAAATCAATTCTTTCTTTGGCTGCCTCTCCTTCCAGTTCTCTGCTGCCAATGACTGGAACGAACTACAGAAATCTCTGAAACTGGAAACACTTATCTTCCTCACTAGCTTTATGCACCAGCTGTCAGAGCAGCTCACAGATCACTGCACCTGGACATAGCCCGTCAATAAATAGCCGAAACAACTATCTCTTCCCCTACTGTACAGTATTTATTTATTTTGCACCTCAATATTTTTACTTTGCACACTCAAATCTACCATTCCAGTGTTTTAATTGCTATATTGTAATTACTTCGCCACCATGGCCTATTTATCTCACCTCATTTGCTCACTTGGTTTAATATACTTATTTTTCTACTGTATTATTGACTGTATGCTTGTTTTGCTCCATGTGTAACTCTGTGTTGTTATATGCGTCGAACAGCTTTGCTTTATCTTGGCCAGGTCACAGTTGTAAATGAGAACTTGTTCTCAACTTGCCTACCTGGTTAAATAAAGGTGAATTAAAAAAAAAATATATATATAACCACCTGGTACGGCAACTGCACCGCCCACAACCGCAGGGCTCTCCAGAGGGTGGTGCGGTCTGCACAACGCATCAATGGGGCAAACAACCTGCCCTCCAGGACACCTACAGCACCCGATGTCACAGGAAGGCCAAAAAGATCATCAAGGACAACAATCACCTGAGTCACTGCCTGTTCACCCCGCTACCATCCAGAAGGCGGGGCCAGTACAGGTGCATGAACGCTGGGCCCGAGAGACTGAAAAACAGCTTCTATCTCAAGGCCATCAGACTGTTAAACAGCCATCACTAGCAGAAAGAGGCTGCTGCCTACATGCAGACTTGAAATAATCGTCCACTTTAATAAATGGAACACTAGTCACCTAAATAATGTCACTTTAACTATTTTTACATATTTTGCATTACTCATCTCACTTGACTATACTGTATTCTATACTATATATTGCATCTTAGACTATGCTGCTCTGTCATTGCTCATCCATATATTTATATTTTTTTATTCTTATTCCATTCCTTATTCCATTAGCTATTTGTTGTGGAATTGTTAGATATTGCTGCACTGTTGGAACTAAATGCACAAGCATTTCGCTACACTGGCAATAACATCTGCTAACCATGTGTATGTGACCAATAAAATGTGATTAGATTTGCTTCTTCTTCGACCAATACGTATTATGGTACAATTCGGCTCAGTTGTAATCCAGAGAGGTTAGAGGAATTATCTAGATCCTCTATGAGGCTGTGCAGGGATCCAAAGTATGGATATAAAAGAAAACATGAGTCGTCAGCATACAATGACACCTTTGTTTTTAAGCCCTGGATTTCTATCCCCTTGATATTATTATTGTATCTAATTTCAATAGCTAACATTTCAATGGCCATTGTAGTGGCTTCCTTTCGTCTTTACCATAGCCACTGCCCAAGCCTGAAGCGGGGTTGTTTGGTACGCATACAGTCCACACTCAAGGTTTCCAAACGGCCAAACATTCAATGACATCCAAGGATATGGTGCAACACAAATGTTTATTCTTCTTATATCTAACAAATAAATGATTCTCCAATCAACTTAAAGCATAGAATACTTGATATGGAAAATACATATTATGACCTGTCTGTATGTCTGTATGTCTGTAAGGTCAAAAAACTATACCGCTCCCGCATCTAGCAAGGACTCCCTCCCCCGAAGGCCCAACTTCCTGCCTTTATCCTAACACACTTACCACAATACAATGAATGGGCAAGAGGGGGGTGGACAAAAACTGAGTTACAGTAACAAATTAATATATCTCATTCAGGAAAATATAAATCATAAAGGTACGTACCTAATATTTCATCATGTACATTAATATTTCATATATTTACACAAATATACATTGAGCTCAGTATGTTCAGTCTTTTATACAAATATGTCCAAATCGGCAATAACAGCCATAATAAATAGATATGCTGATAGAGGAAAACCTTGTTTCACTCCTCTTGATAGTTTTATACTTTCTGAGAAGTAGCCATTAATAACTATTGTACAACTGGGTTTACTATACATAGATTTATTCCAAGTCAGAATCAGGCAGGTACAGGACAATCGCTAGGTCAAGGCAGGCAAGAAAACCAAAAACTAGAGCACAGGAAACACGGGCACACGCTGGTAGAACTTGATGGGACAAGACGAACTGGCAACAGACAAACAGAAAATGCAGGTATAAATACACAGGAGATAATGGGGACAAATGGCTGTGAGACAGGGGTTATTTCTAGATACATGGAAAGTGGGATGTATACGGAGAGTGCGGGGCAACAGAAGGCGAACAGCAGAGCGCCTAAGGATCTTAGCGATAGGGAAAGGTCCGATAATACGGGGGAACATTTTTCTGGACTCCACCCGGAGGGGAAGATCCCAAGATGGTAACAGGGAGCTGGGGTCTGGTGGAAGTCTGCCTATTGTCGATACCTGGAGGTGGTCTTGAGAAGAGCGACCCGGGCTCTCTTCCAGATATGGCAACAGCAATGGATTATTCTCTGGGCAGAGGCTATGCTGACCTCTTTCTCTTGGAAAAGCGGGGGCTGATATCCCAGGGAACTCTCAAAGGGTGAGAGACCTGTAGCAGTACAGGGAAGGATGTTGCGGGCATATTCCACCCAAACAAGTTGCTGGTTCCAGGTGGTGGGATTGGTGGAGACGAGGCAAAGAAGAGTCGTCTCCAGGTCCTGATTGGCTTGCTCCGACTGGCCGTTAGACTGGAGATGAACCAGAGGACAAGCTGGCCGACGACCCAATGAAGGTGACCTTCCAGAAGACCTTCCAAAACCAGGACGAGAACTGAGGACTTGCCATCGGAGATCGTGTAAACCGGAAGTCCATGGATCTGGAAGACGTTCTGCACCATGAGCTGGGCCGTCTCCTTAGCTGAGGGCAACTTAGGAAGGGGAATAATATAGGCAGCTTTGGAAAACCTGTCCACCACCGTACAGATGGTAGTGTTGCCAGAGGAGGTCAGCCGGAGCTTTCTGCAGAGTCTTGTTTTGTGCACACACAGTACAGTTGGCAACGAACACAGAGACGTCAGGAACCATGGTGGGCCACCAAAAACGTTGTTGGACGAAAGCCAAGGTCCGACGGGAGCCAGTATGACGGGTGAGTTTCAAGGAATGTGCCCATTCCAGAACAGGAGCTTAGGCAGAGTCCGGGATAAACATCTGGTTAGCCGAGAGTCTGTGCCTTGCGGACCAGACTCTCGATTCCCCAGATGATAGCAGTCGCGAGACAAGAAGTGTAGGGAGGATGGTCTCTGGATCCGATGGTGTAGTAGTGGGGCTGTACAGGCTTCACATTCTTGGACCCCGGGCGGTAGGAGATTAAATTAAATGGAAACGAGTAAATAACAGGGCCCATCTCGCCTGTCTGGAGTTGAGGCGCTTGGCAGTGCGGAGATATTCCAGGTTCTTATGTCCATCCACACCAAGAATGGTTGTTCCACCCCTTCTAACCAGTGCCTCCACTCCAACGCCATCTTGACATCGAGTAAGACCATATGAACGGAACCTTGGGAGAGGTGAGTGCAGACAAGGGGGAATCAAGGGTGCTGTAACCCCAAACGAAACGACGGTGGAAATCGACAAACCCCAGGAAACGTTGCAATTGCACTCGATGTGGGTTGAGGCCATTCCACCACCACTCTCACCTTGTCAGGGTCCATCTGAATATTCCCTGCAGTGAGCGATGGAACTCACATTTCTACACCTTCACGAAAGTCTGGTTCTCCAGGAGACGCTGGAGAACCATTTTAGCAAAAATGTTCATTTTTAATTTACAATCTGTAGAAGCTATGAGAATAGAAAGGTTCAATACTTTTGTGAAGCATCATTGTACAGTTGAAAAATATATGGCAAATAGAAATCCAAAACGGATGATGTTGAGAGATAGTTGGGAGGAGCTGAAGGGTTAGACAAATAACAAGATAACCAATGTAAAACATACGGGGTCTGTAAAATGTATATAGGTTCAGAAACAGTTACAAAAAATCAAACTGGATGGACATCAGAAATAGAGGAAGGACTAAAAACAAACAAAATATAACTATCATAAAATAGATTGTCTGTAAAATGTGTATAATATGTATAAACTGAAGGTAGAAGCCTAAGTGTTATTGTTTATCAGTTTACTCCCAATTGGGGAAGAGTGGTAGGGTTTGCGGGGAATAATAAAGCTATATTCTAAAAAAAGTATGTCTATATAGGTATGTGTGTGTATGTATGTCTATATAGGTATGTATACAGTGGGGCAAAAAAGTATTTAGTCAGCCACCAATTGTGCAAGTTCTCCCACTTAAAAAGATGAGAGAGGCCTGTAATTTTCATCAAAGGTACACTTCAACTATGACAGACAAAATGAGAAAAAAAATCCAGAAAATCACATTGTAGGATTTTTTATAAATTTATTTGCAAATTATCACTGTGGTTGCACCAGGGTAGTATCCATAAAGCTTTCATCGGCCCCGTAGTCAATGAGCACTCGGATGGATTTGGACTGGCCTCACCACAACAGGGTAGCATAGAGGGGTTTACAAGTAGTAAGGGATTGGAAACTCCCAGTACAGCTCACCAGTGTACTCGTACCTACTAATGAGCCTGGTCTTTTAACGGGCAGGTAGATAAGAAAAGTCCCGTAGCTCCACAATACAGGCAGCTCTTGGTGTTTAGTCAGCAGGAGATCATATATCCTTGACCAGTTGCAGTCGGCAGCCCTCTGTGATTCCCGAGAGAACTCGGGTGACATCGGATTGACTCGGAAATGTAGACTTCAGGGATTTCTGGGATTCCTCGTGGGCGAGGTGGAAATCGAGGGCGACAGGGAACAGACTCCTTTCCCTCCTATGTTCCTGTAGCCGCCAACTGATCCGGATGGTCAAGTCTATGAGGGAGTCAAGGTCCATGGGCAGCTCCTGGGCTGTGAGCTCATCTTTAATCACCTCCGATAATCAGTGAAGGAACATGTCGAACAGGGCTTCCGGGTTCCAGGCACTCTCAGCCACCATCATGCAAAAATCCACTGCGTAGTCTGCCACACTACGGGAGTCTGGACATAGCTGGGGCAGCTTACGAGCAGCCTCTCTCCCAGACAACAGAGAATCAAAGACTTTTACGTACCTCCGCCACAAACTCCTCCAGACTGACGCAAACGGAGGACTGTTGCTCACACACCGACATAGCCCTCCCGGACATCAGTGTTATATCGTCGAGCAGTCCGAGGGGAACGAAGAAGGCTGCAGCTCGAAGATGAGGGAGCACTGGGAGAGAAAGGCCCGGCAGGTTCCAGAATCTCTAATGGAGTTCTCCGGAGGTGGTAAGCGAGGTTCTTGGGACACCGGGGTAGGCTGGGAAGAAGCGCTGCTGGTGGTGTTGAGGCTTACTGCCTAGTAGGTAATACTCAGAATTGCTCCAGTAATGTATTGAATGCATGGTCATGGCATTCTGCCAGGGTATGCAGTCCCTCCATAAGGCAAGGCAGTATCTCCTTGTTGTATTCCAATAGTGGCTCCTTGGAAGGAGACAGCATTGTGGAGCGGGTCTGAGTCTGCGGGGCCAGCCGTGGTCAGTTCATACTATCAGGACTCATGCTAAGACCCAGATGCAGACACAGTAGGCAGATAGTATGAGTCTCAGAGTTTATTATAGTTAAAGGGGCAGGCAAAAGGTAAATCAAGGCAGGCAAAGGGTCATAATCCAAATCAGAGTCAGGCACGTACTGGACCACAGGTGGTAGGTCAAGTCAGGCAAGGATCAGAACTGGAAGACTAAGAAAAACCAAAACTAGAGCACAGAAAACAGGCGAACACGCTGGTAGGACTTGACGGGATAAGATGAACTGGCAACTGAAAACGCAGGTATAAATACACAGGACATAATAGGGACAAATGGGAGACATCTAGTGAGGGGGTGGAGACAAGCAGAAAGACAGGTGAAACAGATCAGGGTGTGACACTAGGCCCGGTTTCCCAAAATGTTCATAGGGGTCTATTGTTTCCAGTACTTCTCTTATATTATCTCCAATGTATCATCCCATGTGAAAACACTTGTCTGATAAGGATGAATAACATCCGACAATACTTTTGTAATTCTATGCGCTATGCATTTTACTATAATTTTTACATCACATTTTTGCATCTGAGGTGTAAGGGGCCTCCAGTCCTTTAGGCGGACTGGAGCTTTATATTTTCCACCTGTGTCCTGTTCTAATAATAGTGAAATCAGACCTTCTTACTGAGTATCTGATAGTGTAACATTTTTATAGTAGTGGTATAAATATGCTAATAATGGAACTCTGGGTACATGGACAAATATTTGATATACCTAAACTAGTATGCCATCCAGCCCTGGAATTTTCTCGAACTTAAAGTATTTAATTGCATCAAGAAGTTCCTCTGTAATTTGGCCTTCACATGAGTCTTTCTGTACAGCTGTCAATTATACACTATTAATAACAATATCCTTACAATTAACTTCAGTTAGTGGAGATGGAGGAGACTAAAATGAAAACATGTGCTTAAAGTCCTTTTCTTTCTCTTTCAAAATATAATTTGGTGAATTGTGGAGGACTCTGTCATTTCTAACACGTTTTTGGGAGTTATTTATGGTAGCAAATCTATGTTAATGATAAGAAAATAATTTGCTGCATTTTCACCCATATTCCATCCAGTTTCTTTATTTTTATAATAACTTACACAAAATCTTTCTTGAATAAGTTCCATCAGCACTTTTTGTTTTTCCTCTAACTTATTCTGTGCCTCTATGGTATAGTTTTTATTGGTATCTACCTGTCTCTAAATGCACATTTGAAAGTGTCCCATACAATAAGGGGATTTGCTCTACCTACACTACCGTTCAAAAGTTTGGGGTAATTTAGAAAGGTCCTTGTTTTTGAAAGAAAAGCACATTTTTTTGTCCATTAAAATAACATCAAATTGATCAGAAATACAGTGTAGACATTGTTAATGTTGCAAATGACTATTGTAGCTGGAAATGACTGATTTTATATGGAATATCTACATAGGCGTACAGATGCCCATTATCAGCAACCATCACTCCTTTGTTCCAATGGCACGCTGTGTTAGCTAATCCAAGTTTATCATTTTAAAAGGCTAATTGATCATTTTAAAACCCTTTTGCAATTATGTTAGCACAGCTGAAAACTGTTGTCCAGATTAGAGAAGCAGCGCTGTGTACTACTCCCTTCAGAGAACAGCGCATACTGTCTCTAACCAGAATTGAAAGAGGGGTGGGGAGGCCTTGGTGCACAACTGAGCAAGAGGACATGTACATTAGAGTGTCTAGTTTGAGAAGCAGACACCTCACAAGTCCTCAACTGGCAGCTTCAATAAAATAGTATCCTCAAAACACCAGTCTCAACATCAACATCTTGTTGATGTCTAAAGACGGACAGTTTTATTGCTTCTTTAATCAGCACAACAATTTTCAGCTGTGCTAACATAGTTGCAAAAGGGTTTTCTAATAATAGCTAACTGCAAAAATGGAGCAGTTAGCTATGCACTTCAACAGTTGCGCAGTTAATGCCCAACAAACTGTCACTTTTCAGCTTTTATAGAGAAGCACATCCTCTTTGCATTCACGGCAGTCAACAGATAGTGTGTAAAAATCAATTAGTTGTCTGTGCAGATTTTTTTTTTGTGTGCTTCTTTCTGCAAGTTTCCATACATGTGACTTTCTGTAGATAGCAATGGGATGTCACATGAATGACCTTAGCTATACGCCCAGTCTTATGACTAAGTCCCACAAAGACAAATTTGTATCAGGTTAGAAAAAGCATTAGCATATAACAAGAGACAATTCTTTAAAAAGTAAAACACTGGATAGCATGACTAACTCTGTAATTTTCCACGATATCTGGCTTCACCATCATCAACTCATCTAACTCTAGTGATTTGCCAGAAGCACCAGTCTCCGACATGTTGTGAAGGAACTCTCCGAAGCTGGCTTCATCACCATCAAAATCAATGTCTTTGTTTTGTCTACCTAATTGTTATGTCTACTTAAATGCTTTCTTGTTATCTGCAGGCCTATGAAACTCAGCTTTTAGCTGTGAATGTATAGCCTACAAGATGAAATTAACAAATTAAAAAATAAACCCTTCATATACTATAGTATTAGTAGTACTATAGTATTCATATACCCCGGCATGTACTGTTAATATGGCTGCCATATCATTTTGTAGTGTCATATAAAGAAAATATAGCGCAGAATCTTCCATCTCTAATTAATGGCTTTGAATGTAGCCAATACACTACAGAAAAAGAAACACTTATCTATGGTCTATGTATTTACAGTAGCTACTGTGTATCATGTAAAATCAATTTCATATTGAACCCACTAACAGTGGCAGAGTTGAAATTCACAGAAATGCACCCAGATGTGTTGTGATATTCAATTTGCCACACGCTTTGTAAACAACAATCAGTGAAATACTTAATTACGGACACTTACCAGCAATGCAGAGAAAGAAAATAGAAAATTAATAGAAAAGTAAAACACTTCATAATAAAAGTAATAATAGATACACAATGTGTAATGATAAGGGGTATCAGTATGAGGTGATGTGCAAGATTACGAGGTAATTGAGGTAGATATGTACATATAACTAGGAATAAAGAGACAGATAGTAAACAATACCAGCAGCATACTTTATGTGATGAGTCAAAAATGTTGGTACAAAAAGGTTCAATGCAGGTAGTCTGGGTAGCTATTTGGTTAACTATTTAACTAACTATTTAGCAGTCTTATGGCTGTTCAGGGTCCTGTTGGCTCCAGACATGGTGTATTGGTACCGCTTGCTGTGCGGTAACAGAGAGAATTGTCTACGACAGGGTTCTCCAACCCTGTTCCCGGAGAACTACCCTACAGTGGGATTCTGTTCCAACCGCAGTTGAAACTAACCTGATTCTTCTTATCAACCACCTAATTATTAGAATTATGAACGCTAGATTAGGATTGGAGTGAAAACCTACAAAACGGTAGCTCTCCAGGAACAGGGTTGGAGACCCCTGGTCTATGACTTGGGTGGCTGGAGTCTTTGACAATTTTTAGGGCCTTCCTCTGTACCTCTATACCTCTGGCCTGGTATAGAGGTACTAGATGACAGGGAGCTCAGCCCAAGTGATATACTGGGCCATATGCACTACCCTCTGTAGCGCCTTGCAGTCGGATGCCAAACAGTTGCCATACCAAGTGGTGATGCAGCCAGTAAAGATGCTCTCAATGGTGTATATGTAGAAATTTGAGGATCTGAGGGCCCATGAAAAATCTTTTCAGGCTCCTGAGGGGGAATAGGCATTGTTGTGCCATCTTCCCGACTCTGTTGGTGTGTTTGGACTATGATAGGTCGTAAGTGATGAGGAAACCGAGGAATTTGAAGGTCTCAACCTGCTCCACTTCAGCCCCGTTGATGTGAATTGGGGCGTGACAATTGAGGGAGAGGTTGTTGTCCTGGCACCACACTGCCATGTCTCTGACCACCTCCCTTTAGGCTGTCTCATCGTTGACAGTGATCAGGCCTACCACTGTCGTGACATTGGCAATCTTAATGACGGTATTGGAGTAGTACGCGGCGATGCATTCACGGGTAAACAGGGAGTACAGGAGGGGGGCATGCACCACTGAGGTGCCCCTGTGTTGAGGGTCAGCATGAAGGATATGTTGTTGACGATCCAGTTGCAGAGGGAGGTGTTCATCCCAGGGTTAGTAATGAGCTTGGACAGCACTATGGTGTTGATTAATTAATATAATTTTAATTGATGTGTTCCTTTTGTCCAAGTGGGAAAGGGAAGTGTGGAGTGCAATATAATTTGCGTAATCTGTGGGTCTTTTGGGGTGGTATGCGAATTGGAGTGGGTCCAGGGTGTCTGGGATGATGGTGTTGATGTGAGCCATGACCAGCCTTTCAAAGCATTTCATGGCTACAGATGTGAGTGCTATGGGGTGATAGTAATTTAGACAGGTTACCTTGGCGTTCTTGGGCACATGGATTAGGGTAGTCTGCTTGAAACATGTACAGTAGATATTACAGACTGGGTCAGGGATAGGGTTAGGGTTAGCTGGTCTGGTAGACTCATTTCACTGGGCAGCTCACGGCTGAGTTGCCCTCTGTAATCCGTGATAGTTTGTAAACCCTGTCATGTCCCGACGAGTGTCACATCCGTTGTGGTAGGATTCGATCTTAGTCCTGTATTGATGCTTTGCCTGTTTGATGGTTCATCAGAGGGCATAGCGGAATTTCTTATAAGCGTTCGGGTTAGTGTCCCGCTCCTTGAAAGTGGCAGCTTGAGCCTTTAGCTCAATGTGGATGTTGCCTGTAATTGAACAGGTGACATGCTGGTAGAAATTAGGTAAAATGGATTTCAGTTTTCCTGAATTAAAATCATCAGCCACTAGGAGTGCCACCTCTTAAGAGGTTATCAAAGAGACACACACCACCCCCTTACCTGACGCTGCTGTTCTGTCCTGCCGATGCATAGAAAAACTAGTTAGTTGTATATTATCCATGTCCTTGTTCAGCCAAGTTTCTAAGAAACATAGGATATTGCAGTTCTTCAGGTCCCACTAATAGTAATGTCTCGAACATAGCTTGTCCAGTTTCTCCAGTGACTGTAAATTTGCTAGTAGAACGGAGGATAGAGGCGGTTTATTTACTCAGAGCTTTGATTCCTCATAGAATTATGAAAATGAATAGCTTGGTATTGAAGCTATATATATATTTTTTTATCAACCAAACATTCAAAATGCAAACATTCTGCAAACTTTGCATCTGTCATTCAGAATTGCCATGACAATGAAAAATAATGAAATTATTGGATGTAGCATACTGTGCATCATGTAAAATCTGTTTTACATTGAACCCAGAGTTGAAACAAACAAACAAACACACCCGCACCCACACACACACATAATAGAGCCCAAGCCTGTAATGAGCCTTTATAAGCAAACATCATTCATTCTATTAGTATATTTATGATGAGAAATGTTGTGGTAACCATTGTGTTGTTGTGCAGGTAAGATCGTAGCCTACCGGACGGTGGACTTTGAGCAGGTGCAGTGGCTGAACTTCACAGTGAGAGCCCAGGACCACGGCAGTCCACCCAAAGTGGCTGAGCTTCCTGTCTACCTGCGTATAGTAGATGTCAATGATAACAACCCTATCTTTACACAACCCTCTTACCAGGTACCAAAAATACTGATTCATAACAAACACTGCAAAATGCTTCACCATTAGTAGTACTCACTTGATATAATTTCTATTGTGATGGTCTGCCCCATCCCCTTTTTTGTCCTCTTTTTTTTGTTTTCTGTAAAATACATTGTATCATGTATTTGTGAAATGAATGTTGATTTAATTTGATTAGTCAAGACATCAAAGTGACATTTGTATTTGTATTTATTATGGATCCCATTAGATGCTGCTAAGGCAGCAGCTAATCTTCCTGGGGTCCAGCAAAATTAAGACAATTTAAAAAAAAACATTACAATACATTTACAACAGATTTTACAACATATTAAGTGTGTGCCCGCAGGCTCCTACTCTACTACCACATGTCTGTGTTGCTTCCCAGTCCCGCTTTTCCATAAGGTGTATTTTTATCATTTTTTTTTTCATCAAATTTTACTGCTTGCATGAGTTACTTGATGTGGAATAGAGTTCCATGTAGTCATGGCTCTATGTAGTACTGTGCGCCTCCCAAGATCTGTTCTGGACTTGGGGACTGTGAAGAGACCTCTGTTGGCATGTCTTGTGGAGTTTGCGTGGGTGTCCGAGCTGTGTGCCAGTAATTCAAACAGACAGCTTGGTGCATTCAATATGTCAATACTTATCACAAATACAAGTAGTGATGAAGTCAATCTCTCTTCCACTTTGAGGCAGGAGAGATTGACAAGCATAATATTAATTTAACTCTCTGTGTACATCCAAGGGCCAGCCTTGCTGCCCTGTTCTGAGCCAATTACATCAAGGTGTTCAGTTTGTGTGTGTGTCTGTGTGTATGCTAATGTCCCTTTGCAGAAGCCAGTGTTTGAGGATGTTGACTTGGGCACGGTCATAGTGAGAGTCAGAGCCACAGATGCAGACTCTGGCCTCTTCTCTGTCATCGAGTACAGCCTAGTAGATGGAGAGGGCAAGTTTGGCATCACTCCCTCCACTGTGAGTTCTAAAACACACACACACTTTGTAGTGCATGAAGTGGACTTCACTTTTTTCTTCACGTATCAATGCACTTCACAAATTGTTGCTGACACTCATTTTTGAGTGATAGTACTGTTTATATTTAGGAGCCTGAACTTTTAAGCCAATATTCTATAAGAAGTACCAGTACTCAAACAGTAGAGTGCTGTTACTCAGTACCGGTGTGCACCTGTCCAATCCAAGCACTGCACTTACGTACATACACACATACATACACACACACAAACACAGACACACATACACACACAAAACACTCTCCTCTCTTTCATTTTCACTCTCTCTTGTACTCTTTCTTTTTCAAAGAAAATGAACTAACTCATCTAAGTTGACGTATTACACAACTAATGAATTAGGAGTTCAGAAGGCTAAAAATAACCGTTTGTCTGTACACACTGAAGATATCATTGGGAGGCGATAAATAATAATGGAGTGCCTATACATACCAATGGAGGTTTGTGACTTGAACATTTAGGAGGATGGGAGATCCACGATATAGGCATGGAATGCACAGAGATGACAAAGCGTGTTTCAAAAATCGTCAAAACGAATTACTTTAAACTAAAGCATTTAATAAAGACTCCCGAGTGGCGCAGCGGTCTAAGGCATAGAATTTCAGTGCTAGTGGCATCACTATAGACCCTGGTTCGATTCCAGGCTGTATCACAACAGGCCGTGATTTGGCGTCCCACAGGGTGGCGCACAGCATTGTCCGGGTTAGGGTGTGGCCGGGGTAGGCCGTCATTGTAAATAATAATTTGTTCTTAACTGACTTGCCTAGTTAAATAAAAAAATACATGTATAGTACAATATTATGGGGAATGAGAGGGCTACTTACAGAGTGTTGGGAATGGATCAGTGATTGAATGAGGGTATGACGCATGAGTTGAGGTGTTCAGAGGCTTGACTTCAGTGCAGGACAGGGGTTGAGATGTTCATATTAAATATAATTTATTTTGGGATATCACTTGAAAGTATTCATTAAAACGCTGGTACGAGCTGGTGGAACCTTGATGGTAAAAACAATAACACATATAATTAGGCTTCAGTGCAGGACAGGCTCATCATGGATGAATGGTGTTGGAGAAGAGCTCAACTCTTCCACTGAGGGCAAGACAGGATTTGACTGAGAAGACAAAAAACAATAACACAATACACTACAATGTTAGAAAAGGAGCTTATAATGAATTAGTCCAAGCAAGGAGTAAAAACATTGATGTGTAATAATATGATTGTGTTTGTGTGTGTGTGATTGACTCTGCAGTACAATATCAACAAAATCAATATCAACAATATAAAAAATAAAACAATTAGAAACTCCTCTCTCTCTTTCTCTCTCTTCAGACTAGTAAATGAGATAAAATTGATAGGGGTACTCACAGTGCTTGGAGAGGAAACATTCAACGTGCCAGTGGATGAGTGGGCACATGAGACGTGGCTATAGTTCATGTCAGGAGAGAGTTAACAATGAGTGGAGTGGTGATCACCATTCCATTACAGGTGCTTAATTGTAGGTTTGGGCAATGAGTTTCTCCATGAAGTTAAATTAAATCTCATAATTCACAAAGTCAAACAGACTGTGCATCTCGCCCATTTGACACATCAAAGTAGCCCAAGAAACGTTCCTGAATAAAATCATCCACATACCTGACGATAACTGACAACTGCAAGCAGACTGGTGGCACCATACAGTATGTGGCATAACTATGGCACCCGGCGATGCAAAACGATCTCTCACATTGTCAGACTCTTTTTACCAGTCCGGAAACACGCTCAGCTGCCTAGAACGTTCGGCTGCCCAGAGGTGGCATGTATCAAAACAACAACTGAATGTCTGACAGTCTGACAATGCATGATGGTCGTTAGAATGGTATTGGTTTGAGGATATTGTACGTGTGTGTGACACCTGTTTGAACGAGTGTATTAGACCCACCCCCACACACACACACCTGCATACACACACAACCGACCTGTCTATACCTATGTACTGCATGTAACCACACAGACTTGGATGATATATATTATCTGAGTCCGTGTGGTTCCTCCTTCTCAACCAAATCTGTGGCACAACCTCTTCCAGGTCCTAATAGGCCTACTTATAATCATATGGTTATTATGTGCTAAAAGAGAAAGGATGTCCTTGTTATTAGGCCAATTATAAGGTATAGATTCACAAGGTCACCTATCTGCAGGCATTTCAATGGTGGTGAGCACAGCAACAGGGAGCCAGGGAAACATGCAATTTACCAAATCCCCTGCTTTAATCTTGAAATATAACTGTGACTTAATTTTAAAAAATCGACTTTATTCTCAATATCAAATGTCACGTTTATTCTCTAAATATTGCCACTTTATTCTCTAAATATTGCCACTTTATTCTCTAAATATTGCCACTTTATTATAAAAATGTAATTCAGACTTTATTCTCTAAATATTCCCACTATTCTCAGTGTTGACAATTTAAAGTACTATCATGCAAAAATAAACTTTATTTAATTTTTTAACTTCACTTGCCCCCTAATACTCTTCCGTAGTTTACTACACCTCCTGGCCCGTTCACTGTACTTTATTTTAATAATGATATTTCTCCTCCTCCTTCTCTTCTCAGGGTGACATCTACATTCTGTCTCCACTGGACAGAGAGACTAAAGACCACTTCACCCTGACAGCCATCGCTAGGGACAACCCTGGCGGCAGCCCCAACAACCGACGAGAGAACTCTGTTCAGGTGGGATTCATACTGTAGTAGAACATAAGTAAACTTATCTGAATGCACTGACAGTAAGTCACTCTGGATAAGAGTGTCTGTTAAATGACTAAAATGTGAATGTAAATGTACACTACCATTCAAAAGTTTGGGGTCACTTAGAAATGTCCTTGTTTTTGAAAGAAAAACAAACATTTTTGTCCATTAAAATAAGATCAAATTGATCAGAAATGCAGTGTAGACATTGTTAATGTTGTAAATGACTATTGTAGCTGGAAACGGCAGATATTTTATGAAATATCTACATAGACGTACAGAGGCCGATTATTAGCAACCATCACTCCTGTGTTCCAATGGCACGTTGTGTTAGCTAATCCAAGATTATAATTTTAAAAGGCTAATTTATCATTAGAAACCCCCTTTCCAATTATGTTAGCACAGCTGAAAATTGTTGTGCTGATTAAAGAAGCAATACAACTGGCCTTCTTTACGCTAGTTGAGTATCTGGAGCATCAGCATTTGTGGGTTCAATTACAGGCTCAAAATTGCCAGAAACAAAGAACTTTCTTCTGAAACTCGTCAGTCTATTCTTGTTCTGAGAAATATTCCATGCGAGAAATTGCCAAGAAACTGAAGGTCTCATACAACGCTGTGTACTACTCCCTTCACAGAATAGTGCAAACTGTCTCTAACCAGAATAGAAAGAGGAGTGGGAGGCCCCGGTGCACAACTGAGCAAGAGGACAAGTACATTAGAATGTCTAGTTTGAGAAACAGACACCTCACAAGTCCTCAACTGGCAGCTTCATTAAATAGTACCCGCAAAACACCAGTCTCAATGTCAACAGTGAAGAGGCGACTCCGGGATGCTGGCCTTCAAGGCAGAGTTCCTATGTCCAGTGTCTGTGTTCTTTTTCCCATCTTAATCTTTTCTTTTTATTGGCCAGTCTGAGATATGGCTTTTTCTTTGCAACTCTGCCTAGAAGACCAGCATCCCGGAGTCACCTCTTCACTGTTGACGTTGAGACTGGTGTTTTGCGGGTACTATTTAATGAAGCTGCCAGTTGAGGACTTGTGAGGCATCTGTTTCTCAAACTAGACACTCTAATATACTTTAACAAGGACATTTCTAAGTGACCCCAAACTTTTGAACGGTAGTGTACATTCAAAATATATCACAGCATTGGTAGTATGTTTATTATGATCCCTGTGGGGCCTGACACCACAACATTGGTATTGCTTGCGCCAGCCACACTCTTACCAACTGATCTACACAGGACCACATAATATTTGTTTTGTCTCTCTCAGGTCTTGGTGACCGTTCTGGATGTGAATGACTTCCGTCCGCGTTTCTCAGAGCGGGCCTTTGAGACCAGTGTATTTGAGAACGAGCCCAGTGGGACGTCTGTGATCACGCTGACTGCCACTGACTTGGACGAAGGGCAGAACGGCCTGCTCTCTTACAGCATGCAGGGCCCGGGGGCAGGTTGGAGCCCTACACTCACTCTCACACACACACAACACACAACACACACAACACACAACACACAACACACAACACACACACACACACACACACACACAGAGAGAGCGAGAGAGAGAGGCTTTTGTTCCAGCCCAGCATTAACACCTCTAATTCAACATATAATGATCTTCATGACCAATTGATTAGTTGAATCAAGTGTGTTAGTGCTGGGCTAGAACAAAATCCTGTATGCCCACTGTTTAACATTTACATGTTTTGTCTCAATTTCTCCCTGCCTTTGATTAACTGTTGGTTACATTCTCTCACTATTTTCTCTCTCTCCCTCTCTATGGTGTTGTCAGATGCCTTCTCTCTGGATGCTGACACAGGTCTGGTGCGTTCTCTCCGTCTGCTGCAGTCCTTTGAGCACTTTAACTTGACGGTGGTGGCTACAGACCAGGGAAGACCACCCCTCTGGGGCACCGCCACCTTACACATCATCATCATAGACGTCAACGACAACAGGCCCATGTTCGTCAGGCCCACCAACGGCACCATCATGCACATCATGGAGGTGTGTGTGTGTGTGTTGGTGGCACTACAGTATGATGTTTGTTAGTGGTCCCTAGCAGGATAGCAATAATTGAAGAACATATTAATTATTTTTGGGCATGTACAGTACGAATGTGTTGCTCCACTACACACACACATTGCTATTGTAAAATTCTCTGCAGTTGCATACAAACAGAATATCTAAAATCTCAATGATGTGTCTGTCCTCCCCCTTGTAGGAGCAGCCCCCAGGCCTGCTGGTGTATGAGGTGTTTGCGACAGATGGGGATGAAGGGGTGAATGGAGAGGTGCGCTATGCCTTCCTCCAGACAGGAGCTGGGAACAGAGACTGGGATAACTTCCACATTGATGCTATTACAGGAGTCATCACCACCGCCATCAAACTGGACCGAGAGAAGCAAGCCCTGCACAGTGTGAGTGGAGTGACTGGGCCCAATTCTAACTTGAGATATGCACTTGTAGCTAACTTGAATCATATATGTACCTTCATGTCAATGGGAGATATGCATTCAAGTTTAATGTAGGCCTGCTGGATTTCATGTCAGGATTCAGCCCAGACAGGAATGTGTGTATGTGTATTGTTTATGTCTGACTTAAGGACTGTGTTCTGTCCCTCAGCTGATTGTTGTGGCCTATGACCTGGGTCAGCCCGTGCCTTATGAGACCACCCAGCCCTTACAGGTTGCGCTGTTGGACATTGATGACAACGAGCCTGTCTTCTTTAAGCCCCCGGTGAGTGGAGGAGAGTTAGGGAGCTGGGCGGTGTCTCATGCAAGGAAGATGTCAGTCTGGGCGGTGTCTCATGCATGGAAGATTCCCGCCAGTCTGCCCTAATTCAGACTCATCTTATTGCAATGAAACATAGCCCTGGACTCCTCAGCTATAAGTATAACTCTGGGTTTATACCTTACCATTTGATAACTTACCATAATATTTTTTCTATACCAAGTATTTTTATGTTTCTTTTGTGTGATCAAACCACCTTTTTAAATCTCTAGATATTTGATGTTTGTCTGTGATTAGGGTTGTGTTTTATTTGGTAGTTTTTTGTACTGTGTTTGTATATTAGTCAATAGCTTTCTTTATACCTAGCGCTAACATGCGTCCTTTGTCCTGATCTTGTCCACATTCTGATTGTGCCCACAATTTCAGAAAAATGCCAACAGATGGTATTACAATGTGTCTCATATCTGTCCATTGTGTCCGCATTCTGGCCACATGTTACTGATCCCTCCCTGTATGCAAATTATTTGACAGCTGTTATTTCAAAATAGTATTTATTTATTCTAAGACCCAAATTGATGCCATATGTAAATGGTGCCACCTGTCAATGATTTTAGAAGGCAGGATTATGATGTTTTAAATGGTTTCACTGTCCAGATCCATCTACAGGACACTTCTAAGACATCCAGATACAAAGCGTGCCTGGTCTGGAAGACATGATCACAATCGGATCACAATGCGTCTTTTAATCTTCTACACCTGTCTGAAAATGTGGGCATAATCTGAAAGTGGAAATGATCAGGACAGAAGATGCATGTTAGAACCAAGTATAAACAAGGCTAATGTCTCTGTTTCATGTGTGACGATTTTTTCTTACATCTGGGCCATGTATCTGTGTGTGTGCTCATCTGTCTGTCTGTCTGTCTGTCTGTCTGCCTGCCTGCCTGCCTGCCTGCCTGCCTGCCTGCCTGCCTGCCTGCCTGACTGACTGACTGACTGACTGACTGACTGACTCTCAGCGAGGCAGCCTGCCGTACCAGACTCTGTCTGTGGCAGAGCACTCTACTCCAGGGACAGTAGTGGGTAACGTGACAGGAGCTGTGGACGCAGATGAAGGCTCAAACGCTGTAGTCTACTTCTTCATAGCAGGTCTGTGGAGAGGACAACACTACGCTACACACACAGACACAAATAAACACACTGATTCATCCATACCGGACAATCCAGAAATATCAGTCCATTAGTACTAATACGGAATAATTAAATATATTTTTGGTTGCTGCATGTTGGTGCTGCTGTCTATTGAATATGGACATAACACTGATTTCCAATCGTGCCCTTATAGGGGGAGATACTGAAGGTAACTTTGGCCTGAGCCCAGGGGGCGTACTGAAGGTGAAGAAGGATCTGGATCGTGAGGACATCTCAGTGTACTCCATCATCATCAAGGCCTCCAGCCACAGGAACTGGGCCCCTGCACGGGGTCAAACGTCAGCCTGGGGAAGAGCACTTGACCCCAGCCGTGACCCAACCCTGCAGGAGGTCAGAATCTACCTGGAGGACATCAACGACCAGCCACCACGCTTCACCAAGCTAGAGTACACTACAGGTACAGTACATAAACTGTGGGAGGGGTAAATGTGTGTGTGTGTGTTGAGGTTGTGTGTCTATGTGCATTCTCTCACTTTTATTCCCCCTCTCTCTATCTCTTTCTCTCTCTCAGGTGTGGCTGCTGATGCCAAGGTAGGCTCAGATCTGATTCGGGTACAGGCCATAGACAACGATGTAGGGAACAACAGTCTGGTGCTGTACCATGTCCTGTCCATCCGCTACATTAAACTCCAGTCCAATGACACTGAGGACATAGGAAACAGCTTCATCATAGGTCAGTCACTGCCTACTGCCAAGCATGACTATTATCTACTCTGTGTTTGTATAGTATCCCTTGTTAATCCTTGATAACCAATGTTAGAATCAATTCAATTTCATTTCAGAATTGAGGAGATGAATTGAATTGAAAAGGAATTGGCCCCTGGCATGTTGTTAACCTTCAATGCCTATTGTTCCTTGATAACCAAGGTTGGGATCAATTATATTTCAATCAAGGTGATGAATTGACTAAATCATTTAAATGGAATTGGGCTCCAGCAATGTTGATAACCTATAGGGGATATTTGTTTCAATTCTAAATATTGATTTGAATCACAGTGAAATTGACCCTGAACCTGTTGATAACCCTTAGGAGAGACAGATGGGATCATCCGTACCTATGACCTGTTCACGGCTTACGACCCGGGCTACTTCGTGGTGGAGGTGTTGGCACGGGACCTGGCGGGCCACAGTGACATCGCCATGGTGGGCATCTACATCCTGCGGGACGACCAGCGGGTGAAGATCGTCATCAACGAGATACCAGAGCGGGTACGACAGTTCCAGGAGGAGTTTATCAACCTGCTGTCCAACATCACCGGAGCCATTGTCAACACGGACGATGTGCAGGTAGGTAAGGGTGTGAGGGATGTGTGAGTGTGTGTGCATGTGTGTGCGTGTGTGCATGCATGTGTATAAAATTACGTATGAAATGTGTATCTCCCATAACCCCCTTTGTCATTCTCTTCTTCTGTTTCTGCTCAGTTCCACGTGGACAAGAAGGGCAGAGTGAACTTTGCCCAGACAGATGTGCTCATACACGTGGTCAACAAGCACACCAACCGCATCCTGGATGTGGAAAAGTCAGTTGCTGCCTGGCAGTATAGTTTATTATCATGTTATTACCTATAGAAATATAATTACTAGAACGGACAGTCCCCATTCCCATATTTAGTGTAGGTTCTAAATGAACCAAGTAAAAACTCACAGACGATTAGTAATGCTCAAACCAAGTCTATTCACCCACTGGGTCATATAGCTGCATAAGACAAAAACATGTTTCCAAACAAAGACAAAACACCCTGATTTAGTCATATCACAGTTTACCTATTTGCTTATGGTTTTGCCTACACCCAGTGACATGCTTTTTAAATTATATGAACAAAAAATATAGGAATGGCAAGCAAGACAAACTTAAAAGGGCCTAGTTATATAACCAATATGAATTTGGAGGGCAGAAATTATTACATAATAAAGCATTAGACCTCTCACTAAAGGCATCAGTCATACAAACGTTATACTTAAATCCAAACTGGTTCTCTAGTAGATTGGTGGGAATGTCTCACCCCATGTTCAAGAATGGCCTTTTTCACTTTATTCAGATTACAACTGCTCACTTTCGGTTGTTTGAAAAGGAAATATTCTCCAAAATATAGTTTTTTTTCAAACAAGCCTTAGAAAGTTGGTTGCAATTTCAGTTTAATCCACCTGAAAAGACAGAACAAATAATACAACAAATATTGTGGTTAAACTCAAATATATTAATTGATAAAAAATTAAAAAATTCGATGAAATGTTTTTAAAAAGTATAATATTATGAACTATATCATAAATAGGACTGGTGGAGTTATGTCACACATGCAGCTAACACAGACATATGGAAATGTCTGCTCTACCCAAAATACAACCAACTAATTGCATCATTGTCTGTCGGCCCTACATAAATGGTTAAAGAAAAGTGTGATAAATAAAAACATAAACCAATTTCATTTTAAGGACCAAAAAATTGACAGCTGTGCCATATAAATTGCAAAATAGTTGGGAAAAATTGCAAAATAGTTGGGAAGAGATTTTCGATGTACCCATTCCATGGCACATGGTTTATGAATTGACACGCAAAACAACGCCAGATTCAAAACTTCAAATTTTTCAATTTAAATTAAAACACAAAATTCTTGCAGAAAATAGAATGTTATATGGGGGATACAATCTTCCCAGCTCTGCCGATTTTGCTGTGGGGAAGCAGAGTCATTAGACAATGTATTTTGGTACTGTCTATATTGTAGCTCGTTTTTGGTCACAAGTCCAGGAATGGCTGAAGAATTGCGACATTTGCCTAGAACTAACGCTGCAGATAGCAATACTGGGTGATTTGAAAAGCCATAGTCAATCAATCAATAATATAATAATTATTTTAGCAAACATTTTTCTCTTTAATTTACAATCTGTAGAAGCTATGAGAATATTACTTTTGTGAAGCATCACAGCACATTTAAAAAATATATGGCAAATCCAAAATGGATGATGTTAAGAGATAGATGGGAGGGGTTGAATGGAGCTGAAGGGTGGGGCAAATAACAAGATAACCAATGTAAAACATACGGGGTTTGTAAAATGTATATAGGTTCAGAAATGTTGAGAAATAGCACAGTTACAAAAATAAATCAAACTGGATGGACATCAGAAATAGAGGAAGGACTAAAAACAAACTAAATCTAACTATGGTGAAATAGATTGTGTCTGTAAAATGTGTATAATATGTATAAACTGAAGGTAGAAGCCTACGTGTTATTGTATATTAGTTTACTCCAATTGGGGAAGGGTGGTAAAGGTTTGATACAGGTATATTAAAAATTTAAAATAAATTTAAAAGTATGTACAGTGGGGCAAAAAATTATTTAGTCAGCCACCAATTGTGCAAGTTCTCCCACTTAAAAAGATGTGAGAGGCCTGTAATATTCATCATAGGTACACTTCAACTATGAGAGACAAAATGAGAAAAGAAAATCCAGAAAATCACATTGTAGGATTTTTAATGAATTTATTTGAAAATTATGGTGGAAAATAAGCATTTGGTCAATAACAAAATACTTTGTTATGTACCCTTTGTTGGCAATGACAGAGGTTAAACGTTTTCTGTAAGTCTTCACAAGGTTTTCACACACTGTTGCTGGTATTTTGGCCCATTCCTCCATGCAGATTTCCTCTAGAGCAGTGATGTTTTGTGGCTGTTGCTGGGCAACACAGACTTTCAACTCCCTCCAAAGATTTTCTATGGGGTTGAGATCTGGAGACTGGCTAGGCCACTCCAGGACCTTGAAATGCTTCTTACGAAGCCACTCCTTTGTTGCCCGGGAGGTGTGTTTGGGATCATTGTCATGCTGAAAGACCCAGCCACGTTTAATCTTCAATGCCCTTGCTGGTGGAAGGAGGTTTTCACTCAAAATCCCACAATACATGGCCCCATTCATTCTTTCCTTTACACGGATCAGTCGTCCTGGTCCCTTTGCAGAAAAACAGCCCAAAAGCATGATGTTTCCACCCCCATGCTTCACAGTAGGTATGGTGTTCTTTGGATGCAACTCAGCATTATTTGTCCTCCAAACACGACGAATTGAGTTTTTACCAAAAAGTTCTATTTTGGTTTCATCTGACCATATGACTTTCTCCCAATCTTCTTCTGGATCATCCAAATGCTCTCTAGCAAACTTCAGACGGGCCTGGACATGTACTGGCTTAAGCAGGGGGACACGTCTGGCACTGCAGGATTTGAGTCCCTGGCGGCGTAGTGTGTTACTGATGGTAGGCTTTGTTACTTTGGTCCCAGCTGTCTGCAGGTCATTCACTAGGTCCCCCTGTGTGGTTCTGGGATTTTTGCTCACCGTTCTTGTGATCATTTTGACCCCACGGGGTGAGATCTTGCGTGGAGTCCCAGATCGAGGGAGTCTATCAGTGGTCTTGTATGTCTTCCATTTCCTAATAATTGCTCCCACAGTTGATTTCTTCAAACAAAGCTGCTTACCTATTGCAGATGCAGTCTTCCCAGCCTGGTGCAGGTCTACAATTTTGTTTCTGTTGTCCTTTGACAGCTCTTTGGTCTTGGCCATAGTGGAGTTTGGAGTGTGACTGTTTGAGGTTGTGGACAGGTGTCTTTTATACTGATAACAAGTTCAAACAGGTGCCATTAATACAGGTAACAAGTGGAGGACAGAGGAGCCTCTTAAAGAAGAAGTTAGAGGTCTGTGAGAGCCAGAAATCTTGCTTGTTTGTAGATGACCAAAATTTCCACCATAATTTGCAAATTAATTAATTAAAAATCCTACAATGTGATTTTCAGGATTTTTTTTCTAATTTTGTCTGTCATAGTTGAAGTGTACCTATGATGAAAATGGCAGGCCTCTCTCATCGTTTTAAGTGGAGAACTTGCACAATTGGTGGCTGACTAAATACTTTTTTTGCCCCACTGTATGTATATGTATATATATATTTTTACCAAAAAAAGACATGGGGGATTGGAAATGTTTTAGACAATTACATTGATGGAAGCAACAATCTTTTCGCAATATTAAAAATAAAAATAAATATGTACAATAAAAATAAATAAAATATATGTTTCCACCAGCCCCAGTATATATATTCCATTTGGGTGTGGTGTCCTCCTTCCCTCTATACATTACATCTTTATTGCTAGGCAGGAAGTCAAGTGATGTGGCCAGTAAACTGTTCCTTAATGTGACCTGACCTCGACCCCCATTCCTCACTAAACCACCTCTCTCCAACCTTATCAGTGACTGCAACAATGTGATTGCCTTTCCTTTACACAGTACATTCCAAGCTTAATTGCCACACCATAACATTCCTCCTTCAGATAACCATTAACTTATGGTGTAGAAACCAGACTATGGCACTCATTATTTCAAGTTTAGGAGTCAGAACCCATCATAGTAATTATATTTCTATGTCATTACATTGTTACTACACAAAAAACATGTTGTATAAGTATACTCCTCTTTGTGCTGAGCCCATTGTCTCCCCTTCCCTGGTCTTGTGATGGACAGGGTGATTCAGATGATTGATGAGAACAAGGAACAGCTGAAGAACCTTTTCAGGAATTACAACATCCTGGATGTCCAGCCTGCCGTCAGCGGGAGAGCACCTGATGACCTCACTACGCTACAGATGGCCATCATTATCTTAGCTGTGTTGCTCTTCTTGGCAGCCATGTCATTCATCTTCATGAACTGGTACTATCGCACAGTGTAAGAGCCTCCCACTGTAATTCAAATCAAATTTTATTTGTCACATGTCACAATTAATGTAGAATTTACAGTGAAATGCTAGCTAACGAGCCCTTCCCAACAATGCAGAGTTAAAGAAAAAAATTACAATTGTAACGCAAGAGGAATCAAATAAAATACGCAAGATTGGCGCTACAGTTGAAGTCTAAAGTTTACATACCCTTAGGTTGGAGTCATTAAAACTCGTTTTTCAACCCCTCAACAAATTTCTCGTTAACAAACAATAGTTTAGGCAAGTCGGTTAGGACATCTACTTTGTGGATGACACCAGTAATTGTTCCAATAATTGTTAACAGACAGATTATTTCACTTATAATTCACTGTGTCACAATTCCAGTGGGTCAGAAATTGACACCAAATCAAATTTTATTGGTCATACACACATGGTTAGCAGATGTTAATGCGAGTGTAGTGAAATGCTTGTGCTTCTAGTTCCGACCGTGGAGTAATATCTGACAAATAATCTAACAATTTCACAACGACTACCTTATACACACACAAGTGTAAAGGAATGAATAAGAATATGTACATTAAATATATGGATGAGCGATGGCCGAACGGCATAGGCAAGATGCAGTAGATGGTATAGAGTACAGTATATACATATGAGATTTGTCATGTAGGATATGTTAACATTATATAAAGTGGCATTGTTTAAAGTGACTTGTGATACATTTTTTACATCCAATTTTTAAAGTGGCTAGAGATTTGTGTCAGTATGTTATTAGCAGATTCTCAATGTTAGTGATAGCTGTTTAACAGTCTGATGGCCTTGAGATAGAAGCTGTTTTTCAGTCTCTCTGTCCCAGCTTTGATGCACCTGTACTGACCTCGCATTCTGGATGATAGCGGGGTGAACAGGCAGTTGCTCGGGTGGTTGTTGTCCTTGATGATCGTTTTGGCCTTCTTGTGACATCGGGTGGTGTAGGTGTCCTGGAGGGCAGGTAGTTTGCCCCCGGTGATGCGTTGTGCAGACCTCACTACCCTCTGGAGAGCCTTATGGTTGTGGGCTATAAACAGCTTGGAAAATTCCATAAAATGATGTCATGGCTTTAGAAGAATCTGATAGGCTAATTGACATCATTTGAGTCAATTGGAGGTGTACCTGTGGATGTATTTCAATGCCTACCATCAAACTCTTTGCTTAACATCATGAGAACATCTAAAGAAATCAGCCAAGATGTAGACCTCCACAATTTCCAAACACCTGAAGGTACCACGTGCATCTGTACAAACAATAGTATGCAAGTATAAACACCATGGGACCACGCATCCATCGTACTGCTTGTGCAAATCAATCCCAGAACAACAGCAAAGGATCTTGTAAAGATGCTGGAGGAGACAGGTACATAAGTATCTATATCCAAATGGGTCTTCCAAATGGACAATGACCCAAGCATGCGTCCAAAGTTGTGGCAAAATGGCTTAAGGACAACAAAGTCAAGCTATTGGAGTGGCCATCACAAACGCCTGACCTCAATCCCATAGAAAATCTGTGGGCAGAACTGAAAAAGCGTGTGCGAGCAAGGAGGCTGACTCCGTTACACCAGCTCGGTCAGGAGGAACGGGCCAAAATTCAACCAATTTATTGTGGGAAGCTTATGGAAGGCTACCCGAAATGTTTGACCCAAGTTAAACAATTTAAAGGCAATGCTACCAAATACTAATTGGGCGTATGTAAACTTCTGACCCACTGGGAATGTGATGAAAGAAATAAAAGCTGAAATAAATCATTCTCCTACTATTATTCTGACATTTCACATTCTTGAAATGAAGTGGTGATCCTAACTGACCCAAGACAGTGAATTTTTATCCGGATTAAATGTCAGGAATTGTGAAAAACTGAGTTTAAATGTATTTGGCTAAGATGTATGTAAACTCCGACTTCAACTGTATATACAGGGATTACCAGTACAAATCAATGTGCAGAGGTATGAAGTATTTGATGTAGATACTGTATGTACATGACGGCAGGGTTAAGTGTCTAGTCATCAGGAAAGATAATAAGAGTAAAATAAATAACAAAGTAGCAGCAGCAATTGATGAGTGTAAAAGTGTGTGTGTGTGTAATATGTATGTATGTGTGTTTGTGTTGTGTTGGTCTGCGTGTGTGTGCAATGTGTGTGTGGGCGTATGTAGTGTGCATGAATGTGTGTGGCTTTTGTGTGGGAGTGTCAATGTATATGGTTTGTATAGTCTAGTGAGTGTACGTAGGGTCAGTGCAAGATAGTCAATTAATCGTACCCAGTCTTATCGCTTGGGGGTAGAAGGTGTCTTGGAGCCCGTTGTTCCGAGAGCCGATGCTCCGGTACAGTTTTCCAGACGGTAGCAGAGTGAACAGTCTATGGCTTGGGTGGCTGGAGTCTTTAGCAATTTTTTGGGCCTTCTTCTGACACCGCCTGATATAGAGGTCCTGGATTGCATTGAGCTCGGCCCCAGTGATATACTGGGCTGTTCGCACCACCCTCTGTCACCCTTTCACCCTCATTGTCAAACATAGCATACTGATCCACTTTAACTTATACAATCCAATAAGCTTACTCATACTTAACCACTTCATTTTACAATATGTTCTTGTGTATCAAAGTATAGATTGCTCTTTCACTTCATCTCTATGGTCCTGGTCAGTTCCTGGATGGGAGACCAGATGCTGCTGGAAGTGGTGTTGGAGGGCCAGTAGGAGGCACTCTTTCCTCTGGTCTAAAAAAATATATATCCCAGTGCCCCAGGGCAGTGATTGGGGACACTGCCCTGTGTAGGGTGCAGTCTTTCGGATGGGATGTTAAACGGGTGTCCTGACTCTCTGAGGTCATTAAAGATCCCATGGCACTTATCGTAAGAGTAGGGGTGTTAACCCCGGTATCCTGGCTAAATTCCCAATCTGGCCCTCAAACCATCACGGTCACCTAATAATCCCCAGTTTACAATTGGCTCATTCATCCCCTCCTCTCCCCTGTAACTATTCCCCAGGTCGTTGCTGCAAATGAGAACGTGTTCTCAGTCAACTTACCTGGTACAATAACGGATAAATAAAATAAATAAATATATAAACATGTTTTTCATGTCAATGGAATTTGTAATGGTGTTACTTCAAACTGGCTATGATAGATACTTTGACATGGCTATGTCAGGATGTTGAACATCTCACCACCTGTCTGTGTGTTTTTCTATGCTACAGACACAAGAGGAAGCTGAAAGCCATTGTAGCAGGATCCACAGGTGAGAGACAGCACCGAGGGGAAAGTCCCTGCAAGGATGTGGCAAACTATAGACTAGTTTGACTAGCTGTGTGTGTGTACGTGTGTGTGTGTGTGCGTGATTGTAATTCATAATTCACCTGTTTATCTTCTGTCTTCCAGGGAAGCAAGGTCTCATGGACATCCTGGATTTGCCCAACACCAATAAATACTCATTTGAGGGGTGAGACAATAGATTACAGTGTTTATGCATTTTAAAACCTACAGTACTTTATTGCACTTGACTCATGTCATTGATATGATGTATGTGTGGGCATATTCCTTTTGCAGGATCACAGATACATGCAGTGCTGATCTTAAATATCTGACAGTTGTGTATACAATATTTAATAAGACTGATGAAGTGTTAGCTGGGTAAGGTTATAGCTAAGACTGTTGTTGACTCTCAGGGCGAACCCTGTGTGGCTAGACCCGTTCTGTCGGAACCTGGAGCTAGCTGCCCAGGCAGAGCATGAAGACGACCTGCCGGAAAACCTCAGTGAGATCACTGACCTGTGGAACAGCCCCGTGCCTACTCACGTGAGTACAGCTATTAAACAGCGGCGGTCGGTGCCGTTTAAGATTTCATTCATATTCCATTTTAACATTGATAGGTTTAGGCTACTACATGATACTCAACTTTTCCCTACAACCTAGCCTACGAATGAAAGTTTACAACCTGGTGCACACAGGTTGAGAGAAAATGTTGAGGTGACAAATGGACAGACAGTGACACATTTAGTACCTCCTTCACACTTGCCTGTATCTAGCTGATCTAGGGGGCAATCATAAGTCCAACAGTTGCAAACAATAATTTTTATTAGACATATTCAGGTATGTTTATCGCCATTTCGTTCCATTTGCTTCCATTTAAGAAATGTCCTTCAACAGAATTGGCGGAATGAATACACCCCGATCACGTGGAAAGACAGTTCACTTTCATAGCAGCCATATTGTATTCCTTCTCGCATCTATGCACTCTCCTCCTCTTACCTTTTGCCTTCGCTTGTGGACTTCAATGCACAACACATCAGCTGTATGAGACCAGGTGAAAAAAACTTTCCAAGCAAAACCATATTATAACCGCTAAACACAGCCTACATCGTTGTCACCATACTTGCTATTTGTAACGTCATAGTCAACATAGCTAATAGACCTAATGCGTTAGTAAACCCGCTACAATCATGCAGTCATGATAGAGTCAGTAAGCAGTTTAGCAGTTACACCGGCGGGCCCTATTGGCAAAAAATTAGTAAATAAATAAATGTGTTTAAAACTGTTCAACTATTGTCTCTTTCTCTCTTTGAGTCAACTACCCACCACATTATATGCACTCCAATGCTAGCTAGCTGTAGCTTATGCTTTAAGTACTATATTTATTATCTGATCCTTTGATTGGGTGGACAACATGTCAGTTCATGCTGCAAGAGCTCTGATAGGTTGGAGGACATCCTCTGGAAGTTGTCATAGTTACTGTATAAGTCTATGTAGCGGAGGAGAACCATGAGCCTCCTAGGTTTTGTACTTGAAGTCAATATACCCAGAGGACAGATAGCTGTTCTCCGGATACACCGGTTACACCATGGTGCTACCTTACCGAGTGCTTTGAGGCTGTAGACCTTCATTGCAAAATAGTGTGTTTTAATCAATTATTTGGTGACCTGTGAATACTGTAGATTCAGTATAGTTTTAGGATAACTTTAATAATGTTATACCATTTTTATTTTTATGAAATTCACTGAAGAGGATGGTCCTCCCCTGCCTCCATTGAGGAGGCTCCACTGCTATCTATGTATGTTCATGCATTTCTATGAGTACACCCAGCAAACCACAATTGGTTCTGTGAAAGCTCCCAGAACATTCATTAGGTTGTGAAAAATGTTCTCCTAACACAAAAACTGTCCAGCCGTGCTGATGATTACGCAATGTTTGTATAAAACTTTCGCCATGTTGCTAGAACGTTCCCAGAACACATTTTGTCTGTTCTTTAAAGGTTCCCAGAATGTTTTTTTAGGTTGTGGGAACAGTCTGGTGGAAACACTGCGGGGACATCACAAAATAATCTGTCAATTTGTACGAATGATTGTGCAATGTTTGCATAAGGGTGCAAAAACATTCCCCTTATGTTACAAGAACATTCCCAGAGCACATTTGTTATGGTCTTTAAAAGTTCCTAAAACATGTATTTAAGTTGTGGGAACCTTGTGTGGATATGACATGATTTTGGTTCCAAAAACACTAAAACTGTCCAGTTGTGCTAACATTCAGACAATGTTTGTATCAGGGTGCACAAAACATTCCTTCGATGTTGCAAGAATGTTGACAGAACAGCCTTTCTAAGTTATTTAAAGGTTCCCAGAACATTTCATTAGGTTGTGGGAGAAGTGTGGGTACATTACAAGATATAGGTTCCCAAAGCACAAAATATCCTCAGTTGTGATGACATTCATACAATGTTTAAGTTACGTTGCACAGGGCATTCCCTTAATATTTTCACATCCAAATATCTCTAGCGGTCCCCCCAGCGTGAGTTTTTTTTATGAGCGTGATGTCAGAATGCGCTCACTGTTCCAACATTTGATTGTCACGCAACAGGACAGTTAACCCATGCTGCCCTCAAACCAATTATCTTCCTGCTAATTATCTATGTTTGAACTTGTCAATTTCAAATTATTTTCAACCAACAGTATTAATTTCAAACAACGGTTTGAAATGAGGTGCGTTCCACCTACTCATTAATTCACAAAGAAGTAGCCCATTTCACTGTGCCAGAAAATTTACATCTGAGGCATGCTATTTTAATTTAAGATGAATATTAGCTAGCTGAGCCGGACAAAGTTCTCTCTTTGATGAGAGCCCAAGCACTCCCCCAGTGTTTCCCCAGGTCAAGTATGCAAGCATTTACACATCTCCAGTCAGAACCTTCCCGAATGTTTTACCCCTGGTGCATTTTCCGGCTGGCGCCCCCATTGCCTTCATTGCTGTTTTCCTTACTAATAACTATTTTGGACATTTGTGTGTTCCTATCAAAGTAAGTGGCGTGCTTTATTATGTTAGCATAATAGTTTCTGTATATCGTGTTATGTTGTTTCTTCTGTAGCACACCTTATGTAGCTATATATGGAACATAAAGTATTCTGTGCTTATGTAGCTAGCAACATTCTTGTATTAGCTTCTGTTGTATCCTTTGAAGCTGCCCAGGCTTCATCATGACCATGGCCTGTGTATTAATTTGGCTTGTTTAGCATAGCCCTTCTCTGCACTGCCCTGCCCCCTTTTGGAGCTCTTCAGTTACTGTTTTTTACTGTGTCTTATATCATTCATATTTATGATTTTGTTAATTCAAATGATTATTTTTATAGCAATGTTATTATGTTACTTCATTGTAATATTGTTTTATTGCTATATCCTGATATTGCATTGTAATTACTAATAATTCCACTTTATTCTGTACTTTCAGAAACCGCACACACAAACTATTGAATCTTATTTGCCAACATCATAACTCGAATTGGACTTCTTTCTTGCCAAAGAAAGAGGCCAGCTTTTGTATGGTGGCAACATACTCTTTGAACAGCACAACATTTTACTGGAAGAAAAAACAAGAAAAGACATAGGCATATATGTAATGGTTGTCTATTTTATTGAAGTATTGGTAGTGGCTGAACAGCAAAAATAAAAACGAGTTTTACTAGAGGGAAAAAAAGAACAAGAAAAGACTGACAACTCATTAATATGCATAACCCATATTTCAATATTCAGTGATTGAACAATAAAAACTGCATTCCCACCCCCCACCCCTTGAGCAGCAGTTTGGGGGACTTGCCGTGCATTGAGGCGTAGGGGATTGTCTGCAGCCCCAAGTTGATGAACGCCGAAGGGTGTGATGCTCCTCCAGCAACTTTCTCATGAGGTTCTCTCTGTGCTATTGGTAGGTAATCACCTTACCTATGGGGGAGAGGGAGTGGGGAGGAAGAGGGAGTGGTGAGGATGATGAGGGGGTAGGTGGATGAGATATTGTACATTTAATTGCATTTTGGAACTGTATGTGATTTGTATGTCAAATTACAAAAACATAGTTCCGTAATCGTCTCACCTATTACCTGGTGGTGAACTATGTGGTCATTGAGGACAGCAGTGTCGATTAGATGGAAAAAATATTTTCTTGTACCACTTGTTTTCAGAGCACATTCCACAAAGCTGTTTATCATGTCCGCCTTATCCAATGCCCCATTTTTAGGTTATAGTCAAGCACGCAGTCTGGTTTGATCTTTCTCTCTCCCGTCAGGTGGTCCAACATTCCAGTTGCCAACATGATTGCTGTATGGACAGTGGAGAGTACACTGATGTCTCGTTTGTCATGCCACTTTAGTGCCAGCTGTTGACCGTTCTCCTTGAACTCCACCTCTGCATCTTCCTGCTTCCGAATGCCGGCATCCCCTTCCTGTTCAACTGGATTGTGCCACAGGCCCATGTGCTGTTGGAGAGCAGATGCTGGAAGAGTGTGGGACTGCTGTACCAACTGTCCACATACCAAGTGTGGCCCTTCTTGAGATGAGGAGCCAGCATTATTATCACCTCATAATGTAGGATGTCAGTGTTGGACCCTGTGTAGTCTTAATGTCCGGGACAAATCCTGTCTTCATGTCGTATATAATAAAGAACTTGACCCCAAAGTTGTGCCTTTGTAGGGAATATATTTACGGAATGCCAGCCTACCCTTCCAAACCATCAGGGTCGTGTCACTGCATAGGTCCTTGTATGGCACAAAGACCCTACAAAATGCTAATGTTATTTTGTGTAATTTAGGTTGGCAACAGCATTGTTGATGAAATGCAGGCATTGCAGCAGAACTAGGAAGCAGTCTTGGGGAAAGAGTTTGGCAAAGAAGGGAGTTGCAAACATAGGATCCGTGTGCCAGTATTCCCTTAAGGAGTTCACCAGGAAGGTGTACATTTAACTAATTGTGGTTGTCACACATTTAGCGAGTTTCCCCTGATTCTCTCTTCTCCTGTAGTTCCAAGGCATAGCAATTGGTCTCCTCCACTATGTCTCCCACCAGCTCCTCTGTCACAAACAGTTTGAAGCACTAAGCCTCAGAGGGAGATGGCAAGGGGCTCACTCCAGACTGGGACTGGGACTCAACAGCAGGGCCAGGAAGGGTGAAATGGCTGGCGGCCTTGCAACAATCGCAGACCCTCCGTACTTCACCCACTGTTTGTCTGCCTCCATCACCACCAGCATCTTCAGAGGGACTTTGTCGGTGGGAAAGGGGTCCTCAGATTAAGGGTTCTCAATGGCCAATAGGTTGCGAGCAGCTCTCTACTGTCAGAACCTGATACTTCACTTTCATACTCGGCCTCATTTCAAAATGTACAAAATCTCTAGAATTTTTATCTACCTTTCCAATTACTTTTAGAGTTTGGGATTAATTTGATTTTTTTTTTTTTTTTTTTTTTTTTTACAGGGACAGTGCAGATTAATCAACGTTTCAGTAAAAGTGCCGGTTTTAGCCAGCCGGCTAATTTTCAACCGCAGTCCCTGGGCAGGTTATTAAAAACAATTACAATATAGACAATAGCACCATAGAACAAGCAAGACATAGCAACATAGGACAAGCAAGACATAGCATACAGACAGAGCAACATAGAACAAAAAGCAGCAAGACAATATTCATAAAAGCAACAAAGTGTTTCCACACCTCACAAGCTACAGACAACAGACAACATGGAAAGCGGCAACACACAGCTAGGGACCATGTTCACAAATCTGATTGACCTTTAGCCAGGTCTTCAAGCATTTTGTGAAAGTGTGATATGTGGTGCAGTTATGTGTGTCTGATGGCAGTGTATTCCAGACATGGGAAGCTCTTACAGAGAATGCAGATTTACTAAAGGTGCTTTTCCTTAGGGGAACTATACAGTCACCTCTCATGGCAGACCTTGTGGATCTGCTGCCATATGTCTGGGTTTTCTGTTTAACAAAAATATTGAGTGGAGGGGGAGCCAGGCCATTAAGGATCTTGAATACAAGACATGCGTCGGTGTATTGCACAAGATTTTCCCAACTCAAGAGCTCATGCTTTCTAAGGATGTGACAATGATGATGGCTATTGGGCTTCCTATCAAGCACTTTGAGAGCCTGTTTGTAGACAGACTGAATAGGTTTTAATGTTGTACAGCAAGCTTGGGCCCAACTAGTCAAGCAGTATGTTAAGTGGGGGAGTATCATAGATTTGAAGTACAGTTTTGCTACCTCTGTAGTCAAACAATTTCGTATAAATCGGAAATTAGCTAGATTGAATTTAGATAGTTGAATTACCTTTTTCACATGCTTTTTAAAAGAGAGGTTGGAATCCAGTATGATGCCAAAGTACTTAAAATCGGATACCACCTGGAGCTTCTCCCCTGACACATAGACATCTGGCTCAGTAGCATCTGTTGCCCTCTTTGTGAAGAACATGCAAACAGTTTTTTTCACATTGAGATGCAAACACGAGTCACTGAGCCACTTTGTAACCTGGACCATTACAGTAGTGAGTTCTTGTGCAGCTTGTTGTTTGCTCTTTGCATGCACATATATCACTGTATCATCTGCATACATTTGAACTTCAGACCCAGTACAGACAGAAGGCAGATCATTAATGTACAGGCTGAACAGGAGGGGCCCCAGTATTGACCCTTGGGGCACGCCCACATCATAGCTACGAGTGGGCGGCAGCTCATTGCTCACTCTGACACACTGAGTTCTGCCTTCAAGGTATGATTTCATCCATCTCAAGGCATCAGGGGAAAAGTTGAACTTGGACAATTTTGTGATGAGAATCTCATGGTTAACAGTATCAAAAGCCTTCCTTAGGTCCAGAAACACAGCCCCAACAGCACCCCCTTTGTCCATCTTGGACTTCACATTTTCCAGAAGAAAGCAGTTGGCCGTTTCTGTGGAGTGTTTCGCTCTGAAGCCAAACTGCATGGAGTGTAATGTGAAGGGGCTGTTGTTGAGGTGGGCAATCAGTTGTTCTGCTACACACTTTTCAACAACCTTTGACACCACAGGTAGTATACTAATGGGCCTGTAGTTACTCACGTCAGCAGGGTCGCCTGATTTAAAGATGGCCGTTATTATGGCCGACTTCCATACCCTTGGAAACACACCGAGACCAATAGATGTGTTGGTGACCTTAGTAATGGGGCCAATGAGTGACTCTTTGTAGTTTTTAAGAAAGGTAGAGTCCATCCCAAACACATCTTTGGCTTTAGAGTTCTTTAGTGAGCTAATCACCTTGTTCACCTTTGACTCAGAAACCTACCTTATGATGAAGACAGGTTGAGTGTCATTCACTAGCACTGAGCCCAAGAAATCAGTGGAGGGGTTCTGTGTCAGTAACCTGACAGAGTCAATAAAGTAGGAATTGAAGGCTGTTGCTATTTCAACTGCATCCTGTGTTAGATTGTTATTCACCATGATTTCTAGTCTTTTTGCAGTGTTACTATGGTCTTTCCCTGTTAACTTTTTTAGATTCTCCCATATCAATTTAGAATTTCCCTTCGCCTCACCAATTATGTTAATAAAAAAGTTTGCCTTGGCCTGTCTGATTTCTTTTATCACCTTATTTCTCAACATGGTAAACCTACGTCTGTCATGCTCTAATTTAGATTTTAGGGCTATTTTTAGAGCATAATCTCGTTCTTTCATCAATTTCCAGATTTCTCCATTTAGCCAAGGAAGAGTGCTCTTTTGGCCAGGTTTGGATTTGATTTTATTTTATTTAGGAAGCCATTTATTGTAGTCTGGATTGTGGATAGAAAAACCTGACTATCAGCTTCCACGTCTGTATAGGACAAGAGATCATTCCAGTTTATTATTGCTTTTTCAAAATAGTTTAATTCACTCTTAGGTATTCTGAGTTGATCCGGCTTTCTAACAGTAGAGAGGTTAAACCTGCTCTTAGACAGCTTTCTGGCTATAAGTGTCAGATTATGATCAGACAGCCCAGTAACCATATTGAATGATTTAGTCACTCTCTCTGGTTTATTACTGAACACCAAATCAATCTGTGTTTTAGAGCAACAAGTCACCCTGGTTGGCCCTTTAACTAGCTGTGTAAGGTCAAAGGTATTAGTGATCCGTTTGAGCGTTTTCCTACAACACTTGTCTTCATAATTAATGTTAAAATCTCCCATTAAGATGACCTCTTAAGATGATTAATATTACGGTGTTTCTATTCCAAGGAAAACAAAAAAAACTTATTTTCCATTGGGATTGACGGTCGGGAGCACAGTACTGGGCTATTTAGCGAAAGAATCCAGTGTCCTGCAGGCACGCGGGAGACTGGGGTTCAATTCCCCAACAGGGAGGAAGGAGTAGGCTGTCCTTATAAATAAGTATTTGTTCTTAACCGACTTGCCTAGTTAAATAAACATTACACTAAAAGCATAACATTTCTACACCCTAATTTTCTAATTCTAGTCTAACCTATACCCAAATGGAGAATCAGTTCAAATATACATCTCATTGATTTATCAAGACCTGTCCCCATGCTTGCCTCATAGTAGCGCAAAACAGTGCTAAAATAGTTGTAGGCTATTGCTCCAAATCATATATGCTCTTTAAATAAATAATACCTACACCACTTTTAACAGCACATTACTCAACACTAGTGAGACTCATGTCACCTAGGTAGGCCTACAGTATATCTGAAAAATATGACTTGACTCTCCGCCAAGTATTTTTATCATTATTTTATTAATGAAAGCATAAAGATGCCATTATTAGTTATATTGTTTTAGTTTGAACATGCAGACTGGCACTAACAACAGAACATCTGGAACATTTCCCTAGTCAGCGCCATTATTAGTGCAATGCCGCTTAAAGTGTTCGTATCAGTGTGGTTAGGAAAACAATTTTAGTTCCTGTTCAATGTTAGTGTTTTAGTGGACATGTTTTATATGTTTGTATGACAATGTTGTGTTATGTTGTGTTACACATTTTAGTCAATTGCCATCCAAATCGAGGTTAGTGATCGCTGTTCTGATCTCCAGAGCACTTCCGGCGCCGACAGAGATGGCCGCCTCGCTTCGCGTTTCTAGGAAACTATGCAGTTTTTTGTTTTTTTACGTGTTATTTCTTACATTAGTACCCCAGGTCATCTTAGGTTTCATTACATACAGTCGAGAAGAACTACTGAATATAAGATCAGCGTCAACTCACCATCAGTACGACCAAGAATATGATTTTCGCGACGCGGACCCTGAGTTCTGCCTTTCAACAAGGACAACGGAATGGATCTTATGCGGCGACCCCAAAAAACGACTCCGTAAAAGAGGGAAACGAGGCGGTCTTCTGGTCAGACTCCGGAGACGGGCATATCGTGCACCCGATATGCACTAGCATTCTTCTCGCCAATGTCCAGTCTCTTGACAACAAGGTTGATGAAATCCGAGCAAGGGTAGCATTCCAGAGGGACATCAGAGACTGTAACATTCTTTGCTTCACGGAAACATGGCTCACTGGAGAGACGCTATCGGAGGTGGTGCAGCCAGCGGGTTTCTCCACGCATCGCGCCGACAGAAACAAACATCTTTCTGGTAAGAAGAGGGGCGGGGGCGTATGCCTTATGGCTAACGAGACATGGTGTGATGAAAGAAACATACAGGAACTCAAATCCTTCTGTTCACCTGATTTAGAATTCCTCACAATCAAATGTCGACCACATTATCTACCAAGAGAATTCTCTTCGATTATAATCACAGCCGTATATATCCCCCCCCAAGCAGACACATCGATGGCTCTGAACGAACTTTATTTGACTCTTTGCAAACTGGAATCCGTTTATCCGGAGGCTGCATTCATTGTAGCTGGGGATTTTAACAAGGCTAATCTGAAAACAAGACTCCCTAAATTTTATCAGCATATCGATTGCGCAACCAGAGGTGGAAAAACCTTGGATCATTGTTACTCTAACTTCCGCGACGCATATAAGGCCCTGCCCCGCCCTCCTTTCGGAAAAGCTGACCACGACTCCATTTTGTTGATCCCTGCCTACAGACAGAAACTAAAAAAAGAAGCTCCCACGCTGAGGTCTGTTCAACGCTGGTCCGACCAAGCTGACTCCACACTCCAAGACTGCTTCCATCACGTGGACTGGGATATGTTTCGTATTGCGTCAGATAACAACATTGACGAATACGCTGATTCGGTGTGCGAGTTCATTAGAACGTGCGTTGAAGATGTCGTTCCCATAGCAACGATTAAAACATTCCCTAACCAGAAACCGTGGATTGATGGCAGCATTCGCGTGAAACTGAAAGCGCGAACCACTGCTTGTAATCAGGGCAAGGTGACTGGTAACATGACCGAATACAAACAGTGCAGCTATTCCCTCCACAAGGATATCAAACAAGCTAAGCGTCAGTACAGAGACAAAGTAGAATCTCAATTCAACGGCTCAGACACAAGAGGTATGTGGCAGGGTCTACAGTCAATCACGGACTACAAGAAGAAAACCAGCCCAATCACGGACCAGGATGTCTTGCTCACAGGCAGACTAAATAATTTTTTTGCCCGCTTTGAGGACAATACAGTGCCACTGACACGGCCTGCAACGAAAACATGCGGACTCTCCTTCACTGTAGCCGAGGTGAGTAAGATATTTAAACGTGTTAACCCTCGCAAGGCTGCAGGCCCAGACGGCATCCCCAGCCGCGCCCTCAGAGCATGCGCAGACCAGCTGGCCGGTGTGTTTACGGACATATTCAATCAATCGCTATACCAGTCTGCTGTTCTCACATGCTTCAAGAGGGCCACCATTGTTCCTGTTCCCAAGAAAGCTAAGGTAACTGAGCTAAACGACTACCGCCCCGTAGCACTCACTTCCGTCATCATGAAGTGCTTTGAGAAACTAGTCAAGGACCATATCACCTCCACCCTACCTGACACCCTAGACCCACTCCAATTTGCTTACCGCCCAAATAGGTCCACAGACGATGCAATCTCAACCACACTGCACACTGCCCTAACCCATCTGGACAAGAGGAATACCTATGTGAGAATGCTGTTCATCGACTACAGCTCGGCATTCAACACCATAGTACACTCCAAGCTCGTCATCAAGCTCGAGACCCTGGGTCTCGACCCCGCCCTGTGCAACTGGGTACTGGACTTCCTGACGGGCCGCCCTCAGGTGGTGAGGGTAGGCGACAACATCTCCACCCCGCTGATCCTCAACACTGGGGCCCCACAAGGGTGCGTTCTGAGCCCTCTCCTGTACTCCCTGTTCACCCACGACTGCGTGGCCACGCACGCCTCCAACTCAATCATCAAGTTTGCGGACGACACAACAGTGCTAGGCTTGATTACCAACAACGACGAGACGGCCTACAGGGAGGAGGTGAGGGCCCTCGGAGTGTGGTGTCAGGAAAATAACGTCACACTCAACGTCAACAAAATTAAGGAGATGATTGTGGATTTCAGGAAACAGCAGAGGGAACACCCCCCTATCCACATCGATGGAACAAGTAGTGGAGAGGGTAGTAAGTTTTAAGTTCCTCGGCATACACATCACAGACAAACTGAATTGGTCCACTCACACAGACAACATCGTGAAGAAGGCGCAGCAGCGCCTCTTCAACCTCAGGAGGCTGAAGAAATTCAGCTTGTCACCAAAAGCACTCACAAACTTCTACAGATACACAATCGAGAGCATCCTGGCGGGCTGTATCACCGCCTGGTACGGCAACTGCTCCGCCCACAACCGTAAGGCTCTCCAGAGGGTAGTGAGGTCTGCACAACGCATCACCGGGGGCAAACTACCTGCCCTCCAGGACACCTACACCACCCGATGTTACAGGAAGGCCATAAAGATCATCAAGGACATCAACCACCCGAGCCACTGCCTGTTCACCCCGCTATCATCCAGAAGGCGAGGTCAGTACAGGTGCATCAAAGCTGGGACCGAGAGACTGAAAAACAGCTTCTATCTCAAGGCCATCAGACTGTTAAACAGCCACCACTAACAATGAGTGGCTGCTGCCAACACACTGACACAACTCCAGCCACTTTAATAATGGGAATTGATGGGAAATGATGTAAAATATATCACTAGCCACTTTAAACAATGCTACCTAATATAATGTTACATACCCTACATTATTCATCACATATGCATACGTATATACTGTACTCTATATCATCTACTGCATCCTTATGTAATACATGTATCACTAGCCACTTTAACTATGCCACTTTGTTTACATACTCATCTCATATGTATATACTGTACTCGATACCATCTACTGTATCTTGCCTATGCTGCTCTGTACCATCACTCATTCATATATCTTTATGTACATATTCATTATCCCCTTACACTGTGTATAAGACAGTAGTTTTGGAATTGTTAGTTAGATTACTTGTTGGTTATTACTGCATTGTCGGAACTAGAAGCACAAGCATTTCGCTACACTCGCATTAACATCTGCTAACCATGTGTATGTGACAAATAAGATTTGATTTGATTTGATTTGAGAAGACATTTAAACAGGTTAACATTTACAAGCTCACAGGGCCAGACGAATTACCAGAGCATGCGTTGACCAGCTGTCATGTGTGTTCACTGACATTTACAACCTCTACCTGACCAAGACTGTAATATCTACATGTTTCAAGCAGACCACCATAGTCCCTGTGCCCAAGAATGCCAAGGTAACCTGTATAAATGACTATCGCTCCATAGCACTCACAATTGTAGCCATGAAATTATTTAAAAGGCCATCATCCCAGACACTCTTGACCCACTCCAATTCGCATACCGCCCCATCAGATCCACACGCAATCTCTACTGCACTATCCCACCTGGACAAGAGGAACACCTATGTGAGAATGCTTTTCATCGACTATAGCTCAGCATTCAACACAATAGTGTCGAAGCTCATCAGTAAGCTCAGGACCCTGGGACTGAACATAAGTATACTAACAACATAACAATGGTAGGCCTGATCCCCGAAGACAATGCAACAGCCTATAGGGAGGAGGTCAGTGAGGTCATCAACGTCAACTAGACAAAGGAGCTGGCAGAGCACGCCCCCATCCACATCAACAGGGCTCTAGTGGAGCAGGTTGAAAGCTTCAAATTTCTCGGGGGCCACATCACCAAGGAATTAACATGGTCCACACACACCAACACAGTTGTGAAGAAGGCAAGACAACACCTCTTCCTCCTCAGGAGGCTGAAAAGTTCTATAGCTGCACTATTCAGAGCATCGTGACTGGCTGCATCACCATTTGGTATGGCGACTTCTTGGCATCTGACTGCAAACTCTACAGAAGGTAGTGCGTACGGCCGAGTACACATCATTGGGGCCGAGCTCCCTGCCATCCAGGACCTCTATTCCAGCTGGTGTCAGAGGAAGGCCCTAAAAATTGTCAAAGACTCCAGCCACCCCAGTCATAGACTGTTCTCTCTACTACCTCATGGGAAGTTTACCGATAAACCAAGTCTGGAACCAACAGGGCTCTGAACAGCTTCTACCCCCAAGCCATAAGACTGCCAAATAGTTATCCAAATAGCTACCCGGACTATCTGCATTGACCCTTTTTGCACTCGTTTGGCTCATCACGCTGCTTGCTACTGTTTATTATCTATCCTGTTGACTAGACACTTTACCCCTATCTACTGTATATGTACATATCTACCTCAATTACCTCGTACCCCTGCTCATCAACTCGGTACTGGTACCCTGTGTATGTAGTCGTTAATCATTGTGTATTTATTCCTTGTTTTATTATTTTTCTCTCTGCATTGCTGGGAAGGGCCAGTAAGTAAGCATTTCATTGTTGTTTACGAAGCATGTAACAAATAACATTTGATTTGATAATCAGATAAGAGGATGGGCTGCATCAAAATGAATGATTTGTAATTTCGCTCTGGATAAGAGCGTCTGCTAAATGACTTAAATGTAAATGTAATGAATAGCGGGAAAGAACACAATTGAGCATTAGATGACCTTGTCTGTTCCAACTAGCACTGACTTTGCTGATATTTATTGAAGAAAAATGTACTTACAATGACTGTGATATGTGGTTGTCTGACCTCGCTATTTTAAGATGAATGCACTAACTGTAAATCACTCTGGATTAAAGCTAAATGACTCAAATGTAAATGTATGTAATTGTAGCGTTGATTCTGAAACACACAGTACCTAGAACATGGTTGCCATATTCTCAGAATATTAGAAATGTGTATATTAACAGTAGCATACTTTCTCTCATTTGCCATTTAAGCAATGATGTTGCCAGTGTTTGGTTCTAATTTTCAGAGTAAAAACTTGACGGACACTATGAAAGCTTAACTTGTTATGGCTGCAATCCCGATATCGGGATAAGTGTCATCAACAACCGCTGAATAGCATAGCGCATACAATAAATATTACTATAAATATTTATATTCATGAAATCACAAGTGCAATATAGGAAAACACAGTTTAGCTTTTTGTTAATCCACCTGTCATGTCAGATTTTGAAATTATGCTTTACAGCGAAAGGAATCCAAGCGTTTGTGTAAGTCGCATCGATCGCACGATAAAACATTAAGTACACTTAGCATCAGGTAGCTCGGTCACGAAAATCAGAAAAGCAATCAAAGAAATTGTTTACCTTTGATGATCTTCGGATGTTTTCAGTCACGAGACTCCCAGTTAAACAACAAATGTTCCGTTTGTTCCATAAAGATGTTTTTTTATATCCAAAATACCTCCGTTTGTTTGTCGCGTTATGTTCAGAAATCCACAGGAAAGAGCAGTCACGACAAGCAGACGAAAATTCCAAATAGTTTCCATAATGTCCACAGAAACATGTCAAAGTTTTTTTATAATCAATCCTCAGGTTGTTTTTAAAATATATAATCGATAATATATCAACCGCAAATGTCTTTCACAGTAGGAGAGGGGAAAACAATGGCTGTCCAAATTCTGTTGCGCGAGCAAAACTCTGACCACTTGACGTGATGTTATTGTTCTGGCTAATTTTTCAAAATAAAAGCCTGAAACTATATCTGAAGACTGTTGACACCTTGAGGAAGCGATAGGAAAAGGAATCTGGTTCATATCCCTTTAAATCCAGCAAAGGGAGGCTATGGAACATGGAGTTTTCAAAATCAAAGCCACTTCCTGTTTTTCCTCAGGGTTTCGCCTGCAATATCAGTTCTGTTATACTCACAGATTATATTTTGACAATTTTGGAAACTTCAGAGTGTTTTCTATTCAATACTAATAATAATATGCATATATTAGCAACTGAGACTGAGGAGCTGGCCATTTACAATGGGCACCTTTTCATCCAAGCTACTCAATACTGCCCCTGCAGCAATAAAAAGTTAAAGCAAGTGTATTCTTCCCAGAGGATCAATACAGCTGCATTAGACAATGCATTAGACAAAGAACCTTTTCACACAAGCACTGATATTTAACCCTTCCTTCTAGGCTGAGTCTCCTCCTACACATCTGAACAAATATTGTAATTTACTGCTAGGCAGGACACTGAGTGATACGGGCCAAAAACTTTTATTTCTCCCTTAACATGACCTGACCTGATCTCGACCCCCCTTCATCACTAATCCATGGCTCTCTCCCCTTGTCAATGCCTGCCACGTGATCGCTTTCCCTACACTCAGTACATTCCAAGCTTAATTTCCCTCGCCATATACTTCCTCCTACAGATAGCCGAGGGGCTACACCAGAGGTTAATGGTTATGGCACCCCTCATTTCTCTATTACAACTAATGATTAATAAGGATTTAAAGTTCATCACCAGTTATACCAAAACGATACACAACACAGAGATCCATCTCCATGTTTTAATGTGGAAACAAATATAAATATCACGTGGGACAAATCACGAAAGACAATATATTAAAGGGGAAATCTGCAGTTGCTACATCCTTTTTGAGTTTGTTATATCTGGAGTACTTCTCCTGTCTTATCCGGTGTCCTGTGTGAATTTAAGTATGCTCTCTCTAAATTCTCTCTTTCTCTCGGAGGACCTGAGCCCTAGTTCACCAGACCTGCTGTTTTCAACTCTCTAGAGACAGCAGGAGTGGTAGAGATACTCTTAATGATCGGCTATGAAAAGCCAACTGAAATTTTCTCCTGAGGTGCTGACTTGCTGCACCCTCAACAACTACTTTGATTATTATTATTTGACCATGTTGGTCCTTTATGAAAATTTCAACATCTTGCCATGTTCTGTTATAATCTCCACCCGGCACAGCCAGAAGAGGACTGGGCCCCCCTCATATAGCCTGGTTCCTCTCTAGGTTTCCTCCTAGGTTTTGGCCTTTCTAGGGAGTTTTTCCTAGCCACCGTGCTTCTACACCTGCATTGCTTGCTGTTTGGGGTTTTAAGCAGGGTTTCTGTACAGCACTTTGAGATATCAGCTGATGTACGAAGGGCTATGTAAATCAATTTCATTTGATTTGTGAAATTTTTAAATGAACAATGTCATGACGGTATGTGGTGTGGATTTCAAGAAGACGATGGAGAGATGCTCAAACTATATAAAATTAATTAACTACTGACAGTTTATGAGATAGTGGAAATGTGGTAATAATTTCAATTTAAGTGGCAATCCTACAGGTGAGCATATTTCAATGAGAAACTGTTTTTTTATTTGATCAGTTAGGGGTGTTGTATCTATTGCCAAATAATGACAATGACTTATAGTGCTTAGAACGTGAGAGTAGTGTGACTCCCCTAGCAGGTCTCAAACCCATTGACGAATGCCCTATGCACTATCCCAATATGGGATATCCCTAGGGCATATGCTTATTGGGCAAGTATAGTTAGACACTGTTGAGAAGCAAACCCTAAACCCTTCTTGCTAGGCAGATCTGAAACTACTGGATACTGTAGGTATAAGGTGAATGCACTTTGAAGTAAATCTCAGCTCTGTTAAAAGTACAGTCAAGAAAAACTATTTTATTGACCATAGTGATTCAGGGGTAACATTAAAACAGGGTTTTACCAACATCAGAGAAGTATACAAAAATCCCTAAAATTGCTTTAAATAAGTCAATCAAATCAATAAACTGACACTAACATGGTGACATAACAGAAAGCTCAGAATGCTGTGAACCAAGAGGTTCTGAGTTCAAATCCCAGGGGAGTACATGCTGAATAATAATTATCATATAAATGAACATGCACAATGTAATCATGTACGTTGAAAACACTGTTAAAACATTGTTTCTGTGTGAATGTCCCTAAGATTGCCAACAAACAAAGAGCTGTGAATGGATCAGTGGTTCACCAATCAGAGCCTAAAATGGGCATGGCCACAGTAACAAGGGGAGATTTGCAATGATAAACAATTAGGTGTTTTCTTCGAGACTGTTTCTTTGGGACCATCAGGTGATGTCTGATACCCAGGAATGTTCTTGCAAAGTTCCAATGAAGCGTGTCTAGAACATCAATATCGTATATTCGTAGAAAATGGCAACCATGTATGTTTGGTGGGACGTTGATAGAATATTATCCTAACCCACAGAAAACTGGACACAGGAATGTTCTTACAACGTTCCCATGAAACATGCCTAGAATATTAATATTGAATATTCTGAGAAAATTTGAATCATGTTCTGGGTAAGTCCTGTTTTACTTTAAAGGAATGGTCTCTTGGAAACAGTCCTTATATGTCACTGTAACATTCCTGTGAAAACGTAATGAGACTCTTAAGGGAACATTCTCTAAAGTTGTGGAAGCGTTTGTTGTTAGCTGGGAAAACACAGGAAACACAGGAAAAATGATACACAAGTGAATCCCTCCTCTGGCCTAGCCAGGTATTATGCTACTAACACTGTATACTTGTATTTACGGTAGCGTCCCACCTGGCCAACATCCGGAGTGCCAAATTCAAATTAAATTACTATAAATATTAAACTTTCATGAAATCACAAGTGCAATACTTCACAATAAAGCTTAACTTGTTGTTAATCCAGCCAAGGTGTCAGATTTTTAAAATGCTTTACGGCAAAAGCAAACCATGCGATTATCTGAGGACAGCGTCCAGGACACAAATGCATGACAAATCATTTTCAACCGGGGAGTTGCGACACGAAAGTCAGAAATAGTGATATGATATATGCCTGACCTTTGAAGATCTTCTTCTGTTGGCACTCCAAAAGGTCCCAGTTACATCACAAATTGTCCTTTTGTTCGATAATGTCCTTCTTTATATCCATAAAAACTCAGTTTAGCTGTTGCGCTTCCGTCAATAATCCACTCGGTTTCTCCCCTTCAAAATGCATACAAATTTAATCCCAAACTTTGCCAATAAATTTATCCAAACAAGTCAATCAACGTTTATAATCAAGCCTTAGGTACCCTAATACGCAAATAAACAATACAATATAAGACGGAGAATTGTTATTGTCTTTACCGGAGATAAACAAAAAGAACGCGCTCTCTCGGCCATGCGCATGGAAACACTACAGACAAAATGCGAGCCCTTAGAAAAACTACTTCTTCTCCCTCATTTACCCCCCAAAACAGCCCGAAACTCTTTCTAAAGACTGTTGACATCCAGTGGAAGCCCTAGGAACTGCAATCGGGCACGACTGTAAAAGTGCCAGCCATTGAAATCAGTGGTAGGATTATTTATTAATTTTTTGGGGGGTGGGGGGGGGGGGTTGTCCTCTGGGTTTCGCCTGCCATTTCAGTTCTGTTATACCCACAGACATTATTTTAACAGTTTTAGAAACTTTAGAGTGTTTTCTATCCAAATCTACCAATATGCATATCCTAGCTTCTGGGCCTGAGTAGCTGGCAGTTTACTTTGGGCACGCTTTTAATCCGGATGTGAAAATACCACCTCCTATCCCAAAGAAGTTAAAAACATTAGAATGCATTCACAACAGATTACCACATACAGTGGGGAGAACAAGTATTTGATACACTGCCGATTCTGCAGCTTTTCCTACTTACGAAGCATGTAGAGGTCTGTAATTTTTATCATAGGTGCACTTCAACTGTGAGAGACAGAATCTCAAACAAAAATCCAGAAAATCACATTGTATGATTTTTAAATAATTAATTTGCATTTTATTGCATGACATAAGTATTTGATCACCAACCAACCAGTAAGAATTCCAGCTCTCACTTTTGGATAAATAGCGTGTCCAATTTCAACTTCCTGCTACTCATGCCAAGAATTTAAGATATACATAGTATTAGTAGATTTGGATAGAAAACACTCTGAAGTTTCTAAAATGGTTTGAATCATGTCTGTGAGTATAACAGAACTTATGTAGCAGGCAAAACCCAGAGGACGAACCGTTCCGAATTGTATTTTTTTTTTAGGTCTCTGTCTGTTCAGTTCAGTGTTCAGTGAGTTAGGTTTTGTTCAGTGAGATCTTGTTGGAAAATGATATTTCTTAGGCACTGGTTTTCAGTTACTGACATGTTGGCTACAACGAGTGTAGCTTTAATTTAGTATCTTGCATGTGTGATTTAATGAAAGTTTGATTTTCATATAATTTTATTTGAATTTGCCGCACTGCATTTTCCCTGGCTTTTGGCCTATACCATAAGAAGTTAAGAAGCCCTCCCTTTCTCCACTCATTACCTGTATTAACTGCACCTGTTTGAACTCGTTACCTGTATAAAAGACACCTGTCCACACACTCAATCAAACAGACTCCAACCTCTCCACAATGGCCAAGACCAGAGAGCAGTGTAAGGACATCAGTGATAAAATTGTAGACCTGCACAAGGCTGGGATGGGCTACAGGACAAAAGGCAAGCAGCTTGGTGAGAAGGCAACAACTGTGCTTCTACACCTGCATTGCTTGCTGTTTGGGGTTTTAGGCTGGGTTTCTGTACAGCACTTTGAGATATCAGCTGATGTACGAAGGGCTATATAAATACATTTGATTTGATTTGTTGGCGCAATTATTAGAAAATGGAAGAAGTTCAAGATGATGGTCAATCACCCACGGTCTGGGGCTCCATGCAAGATCTCACCTCGTGGGGTATCAATGATCATGAGGAAGGTGAGGGATCAGCCCAGAACTACACGGCAGGACTTGGTCAATGACCTGAAGAGAGCTGGGACCACAGTCTCAAAGAAAACCATTAGTAACACACTACACCGTCATGGATTAAAATCCTGCCGCGCACGCAAGGTCCCCCTGCTCAAGCCAGCGCATTTCCAGGCCCGTCTGAAGTTTGCCAATGACCATCTGGATGATCCAGAGGAGGAATGGGAGAAGGTCAGGTGGTCTGATGAGACAAAAATAGAGCTTTTTGGTCTAAACTCCACTCGCCGTGTTTGGAGGAAGAAGAATGAGTACAACCCCAAGAACACCATCCCAACCATGAAGCATGGAGATGGAAACATTTACATTTACATTTACATTTAAGTCATTTAGCAGACGCTCTTATCCAGAGCGACTTACAAATTGGTGCATTCACCTTATGACATCCAGTGGAGCAGCCACTTTACAATAGTGCATCTAAATCTTTTAAGGGGGGGGAGGGTGAGAAGGATTACTTTATACTATCCTAGGTATTCCTTAAAGAGGTGGGGTTTCAGGTGTCTCCGGAAGGTGGTGATTGACTCCGCTGGCCTGGCGTCGTGAGGGAGTTTGTTTGGGATGCGTTTGGGATGCTTTTCTGCAAAGGGGACACGACTGCACCGTATTGAGGGGAGGATGGATGGGGCCATGTATCGCAAGATCTTGGCCAACAACCTCCTTCCCTCATTAAGAGCATTGAAGATGGGTCGTGGCTGGGTCTTCCAGCATGACAATGACCCGAAACACACAGCCAGGGCAACTAAGGAGTGGCTCCGTAAGAAGCATCTCAAGGTCGTGGAGTGGCCTAGCCAGTCTCCAGACCTGAACCCAATAGAAAATCTTTGGAGGGAGCTGAAAGTCCGTATTGCCCAGCGACAGCCCCGAAACCTGAAGGATCTGGAGAAGGTCTGTATGGAGGAGTGGGCCAAAATCCCTGCTGCAGTGTGTGCAAAGCTGGTCAAGAACTACAGGAAACGTATGATCTCTGTAATTGCAAACAAAGTTTTCTGTACCAAATATTGGTTTTCTGATGTATCAAATGATGATCAAATGGTTTTCTGATGTATCAAATACTTATGTCATGCAATAAAATGCAAATGAACTACTTAAAAATCATACAATGTGATTTTCTGGATTTTTGTTTTAGATTCCGTCTCTCACAGTTGAAGTGTGCCTATGATAAAAATTACAGACATGCTTTGTTGGAAAACCTGCAAAATCGGCAGTGTATCAAATACTTGTTCTCCCCACTGTATCTACAATACAAAATCCATGTGTACGTGTGTGTATAATGCGTATGTTATCGTGTGTGTGTATGCATGTGTCTGTACCTATGTTTGTGTTGCTTCACAGTACCCGCTGTATATAGTCCTAGGGAAGATGACACCACATTTTGTCTCAGGTTTACATGAGCTCCAATTAGTCATCATTTTCCCGCCCTCCGAGTGACCCTCAGGCAGTGATTCAATCAAATCACTATCAACACGCGCACTGCACTTGACTTTAAAGGTAACTTACACTTGAGTTGACATCCACAGCGTTTACCGTGTATGCAATCTCAGCGAACATCATGGAAATCGCCTGCATGTCGACAGTACAGTACACATTTGATTGAATCCCAGCCAAAGTCAGCTCTGGATCTCTTTGTCTCTCGTATCCCCAGTGCTGCCCTCCTAGGCCAGGCATTTGTCTTTCACTGAACTGTGTGTGTGTATTACACCTTGCAGGGAACATTTGGCCGCAAGCCTCAGGCCAAGCCTGAGGATGACCGTTACCTGAGAGCAGCCATCCAGGAGTATGACAACATCGCCAAGCTGGGCCAGATCATGAGAGAGGGGCCCGTTAAGGTAAGGGACACACAAACACACAATATGTCCTCTCAGGTGGCAGTGACCACACATTCCTGTTGGGAACTAATATTTCTGCTTGTAAAACAACCATTGGTTTTGAGGTGCTGTGCGGTAATCTAAACATATTGGGACGGTGAATGTGATTTTGATTGACTGTGATTGTGACCCTAACTGCTGTCCTATTAGGGCACATTGCTCAATGTGGTTCTGGACGACTACCTGAGGCTCAAAAAGCTCTTTGCAGCCAGACTGGTCACCAAGTCGACCATCCAAGGCGACCAATCGTCAGTCACAGAGGTGGGACGTGAGAAGAAGCAGGTCCAATCCTGTTGCTGTGTGCTGTCCTGCTCCCTGCCACCGCCATTGGAGGGCGCTATATCACTCCTCTGTTTTCCCCAGTGGCGCTTCTCCGTCTCACTGCCTCTGCTTGCATGACTCCTGTAGGCCACTGCCACCCCACTCTACTGCTCTATAGGATGTTGCCACCGACTGCTAGTGCTAACTGCTGTTTTTCCCCTCAGAATTCCTTTCAGGCTAATTTCTGACTGCTGCACCTTTTCAACATTATTGCATCTGACTTTCAATGTTACTTAATTTCAATGAGACAATTGGTGCTGCTTTTTTGCTTATTCCCCAACTTCCTTCAACCCTCTACCCTGTAATATAATCTGCCTATTCCTCTCTTCCATGTCTCTACCTTCTTTCCTCTCCCAGCTGATCCAGAGTGACCTGGATGATGACGAGGATGAGCGAGTGGGCATGGGTGGCAGCTGGGGTACGCTGCGCTTCAAACACAAGCTCCCCATGGAGATGAGGGGACCCGACGGCGTGCACGTTGTTCACGGCAGCATGGGCACGCTCCTGACCTCTGACCTCAACAGTCTGTCTGAGGACAACCAGCTGGCCCTGGCGCGCTCCATGGAGGCGCTTAACGCCACCGACAGGGGGCTGTACACCGAGCGCAATGCCCGTACTGAGTCGGCCAAGTCCACGCCGCTGCACCACAACAACAAGGTCGATGATACACTGTCCCAGAGCCCGCTGGAGATCACGGAGTTATGACTAGCCTCGCTGGTCTGAGAAGATCCACCACTGAGTGGAATGTCCTCCTGTCCCCCTGACTCTTCCTCTATCCTCTCCTCATAGACTGAGTGTCAGACACTGACCACTGTGACCAGTATACAGCCAGGAGAGATTTGGGAAAGCGGGCAGAGGGCCAGGGGTTGGAGGAGGTGGAGTGTGTGTATAGTCTGGGAACTTCAAATGCCAGTGAAGATCTTTGTGAGCCATGGAAGGTATGTGTAAGGGATTTTAATTTCATTTAATGCCTGATGGTGGATCAAATGCATAGGCCTGTGTGTCAATTGAAGACCTGGAACATAAAATAGCAAAGCAAACTGAAAGACTTCTAAGATAAAACATTTTGATAAATAGGACATTATGGCCAGCTTATCTCTTGCAGGATATTATTTGGTCTCTTACACATTCAGCTAAGATCCAGGTGCCCAGCTAACAACATTCCCACACTTTTAGAGAACATTCCGTTAAGAGTCTCATTAGATCATTACCCAGTGGTGTAAAGTACTTAAGTAAAAATACTTGAAAGTACTACTTTAGTCATTTTTGGGGGGATATCTGTACTTTACTTTTAATTTTCTTTAGTAATGTAGTGAAGTTAAAGTGTGTATTTTTTGCTCCATACATTCTCCCTGACTTCCAAAAGTACATTACATTTTGAATGCTTATCAGGACAGGAAAATTGTCTAATTCACACAATTATATCAAGAGAACATCCCTTGTCATTCCTACTGCCTCTGATCTGACTAAACACATGCTTTATTTGTAAATTATGTCTGAGTGTTGGAGCGTGCCCCTGGCTATCCACGTTTTTTTTTTAAGTGCCGTCTGGTTTTCTTAATGTAAGGAATTTGGATACTTAATTATATTTAAAACCAAATTATTTTAGACTTTTACTCAAGTAGGATGTTGCTGGGTGATTTTCACTTTTACTTGAGTCATGTTCTATTAAGGTATCTTTACTTTAACTCAAGTATGACAATTGGGTACTTTTTCCACCACTGCCATTACCTAATGTTTTCATAGGACTGTTCCAGTGATGTGCAAAGACTGTTTAATTCCTTTTTAATGTCAAACAGAACTTTCCCAGAACGTAGTTTGCATGTTCTCAGAATATTCAATATGAATGTTCAAGACACATTCATTGGGAATGTTGCAAGGACATTCCTGTGTCCAGTTTTCTGAGGGTTAGAATATTCAATCAACGTCGTCCCACCAAACATACACAGAGCATGGTTGCCATGTTCTCAGAATATCTAATATTATAATACGCTAATTATTCTAAACTGCAAAAGGGACTACTCCTACAATTTTATTTTCTTCATTTTCAGGCTCGAAAGAAGCATGCCGTCCTTTTACATCCGGTAGACCACTTTATATTAAGCTGGGTTTTGGTTTTTCAGTTTTTGTGTTTGGATTGGCACGGATACTATTGTGTCATGTTAATGACATTACAGCATAATTTCGCTCCTCCTCCAGCCCTATAAAAGGGACCCCTGACCCATCTAAAAGTAATTCGTAGTCAATGACAGAAAGCATCCACAGGCCTCTACAGGATGTCCTGGCATTGCAGGAGAGGAGGCTGCATGAGGCGTTAGATAAGCCAGGTAATTTACAGAAAGTATTCATACCCCTTGATTTATCCCACATTTTGTTTTGTTACAGCCTGAATTCAAAATGGATTCATTGGATTTTTTTTCTCTCACCAACTACACACAAGTCCTGATAATGACAAAGTGCAAACATTTTTTTTTGAATTTTTTGCAAATTTGTTGAAATTGAAATACAGAAATACAGTACAAGTCAACTACTCATTCAAGAGTTTTTATTTTTACCATTTTCTACATTGTAGAATAATAGTGAAGACATCAAAACTATGAAATAACACATTGAATCATGTAGTATCCAAAAAAGTGTTAAACAAATGTAAATATATTTTATATTTGAGATTCTTCAACGTAGCCACCCTTTGCCTTGATGACAGCTTTGCACACTCTTGGAATTATCTTAACCAGCTTCATGAGGTAGTCACCTGGAATGCATTTCAATTAACAGGTGTGCCTTGTTAAAGTTAATTTGTTGAATTTCTTTCCGTCTTAATGCATTTCAGCCAATTAGTTGTGTTGTGACAAGGTAGGGGTGGTATACAGAAGATAGCCCTATTTGGTAAAAGACCAAGTCCATATTATGGCAATAGCAGCTCAAATAAGCAAAGAGAAACAACAATCCATCATTACTTCAAGACATGAATGTCAGTCATTGCCGAAAATTTCAAGAACTTTCTTCAAGTGCAGTCGCAAAAACCATCAAGCGCTATGATGAAACTGGTTCTCCTGAGGACCGCCACAGAAAGGAAGACCCAGAGTTACTTCTGCTGCAGAGTTAACTGCACCTCAGATTTTAGCCCAAATAAATGCTTCACAGAGTTCAAGTAACAGACATATCTCAACATCAATTGTTCAGAGAAGACTGCGTGAATCAGGCCTTCATGGTCAAATTGCTGCAAAAGACACCACAATGGACATTAGACCGATGGAAATCTGACATTAGACTGGCGGAATCTGTCCTTTCGTCTGATGAGTCCAAATTTGAGATTTGTGGTTAAACCGCCGTGTCTTTATGAGACACAGAGTAGGTGAACGGATCATCTCTGCATGTGTGGTTCCCACCGTGAAGCATGGAGGAAGTGTGATGGTGCTTTGCTGGTGACACTGTCAGTGATTTATGTAGAATTCAAGGCACACTGAACCAGCATGGCTACCATAGCATTCTGCAGCGATACGCCAACCCATCTGGTTTGAGCTTAGTGGGACTATACTTTTTTTTCTCAACAGGATAATAACCCAAAACACACATCCAGGCTGTGTAAGGGCTATTTGACCAAGAAGGAAAGTGATGAAGGGCCACATCAGATGACCTGGCGTCCACAATTAAACCCCAACTCAATTGAGATGGTTTGGGATGAGTTGGACCGCAGCCAACAAGTGCTCAGCATATGTAGGAACTCCTTCAAGACTGTTGGAAAAGCATTCCTCATGAAGCTGTTTGAGAGAATGCCAAGAGTGTGCAGAGCTGTCATCAAGGCAGTGTGGCTACTTTGAAGTGTTTTTTACATTGGATAAAAGCAGACACGGAACTATTAAATGGTATATCATACACTGCATTTGAGGAACAACGGGAAAGTAATTCTGCTTTGAAAGCTAATACATTTGTATTCTCACTTATGAGAAACGTCCTAACAGCAGCAGTCAAGCACCCAAGCTAAGTTGTCACAATGACATTCTATAAAATGGACACTTGCAAAATGGAGTATTTTGTTAAAACATGTAGCTAGCTAGCTAGCTAGCTAAACAATGAACCATAATCCCAACTTATGGCGTTACTACCCTAACAGCTAACATTAGGCTATAACTAGCCAAGCAAATGTCTCTGAGATACGAATAATAAGATCATAAATGTAACGTTTGCTAGCGAGTCAGCTAACGTTAACTAGCTAGCCAACCATACATTTTAACTTGAAATTAAAAGACAAAGTCAAAATTTTAAATGTGTCATATCCTCAAATGTAGCTAGCTAGACTATCTTACCTGTATACATCATGGTTGAACGCTTCTCCCTGTCACGGATGCCCTGGTTGCCCTTAGTTTGAAAATGTAATCCGGAGACAGGTATTTTCTCCATTTCCTTAGCTATCATACTCTAATTCCACTGATTTCAAAACTCAGTCCTCCAGAAAGTGGAGAACAACACTTCTGCAGTTCTACTAAGCATTATATATATTTTTAAAGCTGCGTCAGACAGGATTACCTACACATACTGACCAGCTCAAATAGACAGAAGCGCGCTATGTGGCAGACCAATCCTAACTCATCTCTCGGCATGTCCATCCCACTCATTATCTCAGCCAATCATGGCTAGCAGGAAGGTTGTCATTTTCTGTGCTAAACCAACAATACTTGAAATGTAACAATTTTATTAGTATTTAAAGATTCCATACACGTTTGTTATTAAGGCACATGAAAGTTCACATGTTCCAGAAGGCATTTCTGCCAAAAAAAAAACATTTTGATAAAATAATATTACATTCAAATGGCTCGTGTGAAAACCCGCGACGTACGCCTAGTTTCCTGAAACGGTTCACATTTAACACTTTTTGGGTTACTACATTATTCAATGTGTGTTATTTCATAGTTTTGATGCCTTCACTATTACTCTACAATGTAGAAAATATTTTTAAAAATGAAGAAAAACCCTGGAATGAGTAGATGTGTCCAAACTTTTGACTGGTTCTGTATCTCATTTACATAAGTATTGACACCCCTATCCAATACATGTTAGGAGTCTTTCTGGGGAAGTCTAAGAGCTTTGCACACCTGGATTGAACAATATTTGACCATCATTCTTTCAAAATTCTTCAAGCTCTGTCAAATTAGTTGTTTATCATTGCTAGATAACCATTTTCAAGTGTTGCCATTGATTTTCAATCAGATAAGGTCAAAATTGTAACTCGGCCACTCAGGATTATTCACTGACTTCTTGGTGAACAACTCCAGTGTAGATTTGGCCTTGTGTTGTTTTAGGTTATTGTCCTGCTGAAAGGTGAATTCATCTCCCAGTATGTAACGTTGTGCACTGAGAGTCGGGAAGCAAGTTCAGGGAGTGAATAAACAAAATGATAACACAAAACAAGAAACACGAACAACGCATAGACAAGAAACAGAAAGAATAAAGCCTGGGGAAGGAACCAAAGGGAGTGACATATATAGGGAAGGTAATCAGGGAAGTGATGGAGTCCAGGTGAGTCTGATGACGTGCAATAAAATGCTAATGAATTACTTAAAAATCATACAATGTGATTTTCTGGATTTTTGTTTTAGATTCCGTCTCTCACAGTTGAAGTGTACCTATGATAAAAAAAAATTACAGACCTCTACATGCTTTGTAATTAGGAAAACCTGCAAAATCGGCAGTGTATTAAATACTTGATCTCCCCACTGTGAAGGTAATCAGGGAAGAGTCTGATGATGCGCAGGTGCACGTAATGATGGTGACAGGTGTGCACCATAATGAGCAGCTTGGTGACCTAGAGGCCAGAGAGGGAGCACATATAACACAGTATCTGGTGGAAAACAGACAAACAGGTTTTCCTCAAGGATTTTGCCTGTGCTTAGCTCCATGCCATTTCTTTTTATCCTAAAAAAACTCCCCAGTCTGTAACTATTACAAGCATACCCATAACATGATGGATCCACCAATATGCTTGAAAATATGGAGAGTGGTTCTCAGTAATGCATTGGATTGGATTTGCCCCAAAGATAACACTTTGTATTCAGGACAGTTAATTGCTTTGCCACATTTTTTTCAGTATTGCTTTAGTGCCTTGTTGCAAACAGGATGCATGTTTTGGAATGCTTTTATTCTGTACAGACTTCTTTCTTTTCACTCAATTAGGTTAGTATTGTGGAGTAACTACAATGTTGTTGATCCATCCTCAGTTTTCTCCTATCACAGCCATTAAACTTTGTAGCTGTTTAAAGTCAACATTGGCCTCATGGTGAAATCCCTGAGTGGTTTCCTTCCTCTCCGGAAACCGACGTAGGAAGGACACCTGTATCTTTGTAGTGACTGGGTGTATTGATACACCATCCAAAGTGCAATTAATAACTTCAACATGCTCAAAGGGTAGGCCGTCATTGTAAATAATAATTTGTTCTTAACTGACTTGCCTAGTTAAATAAAGGTTAATAAACACATTAATAAAAATAAAAAGGGATATTCAATGTTTGCTCTTTTTTTTACCATCTACCACTAGGTGCCCTTCTTTGCGAGGCATTGGAAAACCTCCCTGGTCTTTGCAGTTGAATCTGTGTTTGAAATGCACTACTTGACTGAGGGACCTTACAGATATGTGTGGGGTATAGAGATGAGGTAGTCACTCAAAACTCATTAAACAAAACTCATTAAACACTATTATTGCACACAGAGTGAGTCCATGCAATTTATTATGTGACTGGTTAAGCTCATTTTTACTCCTGAACTTATTTAGGCTTGCCACAAAGGGGTTGAACACTTATTGACTCAAGACATTTCAGCTTTATATTTTTAAATAATGTGCTAAAAAAAATGTTTTAACACAATTCCACTTTCACAATATGGGGAATTGTGGGTAGGCCAATGACAAAAACATCTCCATTTAATCTATTTTAAATTCAATCAAGGGGTGTGAATACTTTCTGAAGGCACTGTACCTGACCTAACAACCCCCTCCCGGTTCTCCCTCCTAACCCCTGAGATGTTAAAGTCTTCATAAATAAAAGATGGGCTTTTAACTAAAACTGTTATGACTTTGTCTTTTTATTATTAGATTTTGTTAAAAGTTTATTTTAGGCAGTAGATAATAGCCTAATAATATGTATGAAATGCAGAGGGTAAAGTTAACATTGGATATTTGTACATCGGCAGTAACATTGTCAGACTCACTCAGTGGGATTATTGGGATTGCGCCGTATCAACCAGCTGGTTTTCAATGAAAACATTGCAGACAACTGGAAAAAAATTGAGAAGGAATGGTGGATTTACTGCAATGCGGGTCTATCGGACAAAACAAAGAGGTTCAAGTGTGCACTCTACTTAACCTGGCTGGACCGGACACCATGGAAAATCATTTGTCTTTGCAGAGGAAGAGAATCATGAGGAGGTATTGTTGACAAAGTTTGAACAGATTACTGTATGTCTCCAAGTGAAAAATGTAATAATGGACAGACTCGTTAAATTCTACAAACCGAAAACCTGATGAATCTATTCAGTCCTATACATCTATGCTGAAAATACTGGCAAAGAAATGTGAATTTGGTCCACTAACTGATGAACTGGTTAGAGAACAAAGTGACAATAAACTGCTATGAAAAAAATTTCACACTGGAATCAGCTGTTTATTTTTTATTTCACCTTTATGTAACCAGGTAGGCAAGTTGAGAACAAGTTCTCATTTACAATTGCGACCTGGCCAAGATAAAGCAAAGCAGTTCGACAGATACAACGACACAGAGTTACACATGGAGTAAAACAAACATACAGTCAATAATACAGTATAACCAAGTCTATATACAATGTGAGCAAATGAGGTGAGAAGGGAGGTAAAGGCAAAAAAGGCCATGGTGGCAAAGTAAATACAATATAGCACAATAAAACACTGGAATGGTAGTTTTGCAATGGAAGAATGTGCAAAGTAGAAATAAAAATAATGGGGTGCAAAGGAGCAAAAATAAATTAATTAATTAAATACAGTTGGGAAAGAGGTAGTTGTTTGGGCTAAATTATAGGTGGGCTATGTACAGGTGCAGTAATCTGTGAGATGCTCTGACAGTTGGTGCTTAAAGCTAGTGAGGGAGATAAGTGTTTCCAGTTTCAGAGATTTTTGAAGTTCGTTCCAGTCATTGGCAGCAGAGAACTGGAAGGAGAGGCGGCCAAAGAAAGAATTGGTTTTGGGGGTGACTAGAGAGATATACCTGCTGGAGCGTGTGCTACAGGTGGGAGATGCTATGGTGACCAGCGAGCTGAGATAAGGGGGGACTTTACCTAGCAGGGTCTTGTAGATGACATGGAGCCAGTGGGTTTGGCGACGAGTATGAAGCGAGGGCCAGCCAACGAGAGTGTACAAGTCGCAATGGTGGGTAGTATATGGGGCTTTGGTGACAAAACGGATTGCACTGTGATAGACTGCATCCAATTTGTTGAGTAGGGTATTGGAGGCTATTTTGTAAATGACATCGCCAAAGTCGAGGATTGGTAGGATGGTCAGTTTTACAAGGGTATGTTTGGCAGCATGAGTGAAGGATGCTTTGTTGCGAAATAGGAAGCCAATTCTAGATTTAACTTTGGATTGGAGATGTTTGATATGGGTCTGGAAGGAGAGTTTACAGTCTAACCAGACACCTAAGTATTTGTAGTTGTCCACGTATTCTAAGTCAGAGCCGTCCAGAGTAGTGATGTTGGTCAGGCGGGTAGGTGCAGGTAGCGATCGGTTGAAGAGCATGCATTTAGTTTTAATTGTATTTAAGAGCAATTGGAGGCCACGGAAGGAGAGTTGTATGGCATTGAAGCTTGCCTGGAGGGTTGTTCACACAGTGTCCAAAGAAGGGCCGGAAGTATACAGAATGGTGTCGTCTGCGTAGAGGTAGATCAGAGACTCACCAGCAGCAAGAGCGACCTCATTGATGTATACAGAGAAGATAGTCGGTCCAAGAATTGAACCCTGTGGCACCCCCATAGAGACTGCCAGAGGTCCGGACAGCAGACCCTCCGATTTGACACACTGAACTCTATCAGAGAAGTAGTTGGTGAACCAGGCGAGGCAATCATTTGAGAAACCAAGGCTGTCGAGTCTGCCGATGAGGATGTGGTGATTGACAGAGTCGAAAGCCTTGGCCAGATCAATGAATACGGCTGCACAGTAATGTTTCTTATCGATGGCGGTTAAGATGTCGTTTAGGATCTTGAGCGTGGCTGAGGTGCACCCATGACCAGCTCTGAAACCAGATTGCATAGCAGAGAAGGTATGGTGAGATTCGAAATGGTCGGTAATCTGTTTGTTGACTTGGCTTTCGAAGACCTTAGAAAGGCATGGTAGGATAGATATAGGTCTGTAGCAGTTTGGGTCAAGAGTGTCCCCCCCTTTGAAGAGGGGGATGACCGCAGCTGCTTTCCAATCTTTGGGAATCTCAGACGACACGAAAGAGAGGTTGAACAGGCTAGTAATAGGGGTGGCAACAATTTCGGCAGATAATTTTAGAAAGAAAGGGTCCAGATTGTCTAGCCCGGCTGATTTGTAGGGGTCCAGATTTTTCAGCTCTTTCAGAACATCAGCTGAATCGATTTGGGAGAAGGAGAAATGGGGAAGGCTTGGGCGAGTTGCTGTTGGGGGTGCAGTGCTGTTGACCGGGGTAGGAGTAGCCAGGTGGAAAGCATGGCCAGCCGTAGAAAAATGCTTATTGAAATTCTCAATTATGGTGGATTTATCAGTGGTGACAGTGTTTCCTATCTTCAGTGCAGTGGGCAGCTGGGAGGAGGTGTTCTTATTCTCCATGGACTTTACAGTGTCCCAGAACTTTTTGAGTTAGTGTTGCAGGAAGCAAATTTCTGCTTGAAAAAGCTAGCCTTGGCTTTTCTAACTGCCTGTGTATAACGGTTTCTAGCTTCCCTGAACAGCTGCATATCACGGGGCTGTTCGATGCTAATGCAGAACGCCATAGGATGTTTTTGTGTTGGTTAAGGGCAGTCAGGTCTGGGGAGAACCAAGGGCTATATCTGTTCCTGGTTCTAAATTTCTTGAATGGGGCATGTTTATTTAAGATGGTTAGGAAGGCATTTTAAAAAAATATCCAGGCATCCTCTACTGACGGGATGAGATCAATATCCTTCCAGGATACCCCGGCCAGGTCGATTAGAAAGGCCTGCTCGCTGAAGTGTTTCAGGGAGCGTTTTACAGTGATGAGTGGAGGTCGTTTGACCGCTGACCCATTACGGATGCAGGCAATGAGGCAGTGATCGCTGAGATCTTGGTTAAAGACAGCAGAGGTGTATTTAGAGGGGAAGTTGGTTAGGATGATATCTATGAGGGTGCCCGTGTTTAAGGCTTTGGGGGGGTACCTGGTAGGTTCATTGATAATTTGTGTGAGATTGAGGGCATCAAGTTTAGATTGTAGGATGGCTGGGGTGTTAAGCATGTTCCAGTTTAGGTCGCCTAGCAGCACGAGCTCTGAAGATAGATGGGGGGCAATCAGTTCACATATGGTGTCCAGAGCACAGCTGGGGGCAGAGGGTGGTCTATAGCAGGCGGCAACGGTGAGAGACTTGTTTTTAGAGAGGTGGATTTTTTAAAGTAGAAGTTCAAATTGTTTGGGTACAGACCTGGATAGTAGGACAGAACTCTGCAGGCTATCTTTGCAGTAGATTGCAACACCGCCCCCTTTGGCAGTTCTATCTTGTCTGAAAATGTTGTAGTTTGGAATTAAAATTTCTGAATTTTTGGTGGTCTTCCTAAGCCAGGATTCAGACACAGCTAGAACATCCGGGTTGGCAGAGTGTGCTAAAGCAGTGAATAGAACAAACTTAGGGAGGAGGCTTCTAATGTTAACATGCATGAAACCAAGGCTATTACGGTTACAGAAGTCATCAAAAGAGAGTGCCTGGGGAATAGGAGTGGAGCTAGGCACTGCAGGGCCTGGATTCACCTCTACATCGCCAGAGGAACATAGGAGGAGAAGAATAAGGGTGCGGCTAAAAGCAATAAGAATTGGTCGTCTAGAACATCTGGAACAGAGAGTAAAAGGAGGTTTCTGGGGGCGATAAAATAGCATCAAGGTATAATGTACAGACAAAGGTATGGTAGGATGTGAATACAGTGGAGGTAAACCTAGGTATTGAGTGATGAAGAGAGAGATATTGTCTCTAGAAACATCATTGAAACCAGGAGATGTCATTGCATGTGTGGGTGGTGGAACTAATAAGTTGGATAAGGTATAGTGAGCAGGACTAGAGGCTCTACAGTGAAATAAGCCAATAAACACTAACCAGAACAGCAATGGACAAGACATATTGACATTAAGGAGAGGCATCCTTAGTCGAGTGATCAAAAGGGTCCAGTGAGTGGAGAGGATTGGTTGGGGGTCACGGCGATTTAGACAGCTAGCCAGGCCATCGGTAGCAAGCTAGCATAGGATGGAGGTCTGTTGTTAGCCACCTCTTGCGTTCCGTCAGTAGATTAGTGGGGTTCCGTGTGGTAGAGGGGATTAATCCAAATCACACAATAACAAAAAAAATAAAAACAATAGATATAGTTATAGAGGCCCAAGAAGAAACATAATAATAATAAAAATAAATAAATTGTCCGATTGTCTATTCTGAGAGCAGCCGGTAAGACAGCTAACGGTTAGCAGGCCGCAGATGAGCGTTCAGGTAATGTCGCGACGGAGGAGCCAGCCGGATCTCCTTCGGGTAGATAACGTCGGCAGTCCAGTTGTGAAGGCCCGGTGGGGCTCCGCGTAGGCAGTAAAACGGGTCCGGATAGGTGACTGCAGCCCAGGAGTGATTGATGGAACTCAGGAGTGATTGACGGAGCTGGTTAGCTCCGGAGTAATTGATGTTTGCTCCGGAATCGACGAAAGCCGAGTCACACGGATAGCAGCTAGATAGCTGTGAGATCCGGGTATGAATGTCCAGAGAGCAGTTGAAATCCAGTTGAAATCCAGGGACATGGAGAGAAAAATTGGTCCGGTATGTTCCGAGCCGCGCTCCGCCGTACAAAACTGGCGATAGATTTTCGAGCTAAAGGATAGCTGATGACCACAAACCGTGGTTAGCTGAATACTAACGATTTGATTTGCCAGTAAAGAAGCTAACTAGCTTCTGAACTAGCTTCTGATTAGCTTCTGGGCTAGCTTCTGATTAGCTTCTGGGCTAGCTTCTGGCTAGCTCCTGGCTAGCTTCTGGCTAGTTTCTGGCTAGCTTCTTGGAGTTTCTGGCTAGCTTCTTGGAGGATTGCAGAGTTGAGGTAAATAATACTTATTTATAAATATAAATTGGTGAGACGGGTTGCAGGAGAGTGTTTTGAAGATGAGTTGATGGAAAATAAAAATAAAATGTATGTGAAAAAAGTTGTACATATATATATATACAAGACACGACAAGACGAGGACAAAAGACGTCTGAACTGCTATGCCATCTCGGGTCAGTGTTAATCTGTGCATGCTAAATGAGCAGTCTGAAAGGAGTAAAAAGGAACTGAGGAGGGAGGAGAAGTTTTTGCCGTTCAAGGTCAACGCTGTACAAACTGTAATGGTGCACGCCCCCCTGATAGAAACATACGTTTTGCATTTAACAAACGGTGCAATAACTCGGGTAGGATTAATATTTTTGCCAAGTGCTGCAGGTCAAATCAACAATGAGCACAACAGCAACCAATAGGCAGCTATGCTAACAGTAACAGATACCATACTAATGCACATCAGCCTGGCTCATATCAGCCCAGAGCACAGAACTTCAGCAGAATGAATAAACTGGAATGTAAACCTGAAAATGAAGCTGAGGATACATCGTGTTGATCTGATTACTAACAAGGGGGAGATATTCACTACTCTAATAGTAAACTACACTGCAGCCAAGCTCAGAGTGAAAATGGATACTGGTGCAAAGTGCAATGTGTTATCGAAACAAATGCTGGAGAACATTGAACCTTCTGTGTCTGTTAATACTGCTGAAAAAGTTAACCTGGCTGCCTATGGGGGGCAGATGATCTGTACACAGCCACCCTTCATTGCACTCAAGGGAACTTTAACTTTAATGTAGTTGAACAGGAAGTGAAACCACTACTTGGGTTGTCAGACAGCATAGCATTGGGGCTCATACAACTACCTCCTGATGTGCACATGTTGAAGCAATAGGCTCCAGGAGTATAGTGACCTATTTAACACAGAAGAGATTGGCAATCTACCAGTGGTTTTTCACATGAAACTGAATGAGTAATGCCCAGTCTATGTGCCCAGAAAAGTGCCAGTGGCAATGAAAGAGAAAGTGATTAAAGAACTTGAGATGCTGTCAGGTTAGGTGTTCTAATCCTTGAAAATTACCTGCCAAAATGACCTGCCATCACCTGCGTAGAGACCGTTTTCCAGGAGGACTAGGGACAATGCTTCCCACACCACAGAGATGCTTCACCCTGTGATGGAGACACGGTAAAGGAGGCTCTGACACAACAGAGAATGAGGGGAAAAGTGTACTATGACCATAGTGCACGGCAGCTCAGTCCATTGGCGCTTGGACAAATTGTCAGGTTGCAGACGCCCTGTGGCTATGTTAGGTTAGCAGTTGTGAGTGGCGGTGCCCCACAAACAAATGGCTACGTTGTCACATCAGATGGCGCAGACTATGTGAAGAATCAATCCACTGTACTTATTGCTGATTCAAAAACTGTGTGTGTGTGTCTACACCCATTCTTTGTCTACACCCATTCAGCATCGTTCACACCCTCTTAAGCTTTAGCCCCACCCATCTCTTTAAGGATTGATCCAAGCAGTCTGTACTAACAACAGCAGTCCAGCACCCAAGCTAACTTGCTTGCTACTTCCAGACACATATGAGAGAACAGCTCACTGAACATTACTCGCCCTATCAGAGCTGGTTAGGCTGTTATGATATTCAGAGCGTTGGTGACTGCAACTGTGCTGTCAGATTGCCCGTTTGTGAATTCAGAGCATTTCCCTCTCTGAGGGTTCAGAGCCCACACTGGACACTCTGGACGATGAGTAGGGTTGATCCGAACATTCTGACCTCACAACGGTAGTCAAGCACCCAAGCTAACTGGCTATAATTGCCTAGTTTGCTAGCTACTTCCAGACACATAATGAGAGAACACCCCACTCTGACCATTTTACTCACCCTTGCAGAGCTGGTTATGCTGTTTTCATGTTATCCAGAGCAATGGTGACTAACTGTGCTAGTCAATGGTGACTAACATGTTAGTCAATGGTGACTAACATAGTATACTTCCGGCGCTGACAGAGATGGCCGCCTCGCTTCGCGTTCCTAGGAAACTATGCAGTTTTTAGTTTTTTTACGTGTTATTTCTTACATTAGTACCCCAGGTAATCTTAGGTTTCATTACATACAGTCGGGAAGAACTACTGAATATAAGAGCAACGTCAACTCACCATCAGTACGACCAGGAATATGACTTTCCCGAAGCGGATCCTGTGTCCTGCCTTCCACCCAGGACAACGGAATGGATCCCAGCCAGCGACCCAAAACAAAGATGTCGAAAAAGAGGAAAATGTAGCGGTCTTCTGGTCAGGCTCCGGAGACGGGCACATCGCGCACCACTCCCTAGCATACTACTCGCCAATGTCCAGTCTCTTGACAACAAGGTTGATGAAATCCGAGCAAGGGTAGCATTCCAGAGGGACATCAGAGACTGTAACGTTCTTTGCTTCACGGAAACATGGCTCATTCGAGAGACGCTAACGGAATCGGTGCAGTCAGCTGGTTTCTTCACGCATTGCTCCGACAGAAACAAACATCTTTCTGGTAAGAGGGGCGGGGGCGTATGCCTTATGATTAACAAGACGTGGTGTCACCACAACAACATACAGGAACTCAAGTCCTTCTGTTCACCTGACTTAGAATTCCTCACAATCAAATGTCGTCCGAATGATTAGGGAATTCTCTCTTCGATCATAATCACAGCCGTATATATTCCCCCCCAAGCAGACACATCGATGGCTCTGAACGAACTTTATTTGACTCTTTGCAAACTGGAAACCACATATCCTGAGGCTACATTCATTGTAGCTGGGTATTTTAACAAGGCTAATCTGAAAACAAGACTCCCTAAATTGTATCAGCATATCGATTGCGCAACCAGGGCTGGTAAAACCTTGGATCATTGCTATTCTAACTTCCGCGACGCATATATGTCCCTGCCCTCCTTTCGGAAAAGCTGACCACGACTCCATTTTGTTGCTTCCTGCCTACAGACAGAAACTAAAACAAGAAGCTCCCGCGCTCAGGTCTGTTCAACGCTGGTCCGACCAATCTGATTCCACGCTTCAAGACTGCTTCAATCACATGGATTGGGATATGTTCCGCATTGCGTCCAACAACAACATTGACGAATACGCTGATTCGGTGAGCGAGTTCATTAGAAAGTGCATTGATGTTGTTCCCATAGCAACGATTAAAACATTCCCAAACCAGAAACCATGGATTGATGGCAGCATTCGCGTGAAACTGAAAGCTCGAACCACTGCTTTTTAACCAGGGAAAGGTGACCGGAAACATGACCGAATACAAACAGTGTAGCTATTCCCTCCACAAGGCAATCAAACAAGCTAAGCGTCAGTATAGAGACAAAGTAGAGTCACAATTCAACGGCTCAGACACAAGAGGTATGTGGCAGGGTCTTCAGTCAATCACGGATTACAAAAAGAAAACCAGCCCCGTCACAGACCAGGCAGACTAAATAACTTTTTTGCCCGCTTTGAGGACAATACAGTGCAACTGACACGGCCTGCTACCAAAATCTGCGGACTCTCCGTCACTGCAGCTGACGTGAGGAAAACTTTTAAACGTGTTAACCCTCGCAAGGCTGCAGGCCCAGACGGCATCCCCAGCCGCGTCCTCAGAGCATGCGCAGACCAGCTGGCTGGTGTGTTTACGGACATATTCAATCAATCCTTATCCCAGTCTGCTGTTCCCACATGCTTCAAGAGGGTCACCATTGTCCCTGTTCCCAAGAAAGCTAGGCACTCACTTCCGTCATCATGAAGTGCTTTGAGAGACTAGTCAAGGACCATATCACCTCCACCCTACCTGACACCCTAGACCCACTCCAATTTGCTTACCGCCCAAATAGGTCCACAGACGATGCAATCTCAACCACACTGTCCTAACCCATCTGGACAAGAGGAATACCAATGTGAGAATGCTGTTCATCGACTACAGCTCAGCATTTAACACCATAGTACCCTTCAAACTCGTCATTAAGCTCGAGCTCCTGGGTCTCGACCCCTCCCTGTGCAACTGGTCCTGGACTTTCTGATGGGACGCCCCTGGGTGGTGAGGGTAGGAAACAACATCTCCACCCTCGCTGATCCTCAACACTGGGGCCCCACAAGGGTGCTTTCTGAGCCCTCTCCGGTACTCCCTGTTCACCCATGACTGCGTAGCCATGCACGCCTCCAACTCAAATCATCAAGTTTGCAGACGACACTACAGTGGTAGGCTTGATTACCAACAATGACGAGACGGCCTACAGGGAGGAGGTGAGGGCCCTCGGAGTGTGGTCTCAGGAAAATAACCTCACACTCAACGTCAACAAAACAAAGGAGATGATTGTGGACTTCAGGAAACAGCAGAGGGAACACCCCCCTATCCACATCGATGGGACAGTAGTGGAGAGGGTAGTAAGTTTTAAGTTCCTTGGCGTACACATCACGGACAAACTGAATTGGAACACCCACACAGACAGCGTCGTGAAGAAGGCACAGCAGCGCCCCTTCAACCTCAGGAGGCTGAAGAAATTTGGCTTGTCACCAAAAGCACTCACAAACTTCTACAGATGCACAATCGAGTGCATCCTGTCGGGCTGTATGACCGCCTGGTATGGCAACTACTCCGCCCACAACCACAAGGCTCTCCAGAGGGTAGTGAGGTCTGCACAACGCATCACCGGGGGCAAACTACCTGCCCTCCAGGACACCTACACCACCCAATGTCACAGGAAGGCCATAAAGATCATCAAGGACAACAACCACCCGAGCCACTGCCTGTTCACCCCGCTATCATCCAGAAGGCGAGGTCAGTACAGGTGCATCAAAGCAGGGACAGAGAGACTGAAAAACAGATTCTATCTCAAGGCCATCAGACTGTTAAACAGCCACCACTAACATTGAGTGGCTGCTGCCAACACACTGCCAACTCCAGCCACTTTAATAATGGGAATTGATGGAAATTGATGTAAAATATATCACTAGCCACTTTAAACAATGCAACTTAATATAATGTTTACATACCCTACATTACTCATCTCATATGTATATACTGTACCCTATATCATCTACTGCATCTTTATGTAATACATGTATCACATGTATGCCACTTTGTTTACATACCCTACATTACTCATCTCATATGTATATACTGTACTCGATACCATCTACTGCATCTTGCCTATGCCGTTCTGTACCATCTCTCATTCATATATCTTTATGTACATATTGTACATGATGAAAACACTTTGTCAAAATTAGAAACATGTAATATCTGAAAAAGTAGCTAGCTAAACTATCTTACCCACATACATCATGGATGGACGTGTCTCCTGTCGGATGCCATGGTTGCCCTTAGTTTGAAGATGTAACTCCGGAGACAGGTGTCTTCTCCATCTCCTTAGCCATCGTACTTGAATTCCACTGATTTCAAAGCTCGGCCCTCCAGAAAGTGGAGAGACACAGCTGTATCTCTAGCTAACAGTATACTTTAACTTGACATTAGGCTTATGCATTTTTACTTCGCAATACATTTTTTTAAGCCGCGTTAGACAGGATTACCTAGACATACTGACCAGCTGAAAGGCAGAAGCGTGCTATATGGCAGACCAATCCAAACTCATCTCTCGGCATGTACATCCCACTCATTATCTCAGCCAATCATGGCTAGCGGGAAGATATGTATTTTTCTGTGGCTAAACCAACAAGGCCTGTAATTTAACAATTTGATTTGTATTTACAGATGGCATACAAGTTTGATATTAAAGGCACATGAAAGTTCACATGTTCCAGAAGACATTTCTTCCCAAAACACATGTTGATACAAATTTGACAAGTTTACTTTCAAACGGCTCTCCTGTGAAGTAGTGACGCAAGGCATACTCCTAGTTTCCTGAAACGGGTCACATATAGGCCTACAATTAAAACATTGTATCTGTCCCTGAAGTTAGATCTTAACATTTTTTGTACTTAATGTTTATGTCATAATTTCCCTTCACCGTAAAAGAGCTAACCTCGATTTGGATGATGATTTATACTTAAATGAGTTGGAGGCAAATGACATACTGCTTATCCCGGACCAGGCCCAAATCCCCCGACAATCGAAGAAGGAAGATGCGGTGTTATAGAGGCCGACGTGTGGGATAAACCGTGGATAAGTGGAGTGGATAAACCGCCTCTGCCTTCTGTTCTATCGGAGAACTTGCAATCACTGGAGAATAAACTGGATGAGCTCTGTTTGAAACTATGCTATTAACGTGATCTGAAGAACAGGGATATCCTATGTTTCTCCGAGTCGTGGCTGAAGAAGGACATGGAAAATATAAATCTAGCTGGTTTTTCTGTACATTGGCAGGACAGAACGGTAACATCGGGTGAACTCGATGGGGTGGTGTGTGTCTCTTCTGTTAACAGCTGGTGTGCGATCTCTAATATTAAGGCAGTCTCAAAGTTCTGCTCACCTGAGTTAGAATACCTCATGATAAGCTGTATACCAGGGGTAGGCAACACTGTTCCTGAAGTGCCACAGGTAGCGCAGGATTTTGTTCTAACTAGGTATCACGACCGACCAACTGCGCTAAATGATCAGTTCAGTGATTGAAAAAATTCAACACACCTGGTCTTCCAGGTTGGTTAAATCAAAAACATGAAGTGCCTGCAGTACTCCAGGACCACGGTTGCCTAAGCCTGCTGTAGACCATACTATTTACCTTTCATAGCTGTCTACTTATCTCCACAAACCAATGCTAGCACCAAGACCACACTCAATGAGCCGTATAGGGCCATAAGCAAACAAGAAAATGCTCACCCAGAGGTGGCTCACATAGTGGCCTGTGATTTTAATGCAGAGAAACTGAAGTCCGTCTTACCTCATTTCTACCAACATGTCACCTGTACAACCAGAGGGGAAAAACTCAAGATCACCAAACCGGGAGTACCAATACGGAAGTGGTTCAATGAAGCAGAAGCTAAGCTACAGGACTGTTTCTTTATCACAGAGTGGAATATGTTCAGTCAGCAGCTTCATTAATAAGTGCATTGATGATGTCTTCCCCACAGCGTCCATATGTACATATCCCAACCAGAAGCCATGGATTACAGGCAACATCTGCACCATGCATGAGAGCGCCAACTGTTCTGGACAACTGTGTGATCCTGCTCTCCATAGCCAATGTGAGTAAGACCTTTAAAGGTTGGCATTCGCAGGGCCAGGCGGATTACCAGGATGCTTATTCAGAGCAGGCACTGAACAGCTGGCAAGTTTCTTCACTGACATTTTCAGCCTCGTCCTGACCCAGTCTGTTTCAAGCAGACCATCATGGTCCCTGGGCCCATGAACGCCAAGGTAACCTGTCTAAATGACTATCGACCCGCAGCACTCACATCGGTAGCCATGAAATGCTTTGAAAGGCTGGTCATGACACACATCAACACCATCATCCCAGACACCCTGCACCCACTCCAATTCGCATACTGTACCAACAGATCCAAATATGACACAATGTCTATTGCGTTTTCTGCCTTTAACCACCTACAGTGCCTTCAGAAAGTATTTACACCCCTTAACCTTTTCCACATTTTGTTGTGTTACCAATTGAGATTCAAATTGATTTAATTTCATTTTTTTTGTCAACGATCTACACAAAAAAATCATGTCAAAGTGGAAGAAAAATTAAAACATGAAAACTAAAACCCTAAAACCCTCATTAATCTTGATTCGATACGTTTTCAACCCCCTGAGTCAATACAATGTTAGAATCACTTTTGGCAGCTGCAAGTCTCTGGGTTAGTCTCTAATAGCGTTCCACACCTGGATTGTGCAACATTTGCCCATTATTCTTCTCAAAATTCTTAAAGGTCTGTCAAATTGGCTGTTGATCATTGCTAGACAACCATTTTCTGGTATTTCCATTAATTTTCAGGCAGATTTAAGTCAAAATTGTAACTCTGCCACTCAGGAACATTCACTGACTTCTTGTTATTGTTCTGCTGAAAGGTGAAATCATTTCCCAGTGTCTGGAAGAAAGCAGACTGAACCAGGCTTTCCTCTAGGATTTTGCCTGTGCTTAGCTCTATTCAGTTTCTGTTTTATCCTGAAAAATTCTCCAGTCCTTAAGGATTTCATGCTTGCCCATAAACTTATATTTATTAATGTATTGTATTGAATTTGCCCCAAAGAAAACAATTTGTATGGAGGACCAAAAGTAGTCCCGCATTAAATGACGTGCAGCGTATAAAGGCTTCATAAACACTACTTAAATGTTTTACAAATCATCTATGTCATGCTTTATAAAGGGTTTATAAATGTGGCATAACTGTGACTGTCACGCCCTGGTCTTAGTATTTTGTGTTTTCTTTATTTATTTGGTCAGGTGTGACATGGGTTTATTTTGTGGTGTGTTTGTGTATTGGGGGTTTTCGTAGGTTTTGGGATTGTGGCTTAGTGGGGTGTTCTAGCAAAGTCTATGGTTGCCTGAGGCGGTTCTCAATCAGAGGCAGGTGATTCTCGTTGTCTCTGATTGGGAACCATATTTAGGCAGCCATATTCTTTGAGTGTTTCGTGGGTGATTGTTCCTGTCTCTGTGTTTGTAGTCACCAGATAGGCTGTATAGGTTTTCAAGTTCCGTTTGTTGTTTTGTATTAATCGTGTTTTGTCTTCATTAAACATGTATCGAATTAACCACGCAGCATTTTGGTCCGACTCTCTTTCGACGGAAGAAACCGTAACAGTGACATAACCACCAATGTCCAATGTGACAAACCACAATGTCAAATAACAAACGTTTGCTTTTTAAAAGGGTGGCATAAGCACCACTTAATAAAGGCCTTATAAATCATATAAAATGTAGGCTTCACAAAGCATTTAGAACCCTGTCATGCATCTTGGTAGAGCATTGCCAGGATATTGGTTTCGATTCCCGGGACCACCCATACGTAAAAATGTATTCACTCATGACTGTACGTCACTTTGGATAAAAGTGTCTGCTAAATTTGATATATTATTTCACTAAAACATTTATAGGATGGCCAAACCGCTTTCCCTATTGGGTGCATAGTCAATATTGGACCTGACCTCAACTTCCCCCAAAATTCTGTGCTGCAGGATGACACACACTCTAAAGTGGAGTATTGCACAGCAAAAAGCTTGGTATGGATTTTAAAATCGTTTTTGATTTTTTTTTGCCTACTTCAGTTTATTCACAAATTCCGTTTTCTTCGTTTTGTTTTTCCTGGTTTCGAATGTGATAATTTTTTTCTGGTTTCACCGTAAAAAATGTTAGACTTTTTCTATGGACAAAATTTGATTTTCTGTGTTCAAAACAATGCTTAAACCACATCAGGGGATGACTTTTGGGAAAAATCTAAGAGTGATCATTTAGTGTATTTCCCTTTAATTCAGTGAGCATGCCTTGCACTGTTTAGTTAGTGGGTTTTCTGTAGTGCAGTAAGCACACATGATGTGATTTGCCCACCAATGGAATAGGTGGAGTAAAAGGCCAGCAACACTCCGTATTATTCAGAGACCCATGAAATTACACCATACAGTATATACATTATACAGACCCTACTGAGAATTCCTCACAATACTATTACTGTTGCACCCAGAATAGTTCTTGCTCTACACTAATATGTATTCCATATACAGTGATTCAGATTGGGGGCATTTATTTGATCTTGGAACATGTTTTAAAATGCCAATGTCACTTAAATATGAACACATATCAAATCAAATATTATTAGTCACATGCGCCGAATAGAACAGGTGTAGGTAGACCTTAGTGAAATGCTTACTTACAAGCCCCTAACCAACAATGCAGTTTAAAGAATAACAAATAAAAGGAACAAGTCATTAAAGAGCAGCAGAAAAATAACAATAGCGAGACGATATACTGGGGGTACCGGTACAGAGTCAGTGTGTGGGGGCACCAGTTAGTCGAGGTAATTGAGCTAATATGGAAACTACCGTTCACAAGTTTGGGGTCACTTAGAAATGTCCTTGTTTTTGAAAGAAGGCACATTGTTTGTCCATTAAAATAACATCAATTTGATGAGAAATACAGTGCAGACATAGTTAAAGTTGTAAATGACTATTGTAGATGGAAATGGCTGATTCTAATGGAATATCTACAGTGGCTTGCGTAAGTATTCACCCCTCTTGGCATTTTTCCTATTTGTTGCCTTACAACCTGAAATTAAAATAGATTTTTGTGGGGTTTGTATCATTTGATTTACACAACATGCCTACCACTTTGAAGATGCAAAGTATTTTATATCGTGAAACAACCAAGAAATAAGACAAAAAACTGAAACTATTCACAACTATTCACCCCCCCCCCCAAAGTCAATACTTTGTAGTGCCACCTTTTGCAGCAATTACAGCTGCAAGTCTCTTAGGGTATGTATCTATAAGCTTAGCACATCTAGCCACTTGGATTTTTGCCCATTCCTCTTGGCAAAACTAAATACAGGGAAATTCCTGAGGGAAACCTGTTTCAAGCTTCCAGAGATTTGAAAATGGGACGGAGGTTCACCTTCCAGCAGGACAATGACCCTAAGCATACTGCTAAAGCAACACACAAGTGGTTTAAGGGGAAACATTTAAATGTCTTGGAATGGCCTAGTCAATGCTCAGACCTCAATCCAATTGAGAATCTGTGGTATGACTTAAATATTGCTGTACACCAGCAGAACCCATCCACCTTGAAGGAGCTGGAGCAGTTTTGCATTAAAATATGACAAAAATCCCAGTGGCAAGACGTGCTAAGCTTATAGAGACATACCCCAAGAGACTTGCAACTGTAATTGCTATACAAGGTGGCTCTACAAAGTACTGACTTGGGGGTGTGAATAGTCATGCACGCTCAAGGTTTCATTTTTTTTTTGCATCTTCAAAGTCGTAGGCATGTTGTGTAAATCAAATGATACAAACCCCCCAAAAATCTATTTTAATTCCAGGTTGTAAAGGCAACAAAATAGGAAAAAAGCCAAGGGGGGTGAATACTTTCGCAAGTGACTGTAATGTTAACTTTCATTGCTATGCGGACGATACACAGCTGTACAGTCGTGGCCAAAAGTTTTGAGAATGACACAAATATACATTTTCACAAAGTCTGCTGCCTCAGTTTGTATGATTTCAATTTGCATATAGTCCAGAATGTTATGAAGAGTGATCAGATGAAATGCAATTAATTGCCATGCAAATGAACTGAATCCCCAAAAAACATTTCCACTGCATTTCTGCCCTGCCACAAAAGGACCAGCGGACATCATGTCAGTGGTTCTCTCGTTAACACAGGTGTGAGTGTTGATGAGGACAAGGCTGGAGATCACTCTGTCATGCTGATTGAGTTTGAATAACAGACTGGAATTTTCAAAAGGAGGGTGGTGCTTGGAATCATTGTTCTTCCTCTTGTCAGCAATGGTTACCTGCAGGGAAACATGTGCCGTTATCACTTTGCACAAAAAGGGCTTCAAAGGCAAGGATATTGCTGCCAGTAAGATTGCACCTAAATCAACCATTTATCGGATCATCAAGAACTTCAAGGAGAGCGGTTCATTTGTTGTGAAGAAGGCTTCAGGGTGCCCAAGAAAGTCCAGCAAGCGCCAGGACCGTCTCCTAAAGTTGATTCAGCTGCAGGATTGGAGGATTGCATCACAATTTTGCATAAGAACATAGCCATGAATAAAGAATGGTACCAACACATACTCTGAGAGCAACTTCTCCCAACAACCCAGGAACAGTTTGGTGACAAACTATGCCTTTTCCAGCATGAGCACCTTGCCGTAAGGCAAAAGTGATAACTAAGTGGCTCGGGGAACAAAACATCAATATGTTGGGTCCATGGCCAGGAAACACACCCAGACCTTAATCCCATTGAGAACTTGTGGTCAATCCTCAAGAGGTGGGTGGACAAACAAAAACCCACAAATTCTGACAAACTCCAAACATTGATTATGCAAGAATGGGCTGCCATCAGTCAGCATGTGGCCCAGAAGGTAATTGACAGCATGCCAGGGCGGATTGCAGAGGTCTTGAAAAAGAAGGGTCAACACTGCAAATATGGACTCTTTGCATCAACTTCATGTAATTGTCAATTAAAGCCTTTGACACTTGTGAAATGCTTGTAATTATACTTCAGTATTCCATAGTAACATCTGACAAAAATATCTAAAGACACTGAAGCAAACAAACGTTGTGAAAATTAATGTTTTTGTCATTCTCAAAACTTTTGACAACTGTATGTTATGTATTTCAAAAAAATTACATAATTTTTTTTATTTAACTAGGCAAGTCGGTTAAGAACAAATTCTTATTCTTATTTTACAATGACGGCCTACCATGGTCAAACCCTCCCTTAACCCGGACAATGCTAGGCCAATTGTGCGCCGCCCTATACGACTCCCGGTCACGGACGGTTGTGATACAGCCCAGGATCGAACTAGGGTCTGAGATGCAGTGCCTTAGACCGCTGCGCCACTCAGGAGCCATATGTATTGTTGGAATTGGCTAAACTTTGAACATTGAGATATTAAATAAATGAGAGACAAAGCCTTGAATAGAAAGAGTTTGTAAAAAGCCAGAAGGCGTTGGAATGTGTTTGATGGAGGAGAGCGATGTGTTGATATAGGGAAGACAGATGGACATCTGTGGATTAGGTGAAGGATGGGTTGAGGTCAGGAGGTGAGGAGTGAGGTTACTCCCCTAAGGGAGTAATCAGGGTTGGTATCTGGTTACCTTCTTTCCTGTGGAGAGCCATAAAATGTAACGATTGGAGAGAAAGAGGAGTGTCTTAAGTAGGATGCATATAAACTGTGATGTCTGAAATCTTTTGCCGTCTGATTTCAGCTGAACAGAACCTTTGGGAAAGATTAAACTTGGTTAAAGCTTCTCTAGTGTCCGTGAGTTATTTACTCTGAAAAATAAGAACCTAACAATATATCTTGCTAATTTGAAAATAATATACGTTACAAATTCTAGCTAGGTGGCTAATGTTAGCTAGGCTAGGGGTTAAGTTTAGGGGAAGAGTTAAGTTTATCTAACATGCTAAGTATTTGCAAAGTAGCTAAAAATTAGTAAGTAGTTGAAATGTTGCTAATTATCAAAAATGCTAAAGTTGTTTGTGTTGAGTTTCAAACTCACAATCTTTAGGTTGCTAGACATTCACTTTCATTTTTGCCTTAAGTAACCAATCGGTCTTATGTAACCATACCAAAAGTAACATATTATACTAATTTGAGTGGTCCTGATTTAGTATAAAGTATAAGAGATCGGTGAAGAATCCAGCTACGAACTGGTCTGTTTGTCACAACTTGGGGAAGCTCATGGGAGACGGTGTGGCCACATTACCATAACGCTGTTTATATAATAGCCTCAGATATGAGGTAATTACAGTTACATGATTAATCAGTCTAATCGCGTAATACTAATTACAGAGAATCTTTGATAAAACGAAGTCTTCCATTTAATGATAGTAAAGACACGACACCAGGCAGTGATGCAATCAGTCAGGATGCTCTCGATGGTGCAGCTGTAGAACATTTTGAGGATCTGAGGACCCATGCCAAATGTTTTCAGTCTCCTGAAGGGGAATAGGTTTTGTCGTCCCCTCTTCACGACTGTCTTGGTGTGCTTGGACCATGTTAGTTTGTTGGTGATGTGGACACCAAGGAACTTGAAGCTCTCAACCTGCTCCACGGCAGCCCCGTCGATGAGAATGGGGGCGTGCATGGTCCTCTTTTTCCTGTAGTCCACAATCATCTCCTTTATCTTGATCATGTTGAGGGAGAGGTTGTTGTCCTGGCACCACACGGCCAGGTCTCTGACCTCCTCCCTATAGGCTGTCGGTGATCAGGCCTACCACTGTTGTGTCAACGGCAAACTTAATGATGGTGTTGGTGTTGTGCCTGGCCGTGCAGTCATGAGTGAAAAGGGAGTACAGGAGTAGACTGAGCCCGCACCCCTGAGGGGCCCTTGTGTTGAGGATCAGTGTGGTGGATGTGTTGTTACCTACCCTTACCATCTGGGGGCAGGAGGTAAGTAAGTCCAGGATTCAGTTGCAGAGAGAGGTGTTTAGTACCAGGGTCCTTAGCTTATTGATGAGCTTTGAGGGCACTATGGTGTTGAACGCTGAGCTGTAGTCAATGAACAGCATTCTCACATAGGTGTTCCTTTTGTGGGAAAGGGCAATGTGGAGTGCAATAGAGATTGCATCATCTGTGGATCTGTTGGGACGTCATGCAAATTGGAGTGGGTCTAGGGTTTCTGGGATAATGGTGTTGATGTGAGCCATGACCAGCCTTTCAAAGCGCTTCATGGCTACAGATGTGAGTGCTACGGGTCGGTAGTCATTTAGGCAGGTTACCTTAGTGATCTTGGGCACAGGCACTATAGCGGTCTGCTTAAAACATGTTGGTATTAGACTCCGACAGGAAGGGGTTGAAAATATCAGTGAAGACACTTGCCAGTTGGTCAGCGCATGCTCTCAGTACACGTCCTGGTAATCCGTCTGGCCCTGCGGCCTTGTAAATGTTCACCTGTTTAAAGGTTTTACTCAAATCAGCTGCGGAGAGCGTGATCACACAGTCTTCCAGAACAGCTGTTGCTCTCATGCATGTTTCAGTGTTATTTGCCTCGAAGCGAGCATAGAAGTAGTTTAGCTCGTCTGGTAGGCTCGTGTCACTGGGCAGCTCTCGGCTGTGCTTCTCTTTGTAGTCTGTAATGGTTTGCAAGCCATGCCACATCCGACGAGCGTCAGAGCCGGTGTTGTACAATTAGATTTTAGTCCTGTATTGATGCTTTGCCTGTTTGATGGTTCACTGGAGGGTATAGCGGGATTTCTTATAAGCTAATGGGTTAGAGTCCCGCTCCTTGAAAGCGGCAGTTCTAGCCTTTAGCTCAGTGAGGATGTTGCCTGTAATCCATGGCTTCTGGTTGAGTTATGTACGTACGGTGACTGTGGGAACAACGTCATCGATGCACTTATTATGAAGCCAATGACTGATGTGGTGAACTCTTCAATGCCGGAACATATTTCAGTCTGAGCTAGTAAAACAGTCCTGTAGCTTAGCATCAGCTTCATCTGACCACTTTTTTATTGATCTAGTCGCTGGTGATTCTTGCTTTAATTTTTGCTTGTAAACAGGAATTAGGAGGATAGAATTATGGTCAGATTTGCCAAATGGAGGGCGAGGGAGAGCTTTGTATGGATCTGTGTATGGAGTAAAGGGGTCCAGTTTTTTGGTTGCACATTTAACATGCTGAAAGGAATTTGGTAAAACAGATTTAAGTCCCCCTGAATTAAAGTCCCCGGCTACTAGGAGCACCACCTCAGGGGTGAGCGTTTTTTTTGTTTGCTTATGGCGGAGTACAGCTCATTCAATGCTGTCTTAGTGCCAGCCTCTGACTGTGGTGGTATGTAAACAGCTACGAAAAATACAGATAACTCATTTCATAAGCTGTAGACCACACTACCTCAGTCCAGCAATACTTTGAGACTTCCTTAGATATCGTGCACCAGCTGTTATTTACAAAAATACAGTCCGCCACCCCGTCTTACCAGACGCCGATGTTCTATCCTGCCGGTGCAACGTATAACCAGCCAACTGTATGTTGATAGTTTGTCGTTCAGGCACGACTCCGTGAAGCATAAGATACTACAGTGTTGAATGTCCCGTTGGTAGTTTAATCTTCTGCGTATGTCATCTATTTTATTCACCAAAGACTGCACGTTTGCTAGTAGAATGGAAGGAAGTTGGGGTTTATTCGATCGGCTACGAATACTCAGAAGGCAGCCTCCTCTTCACGCAAATCACAGGGACCTGGGCCTGTTCCTGAGAAAGCAGTATATCGTTCGCGTCGGGCTCGTCAGACTCCTTAACGGAAAAAAGGGATTCTGCCAGTCCGTGGTGAGTAATCGCAGTCCTGATGTCCAGAAGTTATTTTCGGTCATAAGAGACGGTAGCGGTCTATTATGTACAAAATACGTTTTAAAATTATTATTTTTTAAATCAAAAAGTTAAACGCAAATAAATTAAACAAAAAAACACAATTGGTTGGGGGCACGTAAAACGTCTGCCTTCTCCGACGCCATTTTAACAGGACAACAGCCTAAGCACACAGCCAAGGCAGGAGCTGCTTCGGGACAAGGTTCTAAATGTCCTTGAGTGGCCCAGCCAGAGCCCAGACTTGAACCCAATTGAACATATCTGCAGCAACGCTCCCAATCAAACCTGACAGAGCTTGAGAGGATCTGCAGAGAAGAATGGGAGAAACTCCCCAAATACAGGTGTGCCAAGCTTGTAGCGTCATACCCAAGAAGACTCAAGGCTGTAATTGCTGACAAAGATGCTTCGACAAAGTACTGAGTAAAGGGTCTGAAAACGTACGTAAATGTGATTGTATTTTTTTTTTTTGCTTAGTAATGTGGTATTGTGGGTAGATTGATGAGGAATATATTTTAGAATAAGTCTAATGTAATAAAGTCTGTAATGTAACAAAATGTGGAAAAAGTCAAGGGGTCTGAATACTTTCCGAATGCACTGTTTATGTTTTGACCATGATCTAATGTAACACCAAGTAATGTAACACCAAGTAATTTAGTCTCAACTTGTTCAACAGCCACACCATTCATTACCAGATTCAGCTGAGGTCTAGAACTTAGGGAATGATTTGTACCAAATATAATAATGCTCTTAGTTTTAGAGATGTTCAGGACCAGTTTATTACTGGCCACTCATTCCATAACAGGCTGCAACTTTTTGTTCAGGTTTTCAGTGACTTCATTAGCTGTGGTTGCAGATGTATATATGGTTAGATCATCAGCAGACATGGAAACACATGCTTTGTTTAATGCCAGTGGCAGGCCATTGGTAAAAATAGGAAAAAGTATAGGGCCTAGAAAGCTGCCCTGGGGTAGACCACACTTTACGTGTTTGACATTAAAAGCTTCCATAAAATAAACCCTCAGTTCTATTTGATAGATAACTCTGAATCAATGATATGGCTTTTCAAACTCTGCCCTAACATAAGTTCTCAACAACAGGTTATGGTCAACAATATCAAATGCTGCACTGAAATATAACAGTACAGCTCCCACAATCGTCTTGAACATTTTTCAAACAATCATCGGATTGGCTCTAGCCCTCCTTGCCAGGAGGCTACGGGTGGGAGTATATTTAAAAAAATAAAGAAAACCCAATTGTGGGCAACATAAGATGGCATGCTGACCCACAAAGAAACTTGACACTGCCACCAGAAAGAGAGAGTTAGTTCATGGTCAAAATGAGTAGCATTTGCTTAATTTGTTTATAAAAATATTAAGATTAAATTCAAAGATTAAGCCTAAAACCGATTAAATGTCATTGAAAATGTGATCCCCAAAAGTTATATCATGAGAGGCCCATAAACAATAACTAGTAACTAGAAAATATAGAAATTTCACCTTTCTGGTAAAAATAGTTAAATTGCTGAGGTGTAGTCACTTTAGAGGACACTTCTCCGTCGCCATTTTAACAGGACAACAGCCTCAGCACACAGCCAAATATGATACAAATGAAATATTCTGTAGTACCTATTCAACAAAACTATGAATAAGGGTTGAAATGACATGCTTTCTAAATATAGTACAATCAATTTATTAAACGACCAACTATAAGAATTCACCTTAACTGTAAAATACATCTTTGCATGTTTATAGTGTTGTGCATATTTTCTAAAGGTCTCTTGATCAAAACGTCTGCCCCATCGCCGTGAAAGTCTCAGCACTCTAGCTTGGCTTCCTGAACTCGCTTATCATATGAATATTGTCCAACTATGACAATGTTTTTTCCCCTTCAAAATCAATTAATTATTTCAGATTAATGGCTATAAATCGATTGAATGTGCTAGTGATGAAGCCACTCTCCGCTCCGCTGCAAGGATTGCGGACATGTGCTTTGTCAGTGGCTGTGATGTAGGGTTCAGTCAGGAGTTGGACAGTCAGAAAAGAGCGAATGAAGTGCTAGGAGGGACATCCCAGCTTCAAGTGGTTTCAGGGTTCACACCATGTGTCACAGGCTCAAAAAAGATTCTACTGTCTGTAGGAACCAGGACTAACGCTCAACGCAAGCCATTTCAATCGACAGTGTCCATAGATCAATTAATAAATGTCGGTCGGAACAGATACCAGAACTATGCAGGTCCCCTAAAAGGGGACTTGGACTTTAATGAAAATGGTACGGAGAAAAAAAAAGTTTAAAAAACATTCTGCTTTACCAAAATGGGAAGAGTAGAGATGTCTGGAATAGGTGTACATTGTACTTGAGACATTTGTCGGTTTTCCTTTTGTATAGCAACCGTTTCCGAATCTAAGTGTCGTGTTTTTAGCATTTATTTATTTTTATATTCTAATTTTGTACATTTTCTATGGTAATCATTATCACCAGTCCTGCGCTACGTTTTCGGAATGTTTCTTTATTTAACGAGGCAAGTCCGTTAAATTCTTATTTACAATGACAGCCTACCAGGGAACAGTGGGTTAAGTGCCTTGTTCAGGGGCAGAATGACAGATTTACCTTGGCAGCTCGGGGACTCAAATCCAGAAACCTTTCGGTTACTTGCCCAACGCTCTAACCACTAGACTAATGTTGGATGATCTGTGCTAAAAAACATATGCAACTTCCTCCGCCCCAGGGTCAGTGGGTTGATAGGAATTCGATACGTTGGCTCAACTCTCACCATTGGAGCACAATGGCTGGGTATTAAAGACACTGGCAAACACTAAGGAGGTTGAGCTGGTAACTACTTCTACTGATTGAGCTGTCAATGACTATCTTCATGACGTTGACCCTTTGACAGATTGGGGGGGCACACAAAATGCTGTAAATCGTGAATGCTGACAATCTCTCAATACACAGCTCAAGATATTGGATGACAATTTATAGTTGAAATGTGTTATATACACTGAACAAAAATAAACGCAACATGTGACAATTGCAACGATTTCACTGTGTTAGTTCATATAAGGAAATCGGTCAATTGAAATGAATTAATGAAGCCCTAATCTATGGACTTCACATAACTAGGCAGGGGCACAGCCATTGGTAGGCCTGAGATTGTTGGAGGACCACCCACTGGGGAGCCAGGCCCAAACAATCAGAATTAGTTTTTTCCACCAAAAAGGGCTTTATTAGGAACATAACTACTCGGTTTCATCAAACGTCCAGGTGGCTGTTCGCAGACGATTCCGCAGGTGAAGAAGCCGGATGTGGAGGTCCTGGGCTGGCGTGGTTGTAAGGCTGGTTGGACGTACTGTCAAATTCCCTAAAATGGAGGCGGCTTATGGTAGAAAAATTAACATTCAATTCTCTGGCAACATCTCTTGATGTATATTGCTGCAGTCAAAATGCCAAATGCACACTCCCTCAACTTTACATCTGTGGCATTGTGTTGTGTGACAAAGCACATTTTAGTGTCCCCAGCACAAGGTGCACCTGCGTAATGATCATGGGGTTTAATCAGCTCCTTAATATGCCACACCTGTCAGGTAGCTGGATTATCTTGGTAAATAAGAATTGCTCACTAACAGGGATGTAAACAAATGTGCACAAAAAAAAAAAATTCAGGTCATGAAACATGGGACCAACATTGTACATGTGTTTATATTTTTGTTCAGTGTAAATTAATATCTAATCTCATAGCAGTTGAAATAAAATAGAATACAAAACTCTGAGGTCCTATAAATAACTGGTGGCACTTGAGTAAAGATATTGATAGCTAAATGTTGCCATCTAGTGGTTCTGATTTAGTTGATTAACTACTGTACTATTTGAGGGTACTTGATAGCTAAATGTTGCCATCTAGTGGTTCTGATTTAGTTGATTAACTACTGTACTATTTGAGGGTACTAAAATCACAGTACACCCATTTGATAATATAAATTATCACAATGACTCCATGTGCAACCCAACAAAACATGGCTTTTAGCTCACCACTTCATCCTTTATTGTTAAATTAAAAAAGCATTATCGATCGTTCTGTTGGAGGATCAACAGAGCCAAGAAATAGAGAGCCAGGTAGGCCAGATTTAGCGGCTGTAAATCAGAGATCAGACTCATGTGGCCCGGGTGGTTGTGGTGGCGGCTGTGGCAATGGTGCTGGCTCCACTCATGGCCATCTTCTTCAGCGTTCTGTTCAACTGCATGGCGAATAACACAAGTACAAACTGACTAAACATTTATTTTACATTTTTACTGGAATAAACCAAATTCAATAGCAGATAGGAGCCTTTAACGTTCCTATTCTGTGACCTAAAAATATATAATTAAATACAGAAGCAAACGTCTGCAATGTAACAGAAATACTATGATAAAGGTAAACAGACTGTTGCTACCTGGAAATTCTGCTGTAATGTAATTTGAAAATGTATAATTTCTCACCTCCTCAAACTTGTGGATCTGTCTGATGAAGAAGTCTCCATAGCGGCGGGCCACCTTGGTGTCTGCGATGTGGATCATGTCCTGCAGGCACATAAGACAATGAATACAGGTTACTTCACTACATTATGTCCAAAGAGTTAATTCCATATTGACGGAGTTAATACATTAAACAGAATCTAAAACGAGGTGAGTGGGCTCTGTGTAACGACATCTCACACACACACCTTGTCGATGTAGAAGTCGACCTCGGAGGCGGACTGGAATTCTCCGTCCAAGGCAGAGATGCCGCTGGTCCACACGAGGTTCTTCATCTTGTGTTTGAAGACCAGAAGCTGGATGCGAAACTCCTGCTCAGTCATGTCCAAGAACCCTGCCAGCTTGGCCACAGGCATGGTGGTGTAGAGCTTCAAGAAACTGTACAGCAGAGAAATGGAGCAGTGTGAGGTTAGATGGGGAAACCAAGGAACCATGTTAGAGAGCAATGCTAGAGAGCTGGGTCATGTTCAGTAGGGAGAAATATTTTTAAACGAAGTGAAACAGGGAGGTGCTGAACTTGACTGACTGTAGCAGCTCACCAGACTCTCAGAGATAACTCGTTACCTGCGGATGGTAGAGAGCTGGGCCTGTTGCTGCACCTCCTCTGCGAACACCTTGAGCTGCTGCTGGAAGGGCTCCTTGTGGTAGTTGGGGAGCACATTATCGTAGTTGGGCACCACCGGGGACAGGAACTTGGGACAGGCAAAGCTGAAGAGCTCCTCAAACACCTGCAGGTCTCTGAGGTCACAAAGTCATGTCAGTCAAGTCTCAAACACCAACTATGGCCCAATTCAAAATCGAACTGTAGACCCTTACACCCTGTGCACCTGTGGCAATCTGAGTGGATTTGACAGGTGTAAGTAAGCAATATGGTAATAGCTCCACCTCGCCCTCTGATAATCCAGGTGGAAGTTTCACTATATTGCTTAGACCAAACAAATCCTGTCTGTCAGATCTCCACATAGGTCTTGGGCCTATACATTCCTCTAGCCCCTAGAGTTCCCACAGTGTGGTAGTAAGTGTAGACTCTCTCTCACTCACCCCTTCTGCATGCGAAGCATCTTGTCTCCATACTTCTCCCTGAGCTGGGTGTGGATGCTTTCGTCGATGCGCATGGGGTACATGGTCAGGGCTATTGCCAACAGCCCGTGCATCTGCTCGTTCTGCTTGCTGATCTGGAGGAGCAGGAAGAAGCGACTCAACCAATTACCAGGGTCGTCTTCATTTTAAAAAGTTTTCCATTATGTGCACTAATGAACATCACCCAGTTCTGAGAGGGAGATGTTAATCATAATCAGTAATGTAGTTAGGCCCACTGACCAATATTCCCCTAAGAAAAATATATCACTGAGAACATTGTAAGTCTTGTGAGCAGAACCTTTAACATTGTGAGCATTCTGTGCAACTTCCTGTGTGCATTTACTTACACGGACGATGTACCCGCTTCCAGTTAATTTTAGACATTTGCCAAGTAAACTACTGAGGCTATATGAGCCTATTAGGCCTATCAGTGGCCTACTAACAAAAACAAGGGATCAAATGCATCCCATAACATTTTCATATGGCAATAGCTATTGATTTCAGCCTATAGTGGCCTATATGGTGTTCAATGTTGGCTTATTCTATTAGATGTAAAAACATTATGAAGGGTTTGACATAAACCTTTTTCTGTTTAGTTGTCTGAAAGCTCAAGTCACATGTCTAAAAATAGAAAATGGTGTGTTAACACCATGGGCCTAATACGTGACTGGAAATGGAATTTTATGATGCAAGAAAGTACTTTACAAAATAAAAACACCATTATTATTATCCTTACACAGAATCAGAATGTAGGCTATACCCTCTGCCTATTAGCTTATTTTCAAATTCAAGCGTGTCTCAAAATACCCCTTTAAGACAAAAACAAAGCTCTTGCCAAACTTACTTTTCAAAGAAAGTAATTGATGGAAGCAATCACTCGCCCATGGCTGAACAAAGAAATAGCTATAACATGGCAATAATTTGCTAACAATATCAACATCTGCGCGGGCTGGCATTTCTTCTATGCGGCAGTCCTGAAGATGCATGCGCACAAACATTGTCACTGACCATCTCATATTTATAGGTGGACCTCTGAAACATGTTCCTGGTCCTCTGGATGTAGAGTAGGATGTTGGCAAAGACACGGATGGCATCCTGGTACCTCCTCATCATCAGGTAGGCAAAGCCCACATAGTAGTAGGTGGTGATCTGGCACTCAGGCACACGAGAGTACATACTCTAAGAGAGATTAAATATAAAGTAGAGGGCAGTGAGTGGGTTAGAGCAAACAGGGAATCAATTGGAGAGAGAAATATGGAGTAGAAATATGGATAGAGGTGTCTCAACAGTTAAGGCCCACTCCTTAATTCGTAGGTCTGTCAATATCAGAGAGTGGGCATTTGGGGATAGATACGGAGACAGTACAGGTGCATCAAAGCTGGGACCCGAGACTGAAAAGCAGCTTCTATCTCCAGGGCATCAGACTGTTAAATAGTAACTACTAGCCGGCCTCAGACCAGTACCCTGCCCTGAACTTCAGTAACTTAGTAGCCGGCTACCACCCGGTACTCAACCCTGCACGCTAGAGACTGCTGCCCTATGTACATAGTCATAGTCGCTTAGTAATTAATAATGTTTACAGCTCGGGGATATGATCCAGAAACCTTTCGGTTACTGGCCCAACGCTCTAACCACTTGGCCAAATTTTTTAAATATGAAAAGCCGTTTAATTAAACTGTTGCCGGCCAAAATCACCAGGAGGGGAAAAAAACTGTTTAAGAATGCTTTTTATTAATTGATGAAATACCAGTTGATGGAAAACACATTTGACAGTCATGCTTATCAGTCTATAGATGAATTTGCATATTTATTTTTTGGGGGGAATTACATTGTTCTGTGTGTATCTTTGTTAGCTTTTTGATAAATAAGATGCATGATGACTATCAGACACGCACAGCATACAGAGCCTATTTTGACTTCTCAACGGGTAATTGAAGTGTGCCTCACACCACTTTACAATGTGAGCTGGAGGCCGTATGCGTTTAAAAAAAACTTACTTTATTTGAAACGTGAATGTCTTATTTCATATTATGAGGCATGTCTTACCTTGCTTCAAAGTAGCCTATAGGCAAAATCCGACTACGGAAATGTGGAGGCAAATATTTTATAGACTTAATCGGCAGCATGTGAGTTTCAAGTTTGGGGAAGATAACAATTTATCCTACCATTTCTACCGTTCTGCTTTCCAGTTATGATTTTTATATGCACGTTTTCATGGAACAGCACGTTTTCATGAATCATTTCAATAACATGTTCATTTCTCAAATCATTGCCAGGTGGTTAATCATAAAAATCTCAATTAGAATTACAAATATCTAAAAGTCAAGTCAACTATTTCAAGATTACCAGCCTCTGCCATATAGACACATTGATACACCGTGATCCATTGGTGCTAAATAAATGAGCGCATAGAACTCATAGCCTATAGGCCAATGCAGTAGTACACCTAGTAGTATAGCTCTTTCACAGAGTGGTGATTATCGAGGGGGAGCTTGTTGGAACGATTTTTTAAATAGTGTACTGTGAGGAACTAGAGTTTTAATATATCATTCGCAATAGATGTTTAAAAAACCCTTTCCTACATTTCCCTTCAATTGGCCAGGTACTTATGCGTGCTCAGAGAAACAAGCCATCTCATTGCTCATATGGAGCACACCAAACAAGACAACATTTAAAAAGTACTTGTACTTCTCTATTTGACCCCCAGCCATGCCATTTATGTCCTGTTATATTTGTTTTCATATCAACTTTCTTTCTTTGTCCAGAATCCAAAGGCACAATCCTAGTCTTATTAGCAACCCATCCTAGTTGTTGCATCTTTAGATTCCCCCTCTAAGATTTTAACTGAGATTTTCACCAGTCACATATGGAGCTGCTATCAGGTACACTGTTTAGAATGGCGTTTTCTCATGTGCGCTGTTTTAGAAAGGTGTTCATCCGCGAATTGTATTTTGACAAATGTTAGAACATGTTTTATTGGCTGTTTCATTACATGAGCTGCCTGTTCTGTTAAAATGCATTACCATATTCTAAATGTGATTTGTGTCATTCTGAGCACCGAGGGTGGACACCCTATGGGTGCATATGAGTCCGGAAAATTAAAACCTTCACGGTCACGTTATCCAGCGCCACATTTTCCAAACAGAAACCCTAGATATGTATATATCTGTATTCTAGTTAAGGCTCATCCTATATAATTACTGCTGTGCACACCTTTTCGATTCATATACTGTCCATAACACACACCATCATATACATATATTCCGAACCCTGACATTGCTCGTTCTAATATTCCTATATTCCTTTCCTATTGTTAGATATTACTGCACTGTTGGAGCTAGGAACGTAAGCATTTCACTACTCCCATTATAACATCTGTATAATATGTGTACCTGACTAATACATTTGCTTCGATTTGGAGATGCATCTTCAGCTGTACTGTACGAACATCGACAGTACTACTATACAGTGGCCAGTGTACCTTCTTGTTGAGCTCGATGTTCTCCAGGACTTTGATGGCCTGGTAGTAGTCCCCGAGCAGAGAATGTAGCCTCAGCAGCCCCACCAGGCTGAAGTACCCCAGCATCTTATATAGGGAATGACGGCCATACTCGCCAGCCACACTCTCTGGATCGCCTGCGACAAAACACAACCTGTTAGAGCTGTCGCACAGGAACCATGGACTGCATCAACCATTCAGTATTGATCACTGAGAAGAATGTGGTGTAAGAAAATGTCAAAATATTTTGCTACAAATTCTATATCGTTATGTCATAATATATCACCACAAACAATATATTGTTACAACAATAAGCAACAATATATCAATGCATATACAATGCATCTACAGCTGTAACTTCTTTACCTCCACTGGTATAGACCTCCAGCTGGCGGTTGATGTTGCTCTTGTCCACCAGCGAGTGGAGCACGTTTAGAACGCTGTGGACATTCCAGATCTTGGGGTTGTTCCTCAGGAACTCAATCTCCTCCTCAGACTTCTTGGCTGTCTTGCAGCGATACTGGCTGAACGACTGGAACTGGTTGGGGAAGAAGAGTGAACTTGTTATTCAAATGCAGTCACAATTCCATGTGTCATAGCAGCTTCAAGACAGAGGGGTACCAAATGAATGCCATAGATTTAAAAAATTGCCAGAAAAGTACACTACTGTTCACAAGTTTGGGGTCACTTCGAAATGTCCTTGTTTTTGAAAGAAAAGCAAAAATGTTGGTCCATTAAAATAACATCAAATTGATCAGAAATACAGTGTAGAAATGTGTAATGTTGTAAGTGACTATTGTAGCTGGAAACAGCAGATTTTTTATGGAATATCTACATAGGTGTTTTCCGGAGTTCCAAATTGAGCAGCTGCTGAAAAATGAGCTCCTGTATATATTGAGATTTAAATGTTTTTTTAGAGTGAAATACATCGAAAAAATCAAGAGAAAACTGCAAGACTCAATAGAAGACAAAACAAGGAACAAACCAAAAAGACAGGCTTTTGAAGAAGTAACTATTTTTCATAAAATTGTACAGTTATCTTAGCTAGCTGAATTGCTAGCTGAATTGTTTACTTGTTGCTAGGGACTCTCCTGGAAGAAGCTAGCTAGCTTACAAAGAATAACAACAAAAAATATCTAGTTAACCTCTTCAGTCGACCCTCTACTTTTTTGAACATTTTGTTAAAAATCGTGCAACATTTCAGCGCCCTGCTACTCATGCCAGGAATATAGTACGTTCATATGGTTAGAATGTGTGGATAGGAAACCCTCGGACGTTTTTAAAACTGGTTAAATCACGACTGTGGCTATTACATAACGTGCGTTACATCGGAAAGCGCAGGAAAACCTGATCACAGAAAATGGAAATAAAATATCCTTGCGCCACTTCCAGCAATTGTTAACAGTGAGCCGAATTAGATAAGACCGAGCATTCAACTCCCACAGCATCCCCATGTTGTCGAGTATCTTGTGAATTTAATCATCTTTGATTCTTGGTTGAACCGAAAGAGGGGCACCGCTTACCTCCGGTCTCCGCCCAGATCATTCCGGAAGAGCTCTCTCCTGAAATTTTTTCCAAGACGACAGCTAATGATATTTACATCGCCTACGGATGATTTGTATCGCTTATTAACGTTTACTAATACCTAAAGTAGCATTACAAACGTATTTCGAAGTGTTTTGTGAAAGTTTATCGTCTACTTTTTGAATTTTAAAAATGACGTTACGTTGTGAAATCGCAGTTTTTTTGTTTATCACACAGTCTACATATAACGATATCTTGGCTTTATATGGCCCGATTTAATCGAAATAAAGACCCAATAGTGTTTATGGGACATCTAGGAGTGCCAACAAAGAAGATGGTGAAAGGTAATGACTGTTTTCTATTTTATTGTGCGGTTTGTGTAACGCCGAAATGCTAATTATTTTGTTTACGTCCCCTGCTGTGCTTTTCTGTTGTAGTGTATTGGTGCATGCTATCAGATAATAGCTTCTCATGCTGTCGCCGAAAAGCATTTTAAAAATCGGACTTGTTGCCTGGATTCACAACGAGTGTAGCTTTAATTTGATACCCTGCATGTGTATTTTAATGAACTTTTGAGTTTTAACTAATACTATTAGCATTTAGCGTAGCGCATTTGCATTTCCAGAGCTCTAGTTGGGACGCAAGCGTCCCAAGTAGAGGCAACAGGTTAACAGAAGAAAGGAAGACAAAATAAGGACAGAAGAAAAAGGAAAAGAAAAAGGACAACAAAGTGAAACCTCTAAAGAAACAAGAGACCATAATACAAGAAACAGCACTATAGAGAGATAGAACAACAACAACGCAGCCACTGCCAGCTAGCCTACTTCAGCAGTACTGTATCATTTGAATTATTTTAGTCAATAAGATTCCTGCTACGTAAGCTTAACTTTCTGAACATTCGAGACGTGTAGTCCATTTGTCATTCCAATCTCCTTTGCATTAGCGTAGCCTCTTCTGTAGCCTGTCAACTATGTGTCTGTCTAGACCATACACAGACCATACAAACGCTCCACACCGCGTGGCCACTCTAATCTGGTGGTCCCAGCGCGCACGACCCACGTGGAGTTCCAGGTCTCCGGTAGCCTCTGGAACTGCCGATCTGCGGCCAACAAGGCAGAGTTCATCTCAGCCTATGCCTCCCTCCAGTCCCTCGACTTCTTGGCACTGACGGAAACATGGATCACCACAGATAACACTGCTACTCCTTACTGCTCTCTCTTCGTCCGCCCACGTGTTCTCGCACACCCCGAGAGCTTCTGGTCAGCGGGGTGGTGGCACCGGGATCCTCATCTCTCCCAAGTGGTCATTCTCTCTTTCTCCCCTTACCCATCTGTCTATCGCCTCCTTTGAATTCCATGCTGTCACAGTTACCAGCCCTTTCAAGCTTAACATCCTTATCATTTATCGCCCTCCAGGTTCCTCGGAGAGTTCATCAATGAGCTTGATGCCTTGATAAGCTCCTTTCCTGAGGATGGCTCACCTCTCACAGTTCTGGGCGACTTTAACCTCCCCACGTCTACCTTTGACTCATTCCTCTCTGCCTCCTTCTTTCCACTCCTCTCCTCTTTTGACCTCACCCTCTCACCTTCCCCCTCTACTCACAAGGCAGGCAATACGCTCGACCTCATCTTTACTAGATGCTGTTCTTCCACTAACCTCACTGCAACTCCCCTCCAAGTCTCCGACCACTACCTTGTATCCTTTTCCCTCTTGCTCTCATCCAACACTTCCCACACTGCCCCTACTCGGATGGTATCGCGCCGTCCCAATCTTCGCTCTCTCCCCCCGCTACTCTCTCCTCTTCCATCCTATCATCTCTTCCCTCTGCTCAAACCTTCTCCAACCTATCTCCTGATTCTGCCTCCTCAACCCTCCTCTCCTCCCTTTCTGCATCCCTTGATTCTCTATGTCCCCTATCCTCCAGGCCGGCTCGGTCCTCCCCTCCTGCTCCGTGGCTCGACGACTCATTGCGAGCTCACAGAACAGGGCTCCGGGCAGCCGAGCGGAAATGGAGGAAAACTCGCCTCCCTGCGGACCTGGCATCCTTTCACTCCCTCCTCTCTACATTTTCCTCTTCTGTCTCTGCTGCTAAAGCCACTTTCTACCACTCTAAAGTCCAAGCATCTGCCTCTAACCCTAGGAAGCTCTTTGCCACCTTCTCCTCCCTCCTGAATCCTCCCCCCCCCCCTACTCCCTCTCTGCAGACGACTTCGTCAACCATTTTGAAAAGAAGGTCGACGACATCCGATCCTCGTTTGCTAAGTCAAACGACACCGCTGGTTCTGCTCACACTGCCCTACCCTGTGCTCTGACCTCTTTCTCCCCTCTCTCTCCAGATGAAATCTCGCGTCTTGTGACGGCCGGCCGCCCAACAACCTGCCCGCTTGACCCTATTCCCTCCTCTCTTCTCCAGACCATTTCCAGAGACCTTCTCCCTTACCTCACCTCGCTCATCAACTCATCCCTGACCGCTGGCTACGTCCCTTCTGTCTTCAAGAGAGCGAGAGTTGCACCCCTTCTGAAAAAACCTACACTCGATCCCTCCGATGTCAACAACTACAGACCAGTATCCCTTCTTTCTTTTCTCTCCAAAACTCTTGAACGTGCCGTCCTTGGCCAGCTCTCCCGCTATCTCTCTCAGAATGACCTTCTTGATCCAAATCAGTCAGGTTTCAAGACTAGTCATTCAACTGAGACTGCTCTTCTCTGTATCACGGAGGCCCTCCGCACTGCTAAAGCTAACTCTCTCTCCTCTGCTCTCATCCTTCTAGACCTATCGGCTGCCTTCGATACTGTGAACCATCAGATCCTCCTCTCCACCCTCTCCGAGTTGGGCATCTCCGGCGCGGCCCACGCTTGGATTGCGTCCTACCTGACAGGTCGCTCCTACCAGGTGGCGTGGCGAGAATCTGTCTCCTCACCACGCGCTCTCACCACTGGCGTCCCCAGGGCTCTGTTCTAGGCCCTCTCCTATTCTCGCTATACACCAAGTCACTTGGCTCTGTCATAACCTCACATGGTCTCTCCTATCATTGCTATGCAGACGACACACAATTAATCTTCTCCTTTCCCCCTTCTGATGACCAGGTGGCAAATCGCATCTCTGCATGTCTGGCAGACATATCAGTGTGGATGACGGATCACCACCTCAAGCTGAACCTCGGCAAGACGGAGCTGCTCTTCCTCCCGGGGAAGGACTGCCCGTTCCATGATCTCGCCATCAAGGTTGACAACTCCATTGTGTCCTCCTCCCAGAGCGCTAAGAACCTTGGCGTGATCCTGGACAACACCCTGTCGTTCTCAACTAACATCAAGGCGGTGGCCCGTTCTTGTAGGTTCATGCTCTACAACATCCGCAGAGTACGACCCTGCCTCACACACGAAGCAGCGCAGGTCCTAATCCAGGCACTTGTTATCTCCCGTCTGGATTACTGCAACTCGCTGTTGGCTGGGCTCCCTGCCTGTGCCATTAAACCCCTACAACTCATCCAGAACGCCGCAGCCCGTCTGGTGTTCAACCTTCCCAAGTTCTCTCACGTCACCCCGCTCCTCCGCTCTCTCCACTGGCTTCCAGTTGAAGCTCGCATCCGCTACAAGACCATGGTGCTTGTCTACGGAGCTGTGAGGGGAACGGCACCTCAGTACCTCCAGGCTCTGATCAGGCCCTACACCCAAACAAGGGCACTGCGTTCATCCACCTCTGGCCTGCTCGCCTCCCTACCACTGAGGAAGTACAGTTCCCGCGCAGCCCAGTCAAAACTGTTCGCTGCTCTGGCCCCCCAATGGTGGAACAAACTCCCTCACGACGCCAGGACAGCGGAGTCAATCACCACCTTCCGGAGACACCTGAAACCCCACCTCTTTCAGGAATACCTAGGATAGGATAAAGTAATCCTTCTCACCCCCCCCCTTAAAAGATTTAGATGCACTATTGTAAAGTGGCTGTTCCACTGGATGTCTTAAGGTGAACGCACCAATTTGTAAGTCGCTCTGGATAAGAGCGTCTGCTAAATGACTTAAATGTAAATGTAAGTGTACAGAGGCCCATTATCAGCAACCATCACTCTTGTGTCCACATTGTGTTAGCTAATCCAAATTCGATTTTAAAAGGCAAATTGATCATTAGAAAACCCTTTTCCAGTAATGTTAGCACAGCTGGAAACTTGTGCTGATTAAATAAGCAATAAAACTGGCCTTCTTTAGACTAGTTGAGAATCTGGAGCATCAGCAATTGTGGGTTCGATAACAGGCTCAAAATGTGTTGTGCGGGTACTGTTTTATGAAACTGCCAGTTGAGGACTTGCGATGCGTTTGTTTCTCAAACTAGACACTAATGTACTTGTCCTCTTGCTCAGTTGTGCACCGGGGCCTCCCACTCGTTCTATTCTGGTTAGAGCCAGTTTGCGCTGTTCTGTGAAGGGAGTAGCACACAGCATTGTACGAAATCCTCAGTTTCTTGGCAATTTCTCGCATGGAATAGCCTTCATTTCTCAGAACAAGAATAGACTGATGAGTTTCCGAAGAAAGTGCTTTGTTTCTGGCCATTTTGAGCCTGTAATCAAACCTACAAATGCTCCAGATACTCAACTAGTCTGAAGGCCTGTTTTATTGCTTCTATAATCAGAACAGTTTCCCAGCTGTGCTAACACAATTGCAAAAGAGTTTTCTAATGATCAAATTAGCCTTTTAAACTGATAAAATTGGAGTAGCTAACACAATGTGCCATTGGAACAGGCGTGATGGTTACTAATAACGGGACACTGTACACCTATGTAGATGTTCTGCCATTTCCAGCTACAGTAGTCATTTACAACATTAACATCTACACTGTATTTCCGATCAATTTGATGTTATTTTAATGGACAAAAAATAGCCTTTTCTCAAAAAAAGGACATTTCTAAGTGACCCTAAACTTTTGAACGGTAGTGTACATTTTGAAGCTGAAAAACTAATACACATGCAACATACCTGATAAATGAATTCATCAATAATGTCCCAGAGCCACTGGTTGGGTAGCTCCAAGGGGGCGGGTCCATCTGCATCTATATAGAACAATATATACCTTCTTATTGAGGCATTGAAAACGTCCAATGTAACACAGTGTATTATGAAAATATATTAAGACAACAAATATTTAGTACTCAAACTTACTTAGAATGTAGTTGAAGAGGTTGCAGTAATTGTAGTAAGACTCAAATCTCTGGTCGAGAGTGGGTCCTCCCTAATGGTCAAAGAACACAAAAGCATTATTTAAGTAAAGTCTTTCAAGTAGTGACATTATTATAGTTCTGTGCACTGTAAATCCATTGGATTAAATCCATTGGATTAAATCCATCCAGGACAGGAGATGTAAGATTTATATTTTAAAGCTGATAGGGGTTAAACAATGGTTCTGTGGCAGGATAGATACTCACACTGACTTTGGCATAGATGTGTCTGTAGTACAACTCCTTATACAGGATCAGGAACACAGCATCTGAATGGGCCAACAGCAAAAGTGAGCAAGCGCAACAAGATAGACTGGCACAACATTCTTTGCCTTCTTCACTTGTTGGCATTTATTGTAATGAATCTTGGCCTGGAGGCAGCTCTGCAGTGGTCAACAGCTGGCACAAAGTCATAAAATCTGATTTTAACCCTAACCACACTTTAAACCCTAATGCATAACCCTAAATTAAAACCAAATAACACATTTTTACAATACAGACCATTTTGAGTGCAGCTGGCCCATTGAGCAGAAATGGCTTTTTCCGCTTCCAAGGCAAGACTCATGACAAACATTAACCTATGCATTCTTCCCACTTCATTGTCAATGGAAAACAGCAACAACATGAATACTCTACAGAGGCGGCAATCTAGTTTGTGAACCACAGTCTCCACTTTAAAAGCAAACAGCTCTAAAGAAAGCAGAGAACACCCTAATGGACACTAGACATCCTGTTTAAAGTTTAAACTCCTACCATCAGGTCCATATTTCTCTGTCCACCGTTGCCAAAACAACAAATAAAGACATTCACTCATGCTGCTATAGCATTTTTTTTTTTTTAAAGATGCATGTTACTATTGCACGCCACACTACTATAACTTGACATTTTGTTCATTCCAGCAACTTTGTCCAATAAATCAAATCAAAATCAAATCAAATTTTATTTGTCACATACACATGGTTAGCAGATGTTAATGCGAGTGTAGCGAAATGCTTGTGCTTCTAGTTCCGACAATGCAGTGATAACCAACAAGTAATCTAACTAACAATTCCAAAACTACTGTCTTATACACAGTGTAAGGGGATAAGGAATATGTACATAAGGATATATGAATGAGTGATGGTACAGAGCAGCATACAGTAGATGGTATCGAGTACAGTATATACATATGAGATGAGTATGTAGACAAAGTAAACAAAGTGGCATAGTTAAAGTGGCTAGTGACATAAGAATGCAGTCGATGATCTAGAGTACAGTATATACATATGCATATGAGATGAATAATGTAGGGTAAGTAACATTATATAAGGTAGCATTGTTTAAAGTGGCTAGTGATATATTTACATCATTTCCCATTATTAAAGTGGCTGGAGTTGGGTCAGTGTCAATGACAGTGTGTTGGCAGCAGCCACTCAATGTTAGTGGTGGCTGTTTAACAGTCTGATGGCCTTGAGATAGAAGCTGTTTTTCAGTCTCTCGGTCCCAGCTTTGATGCACCTGTACTGACCTCGCCTTCTGGATGATAGCGGGGTGAACAGGCAGTGGTTCGGGTGGTTGATGTCCTTGATGATCTTTATGGCCTTCCTGTAACATCGGGTGGTGTAGGTGTCCTGGAGGGCAGGTAGTTTGCCCCGGTGATGCGTTGTGCAGACCTCACTACCCTCTGGAGAGCCTTACGGTTGAGGGCGGAGCAGTTGCCGTACCAGGCGGTGATACAGCCCGCCAGGATGCTCTCGATTGTGCATCTGTAGAAGTTTGTGAGTGCTTTTGGTGACAAGCCGAATTTCTTCAGCCTCCTGAGGTTGAAGAGGCGCTGCTGCGCCTTCTTCACGACGCTGTCAGTGTGAGTGGACCAATTCAGTTTGTCTGTGATGTGTATGCCGAGGAACTTAAAACTTGCTACCCTCTCCACTACTGATCCATCGATGTGGATAGGGGGTGTTCCCTCTGCTGTTTCCTGAAGTCCACAATCATCTCCTTAGTTTTGTTGACGTTGAGTGTGAGGTTATTTTCCTGACACCACACTCCGAGGGCCCTCACCTCCTCCCTGTAGGCCGTCTCGTCGTTGTTGGTAATCAAGCCTACCACTGTTGTGTCGTCCGCAAACTTGATGATTGAGTTGGAGGCGTGCATGGCCACGCAGTCGTGGGTGAACAGGGAGTACAGGAGAGGGCTCAGAACGCACCCTTGTGGGGCCCCGTGTTGAGGATCAGCGGGAGGAGATGTTACCTACCCTCACCACCTGGGGGCGGCCCGTCAGGAAGTCCAGAACCCAGTTGCACAGGGCGGGGCCGAGACCCAGGGTCTCGAGCTTGATGACGAGCTTGGAGGGTACTATGGTGTTGAATGCCGAGCTGTAGTCGATGAACAGCATTCTCACATAGGTATTCCTCTTGTCCAGGTGGGTTAGGGCAGTGTGCAGTGTGGTTGAGATTGCATCGTCTGTGGACCTATTTGGGCGGTAAGCAAATTGGAGTGGGTCTAGGGTATCAGGTAGGGTGGAGGTGATATGGTCCTTGACTAGTCTCTCAAAGCACTTCATGATGACGGAAGTGAGTGCTACGGGGCGGTAGTCGTTTAGCTCAGTTACCTTAGCTTTCTTGGGAACAGGAACAATGGTGGCCCTCTTGAAGCATGTGGGAACAGCAGACTGGTATAGGGATTGATTGAATATGTCCGTAAACACACCGGCCAGCTGGTCTGCGCATGCTCTGAGGGCGCGGCTGGGGATGCCGTCTGGGCCTGCAGCCTTGCGAGGGTTAACACGTTTAAATGTCTTACTCACCTCGGCTGCAGTGAAGGAGAGACCGCATGTTTTCGTTGCAGGCCGTGTCAGTGGCAATGTATTGTCCTCAAAGCGGGCAAAAAGTTATTTAGTCTGCCTGGGAGCAAGACATCCTGGTCCGTGACTGGGCTGGGTTTCTTCTTGTAGTCCGTGATTGACTGTAGACCCTGCCACATGCCTCTTGTGTCTGAGCCATTGAATTGAGATTCCACTTTGTCTCTGTACTGACGCTTAGCTTGTTTAATAGCCTTGCGGAGGGAATAGCTGCATTGTTTATATTCGGACATATTACCAGACACCTTGCCCTGATTAAAAGCAGTGGTTCGCGCTTTCAGTTTCACGCGAATGCTGCCATCAATCCACGGTTTCTGGTTTGGGAATGTTTTTATCGTTGCTATGGGAACGACATCTTCGACGCACGTTCTAATGAACTCGCACACCGAATCAGCGTATTCGTCAATATTTCCATCTGACGCAATACGAAACATGCCCCAGTCCACGTGATGGAAGCAGTCTTGGAGTGTGGAGTCAGCTTGGTCTGACCAGCGTTGGACAGACCTCAGCGTGGGAGCCTCTTGTTTTAGTTTCTGCCTGTAGGCAGGGATCAGCAAAATGGAGTCGTGGTCAGCTTTTCCGAAAGGGGGGCGGGGCAGGGCCTTATATGCGTCGCGGAAGTTAGAGTAACAAATAAATGTGTGGTCCACGTTATTTTGTGTCACACTTCTTGTATGATGTCTTTTTGGATATGATTCTGCTGCAAAACCAATTAACCCCGGAGAGATAATAATGTCTTCTACTTAGTACTACTAACTACCACCACTCGTGTCCACGATCATCTGAACGGGCTTGTGCCCAAACTGGAAGGAGAAACAGCAGTAGACTGGCGCACTCACCGTTTCCAACGAGGGAAGCGATGGCCTCAGCCTCTGGCCAGGGAGATGTTTTGAAGAAGCGGTCAGTCAGCTTGTTCCAGCTGAGGAGAGAGGGAAAAATGTGTAAAATTACAACTTTAAACTTAAGCGTTTCAAAATGACAGACCCCAATTAGTTGACTGAGAACTTTTTTGGGCCGAGCAATAGCATATATACACACAACACACGAGATGGCCGCAGGGTGGGCACAGCACAAGGGGAGTGTGGCTAAAAATAAACATCTCTCTCAGAATGCACTCTCCTGGAAGTTGGAAATCTGAGGTTTGTAGTTATTCCAAGTCTTTGCCTATCCAATATACAGTGAGAAATTTGGTCTGATTGTACTTCCTAAGGCTTCCAATAGATGTCAACAGTCTTTAGGACATTGTTTCAGGCTTCTACTGTGAAGGGGGAGAGAATGAGCGCTGTTTGAGTCAGGTGTCTGGAAGAAAAGCAATGAGCTCAGTCTCGCGCTCGCCCGTGAGAGTTAGCTGCGTTCCTTTTCCTTTCTAAAAGACAAAGGAATTGTCCAGTTGGAATATTATCGAAGATTTATGATAAAAACAGACTAAAGATTGATTCTATACATCGTTTGACATAGTTCCATTACAGTTCGTAGAAACGCCGTCTGAACTAAGTGCGTGCCCCTTGTGAATTTGGATTTGTGAACTAAACGCGAACAAAAAGGATGTATTTGGACAGAAATGGACTGTATCGAACAAAACAAACATTTGTGCAACTGGGATTCCTTGGAGTGCATTCTGATGAAGATCATCAAAGGTAAGTGAATAGTTATGCTATTTCTGACTTCTGTTGACTCCACAACATGGTGGGTATCTGTATGGCTTGTTTTGGTCTCTGAGCGCTATACTCAGATTATTGCATGGTGTGCTTTTTCTGTAAAGCTTTTTTGAAATCTGACACAGCCGTTGCATTAATTAAGGAGAAATGTATCTATAAATCCATGCATTACACTTGTATTTTACCAATGTTAATTATGAGTATTTCTGTAAATTGACATGGCTCTCTGCAAAATCACCGGATGTTTTGGAAGCAAAACATAACTGAACATACCGCACCAATGTAAACTGAGATTTTGGGATATAAATATGAACTTTATCGAACAAAACATACATGTATTGTGTAACATGAAGTCCTAGGAGTGTCATCTGATGAAGATCAAAGGTTAGTGATTACGGAAGAGTGGCCAGAAAAAAGCCATTGCTTAACCTCTCTGAGCACGGAACCCGGTAGCGGGCTGAAATTCCACAACATACGGTGATCGCTACATTAATAGTCATATAAAACATTCATGAAAATACAAGTGTCTCACATGTATAGAAAGCCTAGAATCTTGCTAATCCAACTGCGTTGTCAGATTTAAAAAAGGATTTACTGCGACGTGATTATCCGAGGATAGAGCCCCATAAAAACCAACAATTTCAACCAGCACAGGCATAACAAAATCACATAAATAAATAATAAATAATTTACCTTTGACGATCTTCGTCCGTTTGCAAGCCCAATGCTCATTGTTACACAATGAATGATCTTTTGTTTGATAAAATCCGTTTTTATAGCCTAACACAAAACATTTTGTGAACCGCTTGTGTCGTGAATTCCGTCTCATTCCATTTTCGACGACACATTCCAGGTAAATAACCCACACAGAACGTGACTTTTCCAGTCATGTTTGGTTTCATTGCAATCAACTGGTTTGTTTGTAACACAACCAAACCTGATGGGCCATTTCGCGGGACGTATTGACTGAAAGAAACCGATTTGAAGACAACAAGTAATGACATCATTGTGCACCAATGATTTGCCCGCTGTTTTGTTGATTGACTGTATTTTAACCCAATGACCACTGATCGTCTTGAAATCTAGCTGGGTAGATAGCCAATGAGCTGAGCTAAACGGCAGTATGAAATGGTTGTGTGTTGGAAGACCAACCCATGTCGTAAACTCCAGCGTAAAGAGAGTCATTTGCTAGAGAGTTTTATTCCCGGAAGGAGCTACGCATTTTACGCACACGAGTTGTTTTGGTAAACGCGCAGATTCAGCTGTTTATATATCAATCATTATGGCGACTAAGTCAGGGAAAGCTAAATCTAAGTCTAGATATACAGATGTACACACAATTTTAGAAGAAATTGATCGGAAAAGTGAGACAGATTGTTGTAGGAGGATTAATTTAGCGATTCCCAAGTGGAGGAATATTTTTGGAACGGAGAGGACACCGTTTTAGCCACTGTGTATAATCTGTAACGTGCCTGCAAAAGAGGAACAATGTCACTGTTTTGGACTGGTAAGTTCTTCTCATGCTAATGCCCTTGTTTGAAACATTTTAGTAGCAATATATAAACCTGTAATGTCATGAAATGTGCCGCCCCACCCCACCCCCAAATGAAATAGCCTATTTGAGGCTGTTGAGGGGAGGGCAGACCCACAACAATTGCCAAAGTGAAATGGAGACAGTAGATACAGCTGGTCTGTTGTAATATAATAGAGACAGTAGATCTAGCTGAAATGTCATAATATAAAAGAGACAGTAGATGTAGTAGGTTTAAAATAATATTTTATTTATTTTCCCTGTACTCTATATATACACACCGTAATTTCTGGACTATTAAGCACACCTGAATATAAGCCGCACGCACTGAATTAAAAAAAATATATGTATTTTGTACATAAATAAGCCGCACATGTCTATAAGCCGCAGGTGTTTACCGGTACATTGAAACAAATTAACTTTACACAGCCTTTAAACGAAACACCGGCTTGTAACAAAAATAAATAGGCTTTTAAACTAAACACGGCTTGTTACAAAAATAAATAGGCTTTTAACCTCGTGACTAAAAGGCAGTATTTTCATTTTTGGAAAAATAACGTTCCCGTAGGAAACGTGATATTTTGTCAGGACAAGATGCTAGAATATGCATATAATTGACAGCTTAGGATAGAAAATACTAAAGTTTCCAAAACTGTAAAAATATTGTCTGTGAGTATAACAGAACTGATATTGCAGGCGAAAGCCTGAGAAAAATCCAATCCGGAAGTGCTCAATGTTTTGAAAGCACTGCGTTCCAATGCGTCCCTATTGAGCAGTGAATGGGCTATCAACCAGATTACTTTTTCTCTGTATTCCCCAAGGTGTCTACAGCATTGTGACGTAGTTTGTTGAAGAACACCCGTAAGGGGGCTACATTGCGCAAGTGGTCACCTGATGCTCTCAGAGTGATTCTCACTTTGTATGCCATTCATACATTAGACCTTCCGTCATCCATCCTTTGACAGATGATTCGGCTTTCCTGTTGACAGTCCGAGTGAAAGGCAGGTCAAACATCAGAGGAACCTCATCCATATTTATGATATTGTGGAATGCTCCGCTATCTTTGCATCGGTGAATTTCCGGAAGTTTGAAACTTTTTCCTCGTAGTCGGGAGGGAGCTGCTGACACAGACTCGTCCGTAACCCTGATGGACAGGCCTTTACCTATCATAAATCTGAGACACCACGATGGTCCACCTCTAAAATCCTCAAACTTCATTGCGGTGGCAATTGTTTTGGCTTTCAGTCAGATCTGCACAGTTGAAACACCTCATCTGCTCTCTGTGTGTTGACCCAGTCTTCAAGCTCATTTTCTAGTTCGGGCCATCTGCTTTTCTTCCCTCTGAAAGCTTTTGTTGTCTTTTTGCACTGAGTCAGTTCCTCACGCTGCTGTTTCCAACAGCCAGATCGCTCGCCTTCAACTTGAAAGCTGCACCATATGCATTTCTCCGTGTCTGCCATGATGAGGGTGACAAAATGACTACCGTATAATCAAGAATGATGGGAAGTTTGAGCGCGCTCGATTTACGTCACATTATGTGACAGTGCTCAGTTTTTTGGCGGCATGAATCTTGTGAAAGCGGGGAAAATCCACAAATTAGCCACGTCATTGTATAAGCCGCGAGGTTCAAAGCGTGGGAAAAAAGTAGTGGCTTATAGTCCGGAAATTACGGTATATCTATTTATTATACCTCAGCAGCACAATATTGTTTAGAGCTTTGGCAAAGTGGGTGATGTTATTATCCTTCCTGTTTGGCCCTGTCCGGGGGTCTCATCGGATGGGGCCACAGTGTCTCCTGACCCCTGTCTCAGCCTCCAGTATTTATGCTGCAGTAGTTTATGTGTCGGGGGGCTAGGGTCAGTTTGTTAATGAATTTATTTGCAAATTATGATGGAAAATAAGTATTTGGTCAATAACAAAAGTTTCTCAATACTTTGTTATATACCTTTTGTTGGCAATGGCAGAGGTCAAATGTTTTCTGTAAGTCTTCACAAGGTTTTCACACACTGTTGCTGGTATTTTGGCCGATTCCTCCATGCAGATCTCCTCTAGAGCAGTGATGTTTTGGGGCTGTTGCTGAGCAACACGGACTTTCAACTCCCTCCAAAGATTTTCTATGGGGTTGAGTTCTGGAGACTGGCTAGGCCACTCCAGGACCATGAAATGCTTCTTACGAAGCGGAGGACAGAGGAGCCTCTTAAAGAAGAAGTTACAGGTCTGTGAGAGCCAGAAATCTTGCTTGTTTGTAGGCTTTTGTTTGAAATGAGAATTGCATTGAATTGCCTCTAAATGTACATTTAAAAGTATCCCATACAATAAGAGAATCTGTGGTACCCATGATGTGTAGAAAGTGAATTCTGAATTATTTTGTCTTAGTTAAGAACAAATTGTCAACCAGCAGGCTGTGATTAATTTTAAAATATCCCCGTCCAAGTGGAAATTCTTTAAGAGTTACATGGAGGCCAATTAGATGGTGGGCCGATCATATTCAATCCCATCATACTTTAACTTGATGGGATGCAAGAATGAGACCTGGAAGTAATCGCGACGGCTAGCTTGATTAAGCCTCCTCCATGTATATGTTACTAGGTCAGGGTTTTTCAGGCTCCATATACCCACTAGTTCTAAAGTATTTATGATATTCATAATCTCCTTAAGTGCTTGAGGTGGATGGTTTGTAGTGTGATTTCCTTTACGATCCATTGCGGCACTTAAAACCGTATTATAATCTCCCATCATAATAACAGATTAATTTGCTGCTTGTGAGCCCAATAGATTAATTAGATACATTTTCAAAGCAGTGTGGATCATTATTATTTGCCCCGATAGATTAATTAGCCAGATCTGTTTTTTATCCAATAGCATATTTTAAAGGATCCATTTTTTTGATATTTTTTTTATTTTTAAATCACCCCTTTTGAGTTTCTTTGGCCCATGAGAAAAAATATATATATTTCCTGTAAACAATAGATATTATATTACTTTAGCCAGGTAAAAAATATATATTTTTTATGATATGCTAAGCAATTACAATTTTAACTGGTTACACGCTTATTTCCCCGCTTACAATAATGATACCACAACCAATGTTGGTAAACTTAACATTAAAAAGCCCCATGATGATTAAGTGTCCATATTGCTGTACTATAATATTTGCACTGTTAAGCATACTGTAGCTGCAACTGTGTAAACCTCGGATTGTCCTAATCTTCCACCCACTAAAACCTCCCCCCATATATACAGTGCATTCGTGGAGTATTCAGACCCGTTGACTTTTTCCACATTTTGTTAGCCTTATTCTAAAATGGATGTAAAACATTTAAAAAAAACATAACGACAAAGCTTTTTAGAAATGTAAGCAAATAAATAACAGAAATACCTTTTTACATAAGTATTCAGGCCCTTTGCTATGACTCAAAATTGAGCTCAGGTGCATCCTGTTTCCATTGATCATCTTTGAGATGTTTCTACAACTTGATTGGAGTCCAATCAAGTGGTAAATTCAATTGATTGGACATGACTTGGAAAGGCACACACCTCTCTATATAAAGGCCCTACAGTTGACAGTGCATGTCAGAGCAAAAACCAAGCCATGAGGTCGAAGGAATTGTCTGTAGATCTCTAAGACAGGATTGTGTCGAGGCACAGATCTGGGGAAGGGTACCAAAACTTCTCTGCAGCATTTAAGGTTCCAAAGACAACTGTTTCAATCATTCTTAAATGGAAGATCAAGTTGTAGAAACATCTGAAGGATAATCAATAGAAGCAGGATGCACCTGAGCTCAATTTCAAGTCTCATAGCAAAGGGCCTGAATACTTATGTAAATAAGGTATGTTAAATTCACTAATGTTTCTAAAAACTGTTTTTGCTTTGTAAATATGGAGTATTGTGTGTAGAATAAGGCAATTTTTACGTAACAATGATAAGTTAAGGGCTCTGAAATTTCAGAATGCACTCTATCACTAGTACATTTACCGTTAATTCCAATATCAAATCTCCAATGTTTGTTTGGTTACGGTCATTTCTGTTAATGCATTCAACATATTATTCCAGTCTTTTACCGTTCTCATTGTCGGAGTGGACACTGTTTGCTGAGTCCACAACCTATGCTACCATTGAGAAACAAGTTTTGGTTTATTTCCTTCCATTTACAACTTGTCAATTTAGTCATTGTCTTTTGTTTGGAGTTCTCCTGTCAATGTTGAGTAAGGATGCGCACCCGATTATGCAAAGTAGGCCTGCACGCCAATGTAGGCATAGAAATGTGCCCATTTGGGGAACTGATAGCATTTCTGACTGGCTTAACACCACCACCAATGAGCTGTGGAGCTTCTCAAAGTAATGTTTTCACCTTAAACAGCAAGCCAACAAAGTATGTTTTATATCCATTGAGAATGACAATAGTTCCTCAATGTATTTTAAAAATCTCCCTTTCGTTAACCACTCGGCATGAAAGGGAAAAATGTAACACCTACCTGATTACTTCTTATCCCTTGCACAAATAACCAACAGCTGTGTCTGTCCCAAGCTCATTGGTGTGGAATGAGAACTGAAGGCCCACAATATGTTATACAATGTTGCAAGTTTGCTAGCGCGAGCTTCGACCGGATTCAAGTTAGTTGATATGTTTCAAGTTTGTTGCAGACAGACCATTTGTAGCCATAGTGATTTTTTTATAAGAAATTTATTTTTTAATCAGGATATTTTCTACCTGCAGGCTGCAATGCTTGTATTCGCATAAGAAGTTACTTTTTAGGATTGTATCATATTCATTTAAACCTGGATGGAATTTTGATTACGGTAAGGTTTCTTTCTTCTGGTTATCCTTATCTCTGGCTCCCTCGAGTCATCTGTGTCTTATTTCAACATAAGTGCCCTTAAAAGCATCAGAATGCATATATAGTTGATTTTATTAAAACAGAATGTGTCTATTTGGAAAATACAACATTTAGACCCATCAGATTTATTTTATCAAGGGACAGCACTGTATTAATGTTACGATAACTACAGAAAAGACAGTACCTGTTCTCATAGACATCTTGGATTTCGTAGATCTTCTGCTCAATACTCTCGCTCGACACACGGTTGGCCTGCAGTTCGTACACCTTCTGGTCGATGAGGTCTGAGATGGTCTTGTGGAAGTACTGCAGGAAGTTCTTGATCACCTCTGGGATGACGTGGTAGGTCTGCTGCTCGTACTGGCGCTCGTAGGCCAGGTCAGCTTTAGGGTCACCTGCAAGAAGATTGAGGAATGGTGAGGTTAAGGAATAGTGTTGCACTGAAACGATAATGGTGGGATATGTGCAATAAGTTTCTACCATAGAATCATTGATGTGATTATTTTTTTGGTGTCTACTTAGTGGTATAATTAACTGATGGAGCGAGGCGTATGTAGTGACTACACACCAAACACATGCCTGACATTTGAGTAGTTTATGCACTCATATCTAGACAAAACTACACTCACCAGTATGGAGATAATCATCATTTGTGTAGGAATAAGGGTCATACTGTGGAGAGATGGAAAAGTATGTCAATTAAAATCAACATGACATATGTTGAGACTTTCCTCTTTAACTAACAAAAGCAGTCAAAAGTCCAAATCCTAGTTGGTGAAACCAGGGTAATTAAAATGTCAACATATTTAGCTAGTTAAATAACTAATTACGGCCCAACGTTTCGGGTATTTTTCTTCTGAAAGCTATTCAATGAGATAACAGCAAATATTTGTATCTGGTATATTTTTTTTAATCACTCAGAAGCAAGACAGACATTACTCCCCCATGAGTTAACGTTAGCTACGCGTTGCGTAGGCAAGGTACAATAGGTGGTTTTCGCCAACTGGATGACTGGCTAACTAGCTAATTCATAACAAACACTAGTAAGCACATGAAAAGCAACAATTGTTTGTGAGTATGTGAAAAAAATATAATCAAATCAACCGCCTAGCTAACTTTGGTAGCTATGCCGCTAATGTTAGCAACTATAGTTAGCTAGTTAATGTGGCGTCCTCTACTTCGTAATGAGCCGGTGAGGATAGCCAACATTAGGTTACCGCGCTATAACCTAAAATAAACTGTAGAACATAAAATGGGTATGTACTTCTTCGGTTTCTTCGGTTTGGTACGACATGTTAGGATATTTCCAATCTCGTACAAAAGTGTGTGCTTAACAAAGCCACGCAGCTAGCGGGGAAAGGAACCGGAAATGGATTTGCAACTAGAACAAATAGTAGACTGCAGCATGCTGGGATTGTGGCGGAATGAAATTAGGATCAGATGAGCTACTGGCGTGGAATCGATTGACCGTATTTAAGTGATAATGCCGGAGAAGCCAGTGTTTTTTGGTGGATATATTGGCACGGGGGTTGTTATGCCCGAAAATAAGTTAAAATCAAATTGTATTGGTCACATACACATGGTTAGCATATGTTATTGCGAGTGTAGCGAAATGCTTGTGCTTCTAGTTCCGACAGTGCAGCAACATCTAACATGTAATCTAACAATTCCACAACAACTGCCTAATAACCACAAATCTAAGTAAAGGAATGGAATAAGAAAATATAAATATATGGATGAGCAATGACAGAGCAGCATTGGCAAGATGCAATAGATGGTATAAAATATACATATGAGATGAGTAATGCTAGGTGTGTAAACATTATTAAAGTGACTAGTGATCCATTTATTGAAGTGACCAATGAGAGGCAGCAGTTTCTCTGTTAGTGATGGCTGTTTAACAGTCTGATGGCCTTGAGATAGAAGCTGTTTTTCCGTCATTCCCTGCTTTGATGCACCCGTTATGTTATGCATAGAGAATGACTCATTCCTTTGGAACTTTTGTGAGTATAATGTTTACAGTTAATTTGTATTATTTATTTAACTTGTGTTTATTATCTATGTCACAGACACTATGGCACAGATATAAAGAAGAGTCCTCTATCAAAGTAGTAAGATGATTGTAATAACTTTCCACGCTAACAACTGAATATAACTGAATAATTTGATAATATTAAATAGTGTCTGATGTAAATATTTTCAAATGCAATAGTCCAGTGTTTTTATATGCATACTGAATGCACTACATTTTTATAGGCATTGACAGTATAAGTTTTTATTGTTAGATACTAGTTTAAAATATATTTTGAAATGTTGCAATGGAGCTCGGCATTTATCCCAAAACTCCATTCATTTCCCCATAGGCTTTGTCCAACGAATCATGGCGGAGTTGGTGCCTAAAAATAGACTTAGTGTCTACAAATATTACATTTGAGGCTGCTGAAATAAGAATGGCTCATAAAGGGCTGGAACGGAGTGAATGGAATGGTATCAAATACATGAACACCATGTTTGATGTATTTGATACCATCCCACTATTCCGCTCCAGTCATTACCATGAGCCCGTCCTCCCCAATTAAGGTGCCACCGACCTGCTGTGTTGTATCACTATTGCTATCTATGGTCAGGTAAGCGCCCTACAAATCAGGTTGCTTAACTTGACACCTAGTGGCATGAATTTGCATTGACAGGGTAACATTCTGACTTGTGTTGCATGGTAACTAGTAGCCTTATTACATTTACATTTAAGTCATTTAGCAGACGCTCTTATCCAGAGCGACTTACAAATTGGTGCATTCACCTTATGACATCCAGTGGAACAGCCACTTTACAATAGTGCATCTAAATCTTTTAAGGGGGGGTGAGAGGGATTACTTTATCCTATCCTAGGTATTCCTTAAAGAGGTGGGGTTTCAGGTGTCTCCGGAAGGTGGTGATTGACTCCGCTGTCCTGGCGTCGTGAGGGAGTTTGTTCCACCATTGGGGGGCCAGAGCAGCGAACAGTTTTGACTGGGCTGAGCGGGAACTGTACTTCCTCAGTGGTAGGGAGGCGAGCAGGCCAGAGGTGGATGAACGCAGTGCCCTTGTTTGGGTGTAGGGCCTGATCAGAGCCTGGAGGTACTGAGGTGCCGTTCCCCTCACAGCTCCGTAGGCAAGCACCATGGTCTTGTAGCGGATGCGAGCTTCAACTGGAAGCCAGTGGAGAGAGCGGAGGAGCGGGGTGACGTGAGAGAACTTGGGAAGGTTGAACACCAGACGGGCTGCGGCGTTCTGGATGAGTTGTAGGGGTTTAATGGCACAGGCAGGGAGCCCAGCCAACAGCGAGTTGCAGTAATCCAGACGGGAGATGACAAGTGCCTGGATTACGACCTGCGCCGCTTCCTGTGTGAGGCAGGGTCGTACTCTGCGGATGTTGTAGAGCATGAACCTACAGGAACGGGCCACCGCCTTGATGTTAGTTGAGAACGACAGGGTTCTTAGCGCTCTGGGAGGAGGACACAATGGAGTTGTCAACCGTGATGGCGAGATCATGGAACGGGCAGTCCTTCCCCGGGAGGAAGAGCAGCTCCGTCTTGCCGAGGTTCAGCTTGAGGTGGTGATCCGTCATCCACACTGATATGTCTGCCAGACATGCAGAGATGCGATTCGCCACCTGGTCATCAGAAGGGGGAAAGGAGAAGATTAATTGTGTGTCGTCTGCATAGCAATGATAGGAGAGACCATGTGAGGTTATGACAGAGCCAAGTGACTTGGTGTATACCTTATGCAGACACATTTACCCTTGGCTGTAACCTTGCATTTCTTATTGTGAGTTGTCGATGTGTCAGATGGAATTTAAATGCACATGACTCTTTCCTCTACTCTATGACATAGACATCCAGACAATTTAGGCATTTTTCTTAAATAAAAACAAACACACATTTTAACACTTTATGGACAGTATTTTGTTTTTCTTTGTATTACGCTATTATATTAAGTACAACCTATTTGTCTATGCTTATTTAACAAAGTTTGTCTCAAATGAAACAGATTATATCCATTAGGCCTTTCTTTCGACATGATCGGTGTGCACTGAGTGATAAAACTTCACACATTTTTCATGTACCAAATGCCTGCATGGTAGGCACAGGCACGTGTGTGTCATGAACTACTTTTGCTTGAGCAACAATAGTGCAATCGGCGGATCGCCTTAATGCCTTCATTGAAACTGACACAAAACACAACTATGTAGAGTTTACACAAATATTAGCACCTTAGCTCTTATTGCAGGACTTAACTGTGAAATCACCATCTCAGTCAGTCTATTGTGTGTATTGAACATTTATATTGCAGTGTACAGCAGAACTATGGATGGTACACACAATGGAGTATCAACCTACTCAGTGACACCCAGAGAACACAAATGTGTAGAGTTTACACAAATATTACTGTCTAGTGCTTATTGAAGGATTTTGGCTGTTTGAAATCACCTTTCCAGTCAGTCTATTGTGTGTATTGAACATACATATTGCACTGTGCAGCCTGACCTATGGATTGTGCTCCCATGAAATGGGGTATCAGCCTACTCAGTGACAGCCACAGGGGACAATTCTCAAGTGTTTACCCAAATATTAGCATCTTAGCGCTTATTGCAGGACTTTGACTGTGGGAAATCACCATCCAAGTCAGTCTATTGTTTGTATTGAACATTCATATTTCACTTTACAGCCTAAACTATGGATGGTGCACCCATGAAATGTGGTTACAGCCTATTCAGTGAACACAACTGCGCAGAGTTTACACAAATATTACTGTCTTAGCTATAATATTGACTGGCCTTTTTCTGCCGATTTTAAAACACCTTCAGATGATTTCAAACAGAAGCTTTGATTCCATAGCTCATAAGTGCTTCTATTTGGGGTAGTGTTTTTTTGTTGTTGAATATCAAATCACATTTGATTTGTCATGTGTGCCGAATACAACCTTACAGTGAAATGCTTACTTTACAAGCCCTTAACCAACAATGCAGTTTTAAGAAAATACCTAAAATAAAATATGAGAAGAATAACAAATAATTAAAGAGCAGCAGTAAATAACAATAGTGAGGCTATGTACAGGTACAGAGTCATTGTGTCAATGTGCGGGGGCACCTGTGTCGAAGGTAATTATGTACTGTACATGTACAGTTGAAGTCAAAAGTACACATACACTTAGGTTGGAGTCATTATTAAAACTCGTTTTTCAACCACTCAACAAATGTATTGTTAACAAACTATAGTTTTGGCAAGTTGGTTAGGACATTTGCATTACTAAAGATATTTTTCCAACAATTGTTAACAGAGATTATTTAACTTATAATTCACTATCACATTTCCAATGGGTCAGACGTTTACAGAAGTTTTGACTGTGCCTTTAAATGGCTTGTAAAATTACAGAAAATGATGTCATTGCTTTAGAAGCTTCTGATAGGCTAATTGACATAATTTGAGTCAATTGGAGGTGTACCTGTGGATGGTTCATCCTTGGGAGCAATTTCCAAACGCCTGAAGGTACCACGTTCATCTGTACAAACAATAGTACACAAATATAAACCCCATGGGACCACGCAGCCGCCATACCGCTCAGGAAGGAGACGCGTTCTGTCTCCTAGAGATTAATGCACTTTGGTGCGAAAAGTGCAAATCAATCCCAGAACAACAGCAAAGGACCTTGTGAAGATGCTGGAGGAAACGGGTACAAAAGTATCTATATCCACAGTAAAACGAGTCCTTTATCGACATAACCTGAAAGGCCGCTCAGCAAGGAAGAAGCCACTGCTCCACACCGCCATTAAAAAAGCCAGACTACGGTTTGCAACTGCACATGGGGACAAAGATCGTGCTTTTTGGAGAAATGTCCTCTGGTCTGATGAAACAAAAATAGAACTGTTTGGCCATAATGACCATAGTTATGTTGGGAGGAAAAAGGGGGACGTTTGCAAGCCGAAGAATACCATCCCAACCGCGAAGCTCGGGGGTGGCAGCATCATGTTGTGGGGGTGCTTTGCTGCAGGAGGGACTGGTGCACTTCACTAAATAGATGGCATCATGAGGTAGGAAAATTGTGGATATATTGAAGCAACATCTCAAGACATGTTAAGAATGTGAAATGTCAGAATAATAGTGGAGAAAATTAGTTCAGCTTTTATTTATTTTATCACATTCCCAGTGGGTCAGAAGTTTACATAGACTCAATTAGTATTTGGTAGCATTGCCCTTAAACTGTTTAACTTGGGTCAAATGTTTTCGGTAGCCTTCCCACAATAAGTTGGGTGAATTTTGGCCCATTCCTCCTGACAGAGCTGGTGTAATGGAGTCAGGTTTGTAGGCCTCCTTGCTCGCACACGCTTTTTCAGTTCTGCCCACAAATTCTCTATGGGATTTTCTATGGAAGTATGCTTGGGGTCATTGTCCATTTGGAAGACACATTTGCGACCAAGCTTTAAAAGAAAGTGGTGATCCTAACTGACCCAAGACAGGGAATGTTTACTAGGATTAAATGTCAGCAATTGTGAAACTGAGTTTATGCTGTATGTTAACTTCCGACTTCAACTGTAGGTAGTTATTAAAGTGGCTATGCATACATAATAACAGAGTAGTAGTAGCAGCAGCGTGTGTGTGTGTGGCAAGGCACATAGTCTGGGTAGCCATTTGATTAGTTGTTCAGGAGTCTTATGGCTTGGGGGTAGAAGCTGTTTAGAAGCCTCTTGGACCTAGGCTTGGTGCTCCGGTACCGCTTGCTGTGCAGTAGCAGAGAGAACCGTCTATGACTAGGGTGGCTGGATTCTTTGACCATTTTTAGGGCCTTCCTCTGACACCGCTTGGTATAGAGGTCCTGGATAGCAGGAAGCTTGGCCCCGGTGATGTACTGTACGCACTTCCCTCTGTAGTGCCATGTGGTCGGAGACCGAGCAGTTGCCATACCAGGCAGTGATGCAACCCTTCAGGACCAAAACGCAGCGTTGTTATAGTTCATGGTTCTTTAATAAGAGACACTAAACATGAACACAACTACAAAACAAACGTAAAAACCGAAAACAGTCCCGTGTGGCACAAACACTGACACAGGAAAAAATCACCCACAAAATACCCAAAGAATATGGCTGCCTAAATATGGTTCCCAATCAGAGACAACGGTAGACCGCTGCCTCTAATTGAGAACCAATCTAGGCAACCATAGACATACAATTTACCTAGACAGGTAACAGCCCCATAAACATACAAAACTACCTAGAAAGGAAACAGCCCCATTAACATACAAAACCCCTAGACAAGACATAAATCCCCCATGTCACACCCTGACCTAACCAAAATAATAAAGAAAACAAAGATAACTAAGGCCGGGGCGTGACAGTCTTGTTGTGTTTTGACCATGTTAGTTTGGTGATGTGGACACCAAGGAACTTGAAGCAACTCTGTTTATTCAGTTTTACACACCTAATAAGACCGCACAATAAACTATTTAAATAATATACTCAACTAGAGGAAGAAAAAAAAGGAATACTATAATGATACCGTTAGACAAGTTAAACACACTGGGCAGAAGGTTACAGAGATTAAAGGGCAATCTGTAGTTGGAGAAATGCAAGTGTAAACAAATAAAAAAAACTGGTCAAAACAAGCTCACATTTTAGGCTCTTACAGGACAAGAGAAATAAGGCATCCACAAGTCTGATTCAATAAGCACATCACCAACCACAATGTCCTCCCAAAAGACCCACAAAGAAATGCTCCTCCAGCCAGTAAGTCACAGGAGTGTCAATTCAGACTTAGTTTTGTTTTAATAAGAATGCCATCAGAGGTTGGAATGTTCAAAGGCTGGAATGGAGCCCAAGTATCATAAAACAGTTTGGTGTTCCCACGTGTATTGAATACAATTTTTTTATTTTCTAATTTCAGAGAGCACAACACATCTCCCACCCAATAATTATACGATAGGGGAACTACCATCTTCCAGTTATGGAGTATTAGCTGTCTAGCTAAAAGAGTTGTTTGTATAAGCACTGACTGAATTCTTAACGGGGGTACTCCAAAAACGGCTGTTAAGGGGAGACGGATCTATAACAGTGCCATATATATCAGAGAAACATTTAAATATTAATTCCCAGAAACCCGACAGTTTATGACAGTTCCAAAACATATGAAACAGTGTGGCTGGTTCCGTTTTACGTCGAACACAAGTAGGATAAAAATCAGAGAATATTTTTCCCAGTTTAGCCCCGGAACAGTGAATCAAACAGTGAACCACACTATAAAGAAAAATCCTGTTAGTTCACGGTAAAGGTCTGGCAGCACGGGTGCTAGAAATAGACTGTAAAACTACAGACAAAAAAATGTACATAAACTGTGATTTACCTTACATCAAATAAAGTATATGACTGCAATTTTACAACATTAACCCCTATTTTTTTACTGGAATCTTTCTTCTTTTTTTTTTACCTTTTTATATAACTAGGCAAGTCCGTTAAGAACAAATAATTATTTTCTATGACAGCCTAGGAACCGTGGGTAAACTGCCTTGTAGAACAGATTTATTTACCTTGTCAGCGCGGGGATTCAATCTTGCAACCTTTCGGTTAATAGTCCAACACTATAACCACTAGGCTACCTGTTTCCCCAGGTAGCCTGGCATTGGTTGTGAAAATAAAGAATTGGCTAGCTAAAAAGCATAAAGAACTCCTTAATTGATGACAAAATACAGGTAGAACACCGACTATAATCATAATTTTACAAAAAACTACTGTCAATTTAACTGTTATGAGTTGTGAAAGTAGAGAATTAGACAGCTTAAACCCAGAAATGACTCCTGATTTGATGCCAAAATATAGCTAAAAAACAGATAATTGTCATATTACAAAAACCTACTCTGAATATACACTACCGTTCAAAAGTTTGGGGTCCCTTAGAAATGTCCTTGTTTTTTAAAGAGGAGCACATTTTTTTGTCCATTGAAATAATATCAAATTGATCAGAAATACAATGTAGACATTGTCGTGTCTTTACTATCATTAAATAAAGACTTTTAGTATTTATCAAAGATTCTCTAATTAGTATTACGCGATTAAACTGATTTAATCATGTAACTGTAATTAACTAGGAAGTCAGGCACCAAGGAAAATATTGAGATTACAAAGTTATAATTTCCTAATAACTTTTCAGATATTTTATATCTGATCAATTAGTCTTCGAATTAATAAATGATTTACTTTACGTTAGTCTCATTCCAAACATGGTAAATTGTTGGATATCTGCACGAACCCAGTCTTCACTATGAGTCATCCATACATCAATTGTCTTAAAGCATTTATTTATTAACTAACTAAATAATCACAGAAGTGCACACACAAACAAAGTAAATATGGTTACAAGAAATGATGGGAGAATGTGACCTAGTGGGCTAAACCGGCATCGCGGCTTGGTGGACAAAAGGGGGAGTAGGGGTCAGCTGAGAAGTCACTACAGAGTTGATAATTATAACAATTGAAATGCTAACCCTTTGCACATGAACGCTCACTCATTCGGGAACATATGCAATCAATATATATTTTTACGCTCAGTGTGTCGTCTTGAAAAGTTAGTTTCTGTTGGAGCGTTTCCGTCCCCCGTCTCTCCTGTCTCTGTCTGTCTCTCTGTGTGTCCTGGTTAGGATGGATTGTTCAGAGTGACATTCATTCGTTATAGAATGAATGTTTTGGCGGTTGTCGTTCTTCGCGTTCAATGATACCGAATTCCTGGCTGCAGACTAGTAATTAATATCAAAGACTTGTTCTTATTCTGTCGGTATCGATAGTCTAAGAGTTGATCCACGTGGTATGGTTAAAAGATTCAGCAATGGTCTGCAACCTTTGTCCCCTAGTAATGGAGAAAAACATGGTCTACTGATTGTTTCTCAAAGTTGGGGTTTTATTCAGGAGTTGCAGAAAAGGGGCTGTTCCAGGATGCCTGACCCTAACTGGGCTCATGGGCGGTCCTCTGATTTAGTTCAACTCAAAAGTGAATTGGAGTTTCCTTCATTAAACAGTCCAAAATCACATTACCCAATTATTTTACAAACAGTATCATCCTCACTCATTCATCTTATACAACAATTAGACGTAAACCTTATATCTGAGGCTATTATATAAACCGCGTTATGGTAATGTGGCCGCACCGTCTCCCATGAGCTTCCCCAAGTTGTACAAATGGACCAGTTTGTTGCTGGATTCTTCACCAATCTTTAATACCTTCTCTGGAACGTAAATGTTCGGACCTCAAGTTCTGTGAGGTGGAAGAAATTCCTTTGTTCTCTATGAAAACTCACACTATCTCTATACTGTGTGGCCATGAGGAGATCCTCTCCTCAGGAATTTACGACCTCTCTGACCACAGCAGCCTGGTTTTAGGAGCAGAGAGCGGGGGATGGTGCTCGCTGTACCCAAAGAGGGCAACTTCATGTCAACATTGTTGATGTTGTAAATGACTATTGTAAAAGGCTAATTGATCATTAGAAAACCCTTTTGCAATTATGTTAGCACAGCTGAAAACTGTTGTCCTGATTTTTAAAGAAGCAATAAAACTGGCCTTCTTTAGACTAGTTGGGTATCTGGAGCATCAACATTTGTGGGTTCGATTACAGGCTCAAAATGACCAGAAACAAAACTTTCTTCTGAAACTTCTCAGTCTATTCTTGCTCTGAGAAATGAAGGCTATTCCATGCTATAAATTGTAAAAAAAATAATAAATAACGTAAGATCTCGTACAACTGTGTACTACTCCCTTCACAGAACAACGCAAACTGGCTCAAACCAGAATAGAAAGAGGAGTGGGAGGCCCCGGTGCACAACTGAGCAAGAGGACAAGCACGTTTATTTTTTACAAAAAAATATCAGTATTTTTACATTTTGGTTATAAAATTTAGGTCCAGTTATTATTGTCATTCTAACCCACAACTATATGGGGGGTGGATGGGAGATGTGTGTAGGACAAGGTATATTGATCCTAGTGAAAAAACATTTATTGATCTCCAACTTTACATATACTGTGTCAAACATCCACTTAAAAGCAATTTACAACATGCTAATGTAAAAACCTTCAGTTCTAACATTTTGTCAAGTGTTTTTTTTAATCATCTGCCTGTTTCTTGACTGTGTGCTGCAGTCGGTGGATTTAAGTGCCTGTATGTGTGCGTGCGCAAGGCTACTCCCTCCATTCATTATCTGAAATGTTTGAGATCAGAGAAATACATTCTTAATCACTAGCAGTGGTCCTCTACCCCTTCAGATACAATAATTTGATTTGTGGACAAACAAATGTACCTGCAAAAATCTATTTATCTAATTTAGAATGCTTACAATGTAGTATTAGAAAATATCTATGATACAGATAAAGTAACAGTGGAACGACAATGTTTCACAATGTTTTTTCACAAGAAAGTATATTGGGTGCATAGAAAGTTTATCCTGAAATGCTACATGTCTTTTGGCCAATAAGGGACTGGTGTGGTTCTGTATTGAAATTGAAAGTTGTAGTTAACAATAAGGCATCCTAGATGACAACACGACTAGAGTTAGTTATAACGTGTGCAAAGAAAGTAATGTCTATTGCAATAGGTGTGCAATATAACATTACACGCCACTTTCCCAAGTGCTACAAATACATTCTGGAAGAAATATACAGTCAGTCACTTCAAATTAAATTGTAGTGGGTAATAAAGGGATGAATTCATACTTCTGCAGGAACTCCAATGTTGCTGCCAGGTCAGAGGGGTAATTTATGATAATATGCCACAAACCTCATTACTAGGGCATAGTTGAAGGTAAGAATGCCATTCAGGATGATCTGGTCCACAGAAACCATGAAGTTTTCAGCAGTCAAAGGAGAACTCCCTATGGTAATAACAGACCATGGGTGAAATGTTTTACCACTGTTTGTCTTCCATTCAAACTCTTCCTCTCTTTACCCATCTCTCTCATTACCTCCTGCAACCTCGCCCACTTCATCTCCCTCTTTTGATCCTGCTCTATCCCTCTCCCTCAAACTCCTATTCTATCTCCCTCACACACACCCACACAGGTCTGACACATTGTTACCCAAGTGAAAAAAAGCTGTATACTTGTAATATTTTGGAACCCCTTAAGTTGTACATTAGAATACTATTTAAGTAGTAATACGTAGTGATGGGAAGAATATAAAAAACAAGCTCTGATGCCCAGTTCAGTTTTCAAAGAGCTACCAATCCAATGCAGTAAACCAGAAGCTTGATATCAAAGTTACAACACCACATGCCTAATGACGTTTGAAGCTTCGGGCCTCACACAACAACGTGACTGGAGTCGAACTCCTCTCCTCCTATTCATTAGTATAGCTTTTGTTAAGTCTACTTTTTGTTGCTTAGAGTGCATGTTGGTTTACTGTTTATTTTATTTCCCTTAATGGTTAGAGAGAAGTCGACTTGCTTATTTGGAAATTCAACGCCTTGTTTATTTAATTTAAACCACTTTAAATTGCCCTTGGTTCTTTTTGTCTCGATCCTTTTCCATTTGTCCTGCTTTATTGTTATATGCAAGACAGGTCACTGTTTCAGTATGATATGTTAGATAAAGGAATAACGACAGACACCAATGTCAGGTTCAATAGCCTTGTTTGTGCATTGTACGAATCCCTACAACTGGAGTCCGGGGAACAGTCCGGCTAGTCGATTACCTATCAACTAGACTCCGTAACAGTCACAATACTTTTAATAGAAGATTACAAATAGTATTTCGGTACACTTAAAATAAGCTATTAGTTTAAATTAAGAATATATTTGAAGAGTATTAAAATGCTATTTCAATCCTGTATTATAAGTATACTGAAGTATAAAATAATTAGGTTTATTTTGAACACACATACAGTGGGGCAAAAAAGTATTCAGTCAGCCACCAATTGTGCAAGTTCTCCCACTTAAAAAGATGAGAGGCCTGTAATTTTCATCATAGGTACACTTCAACTATGACAGACAAAATGAGAAGAAAGAAATCCAGAAAATCACATTGTAGGATTTGTAATGAATTTATTTGCAAATTATGTTGGAAAATAAGTATTTGGTCACCTACAAACAAGCAAGATTTCTTGCTCTCACAGAGAGAGCAAGAAATCCCTGTACAGGGATCAACATCAGGTGAAATTTCAAGGTGACAACAAAAAATACAACGTCGTAACATTAAACATTTTTGAAAATGCAAGTGTCTTACACCCTTCAAAAGATTAGAATATTGGTAATCAAACTACGTTTTCCAATTTAAAATAGCTTTTAATGCTATTCAGTGTACTAAAGTAAAACGTACGTGGTTCCAAAATAATACACTTTAGGAAAACTGCTGATTTCGCTTGGGTATGTAAAGTGGAAATGCAAAATATGTCTTACCACAAACAACGATGTGTTTGGCAGCTTTGTACTGTCAATTTCCGATGGAAGGCAAGTTTCATCAACGTTGAGGAACATCTTGTTCTCTTCTTCATTGAAGAAGTTAAGTAGCAGCAAAACAGACCCAGGTAGGTTGGCTTCTGGCTTCTCTTTGCCAAGACAATGTCAGATATAGAAACTGTCAATCTTGCTGCTCCACTCACGAGAGAGATTTGAAGTAAGACACAATTCTTACACATTTGCTCGCTATGGCTTTCTCTTGCTCTTCATTGAGATCAACACCAGTTAGTTCTCTAAAATGAGTCTTGATGCCATGGGTCTCGTGTAGATATGGCCATTCTTGGGCAATGTCAGAGGACTCCATACCAAAAATGATGTCTTTCCTCTGGGAGTAGAATGTTGCTGCCACTTTCTTTTCAATACTCTTGTTGTCCTTGCTTCTGTTTTTGTACATCTTCTTTAGTTCTTCTTGTGTACGTTTCTGTAGTTTCATTGGCTGGTAGCTGTCCTGGTCGCCAGTTGATACAGCCATAAACATCCAGGCATATTCTCTTGGATGGTGGATCCTCAGACTCACTTGACTGTCTTCTTAGGGATAGGGGGGTGTTCCCTCGCTTAAAGTTATCAGCTCTGCTCTGCTCTGCACCTGCTTAGTGAAGGAGTCGTGTCCACTACCAACAATTTCACCTTCGATAACATCTTGGAATGCCTTAGGATAAGTCAGCATCATCTTTCTACCTCACTCAAATGCTTATTTGCTGGCATTGGACCAACCGTAAGAATTTCACCTACAATCAGGCAAATCACATCACTCCCTTCCATTTGGGTGCTCCTTGTTCTCCAGCTTTCTTGTAACCTCAGATGGCATTAGATTCCAAGGAATTACAAAACTGAAGTGCCAGTCCACTGCTGTCCGTCTACTGGGGCTAGAGAATGCGCACAAACACATTTGGTGCTCTCTTAACTCCACATTTTACTCCCTGACACCACATACATTATCATCACTGAGTTTCTAATCCAAACATAACTCCCATTGTAACATCTACATCTTGCTACAAAATGTCTGCTTGCTTAAATAATGATTATTATGACATAAAACATTTGATAAAAGCCATAAAACTACATTTTTGACATTATGAATAGGAGGGCTAAATCAGAGTCTGAGAAACTGAGCCAAGATGAGACCTTTCTAATGTCTGTGTAGATTGAAATCATTGGTAGTACAGCTTGAAAAGCATTCCAAAATTTATGATTTGAACTATTTGAATTCGACAAATATTACCTGACTTGACACCCACCTTGAAAATATTTTCTTGTCAATCGTATCGTCATAATCATAGAGCCCATTTAAGTTTTGGGTGTATATGCACTTTTTACACGGTAAATGTATAGCCCGTTTAGCATTTTCTTATGTACTTACGTATAAAAAAAAAGTAGCAATCCTTGCTGCGGGGTGTTTGGGGACAACCAGACACACTTCTGGGTGTTGGATCATTCCTTTCAGTACTATCCTTTTCACCTTGGATAAAAATAAGAGGCTGGGAATCAAGCTGTGTACCATGTTCTAATTTTCTCACCATGCTTAACACATTTTACATATTGATAATACCATGTTTTAATGACACTTATCACGAGTTCTTTACGTAATAAACTGATGCACTCATATTTAGCGTTCACTTGGCCTATAAGCTTCCTTGCTTCTACTGGCCGCAGGACATGGGGAAGATCTGCCTCCTGGACATACTCATTTCTTCCAGCTCTTCCACACCCAATGTCTTAAGAGAATTCAGCACTGACTGATGTCCACATGAGTTTGGCAGCACATAATATAAAAATGATGCAAGAGCACTATCTTGATCATCCATGTCTACTAAAGATAAAAAAGACTACCGTTTAATACAAATTTTTCACCATGGTCTCGATATAACTATTTTTGTACAAACTTGTATTATTTGAACTGTCTACTTCTACCACTTCTGTTTCCTATTCAGCATCTACTATGCTATATTTCATTGAAATTACTCTTGTTCTATAGAAAGCATATGCAGAAAGTGGGTAGTAATCCAAACATAGTTCTGCATTAAGACACATCATGCTCTGAATAGCATTTTGAACTTCATACAGTCCAAAATCTGGTGAATAAGATGAGCTATGACGTGTAACAAGAAAGTAGACGTGACGTTGTATTAGTTAATGTGACGACTGTTCATCGAATGATTAAAAGTTTCTAATTGCGTGATTAACTGTTAATAAGTTAATTAATTATTAACTCATTAACCTGGGGCACCATGGGAAAACTAGTTTTTATTGAGTTTCTATTTCCCAAATTAACTCAAAGAATATTGATTTTACAACAGCCTCTAATTAATCAGTTACCTCTACAATCTCGTTCTGAACGTCGTATAGTCCGTGAATCTGCACGGACCCGGGTCTCACCAATGAGTTCGTACCACACCAATCTTAGTTGAATATTTATTTACTAGAAAGATAAAATGATAAGATACACATTATAGGCTATTGATTAGAACTTAGTATAACGTGCCAATACACTATGGCGCGTGTTACCCAAAATGGGGATTTCAAAGAGGGAGAAAAGAAAGTACACGAGAGAAATATACATTTGGGTGAATTTTGTCAGCTATGCTATTCTAACCCTAGCCTTGCCCCAAACTGCCGCTCTTATGGGTCAGAATATAATGATGTAATTATGTGGGGAAGTTCTCTGTGGATTCTCAGCGTGGACCGTTCAGGCTGCTCAATGACTCACTTCTCCAGTGCACCTCTCTGGTCGTCCTCCTGATGTCAGGGTCCTTTTGGCTTAGGAGTCTGTTCCCCCACCCTTGTTCTGGAAGGGCTCTTCTGAGGACAGACCGCTCTGTAGCTCAGAGCTCACAACTTAGGAATGAGACATTGTAGATACCACGAATCGATGGGAGATGGAGGCTAGGTGGTTCGACTTGAATTCACCCGCTTAGACACAGCTACTTATCCGTAGCTTGGGTGGAAAAATATTTCTTTGTCTTCAAACTTGCGTTTTAGGTTTGTTGACTTTCTAGATCTTGGCTGCAGCTGGGGTCACTTAGTCTTATCTGTAAATTCTTTACTCACAGGTATTATCCCCCCGTGTAAGAAGTGGGCGTAACTGCCTTTAGGGAAATTCTCTGGGCGTACAAAGTTAAGAGCAAGGTCTAGGTTTTACTCAAATCCAATTTTAGACAAATAACTTCACATGTCATCTTTATCAAAGCAATAATTGCAAAAGGGTTTTCTAATGATCAATTAGTCTTTTAGAATGATCAACTTGGATTAGCTCACACACTGTGCCATTGGATCACAGGAGTGATGGTTACTGATAATGGGCCTCTATACACACCATCGACGTCCCCCAAAGGCTAACTTTCTAGCCCTTGCTATCTGCTTGCTTGCTAATTCGGCCTGCTAACTGCTATCCTGCCCCGGTCTACTAACTGCAAGCTTGTTTAGCCGCGGTCTACTAACTGCAAGCTTGTTTAGCCCCGGTCTACTAACTGCAAGCTTGTTTAGCCCCGGTCTACTAACTGCAAGCTTGTTTATCCCCGGTCTACTAACTGCAAGCTTGTTTATCCCCGGTCTACTAACTGCAAGCTTGTTTAGCCCCGGCCTACTAACTGTTAGCTTGTTAGCACTGGCCTGCTAACTGTCAATCGCCGCATCCCCAACCAGCCCAACTACTCACTGGACCCATATTTATTTTCAATCTCTTTTTGATTTTTAATTCAATTATACCTTACGGTAACCTGCCTCACCCAATGTCATACGGAATCGCTATTCTTTTTAATTTTTAGAACACATTCAAGAACCTCCAGAAGCTAACTAGCTACAAGCTATTTAGTCATTGTTAGCCACTGCTAGCGGCTTTTACCTTCTGCACAGCCAGCCAGTTTTTTAAATAATAATACTCGCCAGTCTAGCTTCCCTGTCCCATCTACCGCTGCCCCCTGGACACTGTGATCACTTGGCTACATAGCTGATGCCTGCTGGACTGTCCATTAAACAAACAGAATGGAGTACCGTGATTGTTTTTATCTGTCGGCCCCAGCCGCACTCAGGCTCTGTGTGTAGTTAATCCGACCCTCTCTGCCTAGTCAACACCATTTTACCTGCTGTTGTTGTGCTAGCTGATTAGCTGTTGTCTCACCTACTGGTTTAGCTAGCTCTCCCAATCAACACCTGCGATTACTGTATGCCTCGCTGTATGTCTCTCTCAAATGTCAATATGCCTTGTATACTGTTGTTCAGGTTAGTTATCATTGTTTTAGTTTACAATGGAGCCCCTAGTTCCACTCTTCATACCTCTGAAACCTCATTTGTCCCACCTCCGACACATGCGGTGACCTCACCCATTACAACCAGCATGTCCAGAGATGCAACCTCTCTTATCATCACCCAGTACCTGGGCTTACCTCCGCTGTACCCGCACCCCACCATACCCCTGTCTGCGCATTATGCCCTGAATATATTCTACCATGCCCAGAAATCTGCTCCTTTTATTCTTTGTCCCAAACGCTCTAGGCGACCAGTTTTGATAGCCTTTAGCTGCACCCTCATACTACTCCTCTGTTCCGCGGGTGATGTGGAGGTAAACCCAGGCCCTGCATGTCCCCAGACACCCTCATTTGTTGACTTCTGTGATCGAAAAATGCTTGGTTTCATGCATGTCAACATCAGAAGCCTCCTCCCTAAGTTTGTTTTACTCACTGCTTTAGCACACTCTGCTAACCCTGATGTCCTTGCCGTGTCTGAATCCTGGCTCAGGAAGGCCACCAAAAATTCTGAGATTTCCATACCCAACATATCCATACATTTTCTGTCAAGATAGAACTGCCCAAGGGGGAGGAGTTGCAGTCTACTGCAGAGAGAGCCTGCAAAGTAATGTCATACTTTCCAGGTCCATACCCAAACAGTTCGAACTCTCCAGAAATAAGTCTCTCACTGTTGCCGCCTGCTACCGACCCCCCTCAGCTCCCAGCTGTGCCCTGGACACCATCTGTGAATTGATCGACCCCCATCTAGCTTCAGAGTTTGTTCTGTTAGGTGACCTAAACTGGGATATGCTTAACACCCCGGTAGTCCTACAATCTAAGCTAGATGCCCTCAATCTCAAACAAATCATCAAGGAACCCACCAGGTACAACCCTAAATCTGTAAACAAGGGCACCCTCATAGACGTCATCCTGACCAACTGGCCCTCCAAATACACCTCTGCTGTCTTCAACCAGGATCTCAGCGATCACTGCCTCATTGCCTGTATCCGCTACGGATCCGCAGTCAAACGACCACCCCTCATCACTGTCAAACGCTCCCTAAAGCACTTCTGCGAGCAGGCCATTCTAATCGACCTGGCCCGGGTATCCTGGAAGGATATTGACCTCATCCCGTCAGTAGAGGATGCCTGGTCATTCTTTAAAAGTAACTTCCTCACCATTTTAGATAAGCATGCTCCGTTCAAAAAATGCAGAACTAAGAACAGATATAGCCCTTGGTTCACTCCAGACCTGACTGCCCTCGACCAGCACAAAAACATCCTGTGGCGGACTGCAATAGCATCGAATAGTCCCCGCAATATGCAACTGTTCAGGGAAGTCAGGAACCAATACACGCAGTCAGTCAGGAAAGCAAAGGCCAGCTTCTTCAAGCAGAAATTTACATCCTGTATCTCTAACTCCAAAAAGTTCTGGGACACTAAAGTCCATGGAGAACAAAAGCACCTCCTCCCAGCTGCCCACTGCACTGAGGCTAGGTAACACGGTCACCACCGATAAATCCATGATTATCGAAAACTTCAACAAGCATTTCTCAACGGCTGGCCATGCCTTCCTCCTGGCTACTCCAACCTCGGCCAACAGCTACTCGCCCCCCCCCCCCCCCCCCCCCGCAGCTACTCGCCCAAGCCTCTCCAGGTTCTCCTTCACCCAAATCCAGATAGCAAATGTTCTGAAAGAGCTGCAAAACCTGGACCCGTACAAATCAGCTGGGCTTGACAATCTGGACCCTCTATTTCTGAAACTATCCGCCGCCATTGTCGCAACCCCTATTACCAGCCTGTTCAACCTCTCATATCGTCTGAGATCCCCCAAGGATTGGAAAGGGGAGACACCCTGGACCCAAACTGGTACAGACCTATATCCGCCCTGCCTATCTAAGGTCTTCGAATGCCAAGTCAACAAACAGGTCACTGACCATCTCGAATCTTACCGTACCTTCTCCGCTGTGCAATCTGGTTTCCGAGCCGGTAACGGGTGCACCTCAGCCACGTTCAAGGTACTAAAACGATATCATAACCGCCATCGATAAAAGACAGTACTGTGCAGCCGTCTTCATCGACCTGGCCAAGGCTTTCGACTCTGTCAATCACCATATTCTTATAGGCAGACTCAGTAGCCTCTGTTTTTCTAATGACTGCCTTGTCTGGTTCACCAACTACTTTGCAGACAGAGTTCAGTGTGTCAAATCGGAGGTTATGCTGTCCGGTCCTCTGGCAGTCTCTATGGGGATGCCACAGGGTTCAATTCTCGGGCCGACTCTTTTCTCTGTATATATCAATGATGTTGCTCTTGCTGCGGGCGATTCCCTGATCCACCTCTACGCAGACGACACCATTCTGTATACTTCCGGCCCGTCCTTGGACACTGTGCTATCTAACCTCCAAACGAGCTTCAATGCCATACAACACTCCTTCCGTGGCCTCTGCTCTTAAACGCTAGTAAAACCAAATGCATGCTTTTCAACCGTTCGCTGCCTGCACCCGCACGCCTGACCAGCATCACCACCCTGGATGGTTCCCGACCTAGAATATGTGGACATCTATAAGTACCTAGGTGTCTGGCTAGACTGTAAACTCTCCTTCCAGACTCATATCAAACATCTCCAATCTAAAATCAAATCTAGAGTCTGCTTTCTATTCCGCAACAGCCTCCTTCACTCACGTCGCCAAACTTACCCTAGTAAAACTGACTATCCTACCGATCCTCGACTTCGGCGATGTCATCTACAAAATAGCTTCCAATATTCTACTCAGCAAACTGGATGCAGTTTGTCACAGTGCCATCCGTTTTGTTACTAAAGCACCTTATACCACCCACCACTGCGACCTGTATGCTCTAGTCGGCTGGCCCTCGCTACATATTCGTCGCCAGACCCACTGGCTCCAGTTCATCTACAAGTCCATGCTAGGTAAAGCTCCGCCTTGTCTCAGTTCACTGGTCACGATGGCCACACCCACCTGTAGCACGCACTCCAGCAGGTGTATCTCACTGATCATCCCTAAAGCCAACACCTCATTTGGCCGCCTTTCGTTCCAGTTCTCTGCTGCCTGTGACTGGAACGAATTGCAAAAATCGTTGAAGTTGGAGACTTATCTCCCTCACTAACTTTAAACATCTGCTATCTGAGCAGCTAACCGATCGCTGCAGCTGTACATAGTCTATTGGTAAATAGCCCACCCAATTTTACCTACCTCATCCCCATACTGTTTATATTTATTTACTTTTCTGCTCTTTTGCACACCAATATCTCTGCCTGTACATGACCATCTGATCATTTATCACTCCAGTGTTAATCTGCAAAATTGTAATTATTCGCCTACCTCATGCCTTTTGCACACAATGTATATAGACTTTTTTTTCTACTGTGTTATTGACTTGTTAATTGTTTACTCCATGTGTAACTCTGTTGTCTGTTCACACTGCTATGCGTTATCTTGGCCAGGTTGCAGTTGCAAATGAGAACTTGTTCTCAACTAGCCTACCTGGTTATATAAAGATAAAATAATAAAAACACCTATGTAGATATTCCATTAATAATCATCCGTTTCCAGCAACAAAAGTCATTTACAACATTAACAATGTCTACATGGTATTTCTGATCAATTTGATGTTATTTCAATGGACTTTTCTTTAAAAAATAAGAACATTTTTAAGTGACCACAAACTTTTGAATGGTAGTGTGTGTATGTAAAAAATATACATATATATATTACGTTGATTTATCACTCATCTCTGATCGTCTGTTATGTTGTCACACTTGAGGACAATCACTGGGGGAATAAAACTAACTAAAACTGACCATAAGTATTTGCACATTAGAATTTATCTACAGTTGTAGTCATTCTGTTTGAAAATGTCCCTAAAATAATGAAATACATTTCTGAAATATGCCTCTGATGGTGGCAGTGCAGTTCCATCCACTTTGAAACAAATGTTTTCCCCTACTCTGCAGTGCAGTTAAACTTTTTAATATGCATTAGCATTGGATCCATAATGGACATTCTATGCACCTTTTACAGCAGAGAAGTTCAGTCAAGCATTGCCTATGTTATATAGCCTACCTTTTTTTTAATAGATCCATTGTCATTGAAGAAGTTAATACATTTTTATCTTTGAGATGGACAATCATGAATGAGAGGGAAAGATAGGTAGAGGAATATAGACATAAAGGCGCAGGGAGGGTTTCCATACCCATGTCGTATAGAGGATTGTGTGGTCTGGCAGCACTACCACTACACCAGATTCCGGCACATATTCATTTGGTTTGACACCAACTATAAACAATTGCGTACAGCAACATAAACAGCCCATGTCCTGATGAAGCAGCAGCAAGCAGTGTGTGTCCTGGTGGTGACAGTAGTGTCCCCCAGAGCTCTCTTGCTGAGAGGTTCAGTCAGCCTGCCCGCCTCACCGTCACGTCCCCTAATGAGCTAGTGTGCTAATGCTAATGAACAGCGCTCACTGCGTCATTGTGCACATACATGCACACCACACATACACCATTCCTGGTTGTTTGGTATGCTTCTGGTGCCCATGGGTCTCGGAGGACCTCACTGCGAAGACGTGTAACGTGCCATCCAATTATGACAGACGTGCACAGAGCATGGCATCAGCAGCTGCTGCAGACAGACCAGGGGGATGTGAAAAGGAGACAGAGGGTGTGTGTAAATCAGAAATACCTGGTTCTCAGGCCTCATGTTTCTCTCATCCTTCTCTCTCTCTCTGTTTTTCCCTCACTCTTGACTTGTAGTTCTTAGTCTTTTTTTCCCTTTCCAGCAGAGATCATCTGGGTAGGCAGGTAGCCTAGTGGTTAGACTGTTGGGCCAGTTATCAGAAGGTTGTTGAATCAAATCCCTGAGCTGACAAGGTAAATATACTGTATGTAATTCTGCCCCTGAACAAGGCAGTTAACCCACTGTTCCCCAGTAGGCTGTCATTGTAAGTAAGTATTTGTTCTTAACTGACTTGTCTAGTTAAATAAAGGTTAAAAAAAAGCATTAATTAGAAAAAGTACTTGTGTCGTTAGATGACTATTTGCCCTTCCACATCACTTTTTACACAAAATAACTCAATTTTAGAATAAGGCTGTAACGTAACAAAATGTGGAAAAAGTCAAGGGGTCTGAATACTTTCAGTATGCGCTTTATATATTTCAAACATATTGAAATGAATGTCATGTTCAATCAATTGATTTCTATTTTGCTAATTGTAGGTTACATGGTCTGTAATTTTGGCCTCAATCAGTGGTGACCTCATTCAGGTCATTAACAGAATACATTATTCTAGGCATAAATCTTGAGAGTTAGAAGATAAAGAATAAAACAGATGGCTACTAGGCCAGAGGCTTAGAAGACTAGGAAATTAGAATTTCTCATTAGAGGTCTTCACGGGTCGGAAAAGTTTGACCCCGTCTGAAATGGACCTTTCCCACTCAAACCCAATATGCATAAATACTTTTTTTTTTTTAATCATTTTTTTAATGCAGATCATACATCTAAGGGTGGTGGTGTTTCTGTATACGTAAAAGATAAGTTCTCGTCGGTCGTTCTGACTTCAATTACTATCTTTAAATATTGAATCTCCATCTGCTACTTTCTGGATTGCATTTTAGAATTGTTATCACAGCATGCCAACTCTTGAGTTTGTCACACCCTGATCTGTTTAACCTGTCTTTGTGCTGGTCTCCACCCCCCTCCAGGTGTCACCCATCTTCCCCAGTGTATTTATACCCGTGTTCTTTGTTTGTCTGTTGCCAGTTCGTTTTGTTCGTCAAGGATACCAGCGTTTTCCCCCTTGCTCCTGTCTGTTTTCTAGTTTACCTGATTTTGACCATTCTGCCTGCCTTGACCCTGAGCCTGCCTGCCGTTCTGTACCTTTTGGACTCTGATCTGGATTACTGACCTCTGCCTGCCCTTGACCTGTTGTTTTTCTTGCCCTCTGTTCTAGTAATAAACTTATGTTACTTCGACACTGTCTGCATCTGGGTCTTCCCTAAAATGGGATAGTACGAACTGGCCATGACTGACACAGCAGACTAATACCAGCTCCACAATGTTGTCTCCCTGCAAGGAGCCACCATGGGAAGAAATGGGGAGTTACTTCAATGTCTTATGGAGGGACTCCATACCCTGGCAGAACACCATGACCAGGCTTTCGATACATTGCTGGAGCAATCCTGTGGATACCACACTGGGCAGCGGGTCACACCAGTAATCTCCCAGCCTACCCTAGTGTCCCGAGAACCTTGCTTACCTCCGGAGCGCTACGCTTGAAATTCTGGAACCTGACGGAATTTTCTATCCCAGTGCGCCCTCATTGTCGAGCTGCAGCATTTTTCATTCCCCTTGGACCGCTCAAGCATAGTGTACACCATAACGCTGATGTCTGGTAGGGCACTCGCCTGGGCCACGACGGTGTGGGAGCAACAATCTGCCGTCTGCCTCAGTCTGGAGGAGTTGGTGATGGAAGTTCGGAAGGTGTTTGATTCTCTGTTGTCTGGGAGAGAGGCTGCTTGTTAGCTACTCCAGCTACGTCAAGACTCCTGTAGGGTGGCGGACTACGCGGTGGATTTTTGCACGTTGGCGGCTGAGAGTGCCTTAACCCAGAAGCATTGTTCGACATGTTCATGCACGGTGTAACAAAGAAAATAAAGGACGAGGTTACGGCCCAGGAACAGCAGAGGGAGCACCCCCCTATCCACATCGACGGGACAGCAGTGGAGGACGAAGAAAGTTTAAAGTTCCTCAGGGTACCTATCACGGACACAGTCCACCCACACAGACAGTGTGGTGAAGAAGGTGCAACAGCACCTCTTCAACCTCAGGAGGCTGAAGAAATTTGGCTTGTCACCTAAAACCCACAAACGTTTACAGATTGAGGGCATCCTGTCGGGCTGTATCACCGCCTGGTACTGCAACTGCACCACCCACAACCGCAGGGCTCTCCAGAGGGGGTTAGGTCTGCACAACTCATCACCTGGGGCAAACTACCTGCACTCCAGGAGAACTACAGGACCCGATATCACAGGAAGGCCAAAAAGATAATCAAGGACAACAACCACCCGAGCCACTGCCTGTTCACCCCGCTACCTTCCAGAATTACGAGGTCAGTACAGGTGCATCAAAGCTGGGACCGAGAGAGTACCTCCTCACAGCTGCCCACTGCACTGAGGATAGGAAACATTGTCACTACCGATAAATTTACGATAATCGATCATTTCAATAAGCGTTTTTCCACGGCTGGCCATACTTTCCACCTGGCTACCCCTACCCTGGCCAACATCTCAGCACCCCCTGCAGCAACTTTTTGTTCTGTGTAATATCATATATAATATACAGTGCCCTCTGTAATTATTGGGACAGTGAAGCATTGCTTCTTCTTTTGGCTCTATACTCAAGTTTTGGCATAGGATAATCAAATGGTCTGACTGCACAGAGGTGCTTGGGCAGATGTGTCACAACGGGGGCCCAGCGTGTGTGGGTGTTGGGAGGTAGGGGGGTATCCAAGCTAAATCAGCTACGACTAGATATTGGTTAATTTGGCATGCTTTCTTAAACAACCAAACTCTATATGCATTCACACATCCAGTATTCTCTTGAGTTGGTCTCTGTGATGGAACTACTGTTGAACATTTGTGTGTGTGTGTCAATCTAAGGGTGGAAGGGGAGAGGGGCATAGGTGTTTGTTTGGGAGGGGTAGGGTGAGTGAGTGTATGCACTCTACATCTGTTCAACATTTTTAATTCTTACTACAGGCCCTTGTTATGGATAACAGTCCTTCGTAGATTTGCTTATATTATTAGGCATATTATTCATCAATTGTGGAAATCAATTAAGATGTATAACTAGATTCAGTACAACCGAGGCAAGGGCGTTCAAAATGATGTTGGCTGCGGATCTAATTCTGTACTGTCGTTTGGCACCATGTGCTCTTTTTAAAGGATGGGCCCTATCTCTTACAGCCCCTAGGATCTATGTGTACAGGGACGGTCAGCCAGTAACTGGGATGAGGAGTTTTTAGCGGGTGGAATATTGGAGGACAATTATACTGTACATGTAAGATATGTTAATATTATTGAAGTGGCATTGTTAAAAGTGACTAGTGATCCATTTATTTAAGTGGCCAGTGATTTTAGTCTAAGTTAGTGATTACTGCTTATATGTTGATGATGATGATGATGTAAAGACATTTTGTGGTGTGTAATGAGGAGCAACAAGACGCTGCGCTTGACACATTTATGAAATAGCTTATTCCAGTTACTAATAAGCACGCACCCATTAAGAAAATGACTGTAAAAACTGTTAAATCCCCTTGGATGATGAGGAATTCAAAAATTGTATGGTTGCGAGGCATGAGGCAAAAGTTATCGCAAATAAGTCTGGAAGCCCAACTGATTAGCAAACGTACTGCAATTTTTTATTTTTTATTTTACCTTTATTTAACCAGGCAAGTAAGTTAAGAACAAATTCTTATTTTCAATGACTGGGCAGAACGACAGATTTGTACCTTGTCAGCTCGGGGGTTTGAACTTGCAACCTTCCGGTTACTAGTCCAACGCTCTAACCACTAGGCTACCCCATGTGACTAAACTAAATAAAAATAAACTATACCATGAAACAAAGATAAATAATGATAATAAGCTTTGGAGCACCTTAAATTAAATGTTGGGAAAAAAGCCAACTAGGCATTCATTGAATCAGATGGCTCATTCATCACAAAGCCCACTGATATTGCCAACTACTTTAATGACTTTTTCATTGGCAAGATTAGTAGACTTAGGGATGACATGTCAGCAACAAACATCCAAGTATATCGGACCAAATTATGAAAGACAATTGTACTGTTGAATTCCGTAAAGTCAGTGTGGAAGACAATTTTCTCACCTCTATCAACAATGACAAGCCACCGGGGCCTGGTAATCTGGATGGAAAATTACTGAGGATAATAGCAGACGAAATTGCCACTCCTATTTGCAACATCTTCAATTTAAGCCTGCTATAAAGTGTGTGCCCTCTGGCCTGGAGGGAAGCTAACGTCATTCCACTACCCAAGAATAGTAAAGCCCCCTTTACTGACTCAAATAGCTGACCAATCAGCCTGTTACCAACCCTTAGTATACTTTTGGAAAAAATAGTGTTTGACCAGATACAATGCTATTTCACAGTAAACAAATTAACAACAGACATCCAACACGCTTATAGCGAAGCACTTACACAAATAACTAATGATTGGCTGAGAGAAATTGATGATAAAATGATTGTGGGGGCAGTCTTGTCAGACTTCAGTGCTTTTGACACTATCGATCATAGTTTGCTGCTGGAAAAACGTATGTGTTATGGCTTTACATCTGTCATAGTTGAAGTGTACCTATGATGAAAATTACAGGCCTCATCTTTTTAAGTGGGAGAACTTGCACAATTGGTGGATGACTTAATACTTTTTTGCCCCATTGTATGTATTCACCCCCTTTGTAATGAAGCCCCTAAATAAGATCTGGTGCAAACAATTACTTTCAAAAGTCACATAGTTAGTTAGATTGCACACAGGTGGACTTTATTTAAGTGTCACATGATCTCAGTATATATACACCTGTTCTGAAAGGCCCCAGAGTCTACAACACCACTAAGCAAGGGGCACCACCAAGCAAGCAGCAACATAAAGACCAAAGAGCTCTCCAAACAGGTCAGGGATGGGTTATAAAAAAAGATCAGAAACTTTGAACATCCAAAAGGAGCACAATTAAATCCATTATTAAAAAATTGAATGAATTTAGCACCATAACAAACCTGCCAAGAGAGGGCCACCCAACAAACTCACTGACCAGGCAAAGAGAGCATTAATCAGAGAAGCAACAAATAGATCAATAATAACTCAGAAGGAGCTGCAAAGCTCCACAGCGGAGATTGGAGTATTGGAGCACTTTAAGCCGTACACTCCACAAAGCTGGGCTTTACGGAAGAGTGGCAAGAAAAAAAGGCATTGTAAAAATAAATTAAATCAACAGTCATGCGGGACACTCCCCAAACATATGGAAGAAGGTACTCTGGTCAGATGAGACTCAAATTGAGCTTTTTGGCCATCAAGGAAAATGTGCAAACCTAACACAGAGAATACCATCCCCATCTCCACCCCCCATCACTGTCAAACGCTCCCTAAAACAATTCAGCGATCAGGCCTGTCTAATGGACCTGGCCTATTTATCCTGGAAGGATATTGACCTCATCCCGTCAGTAGAGGATGCTTGGTTGCTCTTTAAAAGTGCTTTCCTCACCATCTTAAATAAGCATGCCCCAGAAAAAAAAATAGAGAACGAAGAACAGATATAGCCCTTGGTTCACCCCAGACTTGACTGCCCTTGACCAGCACAGAAACATCCCGTGGTGTACTGCACTAGCATTGAATAGTCCCTGCGATTTGCACATTTGCACATTTTCAGGGAAGTCAGGAACCAATACCCACAGTCAGTTAGGAAAGCAAAAGCTAGCTTTTTCAAGCAGAAATGTGCATCCTGTAGCTCTAACTACAAAAACTTTTGGGACAATGTAAAGTCCATGGAGAATAAGAGCACCTCCTTCCAGCTGCCCACTGCACTGAGATTAGGAAAAACTGTCACCACGATAATCGAGAATTTACGGCTGGCAATGCTTTCCTCCTGGCTACCCCAACCATGGCCAACAGCTCTGCACCCCCCGCAGCTACTTGCCTTATCCTCCCCAGCTTCTCCATCACCCAAATCCAGAGAGCAGATGTTCTGAAAGAACTGCAAAACCTGGACCCGTATAAATCAGCAGGGCTAGACAATCTGGACCCTCTCTTTCTAAAATTATCTGCCGCCATTGTTGCAACCCCTATTACTAGCCTGTTCAACCTCTCTTTCGTATCGTCCGAGAATTGGAAAGATTGGAAAGCTGCCGCGGTCATCCACCTCTTCAAAGTGGGTGACACTCTAGACCCAAACTGTTAGACAGTGCTATATCCATCCTGCCCTGCCTTCCTAAAGTCTTCGAAAGTCAAGTTAACAAACAGATCACTGATCATTTCGAATCCCACCGTACCCTCTCCGCTGTGCAATTCAGTTTCCGACCTGGTCATGGGTGCACCTCAGCCACGCTCAAGGTACTAAACGATATCATATAACCACCATCGATAAAAGACAGTACTGTGTAGCCGTCTTCATCGACCTGGCCTAGGCTTTCCACTGTCAATCACCGTATTCTTATCGGCAGACTCATCAGCCTTGGTTTCTCAAATGACTGGCTCGCCTGGTTCACCAACCACTTCTCAGATAGAGTTCAGTGTGCCAAATCAGAGGGCCTGTTGTCCGGACCTCTGGCAGTCTCTATGGGGGTACCACAGGATTCAATCCCCGGGCCGACTCTTTTCTCTGTATATATCAACAATGTCGCTTTTGCTGCAGGTGGTTCCTTGATGCACCTCTACGCAGACGACACCATTCCGTATACATCTGGCCCTTTGGACACTTAACAAACCTTTTGTCACTTCTAGGTTAGACTAAAGCAATGCTCTACTTTCTGGCTACCTGGATAAAGCACTAAATAAACTTCAGTTAGTGCTAAACACGGCTGCTAGAATCTTGGCTAGAACCAAAATATTTGATCATGTTACTCCAGTGCTAGCCTCTCTACACTGGCTTGCTGTTAAGGTAAGGACTGATTTCAAGGTTTTACTGCTAACCTACAAAACATTACATGGGCTTGCTCCTACCTATCTTTCCAATTTGGTCCTGCCGTACATACCTACATGTACAAGATGCAGGTCACAAGATGCAGGCCTCCTTACTGTCCCTAGAATTTCTAAACAAACAGCTGGAGGCAGGGCTTTATCCTGTAGAGCTCCATTTTCATGGAATGGTCTGCCTACCCATATGAGAGATGCAGACTCGGTCTCAACCTTTAAGTCTTTATTGAAGACTCCTCTCTTCAGCAGGTCCTATGATTGAGTGTAGTCTGGCCCAGTAGTAAAAAGGTGAACGGAAAGGCACTGGAGCAACGAACCGCCCTTGCTGTCTCTGCCTGGCCGGTTCCCCTCTCTCCACTGGGATTATCTGCCTCTAACCCTGTTGCAGGGGCTGAGTTACTGGCTTCCTGGTGCTCTTCCATGCCGTACCTGGGAGGGGTGCGTCACTTGAGTGGGTTGAGTCATTGACGTGATCTTCCTGTCTAGGTTGTCACCACCCCTTGAGTTGTGCCGTGGTGGAGATCTTTGTGGGCTATACTCTGCCTTGTCTCAGGATGGTAAGTTGGTGGTTGACGATATCCCTCTAGTGGTGTGGGGGCTGTAATTTGGCAAAGTGGGTGGGGTTATATCCTGCCTATTTGGCCCTGTCTGGGGGTATTGTCGGATGGGGCCACAGTGTCTCCCGACCCACCTCCAGTATTTATGCTGCAGTAGTTCATGTGTCGGGGGGGCTAGGGCCAGTCTGTTATATCTGGAGTATTTCTCCTGTCTACTTGCTGTCCCCAGTCCACGTGGCCATGCTGCACCTCCAGTTTCAACTGTTCTGCCTGCGGCTATGGAATCCTGACCTGTTAACCGGACATGCAACCTGTCCCAGACCTGCTGTTTGCAACTCTCTAGAGACAGCAGGAGCGGTAGAGATACTCTGAATGATCAGCTATGAAAAGCCAACTGACATTTACTCCTGAGGTGCTGATCTATTTCACCCTCAACATCCACTGTGATTATTATTATTTCACCCTGATGGTCACCTATGAACATCTTGGCCATGTTCTGTTATCATCTCCACCCGGCACAGCCAGAAGAGGACAGGCCACCCCTCATAGCCTGGTTACTCTCGGTTTCTTCCTAGGTTCTGGCCTTTCTTGGGAGTTTTTCCTAGCCACAGTGTTTCTACACCTGCATTGCTTGCTGTTTGGGGTTTTAGGCTGGGTTTCTGTACAGCACTTTGAGATATCAGCTGATGTAAGAAGGCTTTATAAATACATTTGATTTGATACCACCAAATGAGCTTCAATGCCATACGACACTCCTTACGTGGCCTCCAACTGCTCTTAAACACTAGTAAAACTAAATTAATGCTCTTCAACCGATCGCTGCCCGCACCTGCCCGCCCGACTTGCATCACTACTCTGGACGATTCTGACTTAGAATATGTGGACAACTACAAATACCTAGGTGTCTGGCTAGACCGTAAACTCTCCTTCCAGACTCACATTAAGCATCTCCAATCTAAAATGTCATCTAGAATCGGCTTCCTATTTCGCAACAAAGCCTCCTTCACCCACGCTGCCAAACATACCCTCGTAAAACTGACTATCCTACCGATCCTCAACAGTGATGTCATTTACAAAATAGCTTCCCAACACTACTCAGCAAACTGGATGCAGTCCATCACAGTGCCATCCTTTTTGTCACCAAAGCCCCATATACCATCCACCACTGCGACCTGTATGCTCTCGTCGGCTGGCCCTCGCTACATATTCGTCTCCAGACCCACTGGCTCCAGGTCATCTAAGTCATTGCTTGGTAAAGCGCCGCCTTATCTCAGCTCACTGGTCACCATAACAACACCCACCCGTTGCACGCGCTCCAGCAGTTATGTCACACTGTTCATCCCCAAAGCCAACACCTCATTTGGTCGCCTTCTTTCCAGTTCTCTGCTGCCAATGAACGAATTGTAAAAATTGCTGAAGTTCTCCCTCACTAACTTTAAGCATCAGCTAACCGATCGCTTCAGCTGTACACAGGCCATCTGTAAATAGCCAATCCAACCACCTACCTCATCCCCATATTGTTTTTATTTACTTTTTTTTGCTCTTTTGCACACCAGTATTTCTACTTTCACATCATCATCTGCACAGCTATCACTCCAGTGTTAATTTGCTAAATTGTAATTACTTCGCTACTATGGCCTATTTATTGCCTTACCTCCTTACTCCATTTGCACACACTGTATATAGATTTTTCTATTGTGTTATTGCTGGACTTTTGTTTATCCCACATATAACTCTGTTGTTTTGTGTCGCACTGCTTTGCTTTGTCTTGGCCAGGTCACAGTTGTAAATGAGAACTTGTTCCTAACTGGCCTACCTGGTTAAATAAAGGTGAATAGAAAAAATACCCCACAAAACATGCCACAAGAGGTCTCTTCACAGTCCCCAAGTCCAGAACAGATCATGGGAGGCGCACAGTACTAAGTAGAACCATGACTACATGGAACTCTATTCCACCCACATCAAGCAACTGATGCAAGCAGTAAAATCAGATTTATAAAACCGATTGGGGGAAAAAAAAAAAAAAAAAAAACGTATTGAACAGCGGGTACTGTGAAGCAACAAACATGGGTATAGACGCATGCATACACACACGATAACATACGCCTTATACATACGTTCACATGGATTTAGTACTGTAGATATGTGGTAGTTGTAGAGTAGGGGCCTGAGTGCACACAGCGTGTTGTGAAATCTTTGAATGTATTGTAATGTTTTTAAAATTGGAAAAACTGCCTTACTGACTTGGCAGCAGCTAATGGGGATCCATAATGTAAAAAATATTTTGATTTGGTTAACACTTTTTCGGTTACTACATCAGGTGTTATGTCATAGTTTTTGATTAGTTTCCTAGTTTCTTCACTGTTATTCTACAATGTAGAAAATAGTAAAAATAAATGTTAGTTTTATATTTTTAATACATTTACATGTCATTATGGGGTATTGTGTGTAGATTGAGGAAAAAAATGTATTTAATCAATTTTAGAATAAGGTTGTAACGTAACAAAATGTGGAAAAGTCTGAATACTTTCCGAATGCATTTTATGTACTTTATATTTACCCCAAAAATATATGGGGGATTGGAAACGATGCAGACAATTACACTAATAGTAGCCACAATCTATCTGCAATATTAAAGCTAATCTCGATCCGAGGCTGTCTCACAGATGGCCATGACATGGAGACTCATGAGGCGATGCACAATTGGCCTAGCGTTGTCCGCGTTAGGGGAGGGTCTGGCCGACCAATATGTCCTCGTCCCATCGCGTTCTAGCGGCTACTTGTGGAGGGCCAGGCATGTGCACGCTGACTTCGGTCGACAGTTGTACGGTGTTTCCTCCGACACATTGGTGCGGCTGACTTGCGGGTTAAGTGGGCAGTGTGTCAAGAAGCAGTGTGGCTTGGCAAGGTCGTGAAATATGTCTCTCAATGTTCACCTCTCCTGAGTCCGTACGGGAGTTGCAGTGATGGGACAAGACTGTAACTACCAATTGGGGAGAAAATGTTTATCCCCCCCATAAATAAAAATACAGTTTCAATTACAGACTGTCAGCTTTTAATTTTTGGATATTTTCTATCTTGGGTAAACTGTTCAGAAATTACAGCACTTCATGTACGTAGTGCGCCCATTTTAGGGGAGAAAAAGTATTGGGACGTATTCACTTATGTGTGTTAATGTAGTAAAAAGTTAGCATACAATTGGCACGCAATGACTTTGTCAAGCTTGTGACTCTACGGACTTGTTGGTGTCACGGCCGTTGAAAGAACTGGACCAAGGTGCAGCGTGGTGATCGTACATATTATTTTATTTAGAAAAGACAACGAACAAAACAATAAACACTACAAAACAAACTGTGCCGCTAAACGCTATGTGCCATAAACAAAGTCAACTTCCCACAAAGACATGTGGGAAAAGGGCTACCTAAGTATGGTTCTCAATCAGAGACAACGATAGACTGCTGTCCCTGATTGAGAACCTTACCCGGCCAAAACATAGAAATACAAATAATGGAACATAGAATACCCACCCCAAATCAAACCCTGACCAAACCAAATGGAGACATAAAAAGGATCTCTAAGGTCAGGGCGTGACAGTTGGATGCATTTGCTGTTTGTTTTGGTTGTGTTTCAGATGATTTTGTGCCCATGGTAAATAATGTATTGTGTAATTTTGTATTCACTTTTATTGTAAATAAGAATAGAATATGTTTCTAAATAGTTTTACATTAATGTGGATGCCATCATGATTATGGATGATCCTGAATGAATAATTATAAGGGAGAATGTTAGAGACGCATCATTTTCATACTCCCAAGATATGCTAACCTCTTACCATTACAATAACAGGGGAGGTTAGCATTTTTGCGGGGTATGATATTTGTGAATCTGTACCTTTTCTCACTCGTTATTCGATATTAGTTCAGGACTATCTGTAATCATGGTAGCATCTACATTCATGTAGTTGTTTTGAAAACAAGACCGTGTTCATAGACCATGACTATCAATGATGTCAAGATATCTCTTTTGGCATGTTTCTTCTGTTGCAGTTAGCAGCAGCACTGACACATGACAACTGCGTCTGAGACACATCCTTTGAGTGTTTGAATATGGGTGGAATCAATTAAAATCCAGAAATTACTGGTTTAGTGACTTGGCATTTGATTCCAGGCATTTTGAAGTGATCATAGAAATAGAATGAATGGAACAGACATTCCCATTCCCATCCCGAGTCTTTCTGGATGTTCTATTTCTGTGGTTGTAATTACATCAGGGGCAAAGTTTAGGGGCAGGTTTCAGCCATGGTGGTGGTACGATGGAGGAATCTCCCTAATGGGTCTGTTACAGTACCGAAGAAAGTGGTTGAAGTTGATTTAGCTCTTACTCCCAGATGGATGGTCCACTCCCCTGTCCCCCCCCCCCCCCCCTGTTCTCCCTCCCTTCTTTATTAATCACCCAGACAAATGCCCGGTCCCATCTAAGTGCTTTTCTTTCTCTGCTCATTCCCAAAATAATTTCTTGGAATAAGGAAGAGAGGGGGAGAGAGAGAGCTCTCTGGGGGCGATCAATAGCTGTCGCAGCTGTTTTACGGCTTAGTCCAATTTAATTAATTAAAAAAGGGCCTATTAAATCTATGAGGACGCTAAGTAAGGCAATCTGCAAAGTGCAGCCCCCTCTGTTGCTCTGTTGCGTCAGCCACTCCAACTGACTCCAACTGTCCACTTAAAGCAATGAGCGATGTGATTTTTCTTCCCTCGTTCCTTTTCCCTCCTTCACTGCTAACTCATCCCTCTTTTCCTTCTTCCTTTCCTACTCTCTCCTCCCTCTCTCTTCCCTCTTCTCTCCCTCCCTTACTGCTCAGGCATTTAACCATGGAGGACTAATGCCGCATTCATGACATGTTGGAAACTTGTAAAAATACAACCTTCAATCTCGTAATTACAAGTGGGAAACTCTGGAATCATCCCTGCGCTCCGACATTTGGGAAGAGGTTTGTGGAAACTACACCAATAATCTCTCCTATCTGAAGTTTGCACTTGTTCACTAATTCCAGCAAATGTGAAAGCATTGGATTGGTGTAGGCATGGGCATCCTAGAGGAAGTTTTCATATAACAGTCCATTCCTTTCAAATCCAAGAGCACACTTCAGGAGAAATTAGAGTTTGTTGGCATGCAACCACTTCTCTGCAGTATGACCTTCATTATGCTGTAGTTCTGTTTCCAATCAGCAGGGAGAGCCAAAGGCAAAGTGACAAGGGATTACTTTACAAGTTACTCATAAATAACCAGCAGTGGTATAATGCTATTGTTTTACAGTGCATTCGGAAAGTAATTCAGACACCTTGCCCTTTTCCACCTTTTGTTACGTTACAGCGTTATTCTAAAATTTATTAAATGCATTACATTACATTTACATTTAAGTCATTTAGCAGACGCTCTTATCCAGAGCGACTTACAAATTGGTGCTTTCACCTTATGACATCCAGTGGAACAGCCACTTTACAATAGTGCATCTAGGTCTTTTAAGGGGGGGTGAGAAGGATTACTTTATCCTATCCTAGGTATTCCTTAAAGAGGTGGGGTTTCAGGTGTCTCCGGAAGGTGGTGATTGACTCCGCTGTCCTGGCGTCGTGAGGGAGTTTGTTCCACCATTGGGGGGCCAGAGCAGCGAACAGTTTTGACTGGGCTGAGCGGGAACTGTACTTCCTCAGTGGTAGGGAGGCGAGCAGGCCAGAGGTGGATGAACGCAGTGCCCTTGTTTGGGTGTAAGGGCCTGATCAGAGCCTGGAGGTACTGAGGTGCCGTTCCCCTCACAGCTCCGTAGGCAAGCACCATGGTCTTGTAGCGGATGCGAGCTTCAACTGGAAGCCAGTGGAGAGAGCGGAGGAGCGGGGTGACGTGAGAGAACTTGGGAAGGTTGAACACCAGACGGGCTGCGGCGTTCTGGATGAGTTGTAGGGGTTTAATGGCACAGGCAGGGAGCCCAGCCAACAGCGAGTTGCAGTAATCCAGACGGGAGATGACAAGTGCCTGGATTAGGACCTGCGCCGCTTCCTGTGTGAGGCAGGGTCGTACTCTGCGGATGTTGTAGAGCATGAACCTACAGGAACGGGCCACCGCCTTGATGTTATTTGAGAACGACAGGGTGTTGTCAGGATCACGCCAAGGTTCTTAGCGCTCTGGGACGAGGACACAATGGAGTTGTCAACCGTGATGGCGAGATCATGGAACGGGCAGTCCTTCCCGGGAGGAAGAGCAGCTCCGTCTTGCCGAGGTTCAGCTTGAGGTGATGATCCGTCATCCACACTGATATGTCTGCCAGACATGCAGAGATGCGATTCGCCACCTGGTCGTCAGAAGGGGGAAAGGAGAAGATTAATTGTGTGTCGTCTGCATAGCAATGATAGGAGAGACCATGTGAGGTTATGACAGAGCCAAGTGACTTGGTGTATAGCGAGAATAGGAGAGGGCCTAGAACAGAGCCCTGGGGGACACCAGTGGTGAGGAGACGGATTCTCGCCACGCCACCTGGTAGGAGCGACCTGTCAGGTAGGACGCAATCCAAGCGTGGTCCGCACCGGAGATGCCCAACTCGGAGAGGGTGGAGAGGAGGATCTGATGGTTCACAGTATCGAAGGCAGCCGATAGGTCTAGAAGGATGAGAGCAGAGGAGAGAGAGTTAGCTTTAGCAGTGCGGAGCGCCTCCGTGATACAGAGAAGAGCAGTCTCAGTTGAATGACTAGTCTTGAAACCTGACTGATTTGGATCAAGAAGGTCATTCTGAGAGAGATAGCGGGAGAGCTGGCCAAGGACGGCACATTCAAGAGTTTTGGAGAGAAAAGAAAGAAGGGATACTGGTCTGTAGTTGTTGACATCGGAGGGATCGAGTGTAGGTTTTTCAGAAGGGGTGCAACTCTCGCTCTCTTGAAGACGGGAGGGGCGTAGCCAGCGGTCAGGGATGAGTTGATGAGCGAGGTGAGGTGAGGTAAGGAGAAGGTCACCGGAGATGGTCTGGAGAAGAGAGGAGGGGATAGGGTCAAGCGGGCAGGTTGTTGGGCGGCCGGCCGTCACAAGACGCGAGATGTCATCTGGAGAGAGGGGAGAAAGAGGTCAGAGCACAGGGTAGGGCAGTGTGAGCAGAACCAGCGGTGTCGTTTGACTTAGCAAACGAGGATCGGATGTCGTCGACCTTCTTTTCAAAATGGTTGACGAAGTCATCTGCAGAGAGGGAGGAGGGGGGGGGAGGAGGATTCAAGAGGGAGGAGAAGGTGGCAAAGAGCTTCCTAGGGTTAGAGGCAGATGCTTGGAATTTAGAGTGGTAGAAAGTGGCTTTAGCAGCAGAGACAGAGGAGGAAAATGTAGAGAGGAGGGAGTGAAAGGATGCCAGGTCCGCAGGGAGGCGAGTTTTCCTCCATTTCCGCTCGGCTGCCCGGAGCCCTGTTCTGTGAGCTCGCAATGAGTCTGCGAGCCACGGAGCAGGAGGGGAGGACCGAGCCGGCCTGGAGGATAGGGGACATAGAGAGTCAAAGGATGCAGAAAGGGAGGAGAGGAGGGTTGAGGAGGCAGAATCAGGAGATAGGTTGGAGAAGGTTTGAGCAGAGGGAAGAGATGATAGGATGGAAGAGGAGAGAGTAGCGGGGGAGAGAGAGCGAAGGTTGGGACGGCGCGATACCATCCGAGTAGGGGCAGTGTGGGAAGTGTTGGATGAGAGCGAGAGGGAAAAGGATACAAGGTAGTGGTCGGAGACTTGGAGGGAGTTGCAATGAGGTTAGTGGAGGAACAGCATCTAGTAAAGATGAGGTCGGCGTATTGCCTGCCTTGTGAGTAGGGGGAAGGTGAGAGGGTGAGGTCAAAAGAGGAGAGGAGTGGAAAGAAGGAGGCAGAGAGGAATGAGTCAAAGGTAGACGTGGGGAGGTTAAAGTCGCCCAGAACTGTGAGAGGTGAGCCGTCCTCAGGAAAGGAGCTTATCAAGGCATCAAGCTCATTGATGAACTCTCCGAGGAACCTGGAGGGCGATAAATGATAAGGATGTTAAGCTTGAAAGGGCTGGTAACTGTGACAGCATGGAATTCAAAGGAGGCGATAGACAGATGGGTAAGGGGAGAAAGAGAGAATGACCACTTGGGAGAGATGAGGATCCCGGTGCCACCACCCCGCTGACCAGAAGCTCTCGGGGTGTGCGAGAGCACGTGGGCGGACGAAGAGAGAGCAGTAGGAGTAGCGGTGTTGTCTGTGGTGATCCATGTTTCCGTCAGAGCCAAGAAGTCGAGGGACTGGAGGGAGGCATAGGCTGAGATGAACTCTGCCTTGTTGGCCGCAGATCGGCAGTTCCAGAGGCTACCGGAGACCTGGAACTCCACGTGGGTCGTGCGCGCTGGGACCACCAGATTAGGGTGGCCGCGGCCATGCGGTGTGGAGCGTTTGAATGGTCTGTGCAGAGAGGAGAGAACAGGGATAGACAGACACATAGTTGACAGGCTAGAGAAGAGGCTACGCTAATGCAGAGGAGATTGGAATGACAAGTGGACTACACGTCTCGAATGTTCAGAAAGTTAAGCTTACGTGGCAAGAATCTAATTGACTAAAATGATTAAAATGATACAATACTGCTGAGGTAGGCTAGCTGTGTTGTTGACACTACCCTAATCAAGTCGTTCCGTTGAGTGTGAAGTTTCTACAATGCTGCTTTTCGGGGGCTAGCTGGCTAGCTAGCAGTGTTGGTTACGTTACGTTGCGTTAGGAGAACGACAATAGCTGGCTAGCTAACCTAGAGAATCGCTCTAGACTACACAATTATCTTTGAAACAAAGACGGCTAGGTAGCTAGCTATGTAGCTAGCTACGATCAAACAAATCACACCGTTGGGACTGTAATGAAATGAAAATATGATACTACCTGTGGAGCGAAGCGGAATGCGACCGGAATGCGAAAGTTCTATTCAGTAGACGTTGGCTGGCTATTGGCTAGCTAGGAGTGTCTCCTACGTTAAGGACGACAAAATAGCTGGCTAGCTAACCTCGGTAAATTAAGATAATCACTCTAAGACTACACACTCTAACTACACAATTATCTTTGATACGAAGACCGCAAAGACAACTATGTAGCTAGCTAATACTACACTAATCAAGTCGTTCAGTTGAGTGTGATAGTTACTACAGTGCTACGGTAGACGGTGAACGTGTTGGGCAGATAGGAGACGACGAAATACGATAATTACGCAATTATCTTTGATACAACGACGACTATGTAGCTAGCTAAGAAGAAATTGCTAAGATTAGACAAATCAGACCGTTGTACTATAATGAAATGTAATGAAATGTAATGAGAAAGTTATACAACCTGCAGACCGAAGCGCGGATGCGACCGGCTCGCTCCAACCCGGAAATGCCCCCTCCCTCATCAATCTACACATAATATCCCATAATTACAAAGCAAAAACGGGTTTAGTATTTTTTCTTTTCTTTTAATGAACAGATAATACATTTACATAAGAATTCAGACCCTTTGCTATGAGACTCGAAATTGAGCTCAGGTGCATCTTGTATCCATTGATCAGGCATTCGATTGAACTTTAATCCTTAGTTTTTTAAAGTGAGCATGGTCATCCACAATAGTATTGAAGACTGCAAAAATGCTGCAATCTAAATCCGGCTCAGAAGTAGTTGAAGTACAATCAAGGTCACTAAAATAAAGATTGTGTAAAAAAGATCATGTAAAGTTTTAAAGTTCCTCTTTGTGATGACACGAGGCTTAGATTTTTGTATTCTCACATCTCTAACACAAACAACTGGGCAATGGTTCTACTGGGTGAGGACACCAGTAGAAACATATTACAATCAGAGTTGAAGGATCTTTAGGGTTGGGCCGTGTAGGCGTAGTCACCTGCTGGGTTACATTTAGATCATTACAGATGTATTTTAGATTGTCTGAATCATAATTTAGGTCACCTAGGATAATACGTTCTGATTTAGTAAAATAAGACAAACTAGTTCTTCTACACCTGTTGTATACGAAGCATGTGACAAATAAATATATATATATTTTTTAGATTTTTATTTTCCGGTGTAGGACACACTCGCACACCAGGGTTTCTGTTGGGAAAATGTGGCGCCAGACATTTGACTGGCAGCATTTTTATATATATATATATATATATGTCATTTTTATTTCACCTTTATTTAACCAGGTAGGCCAGTTCAGAACAAGTTCTCATTTACAACTGTGACCTGGCTAAAATAAAGCCAAGCAGTGCGACACAAACAACATCACATCACAGAGTTACACATGGAATAAAGAAAAGTACAGTCAAAACACAATAAAAAAAAGTATATATATACAGTGTGTGCAAATAGCGTGAGGAGGTAAGGCAATAAATAGGCCATAGTAGCAAAGTAATTACAATTTAGCAAATTAACACTGGAGTGATAAATGTGCAGATGATGATGTGCAAGTAGAAATAATGGTGTGCAAAAACCCCCACCAAAAACAATATGGGGATTAGGTAGGTAGATGTCACGACTTCCACCGAAGTTGGTCCCTCTACTTGTTCAGGCGGCGGTCGAAGTTGCTGACCTTCTAGCCATCGCTGATCCTCTTTTCATTTTCCTTTGGTTTTGTCTTTTCTTTTGTCAAACCTGTTTCCAATCCCATTCATTACATGTTGTGTATTTTACCCTCTGTTTGTCCTTGTCTGTGATTGTTTGTAAGCTATGTGCAAGATTTGTTCTGGTGTGCAAGGGTTTGTACCCTTTTGTAATGTTTTGTATATTATGATTTTCTGAGTTTTGAGCACTTAAACTGCTCCGTTTTATACCAAGTTCGATCTCCTGCAGCTGACTTCCCTGCCACCAGCACACACCCTTACAGTAGATTGGATGGGCTATTTACAGATGACCTGTGCCCAGCTGCAGCGATCGGTTAGCTGATAAAATAGCTGATGTTTAAAGTCAGTGAGGGAGATATAAGTGTCCAATTTTTGCAATTCGTTCCAGTCATTGGCAGCAGAGAATTGGAAGGAAAGGTGGCCAAATGAGGTTTTGGCTTTCGGGATGACCAGTGAGATACAGTGGGGCAAAAAAGTATTTATTCAGCCACCAATTGTGCAAGTTCTCCCACTTCAAAAGATGAGAGAGGCCTGTAATTTTCATCATAGGTTCACTTCAACTATGACAGACAAAATGAGAAAAAAATCCAGAAAATCACATTTTAATGGATTTTTTTGCAAATTATGGTGGAAAATAAATATTTGGTCAATAACAAAAGTTTATCGCAATACTTTGTTATATACCCTTTGTTGGCAATGACAGAGGTCAAACGTTTTCTGTAAGTCTTCACAAGGTTTTCTCACACTTGCTGGTATTTAGGCCCATTCCTCCATGCAGATCTCCTCTAGAGCAGTGATGTTTTGGGGCTGTTGCTGGGCAACACAGACTTTCAACTCCCTCCAAAGATTTTCTATGGGGTTGAGATCTGGAGACTGGCTAGGCCACTCCAGGACCTTGAAATGCTTCTTACGAAGCCACTCCTTCGTTGCCCAGGCGGTGTGTTTGGGATCATTGTCATGCTGAAAGACCCAGCCATGTTTCATCTTCAATGCCCTTGCTGATGGAAGGAGGTTTTCACTCAAAATCTAACGATACATGGCCCCATTCATTCTTTCCGTTACATGGATCAGTCGTCCTGGTCCCTTTGCAGAAAAACAGCCCCAAAGAATGATGTTTCCACCCCCATGCTTCACAGTAGGTATGGTGTTCTTTGGATGCAACTCAGCATTCTTTGTTCTCCACAGACGACGAGTTGAGTTTTTACCAAAAAGTTCTATTTTGGTTTCATCTGACCATATGACATTCTCCCAATCTTCTGGATCATCCAAATGCTCTCTAGCAAACTTAAGACGGGCTTGGACATGTATTGGCTTAAGCAGGGGGACATGTCTGGCACTGCAGGATTTGAGTCCCTGGCGGCGTAGTGTGTTACTGATGGTAGACTTTGTTACTTTGGTCCCAGCTCTCTGCAGGTCATTGACTAGGTCCCCCCGTGTGGTTCTGGGATTTTTGCTCACCGTTCTTGTGATCATTTTGACCCCACGGGGTGAGATCTTGCGTGGATCCCCAGATCGAGGTCTTGTATGTCTTCCATTTCCTAATAATTGCTCCCACAGTTGATTTCTTCAAACCAAGCTGCTTACCTATTGCATATTCAGTCTTTCCAGCCTGGTGCAGGTCTACAATTTTTTGTTTCTTTGGTCTTGGCCATAGTGGAATTTGGAGTGTGACTGTTTGAGGTTGTGGACAGGTGTCTTTTATACTGATAACAAGTTCAAACAGATGTCATTAATACAGGTAAGAGTGGAGGACAGAGGAGCCTCTTAAAGAAGTTACAGGTCTGTGAGAGCCAGAAATCTTGCTTGTTTGTAGGTGACCAAGTACTTTTCCCACCATAATTTGCAAATAAATGCATAAAAATCCTACAATGTGATTTTCTGGATTTTTTTTTCTCATTTTGTCTGTCATATTTTTTTTATCCCAGAACCATACCTATGATAAATTACAGGCCTCATCTTTTTAAGTGGGAGAACTTGCACAATTAGTGGCTGACTAAATACTTTTTTGCCCCACAGTACCTGCTGGAGCGTGTGCTATGGGTGGGTTTTGTTATCGTGAGCTGAGATAAGGTGGAGCTTTACCTAGCATAGAGTTATCGATGACCTGGAGCCAGTGGGTCTGGCGACGAATATGTAGCGAGGGCCAGCCGACGAGAGCATACAGGTCGCAGTGGTGGATGGTATATGGGGCTTTGGTGACAAAACGGATGGCACTGTGCTAGACTGTATCCAGTTTGCTGAGTAGTGTTGGAGGCTATTTTGTAAATGACATCACTGATGTCGAGGATCGGTAGGATAGTCAGTTTTACGAGGGTATGTTTGGCAGCGTGGGTGAAGGAGGCTTTGGTGCGAAATAGGATGCCAATTTAGTTTTACTAGTTTAATAGTTGTTGGAGGCCACGGAAGGAGTGTTGTATGGCATTGAAACTCGTTTGGAGGTTTGTTAACAGTGTCCAAAGAAGGGCCAGATGTATATAGAATGGTGTTGTCTGCGTAGAGGTGGATCAGGGAATCACCCGCAGCAAGAGCGACATTGTTGATATATGCAGAGAAAAGATTTTGCCCGAGAATTGAACCCTGTGGTATCCCCATAGAGACTTACCAGACGTTTGAGAAATATACCAGACCCATGTGCATTGGGTGCTTAACCTGGCCAGGGCGTCGATCCACAATGCTCAGAAAATTAGATTATGGTATCCATTTTAACTGATCATTGAACTCTAGGATGCAACAAAGTGTGTCTTTCTTACCGAATTCTGATGCGCATACGCAAAATACAAATACATTTACTTTTCCTCAGCCAACAAGATGAGTAATGAACAGCAAAAACACTAGTCTAAGTACATCTACTATCACCATAGTAGAAAAGTGTATCTATTATATTGGTCAGCTTGTCATTCTGTGTAAGAAATAAATAGCCTATTCCAAACCATTTCTGGGATAGTTGTGGGATAATAGAACCCAAATTCACAAAACAGGTAGACTTAGGCTCCATTTTGTTTTAACCTGTTGGGGCTAGGGGGCACAAGGAGTTTCCTAAAGGGAACACCCCTTCCCATTCAGCTGAAAAAAATATTCTTTAGAAATATTTAACTTTCACACATTAACAAGTCCAATACGGCAAATGAAAGAATCATCTTGTTAATCTACCCATCGTGTCCGATTTTTAAATTGTTTTACAGCGACCACCAAATTCAAAAACACACACAGCGATTTTTCAGTCTCAACAGCATAAATATAGATAAAATGAATCACTAACCTTTGATTATCTCCATTAGATGACACTCATAGGACATCATGTTATACATGTGTTTTGTTCAATAATGTGCATATATATATATATATATATATATATATATATATATATATATATATATATATATATAATAATCTCAGTTTACATTGGCGCGTTAGGTGCAGTAATGTTTTGATTCCAAAACATCCGGTGATTTTGCAGATATAATAAACATTGATAAGAGATGCAAGTGTTATTCACAGAATTAAAGATAAACGTATCCTCTATGCAACCGCTGTGTCAGATAAATAAATAAAAACCTTACGGAAAAAGAATAATCTGAGAACGGCGATCAGAACCCAAAGAAATAGCCGCCATTTTGGCGTCAAGAGACGCTACAAAAAACACTAAATATTCACTTACCTTTGAATATCTTCATCAGAAGGCAGTTCCAGGAATCCCAGTTCGACAATAAATGACTGATTTTGTTCCATAAAGTTCCAAAAAGCCCATTTAGCCACTTGTTGTTAGCTTGTTCAGCCCAGCATTCAATCCTCAAAAAGCACGAGCAAATACTCCAGACAAAAACTCAAAGTTCCGTTACAGGTCGTAGAAACAAGTCAAATGACATTAATCAGCAATAAGGTTCCAACCGGAGAATTTCATTGTCTGAAGAAACGCATTGGAACGCAAGAACACTCTCTCGTGACTGCGCGCAATGAGACCGAGGCTTTCTGCCAGACCACCCACTCAAAGAGCTATTATGAGCCCCTCCTTTATAGTAGAATCATAAAACCAGAATCTAAAGACCGTGACATCTTGTGGAAGCCCTAGGAAGTTCATGCTCATCCATATCTAAGATGGACATCAAATGGCACTGTTTTCAAAATTGAGTTCTCACTTCCTGTTTGGCTTTCTTCTCAGGTTTTTGTCTGCCATATGAGTTCTGTTATACTCAGAGACATAATTCAAATAGTTTTAGAAACTTCAGTGTTTTCTATCCACCAGTAATAATATGCATATATTCCCATCTGGGAAAGAGTAGGAGGCAGTTTACTCTGGGCATGCCTTTCATCCAAAAGTGAAAATGCTGCCCCCTAGCCCCAACAGGTTTTTAAGCAATGAGGATGATGCAACAGTTCAGAATGTTTAGCTTAAAATCTTGATAAACTATTCTTTCTTCACATTATAAGTGCAGCAATGCGCACAAGGCAATCGCCTACGTGAGTACAATAATGCAATTATTGGGGAAACATCTTTGTCAAAAGCACACCTTACATATGAGTGTTTTCATGAGACATTTTGAAAGAGGGGAGCCTGAAGATCCAACAACTAGCATGGGTTGCTAAATTGACTAGAATTGTGCCTTTTGGCTACTGGACAATGAAAGAAAGTTGATTTGAAAACCAATAGAACATGAGAGAAATGGGTACTGGCTTCAATGGCATATGGAAGTCTATAGACTAATCGTCTCCACGTTTGGTTGTATTTTGGCGAGGCTACTTTGGAGCAAGTTTAATCATGCCTCATGATATACAGTATAGCAAAATGTTCAGGTTTCAAAAATTAAGTACAGTCGTGGACAAAAATATTGGCACCCTTGCACCTTTTTCAAATAATGCACAATTTCTTCCAGGAAACTTTTGAAATGGGAAATTATTTCTCATATATCAACATATGTATATATTTGGTTTGCATCTGAATAATTTACTAAATGTTAGCTTAATCCACAAAGAAATCTTAAAATGGCCCGGACAATATTAATGGCACCTAAATAATTTGTTTTCAAGCAGATGATTCTCCTTCACTTTGGAATTGTGAGTTGCAGGTGCGTGCAATATAAAACTCACTAATTCAACCAGTTTGAATAGAGAAAAGGACTCATTCTCCTGTTTTGTCACTGTGTGTACTGCAATGAGCATGGAGAAAAGATAGAAAAACAGTGAATTATCTGTGGTCAGACAAGATTAGCCAAGCATGGACAATGTCAAGGCCACAAGTCCATCTCCAGAGACCTTGATGTTCCTGTTTCCAACGTACATAATGTTATCAATCAATTTAAATTAAGGCCCATGCCACTGTAGCCAACCTCCCTGGATGTGGCCACAAGAGAACTTGATGGAAGGTTGCAGTGAAGGATTGTTCGAATGCTGGAGAAAGTACCTTGATCAACTGCCACAGATTCAAGCTGACACAAGGTATGACAGTTTCAACTCGCACCATCTGTCACCAACACAATGAAGGTGGGTTATATGGTAGGTGACCCAGGAGGACCCCACTGCGGAGAGAGAGACATAAGAAAGCTAGACTGCAATTTTCCAACACACACCTGAACATGCCAAAATCCTTCTGGGAGAATGTCCTGTGGGCAGATTAGAGCTTTATGGTAAAGCAAGAAAATAACACCTTCCTTACAGTCAAACATGGAGGAGGTTCAGTGATGCTTTGGTGTTGCTTTGCTGCCTCTGGCACTGGGTGCCTTGAATGTGTGCATGGCATCATGAAATCGGGAGAATACCAAGGCATTTTGGAGCACTATGTCAGACAGTGTCAGAAAGCTGGGTCTCTGTCGAAGGTCATGGGTCATCCTGCAGGACAATGACCCCAAACACACTTCAAAAAGCACCCAGCAATGGTTCAAGACAAAACACTGGACTGTTCTGAAGTGGCCAGCAATGAATCTAGATCAGCCTTAAAGTATGGATCGCGACCCACCTGTTAATAGTGGGATGTGACGTGTCAGAGTAAATGTATAATTATCGATCTCTGTTTAGCAGCAGTATCTCAGCTCAGTTTGGCAGCTGCGCGAGTGGGAGGAGATGCCAGTGTGCTTCGTCAGTTTACTGGATATTTTTTCTGTAGTTTTCTTGAAGATCACTCCACGACCCACATGCTGCAGCTCTGTCATTCAGCAGCAGATTATGTGCTGTCAGCCACTGACTTGTCATTCCCACACGCAATCACTTACCGCTGTCATGAAATGGACTCAAGCTAGCCACAAGTTCTGACCTAGCTCAATCGTCATGAAACGCAAATCCAGTGATGAGAAATAACGAGTATGGCCTGCAATGTGTGTTCAGATAGCCGATCGCTTATCCAATAATTTGTATTACTAGCCCTGCATAATAATTATATAAAAGCCCCTTAGTTATTAGATAACATGTTTTCAAACACTTGTTTTTCACAAGGGCTATTAGCAGGACAATAGACACGATGTGGTCCCAAAAACACCTCTCTGACATGGGATCCAGCAGATCTCTTGTCATTGAATGTCTCGCCAGCTTTGAACCATGCCTGGGCCTGCAGGACGCAAAGTGCTTTGTTTGTCAGACGAATCATTGAGTCGAAACTACAGAACAGTACAAAACGAGAACACACACGGTTAATGTTCTGGAAGAAATATATATTTCCATTAGTCCCCTCAAGTTTCTTCAACTGTCTTCTGACTGTGATTAGAACAATGTTGATGTTGTGCCGTAATGCTAGCAGATTACACATTTCCTTTGCTGATCGCTCATCTTCAACCATCAGTGAGTCGATGGCTTGAATAGCCTTGCTGGAAATGGAATACAATGTAAAAATGTGCAGCACACAGTAAAGACCAGCAGTTGATTTATTTCAGCATTATTTCTAGCATTATTATTGTAGCCTACTGTACCTGTTCATTTTCCTGGGCTTTCATGTTCTGCATAACACAGGCGAATTGCACTGTCCGTGACCATAATCCCCAAGTCTAACAGTATTTTACCAAGATGTTTAATTATTCAAGGATCATTTCTCTTCTCTGTGCTGGAGTTTTTTTAAGAATAGAAAATAATTACTCTGGGAATAAATATCACTGAATGACAGAAATATTGGAATAAAGTAGGCTAATGAAGGCAACCCATTTTTGCTTACTGGAACACCCAAAGTCATCCAATTGTTATAATATGATTTGAAGCAATAGCCTTACCTGCGTGTGGTCAACTATTTCAGCACCGCTGCTCCGAGACAAGCATGGGGACTGGTCTTGATAAATCAATCTGATTTTTATTTTCACTGAATCTCCGTTTGGGTATTGGTAAGCCTACAATTAGGGTGTGGAAATTTTACGATTATTTTCACTCGCAGTCACTTAGTAGCCTACTCCCGATCGGTCACATTGTACAGCGCCATATTTACCTGAGGGTTTCGTTTTTCATTTTTCCTGGAATCGAAACACCATAATATTAATTGGTTTGAGCATGGACTAGTAACCGAAAGGGTGCAAGTTCGAATCCCCGAGCTGACAAGGTACAAATCTGTCGTTCTGCCCCTGAACAGGCAGTTAACCCACTAGGCCGTCATTGAAAATAAGAATTTGTTCTTAACTGACTTGCCTAGTAAAATAAAGGTAAAATTTTGACCAAAAGCTGTGCTACCAATATTAAGTCTAGGGTGTCAATAAATTTGTCAATGCCATTTCTATTCATTTTCTGATTTAAAATGGATATATTAAGTTTCGAATCAAAAACAAAGGTTCTGTAATTATTAACAGTGAAATAAAACATTTTGGAGACCAAAAACTTAGGTCAATTTCCACTTATGTTTTGGGAAAATTGTAAGGTATTTGAAAAATGTGGAAGGGTGCCAATATTTTTGGCCACAACTGTATGTTTTCAAAATAAATACCCCCTTCAGCTAATTGCAAAGTGATGTTTGACGCACTGAAGCCTGCCTACCATCATATGCACATTAATGGCGAATGAGAAGTGCGCTTAAAATTACAAGTTATAACACACACAATTTAATTTACAATTGCTTACCAAAGCATGTTTCACTCCAGCAGGAGTGGTAGCAGTAAACCCTGCGCTGTCTGACAGATTTTCCGCTTAAGGCTCTGTATCTGTATGTTGTGTGCATGTGATAAATACGAATCATAACGACTAACGAAAATACACAGGCACCAATTTAATTATAATAATCATGAAAATTAACCCATAGACTGGTAAGCATGGTCAAATGTATTTACATCTATTGGTATTTTCATCCAGGCAGTATCGCATCCGGCCATGATTGGGACGCACAATTGGCCCAGCGTCGTCCAGCATTGGGCGGGGTAGGCCGTCATTGTAAATAAGAATATATTCTTAACTGACTTTCCTAGTTAAATAAAATAAAAGATATAACCTACATTGACGAAAGCGAAATACAAGAATCTGAAAACATTGTCTGTGTCCCAAATGGCACTCTATTCACTATTTAGTGCAGTGGTTCCCAAACTTTTTATAGTCCCGTACCCCTTCAAACATTCAACCTACAGCTGAGTACCCCTTCTACCACCAGAGTCAACACACAATCAAATGTTGTTTTTTGCCATTATTGTAAGCCTGCCACACACACACTATACGATCCATTTATTAACCATAAGAATGAGTGAGTTTTTGTCACAACCGGGATCGTGGGAAGTGACAGAGCTCTTACAGGACCAGGACACAAATAATATAATAATAATTAATAATTTTGCTCTTTATATGCCAACTTACATATAAAACATTTTGTTCAATCAAATTGTGAATAACTCCCCAAAGGTTAATGAGAAGGGTGTGCTTGAAAGGATGCACATAACTCTGCAATGAGGTATTGGAAAAAGTCTGTCTTAAATCCTTTTCCACACACAGTCTATGCCTGTATTTAGTTTTCATGCAGGCGAGTGCTGAGAATCCACTCTCACATACAGTGGCTTGCGGAGGTGTTCAACCCCCTTGGCATTTTCCTTTTTAATTGCCTTACAACCTGGAATTAAAATGTATTTTTGGTGTGGTTTGTATCAATTGATTTCCACAACACTTTGAAGATGCAAAATCCTTTTTATTGTGAAACAAACAAGAAATAAGACAAAACTGAACTTAAGCATGCATAACTATTCACCTCCACCCAAAGTCAATAGTTTGTAGAGCCTCCTTTTGCAGCAATTACAGCTGCAAGTCTCTTGGGGTATGTCTCTATAAACTTGGCACATCTAGTCACTGGGATTTTTGCCCATTCTTCAAGCAAAACTGCTCCAGCTCCTTCAAGTTGGATGGGTTGTGCTGGTGTATAGCAATGTTTAAGTCATACCACAAATTCTCAATTGGATTGAGGTCTGGGCTTTGACTAGGCCATTCCAAGACATTTAAATGTTTCCCCTTAAACCACTCGACTGTTTCTTTAGCAGTATGCTTAGGGTCATTGTCCTGCTGAATGGTGAACCTCCGTCCCAGGCTCAAATCTCTGGAAGACTGAAACAGGTTTCCCTCAAGAATTTCCCTGTATTTAGCGCCATCCATCATTCCTTCAATTCTGACCAGTTTCCCAGTCCTTGCCAATGGAAAAATATCCCCATGGATATTGGGGGTGGTGTTCCCGGGGGTATGAGGTGTTGGGTTTGCACCAGACACAGCATTTTCCTTGATGGTCCATAAGCAACATTTTAGTCACATCTGACCAGAGTACTTTCATCCATATGTTTGGGGAGTGTCCCACATGACTTTTTTCAAACACCAAATGTGTTTGCTTATTTGTTTCTTAAAGCAATGGATTTTTTCTGCCCACTCTTCCGTAAAGCCCAGCTCTGCGGAGTGTATGGCTTAAAATGGTCCTTTGGACAGATACTCCAATCTCCGCTACTCCAAGCTTTGCAGCTCCTTCAGGGTTATCTTTGGTCTCTTTGTTGCCTCTCTGATTTAAAGCCCTCCTTGCCTGGTCCATGAGATTTGGTGGGCGGCCCTCTCTTGGCAGGTTTGTTGTGGTGCCAAATTCTTTCATTTTTTAAATAATGGATTTAATGGTGCTCCGTGGGATGCTCAAAGTTTTGGATATTTTTTTTTTATACCCAACCCTGATCTGTACTTCTCCCTGACTTGTTTGGAGAGCTCCTTGGTGTTCGTGGTGCCGCTTGCTTGATGGTGCCCCTTGCTTAGTGGTGTTGCAGACTCTGTCAATTGACACAGCATGAGTTAATGGTTTGCTTGTAGTTTACAACATTTTGTCTCCTATTCTCCCCTCTACATCTGGTTGAATGTATAAAAAACAATCAAGTTGTTTAACTAACTCACGCAACTGTTGCCCTTAGCAAAACCCAGCTCTAATGGGTTATAAAAGCCTCTTAGCTATACCTACAAACTCCGCATTTATTAACAGGGTTTAGAAACCCAGGATTTTTCTCATATCCTTGCTCCAAATACACCAAACTGTCACATTCTGACCTTAGTTCCTTTTTTATGTCTTTGTGTTAGGTTGGTTGGGGTGGGTAGTCTATTCTTTCGTGTTTGGCCTAGTATGGTTCTCAATCAGAGGCAGGTGTTGTTCGTTGTCTCTGATTGAGAATCATACTTAGGTAGCCTATTTTCCCCATTTTGGTTGTGGGTGTTTAATTTTTGTTTAGTGTCTGTTCACCTGGCAGAACTGTTTTGTTTTCTCTTCGTTGTTAATTTGTGTAGTGTTCAGTTTGTTCAATGAAAATATGATGAACATTTACCACGCTGCATTTTGGTCCTCCTTTCGTTCCACTAATGAGAAGCGTTACAGAAACACCCACCAACCAAGGACCAAGCAGCGTGGTATCGAGCAGCAGTGTTCGAGGACTCATTGACATGGGAGGAGATTTTAGACGGTATGGGACCCTGGGCACAGGGGGAAGGGGGAGGCCGGTTGGAGACCTGAGCCAAAGGACTGGTCAGGCACCGTGTTATAAGGTCAAGCGCAAGGTGTCGCAAGTATGCTTTCAAAGCCTGGTGCGCTATAGGCCAGCCCTCCGCAAGTGCCATGCGAGTGTGGGGCGGCAGGGTAGCCTAGTGGTTAGAGCGCTGGGCTAGTAACCGGAAGGATGGCAAGTTCAAATCCCCGAGCTGACAAGGTACAAATCTGTCGTTCTGCCCCTGAACAGGCAGTTAACCCACTGTTCCTAGGCCATCATTGAAAATAAGAATTTGTTCTTAACTGACTTGCCTAGTTAAATAAAGGTAAAATAAATAAATAAATAAAAATCCAGCCAGGGCGTGTTGTGCCGGCTCAGCGTGTCTGGTCTCCGGTACGCCGTTTTGGCCCAGGGTATCCTGCGCCGGCTCTGCATGCTGTGTCTCCGGGGCACTGGGAGGGTACAGTGCGTCCTATGCCTGCGCTCCCCCTGTGCCGGGCGAATGTGGGCATTGAGCCTAAGGGAGAGGTGCGAGTGGTATGCACCAGATCTACAGTGCTTACCCACAGCCCGGTTCAACCTGTGCCTGCACTCTGGATTCCGGGCTAAAGTGGTCATCCAGCCTGGAGGAGTGGTGCCAAGGCTGCGCACCAGAGCTCCAGTGCTCCCCCACAGCCATCCGGTGCCTCCTCCACGCACCAGGCCTACTGTAGGTCTCCCCAGCCTGGTGGGTCCTGTGGCAGCCCCACGCACCAGGCTGTCTCTCCGTCTCCTCCCTCCAGAGCCGCCCGTCTGTCCTGAGCTGCTGGAGCCGCCCGTCTGTCCTGAGCTGCCGGAGTCGCCCTTCACTACGACGCTGCCGGAGTCTCCCGCCTGTCCAGCGCCGCCGGAGTCTCCCATCTATTCGGGGCCCGATGCAATGGTCCCCAGTCCGAGGTCGGCGGCGAGGGTCGCCGCTCCAAAGGCACCACTTAAGCGGGCAAAGACTATGGTGGAGTGGGGTCCATGTCCCGCACCAGAGCCGCCACCGCGGACAGACGCCCACCCAGACCCTCCCCTATAGGTTCAGGTTTTGCGGCCGGAGTCCAGGGGGGGGTACTTTCACGTTCTGACCTTAGTTCATTTTTTATTTCTTTGTTAGACTCACGCCCTGACCAACCGATGTTATATTTCTATGCGTTTGGCCTAGTATGTAGGCAGTAAACTGAACACTACACAAAATAACAAAGAAAACGAGGTGAACAGACACTAAACAGAAATTAAACACCCACAACCAAAATGGGGAAAACAGGCTACCCAAGTATGATTCTCAATCAGAGACAACGAACGACACCTGCCTCTGATTGAGAATCATACTTGGGTAGCCTGTTTTCCCCATTTTGGTTGTGGGTGTTTAATTTCTGTTTAGTGTCTGTTCACCTCGTTTTCTCTTTGTTATTTTGTGTAGTGTTCAGTTTGTTCAATTAAAATATGACGAACACTTACCACGCTGCATTTTGGTCTTCCTCTCCTTCCACCAATGAGAATCGTTACACGAACTATAGACTCAGCTGTGTCTAGACTCTCTGCAACTACCTCTACACAAGAGATCTCCTAAAAGACTAAAATGTAAGCTGACATATAGATTTCGGAAAGGGCAGAACCTGTTCTATAGTTCTGTCTGTACCCTCTTATCTGTTCAAAATGTTATGCTTTATCTTGACTGTAAGCCCACTTTGCCAAACATCTTTTCGGTCATCTTATTCTTCTGTCTGGCAGTAGCAGTGTATAGCTAGCATCTCCTCCAGTGTCTCCCTCCACATCAGCTAGCGATCAGACAGTCTAAGTGGGGAGGTCTGTGTAATAATGTTAGCATCAATTCAGATGGAGCTGGCTCTACCCTTCCGCTCCATCCCCCTCTTCTTATCCTCTAATTGAGTGAGTGTTTGTCACTTTGCTTATTGGCTACAGTAGCATTGTCTTGGGCCCGGGTTGGGCGAGGAGAGGCAGCGCAGTAAGGCAATCTGCTGATTGCTGTTTTGGCACAACTGTCAAGATTTGTCCTCTAAAGTGAAGGATGGTTGGATGGATGTGTTTTTACTCCCTTTTAGGAGCGAGAGAGTGCACAGGGAAACAGTCTCCCTCCCAACCCAATCACCTAATGAAGCAGTCGGCCAATCAGTGGGGTTTAATGAACCAGGAATGAGTAAGCAGTCAAAGGGTATATTTGCTGTAACAAATTAAATGGGACTGCAGACAATTTCTTACCCCAGCAACATGTGCTTTTTATTGATAACTGTCATGATAGTTACTCAGTGTTCTGATTACCCAACACTCTAGCCATTGTTGTATTACTGTGGAAGTAGGCCTGATCAATTGCAAGTTAAGCTGTATTTATTATTTCTTTCTCTTTCAGTGCAACACATTTCCTTTTGGAATTGAATTTATTCCCAGTTTTTTCTCGCCCCTTCATGGTGTAAGATGCAGGAAGGGCGAATGCAGGTCTGTGATAGCTATGAACTGGACTGGTATTAATGGAAGTAAAGGGCCCCCACTGCCTGTGGTCTTTGTGTGGCTTTACTGGAGTTGAGACAGGGGGGCCTTGGGGCATTGTTCAGACTAGGGCTTTTCATGAAAAATAAAAAGTAGAGGTGGAGGGAGGGGAAAAAAGGAAGGCGAGAAATCATCTTAGATTGAAAGCTTGACTTCACTCACGCACATGTCAAAACATGGGGGAGCCAGTGTGCCTTCCAAGTTTTTTTTAAAGGCCTAATTTGTTTACTTGGTCACAAATAAGTAGATTTTTGGGGGGGGGAAATACTTTGTAATTGTTGTATAACGCAGGGCTTCTGGTTGTTTCAGATTATTCGAAAGTGTCTTCGTCGAGGAAAACTGAAGACTGCTGTGTTACTTCCGAAGAGTGATACAGTCCAGTAAGCATCATATCATATCAAAATGAAACTTGGGTCTGGTTTTATACTTTGTATTCCAAGTTATAGCTTCTCGGGAACACAGAACACTTCATTTCACGAGGATAGGATTTATCATTGCTGAGATTGCTGTGCTATCATTGCTAAGATAAAAAGGCCACAGACAAGTCAAAGATAATTCATTTTAATAATGGAACCAATTCACCTGTGATTTATTTTAATTCAACACATTTTGTCAAATATCTCAAGATAGGTTGGTCATATTTTTATGACATTTCCAGGGCTGATGTAGAACACTAAAATGATTCAAATAAAAGTAAAATGTATGAAATGAAAATCGGGTATTATGCAAATTAGGTACATAATATGCAAATTAGGCATTCCAGACTACAACATTACAGTAATTTAAGCCCAATAATTTAAGGTAGGGTGGTAGTTCTAAGCCTTCAGATCACAATATCTACTAAGCTCACATATGGCATTGTTTTAGGATGGTGAAAAAATGTTATAAATACTGATATTTTTATGGAACATTGATCTTGTCCTTTACTGCTATAGCCTATAGAAATGCATTGAATAACACATTTGTACATGTCAAAGCAGACAGTCAAACATTTCATCATAAGGAATACGGTTTTGAAGTGTACTGAACAAAAATATAAAACGCAACATGCAACAAATTTCCAAGATGTTACTGAGTTACAGTTCAGATAAGGAATCCAGTCAATTGAAATAAATGCATTAGGCCCTAATCTATGGATTTCACATGACTTGAAATACAGATATACATTGGTTGGTCAGAGTTACAAAAAAAAGATAGGGGCGGGGATTAGAAAACCAGTCAGTATCTGGTGTGACCACCATTTGCCTCACCATTTGCCTCATCTCCTTCACATAGAGTTAACCAGCCTGTTGATTGTGGCCTGTGGAATGTTGTCCCACTCCTCTTCAATGGCGAAGTTGCTGGGAACTGGAACACACTGTCGTACACGACGATCAAAAGTATCCCAAACATGATCAATTGGTGACATGTCTGGTGAGCATGCAGGCCATGGAAGAACTGGGACATTTTCAGCTTCCAGAAATTGTATACAGATCCTTGTGACATGGGGCTGTCTATTATAATGCTGAAACATGAGGTGATGGCGGTGGATGAATGGCACGACAATGGGCATCATGATCTCGTCACGGTTTCTCTGTGCTTTAAAATTGCCATCGATAAAATGGAATTGTTTTCATTGTCCATAGCTTATGCCTGCCCATACCATAACCCCACCAGCACCATGGGCCACTGTTCACAACGTTGACATCAGCAAACCGCTCGCTCACATGATGCCATACACGTGGTTTTGAGGCTGGTTGGACGTACTGCCAAATTCTCTAAACCAACGTTGGTAGAGCAATTAAAATTACACTTTCTGGCAACCTCTTTGGTGGACATTCCTGCAGTGAGTATGACAATTGCCATGTGTTGTGTGACAAAACTGCACATTTTAGAGTGGCCTTTTATTGTCCCCAGCACAAAGTGCACCTGTGTAATGATCATGCTATTTAATCAGTCTCTTGATATGCCACACCTGTCAGGTGGATGGATTAACTTGGCAAAGGAGAAATGCACACTAACAGGGATGTAAACAAATTTGTGAACAACATTTGAGAGAAATAAGCTTTTTGTGAGTATGGAACATTTATGGGATATTTTTTTTCAGCTAATGAAACATGGGACCAGCACTTTACATGTTGCATTTATATTTTTGTTCAGTGTATAAGAAATCTCTGGGATTTTGTATACTTTTTAGACCCATGTTTGGTCATGATATCCCTATGCATGTTGTGCCATTTTTACAGCCCGGTCCTGGGTTGCCTCCAGACAACTCCCCTGAAGCCTGTGTGTCGTAGAGCAAAACAACCGACACCTTCGTGTTCATGAGAATCTCTCCTTTCAAGTCTCTCCAGTGTGAAAAGCTGCCATCAAGGCAAATTGCTACTTTGAAGAATCTCAAATATAAAATATACTTTGATTTGTTTGATATGTTCATGCCAGTAAATTTCAGCAAGTAGCAATGTGAACGTGTTTGTGTGCATTTGTGTGTTGCAGGGGATTTGGAATAAGACAGTGGAGACAGGAGACGGAGTAGGCTACGATTATATATTACATCTTTTTTTCTTACATTTTAGTTATGTTTAGGGCTGTTGGTAGGCCTCAGTCTGGAATAGCTCTTTGATGTTGTTGGCACAATGCGTCAATAATGAAGGGGCCTGTGCTTTTACTGGTTGGCTCTCCTATGTCTTTCTCACTCAAACACCCACATGCAGAGCCACACTCAGAAGGGGTAGGTGCTCGGGAGCTATTACTTTGGGGCTCCCAAGAGGTGCAGTGGACTAAGACACTGCATCTCAGTTTAAGAGGCACCACTTTAGTATCTGGTTTGAATCCAGGCTGTATCACATCCAGCCATGATTGGGAGTCCCATAGAGTGGCGCACAATTGGCCCAGCGTTGGCTGAGGTATGCTGTGGTTGTAAATAAGAATTTGTTCTTAACTGTATAAAAAGGTGGTGTTTATAGGATAGTCACTGCATGTATGTCTTTCATGTCTTCAGGCTATAGGTGAGTCGTACAAAAGCAAGAGTGTTTCCTTGTCTATCTCCTCCACTGCAAAAGAGAAAGGGGGTCTGTTGCACAACTGAATGCATTCAAGCAAAATGTGTTTTCCTCATTTAACTCAACCCCTCTGAATCAGAGAGGGGGGGGGCTGCCTTAAATTGACATCCACGCCTTCGGCGCCAAGGGCGCAGTTGTTGTTGGTTAACATGCCTTGCTCAAGGGCAGAACGGACAATTTTTCCACTTTGCTGGCTCTGGGAATTTGTAACAGAAACCTTAATAGGGATGGTAGTAGCAGGGCTGGCTTCAGGCATAAGTGACGTAAGGGACCCAGGAACTCAGTCGAGTGCTGTTGAGAGTTATAATAGTAGAATACACACCATGCAAGTTCGAAATTGGATTGTGCATCAGTGGTTTCTCTTTTATGTCAGTCACTGACAGTCAATCAATTAGTCATGTCAGCTAACAATTTTGTAATTGGTAAATTAGTCTAGCCAGCTATCTAAACTTATATTAATCATGGCCGAATACTGACCGGTCATGCAGGGCACCTACCCAGGGGCCCGGATCTCCAGGAGGCCCCCATTAATTGTATCACTCACTCTCACTCAGATATCATGGCATAAGTCATGGCAACATTTGTGAAATTACATGACATTTGTCATAAGGTCAAAACCAGTTCAGAGTTCCAGAAGTACTGAATGGCAGGCAGGCTTGAGGTCAGGGCAGGCAGACTGATCAGGCAGGTGGGAATGGAGTCCAGAAAAACAGGCAAAGGTCAAAACTGGGAGGACTAGTAAAAGCGAATAGAACTGCAGGAGCACGGGAAAACCCTGCTGGTTGACTTGAACATACAAGATGAACTGACAAAGAGAGACAGGAAACATAGGGATAAATACACCAGGGAAAATAAGTGACACCTGGAGGGGGTGGAGACTATCACAAGGACAGGTGAAACAGATCAGGGTGTGACAGTATCCCCCCTCTAGGGACACCACCTGGCTTCCTACCTGGGCGCATACCTGGCTGGCCGGGGTGTCGACGGTGAAAATTGGCGATGAGGGCCGGGTCCAGGATGTCTTTTAGCCGGGAAACAAGCACCTCTCCTCCGGGCCATAACCCTCCCAGTCAACCAAGATACTGGAAACCCCTGCCCCGTGGTCGAACCCTCAGGAGGCGTCTCACCGTATACACTGGCTGGCCATCGATGACACGGGGGGAGGCATGGGCCTAAAAGCAGAAGACAGAGGAAAGTGAGGCAAGGGTATAATCCTGGAAACTTAAAGTAGGGTGTACGCTGAGAGTACGGGGCAACAGCAGATGGACAGCAGTGGGACTAATGTCTCTAGAGATGGGGAAAGGACCAATGAAACGGTGGGAAAGTTTGCGGGATTCTACCTGGAGGGGTAGGACCCAAGTGGACAGCCATACCCTCTGCCCGATCCGATAGCGAGGAGTCAGAGTTTGGTAGTGGTCCGCTTGTTGACGATACCTGGAGGTGGTCTTGAGAAGAGCCGCCCTAGCCCTTTTCTAGGTATGCCGACTGCGGCGGATGAACATCTGGGCTGAAGATACATTGACCTCAACGTCTTGCTCTGGGAACTGAAGGGGCTGATACCCCATGGAGCATTCGAAAGGGGATGGTCCAGTAGCCGAGCAAGGGAGAGTGTTCCTGACATATTCCACATAGACCAGTTGCTGACTCCAGGTGTTGGGGTTACTGGCAACCAGACAACGGAGTACTGTCTCCATATCTTCATTGGGGATGAAACCCAGAGGACAGGCTGGCTGACGACCCAATAAGATTGCAGAACGCCTTCCAGAATTGGGATGAGAACCGAGGACCCCGGACTGAGACAACGTCAACTGTGAGTCCATGGATACGGAAGACGTTCTGCACCATAAGCTGGGTCGTCTCCTTGGCTGAAGGTAACTTAGGAAGAGAGATAAAATGGGCGGCCCTAGAGAATCTGAATGGTGGTGTTGCCATATGACGGAGGAAGCCCAATGACGAAATCCAGAGAAATATGGGACCAGGGGCGATGAGGGACATTAAGTTGCTGCAGGTGGCTAGATGGAGCTTGCATCGGAGTCTTGCTTTGCACGCATACCATGCATGTGGCCAGGGTCTGACGAGTACCAGGAAAACAGGTAAGCCTGGAGGAGGTAGTCCATTCCAGGACCTTAGACCGGACCGCATCAGGTACAAACAGACTGTTAGCTCCCAGGGTCCGACTGTGAACGCCGAGCCTTGCGGACCAGAGCCTCAATTCCCCAAACAGCAGCCTTCAAACAAGAGGCAGGGAGGATGGTCTCAGATTCAGAGGGAATGGCAGAGGAACTGTATAGACGGGAGAGAGCCGCCAGCTTCACATTTTTGGACCCTGGGCAGTAGGAGATGGTGAAATTGAACCTAGTAAATAACAGAGCCCACTGGGCCTGCGTGGGATTAAGGCATTTGGCTGTGCAGAGATATTCCAGATTCTTTTGGTCGGTCCAGACCAAAAACAGATATTCAGCTCCCTCCAGCCAGTGTCTCCACTCCTCCAGTGTCATCTTGACCACCAGAAGTTCTTGGTTACCCACATCGTAGTTTCTTCCTGCAGAGTTGAGTCGATGGGACAGGAAGGCACAGGGAGGAAGCTTTTGGTCCTGGGCAGATCGCTGGGACAGGATGGCCCCCAATCCAACATCAGAAGCATCAACCTCAACCACAAATTGACGGGATGGGTCCGGATGGATGAGGATGGGTGCTGTTGTGACCCGATGTGACCCGATGTAACCCGAAAGGCTTTGTTGACACCTGGAGACCATGTAAACAAACGGTACTTTGGTAAAGGTGAGTGCTGTAACCCCGAATGAAACGGCGGTAGAAGTTAGCAAAACCTAGGAAACTTTGCAACTGCACCCTGGATGTGAGTTGAAGCCAATCCACCACTGTTTTCACCTTTCCAGGATCCATCAGGACATTTCCCTCAGCAATCACATATCCCAGAAAGGAGATGGTAGAGCGGTGGAACTTAAACTTCTCTGCTTTTATGAACAATTGGTTCTCCAGGAGGTGCTGAAGGACCTCCCCGCTGATCCTCAACACGGGGGCCCCACAAGGGTGCGTTCTGAGCCCTCTCCTGTACTCCCTGTTCACCCACGACTGCGTGGCCACGCACGCCTCCAACTCAATCATCAAGTTTGCGGACGACACAACAGTGGTAGGCTTGATTACCAACAACGACGAGACGGCCTACAGGGAGGAGGTGAGGGCCCTCGGAGTGTGGTGTCAGGAAAATAACCTCACACTCAACGTCAACAAAACTAAGGAGATGATTGTGGACTTCAGGAAACAGCAGAGGGAACACCCCCCTATCCACATCGATGGAACAGTAGTGGAGAGGGTAGCAAGTTTTAAGTTCCTCGGCATACACATCACAGACAAACTGAATTGGTCCACTCACACTGACAGCGTCGTGAAGAAGGCGCAGCAGCGCCTCTTCAACCTCAGGAGGCTGAAGAAATTTGGCTTGTCACCAAAAGCACTCACAAACTTCTACAGATGCACAATCGAGAGCATCCTGGCGGGCTGTATCACCGCCTGGTACGGCAACTGCTCCGCCCTCAACCGTAAGGCTCTCCAGAGGGTAGTGAGGTCTGCACAACGCATCACCGGGGCAAACTACCTGCCCTCCAGGACACCTACACCACCCGATGTTACAGGAAGGCCATAAAGATCATCAAGGACATCAACCACCCGAACCACTGCCTGTTCACCCCGCTATCATCCAGAAGGCGAGGTCAGTACAGGTGCATCAAAGCTGGGACCGAGAGACTGAAAAACAGCTTCTATCTCAAGGCCATCAGACTGTTAAACAGCCACCACTAACATTGAGTGGCTGCTGCCAACACACTGTCATTGACACTGACCCAACTCCAGCCACTTTAATAATGGGAATTGATGGGAAATGATGTAAATATATCACTAGCCACTTTAAACAATGCTACCTTATATAATGTTACTTACCCTACATTATTCATCTCATATGCATACGTATATACTGTACTCTAGATCATCGACTGCATCCTTATGTCACTAGCCACTTTAACTATGCCACTTTGTTTACTTTGTCTACATACTCATCTCATATGTATATACTGTACTCGATACCATCTACTGTATGCTGCTCTGTACCATCACTCATTCATATATCCTTATGTACATATTCCTTATCCCCTTACACTGTGTATAAGACAGTAGTTTTGGAATTGTTAGTTAGATTACTTGTTGGTTATCACTGCATTGTCGGAACTAGAAGCACAAGCATTTCGCTACACTCGCATTAACATCTGCTAACCATGTGTATGTGACAAATACAATTTGATTTGATTTGACCTGTCTGACATGCAGAACATCTTGGGTAGACCGGGGGGAAAAAACGGATGTCGTCAAGGTATACAAACACAAACTGGATTAGCATGTACCGGAGCCCATCGTTTACCAGGGCCTGGAAGACAGTGTTGGTGAGTCCAAACGGCATGACCTGCTACTCATAATGTCCGCTGGCTGTGTTGAATGCGGTCTTCCACTCATGTCCTTCGCGTATCTGAACCAGGTGGTAGGCATTCCGAAGGTCCAGCTTTGAAATAACGGTGGCCCCCTAGCGGGGTTCAAAAGTGGAGGAGAGGAGTGGTAGGGGGTAATGGTTCTTAATCATAATATCATGAAGACCCCAGTAGTCGAGGCACAGATGCAGGGTCTTGTCCTCCTCCACAAAGAAAAACCCTGCGCGGCAGGAGAAGCAGACGGACTGACAACCCCAGTAGCCAGAGGCTCCTCTAATTACTCCTCCATGGCCTTGGTCTCCAGCCCAGATAGAGAATTTAACCTACCACGATGTGGTGTAGTGCCTGGGAGGAAATCAATGGCACAATCTTAAGGACAATGCAGGGGAAGAGAAGTAGCCCGTGCCTTGCTGAAAACCTTCAGGAGTTCGTGGTACTGTGGTGACGGTAGAGAAATCCGACACTTGACTTAAACCCTGAAGAGGCTGTCTCAGGGAAGGCTGCTCTGCTTTGAGGCAATGGGAATGGCAAAACGGACACCAACCCAGGTTTGAACTTGTGGTCCAATCAATAAAGGGGTTGTGTTTCTTAAACCAAGAAAATCCCAATACACCTGGAACATGGGGAGACTCAATGAAAAGCAGCTGTATTGTATTTTCCTGAACCCCGTATATTAACAGGAACAACCCAACTATTGACCCAATGCCTGCAACCCAGCAATTGGGTCATCCAAACAACCCAACCTTTGTAACTTACATATCAAAGCCATGTATGCAAGAAGCATTGACCTGTCAGGAGCACACATATTTCTCTGTCCTTAGTTTGATTAACCTTTCTAGCTAGCGGAACCCCTCGACAACATTCCGCTGAAAAGGCAGCGAGCGAAATTCAAAAATATTTTTTAGAAATATGTAACTTTCACACATAAACAAGTCCACTACAGCAAATGAAAGAAACATCTTGTTAATCTACCCATCGTGTCCGATTTAAAAAATGCTTTACAGTGAAAGCACCACAAATGAATGTTAGGTCATAGCCAGGTCGAAAAAACACTCAGCCATTTTTCCAGCCAAAGATAGGAGTCACAAAAAGCAGATATATAGATAAAATGTATCACTAACCTTTGATCTTCATCAGATGACACTCATAGGACATCATGTTACACAATACATGTATGTTTTGTTCGATAAAATGCATATTTTTATCCAAAAATCTCAGTTTACATTGGCACCTTACGTGCAGTAACGTTTTGATTCCAAAACATCTGGTGATTTGCAGAAATACTAATAATAAACATTGATAAAAGATACACGTGTTATTCACAGAATTAAAGAGACTTCTCCTTAATGCGACCGCTGTGTCAGATTTTTAAAAAACTTTACGGAAAAAGCATAATCTGAGAACGGTGCTTAGAACTCAAGACAGAGGGACATCCGGCATTTTGGAATCAACAAAGTTAGAAATGACACCATAAATCTTCACTTAGCTTTGATGATCTTCATCAGAAGGCACTCCCAGGAATCCCAGGTCGACAATAAATGACTGATTTGTTCCATAAAGTCTGTCATTTATGTCCAAATAGCCACTTGTTGTTAGCGTGTTCTGCCCAGTAATCCATCTTCATGAGGCGCAGGCACTTCCTAGGGCTTCTAGTAGAAGCCCTAGGAAGTGCAACCTCATCCATATCTCAATGTGTATTTGGTAGGCCAAGCTTTGAAAAACTACATACCTCAGATGTCCCACTTCCTGGTTGGATTTTTCTCAGGTTTTCGCCTGCCATATGAGTTTTGTTATTCTCACAGACATCATTCAAACAGTTTTAGAAACTTCAGAGTGTTTTATATCCAATACTAATAATAATATGCATATATTAGCATCTGGGACAGAGTAGGAGGCAGTTCACTCTGGGCACGCTATTCATCCAAAAGTGAAAATGCTGCCCCCTATCCCAAAAAGGTTAAGGCCTCAATCTGTATTTTTGCCATGCAACTGATTGCTTCTAGAAAGGGAGAATGAACAACACATCATCAAGATGAGCTAAGGTAGATACTAGTTTAAAGCAATAAAATACATACTCGTTACAAAAATAAATGTATGGGCAACATTTATGAGAATAATTCAGGCATTTGATAACATAATCAATCTTGAAGATGACTTAATCACACAAATAATTATCACTCCAGGGTGTTGATCTATCCTTCTCCCAATACAACCTATTCCAATACCACAGGTAGGAAAGGGTATTACGGTGGAAATTACAAGCTTATGTTATACTGTTATTGCATCAAATGGTTGTTTTATGCAACAGAATAGAGGGTTATTACTGTTCTTTTGTGACTGGGTGAACTGAAAGTGGGCCTCTGGGAGATAACACGGACATGAGATTTACGATGTCTTTGGGAATACCGCATTCCAGAGCATGAGTTAATGTTTCTGTTCTATACGGTACCAGGGAAACATGGCTCCAGTATGGAGTTGGGGGGCCATACACTGGTCTCTACACAATGAAAAGTCTTGTTACAGCGGATACTTATAATTCACAGCAGATAGTATCTTCAATACAAATCTTAACCTTGTGACCCATTCCATATACATTCCACCCACCACTGCGACTTGTATGCTCTAGTCGGCTGGCCCTCGCTACATATTCGTCGCCAGACCCACTGGCTCCAGGTCATCTACAAGTCCATGCTAGGTAAAGCTCCGCCTTATCTCAGTTCACTGGTCACGATGGCAACACCCATCCGTAGCACGCGCTCCAGCAGGTGTATCTCACTGATCATCCCTAAAGCCAACACCTCATTTGGCCGCCTTTCGTTCCAGTACTCTGCTGCCTGTGACTGGAACGAACTGCAAAAATCGCTGAAGTTGGAAACTTTTATCTCCCTCACCAACTTCAAACATCAGCTATCCGAGCAGCTAACCGATCGCTGCAGCTGTACATAGTCTATTGGTAAATAGCCCACCCATTTTCACCTACCTCATTCCCATACTGTTTTTATACTGTTTTTTTTTAAATGTTTTATTTACTTTTCTGCTCTTTTGCACACCAATATCTCTGCCTGTACATGACCATCTGATCATTTATCACCCCAGTGTTAATCTGCAAAATTGTATTATTCGCCTACCTCCTCATGCCTTTTGCACACATTGTATATAGACTGCCCATTTTTTTTCTACTGTGTTATTGACTTGTTAATTGTTTACGCCATGTGTAACTCTGTGTTGTCTGTTCACACTGCTATGCTTTATCTTGGCCAGGTCGCAGTTGCAAATGAGAACTTGTTCTCAACTAGCCTACCTGATTAAATAAAGGTGAAATAAAAAATAAATAAAATAAAAAAATAAATATATCTGTTCTGTGTTATGTAGACTGAAGGAGAATGGACTTTGCTATAAAATGCTGTGGCTCAAACCAGCTCGTTGAGTTCTCAGTGATCACCTGCAGGGGTGGTTACCGACTACCCCCATTACTGCAGTAATGAAATAATAAATGTTGATCGTTTTGAAAAAATCTTGGTCTCTCCTTTTGATTACAATAATTCCACCACAGTATCCATTGTTGCTACCTTAGCTGTTGTGCTAGCTAACATGTTACTAAACCGTGATACTAGCATATTGACATGCATGTATATATTGTTTTTAAAAGACAGCAACTTATTCACCTAAAAATAAGTGTTAGGCAAATCATTAGATAGACAGCTACCCATCACATTAATTGTGCAAAATTATGATTGCTAACATTAGCTAGCTAAGTGCTAGCCAGTCAGTGTCACTGAAGGGTTGAAACTGGTATCACCAAAATGTATTTCACTCTATCTCATATAACATGACGTTGCTAACTAGGCTTAATTTGCTAATAAAATGTTAAAGTTTATCAGGAAATAATTAATTAATAAGTTAGGCATTCACTGGACTACTATGGTAGGTAAATGGCTAGATAACTTGGTTTCCATTTGCCAACAGATTTTTCTAATCCCCTTGATTGGTCAACAGTTACTAGTCTTGGAACGCACGTGTTCACCAGAAACAGTCCTGGTAAACCATTTGCCACTAGTGTCAATAAAATGTTGTTTCAAATTGAATCTTGAGAGAATTTTCTGCCAGAAAAAAACCTCAGGTGAACTGTTTGCCACAAGTGGCATACATATTGTTGCCAAAGTTTTGCCATAGATTTAGCACTAGTGGGACACTATTTAGTTTACAGCAAAATTGCCACAAACTTACGGGAAGTTTGGCGTAACAAATTCATTTTTGTAAAGGCACGGACAACATTTAGCATTTTTGCTAATTAGCGACTTTCAACTACTTACTTACTCATTCACCTAACCTTAGTCGTTTTAGCTAACCTTAACACTAACCTTAAACCTAACCCTAGCCTAGCTAACTAATGTTAGCCACCTAGCTAGAATTCATAACACATACATTTTGCCAATTTGTTACATATAATACAAATGATAATTTGTGACATGTGAAATGAGTGCTGGTCATCCAAAGTAATACAAACAATGTGAAATGTAAAAAAACATTTTTTAATTTTTTTATTTCACCTTTCACCACAGACAACAACACAGTGTTACACATGGAATAAACAAGCCAATAACACAATAAACAAGTCAATGACACAGTAGGGAAAAAAGGAAGTCTATATACAGTGTGTGCAAAGGCATGAGGTAGGCAATAAATAGGCCATAGGAGTGAAAATTTACAATTTAGCAGATTAACACTGGAGTGATAAATGAGCAGATGATGATGAGCAAGTAGAGATACTGGCGTGCAAAAGAGCAGAAAAGTAAATAAAAACAATATGGGGATGAGGTAGGTAGATTGGGTGGGCTATTTACAGATGGCCTGTGTACAGCTGCAGCGATCGGTTAGCTGCTCAGATAGCTGATATTTAAAGTTGGTGAGGGAAATAAAATTCTCCAACTTCAGCGATTTTTGTAATTCGTTCCTATCACTGGCAGCAGAGAACTGGAAGGAAAGGGCGGCCAAATGAGGTTTTTGCTTTGGGGATGATCGAAGTGTGCTACGGGTGGGTGTTATCATACTAAATGTAGTCTCATGAATTTATGTACAGAATAATACAAAGTGCTCTCAGATCAGGTTGATTAATCATAGAAATATATAAAGATTTATGTGCAACAGCAGTTGAACTCAAGGCAAACAACCACATACCATACAGTAGGCAAAATGCAGGGACAAATTTTATAAAACAAACTATAAATCAATTTAACCGAGCTATAAACATTGGCTTAAGAGAATATTAGCATTAGAATATGAGACTCATCCATATGGCTCATCCATCTATTTATCTATTAATTCACAGGAAGACATCAGCCACAGGCAGAGATATTAGCACATAAACTGGCTAGCTAGCAAAGGTCATTAGCTAACACGCAAGCTAACGTTAGCTAGCTAACTAATTATGATAGGACAACCTATTTAACCTAAATGACTATCAAAATTAATAGTTCCTAACGTTTGTTACTTAGCGTTTTCCCAGTTTTCAGTCAGCCAAAAGACCCTTTGTCTGCCGAAATAACATTAGCCATTTTACACTCAGTCAGATACTTGTAGACTTGTAAGACTTGTAAGTTGCCAGGTCTCAACACTTGCTCACATTCTGGTGGATTTCATGCGCTGGTGTATGCAGAATTAACCCACTGGCTGGGTCAAAAATCCATAGCTCAACCTTAATAACCCAGCACCAACAACCCAACCTTGCTGTTTTCACAGAAAACAACCCAACTATTGATCCAATGCCTGCAACCCAGCAATTGGGTCACCCAAACAACCCAACGTTGTTGAGTGTAACTTACATCTCAAAGCTGAGATGGCACCTATCTCCGGATTACATCTTCAAACTAAGGGCAACCATGGCATCCGTGACCGGGAGAAGCATCCATTCCATGTATACCGGTAAGATATTCTAGCTAGCTACATTTTCAGCTATTACATGTTTCTAATTATGACAAAAGAATGTCACTGCGATAACTGTTGATAGACGTAGCAGGAATAACTGACGAATTTATAAATGCTCAACACCCGTTGAATATGGCCGGTGTCAGTAAACATTGGCAAAAAATAGCAAATTGTTGCCAGCAGCACAGTTGCAGTCACCAATGCTCTGGATAACATAAAAAAACAGCCAAACCAGCTCTGCTAGGGTGAGGAAGGCAGCAGCTACACTTCCTGAGGTCTATAGCAAAATTAAGGTAGTTTATACAATTTTAAAAACATTACAATACATTCACAGACTGTGTGCCCTCAGGCCCCTACTCCACCACTACCACATATATATAGTACTTAATTCATGTGTACATGTGGTATTGTATATTGTGTGTGTGTGTGTGTGCGCGTGTGTCTGTGCCTATGTTTGTGTTGCTTCACAGACCCCGCTGTTCCATAAAGTTTTTATTTTTATCATTTTTTAAAAATCAGATTTTACTGCTCTGCATTAGTTACTTGATGTGAAATAGAGTTCCATGTAGTCATGGCTCTAATTGGTGCTGTGCACCTTTCATAGTCTGTTCTGGACTTTGGGACAGTGAAGAGACCTCTTGTGGCAAGTCTTGTGGGGTATTCATGGGTGTGCGAGCTGTGCGTCAGTAGTTCAAACAGACAGCTCGGTCCATTCAACATGTCAATACTTCTCATTAGCAGAAATTAAGTCAATTTCTCCTCCACTTTGAGCCAGGAGAGATTGACCTGCATATTATTAATATTAGCCCTCTGTGTATATCCAAGGGTCAGCTGTGCTGCTCTGTTCTGAGCCAATTGCAATTTTCCTAAGGCCTTTTTTGTGGCACTTGACCACACGACTGAACAGTAGTCCAGGTGCGACAAAACTAGTGCCTGTGGGACCTGCCTTGTTGACAGTGCTGTCAAGAAGGTAGAACAGCGCTTTATCATAGACATACTTCTCCCCATCTTAGCTACTGTTGTATGAATATGTTTTGACCATGACAGTTTAAAATCCAGGGTTATTCCAAGCAGTTTAGTCATCTCAACTTGCTCAATTTCCACATGATTTATTACAAAATTTAGTTGAGGTTTTGGGTTTAGTGAATGATTTGTCCCAAATACAATGCTTTTAGTTTTAGAAATATGTAGGACTAACTTATTCCTTGCCAGCCACTCTGCAACTAACTGTAACTCTTAAGTGTTGCAGTCATTTCAGTTGCTGTAGTAGCTGACATGTATAGTGTTGAGTCATCCGCATATGTAGACACTCTGGCTTTCCTCAAAGACAGAGGCAAATCATTAGTAAAGATCGAAAAAAGTAATGGGCCTAGACAACTGCCTTGGGGAATTCCTGATTCTACCTGGATTATGTTGGAGAGGCTTCCATTAAAGAACACCCTCTGTGTTCTGTTAGACAGGTACCGCTTTATCCACAATATAGCAGGGGGTATAAAGCCATAACACCTAAGTTTTACCAGCAGCAGACTATGATCAATAATGTCAAAAGCCACACCTTATTCTAACAAAACAGCCCCCACAATTTCTTTATGATTGGTTTCTCCGTGTCTGGAAGTTGCAAGCAAGTTAGCTAGTTAGCTTAGGTGCTTGACTGCTGTTGTTTGGGCAGAACACCCGGATCAACCCTTAACCTGTTGCTTCTACTCGGGACGCTTGCGTCCCAACTAGAGCTCTGGAAATGCAAATGCGCTACGCTAAATGCTAATAGTATTAGTTAAAACTCAAAAGTTCATTAAAATACACATGCAGGGTATCGAATTAAAGCTACACTCGTTGTGAATCCAGGCAACAAGTCAGATTTTTAAAATGCTTTTCGGCGAAAGCATGAGAAGCTATTATCTGATAGCATGCAACACCCCAAAAGACCCACAGGGGACGTAAACAAAATAATTAGCATTTCGGCGTTACACAAACCGCACAATAAAATAGAAAACATTCATTACCTTTCACCATCTTCTTTGTTGGCACTCCTAGATGTCCCATAAACACTATTTGGGTCTTTATTTCGATTAAATCGGTCCATATAAAGCCTAGATATCGTTACATGTAGACTGTGTGATAAACGAAAAAAACATTGTTTCAAAACGTAACGTAATTTTTTAAAATTCAAAAAGTCGACGATAAACTTTCACAAAACACTTCGAAATACGTTTGTAATGCAACTTTAGGTATTAGTAAACGTTAATAAGCGATAAAATTCATCAGGAGGCGATGTAAAGATCATTAGCTGTCCGTCTGGAAAAATGTCCGGCTAGAAACTCAACGAAAATATCCGGTCCTAGACCGGATTAGATACGGTGTCCTGTATGTGTTTGACCAAGAAAAAACTCGAAGGGAAATGACAAGACTCTAGACACCCTGTGAAAGCTGTAGGTACTGCAACCTCAGTCAATTAATTGTGGTTCACGTTTATCAATGGGTTCAAGTAGCGCATGGATATATTTTCCCCATTTTCAGTGATCAGTTTTTCCTGTGCTTTTCGATGTAAATGCCGTTCTGGTAAAGCCACCAGCAGTGATTTAACCAGTTTTTTAAACGTCTGAGTGTTTTCTATCCACACAGACTAAGCAAATGCATATACTATATTCCTGGCATGAGTAGCAGGGCGCTGAAATGTTGCGCGATTTTTAACAGAATGTTCAAAAAAGTAGAGGGTCGACTGAAGAGGTTAAAGAGATGGGTGGGGCTAAAGCTTAAGAGGGTGTGAATGATGCTGAATGGGTGTAACCAAAGTAGAGTTCTCCAGTAGGTACCAAAACATTCAAAGGCCATTTTCTCAAAAGTGAGGTTACAAGTTTATCAACTTTCAAAGCAGAATTATTTTCCCATTGTTCCTCAAATGCAGTGTATGATATTCCATTTTGTAGCACTGTGTCTCTACTTTTATCCAATGTAAAAAACACAATTTAAAATTTTGCTATATAAGGCTGTCAAGGCGGTCGGTCACATATTGTTGCTACCTAGCTGTTGTGCTAGCTAACATGCTACTGACACATGACAGTAGCATATTGACATGATGCATTTTGATATTGACATGGTATTAAAAGACTGCAACATTGCTAACTAGGCATCATTTAGCCAATACAATTGTAACGTTAGACACTCACTGGACAACTTTGGTAGGTTATCTAGCTAGATACAGTAGCTTGGTTTCCATTTTCCAACCGATTTTTCTAATCCCCCTGATTGGTCATCAACGGTTAAATCAAATCAAATCAAATTTATTTATATATCCCTTCGTACATCAGCTGATATCTCAAAGTGCTGTACAGAAACCCAGCCTAAAACCCCAAACAGCAAGCAATGCAGGTGTAGAAGCACGGTGGCTAGGAAAAACTCCCTAGAAAGGCCAAAACCTAGGAAGAAACCTAGAGAGGAACCAGGCTATGTGGGGTGGCCAGTCCTCTTCTGGCTGTGCCGGGTGGCGATTATAACAGAACATGGCCAAGATGTTAAAATGTTCATAAATGACCAGCATGGCCAAATAATAATAAGGCAGAACAGTTGAAACTGGAGCAGCAGCACGGCCAGGTGGACTGGGGACAGCAAGGAGTCATCATGTCAGGTAGTCCTGGGGCATGGTCCTAGGGCTCAGGTCCTCCGAGAGAGAGAAAGAAAGAGAATTAGAGAGCATATGTGGGGTGGCCAGTCCTCTTCTGGCTGTGCCGGGTGGAGATTATAACAGAACATGGCCAAGATGTTCAAATGTTCATAAATGACCAGCATGGTTGAATAATAATAAGGCAGAACAGTTGAAACTGGAGCAGCAGCATGGCCAGGTGGACTGGGAACAGCAAGGAGTCATCATGTCAGGTAATCCTGGGGCATGGTCCTAGGGCTCAGGTCCTCCGAGAGAGAGAAAGAGAGAAGGAGAGAATTAGAGAACGCACATTTAGATTCACACAGGACACCGAATAGGACAGGAGAAGTACTCCAGATATTACAAACTGACCCTAGCCCCCCGACACATAAACTACTGCAGCATAAATACTGGAGGCTGAGACAGGAGGGGTCAGGAGACACTGTGGCTCCATCCGAGGACACCCCCGGACAGGGCCAAACAGGAAGGATATAACCCCACCCACTTTGCCAAAGCACAGCCCCCACACCACTAGAGGGATATCTTCAACCACCAACTTACCATCCTGAGACAAGGCTGAGTATAGCCCACAAAGATCTCCGCCATGGCACAACCCAAGGGTGGGGGGGGGTCTTGTAACTCATGTGTTCACCAGAATTGGCTTCAGATTCACCACTAGTGGCAAACATTTTCAAACTACTGGCACACTATTTCGTTTTCAGCAAATTTGCCACAGACTTGTGGAAAGTTTGCAGCAAAAAATATGTTTTGGTAAGGGTAGGGCCTGCTGCTACATAGTTTTTGAACACAGGTCACTTTAATACATGTTTAGTATTGATTTACCTACAACTGTACTAACGTTGTTATTATTATTTATTTTGGATTATTGTGTACTTGTTGACAGTTTTTTTTCATTGATTGATAAGAACTAGGAACATAAGCATTTTACTGCACCCGCGATAACATCGGCTAAACTGTGTATTTAACATTTATTGAATTTATATGAGTATGTATTGTGATTTTTTTTCTTCTTCACAATGCTGGATGCTCTTCTTACTCGTTCCATAAACAACACAAAAACAAGTGGAGCTAACATGTCACTCAGGAACCCTGGTTCGATTCCAGGCTGTATCACAACTGTCCGTGATTGGGAGTCCCATAGGGCAGCACACAATTGGCCCAGGGTCAACTGTTCTTAACTGACTTGCCTAGTTAAATAAAGATTAATTAAAAAAAAATACATTTACATACAATAGCAACCAATACTGGCATGTCATTTGAAATCCCTGGTGAAATGAAATTTGTTAAGGCATCTAGAAGTGCAAGTGATATAACATCAAAAATAATGTTTGTAACAAGTGTTGAATTTCATGTTGTATAATTACACAAAATCTGAGTAGTTCCCATGCCTGATACAATATGGTATGTGTACATTCATTTTGTTGTTGTAAGTGCCCTTTAAAGTTGCACACTTCCTTCTCCTTCAGTATTCTCCCTCATAAACATCCCCTTCCCCCTTACCTTTTCCCTGTCTACTGTATCTGGAAGAGGTATTTTAAAAATTGTCCCATGAAAATATAAATCAATACTATATGTTAAAACACAGATATTGAGTTTATATTTTTACTGACATTTTAAAACCTGTTAGGGAAGCTGCGAATTTTCGCAGCTTTTTGTTAAAAATCGCGCAACATTTCAGCGCCCTGCTATTCATGCCAGGAATATAGTATATGCATATGATTAGTATGTGTGGATAGAAAACACTCAGACGTTTATAAAACTGGTTAAATCACGGCTGTGACTATAACAGAACGTGCGTTTCATCGAAAAGTGCAGGAAAATCTGATCACTGAAAATGGAAATAAATATCCATGCGCCACTTCCCTGAATTGTTAAAGGTGAACCGGATTAAATGAGGCCGAGGTTGCAGTACCTACAGCGTCCACACGATGTCTAGAGTCTTGTCATTTGCTTCGGCTTTGTTCCTTGGTCAAACCGACACAAGGGAACCGATTCCCTCCAGTCTCCGACCGGATGTTTTGGTTGAGATTTCTCCTGACATTATTTCCAGACGGACACCTATAGAATTTACATTTACATGTACTAATACCTAAAGTTGCATTACAAAAGTATTTCGAAGTGTTTTGTGAAAGTTTATCGTCGACTTTTTTAATTAAAAAAAATGACGTTACGTTATAAAACGCTATTTTTTTCCGTTGTTCACACAGTATTCATAGATCGATATCTAGGCTATATATGGACCGATTTAATCGAAAAAAAGACCCAAAATGATGTTTATGGGACATCTAGGAGTGCCAAGAAAGAAGCTCGTCAAAGGTAATGAATGTTTTATATTTTATTTCTGCGTTTTGAGTAGCCCCCGGCTATCGCAAAATCTGTCTTTAGGTGACGTTGCTGTATTCTGGGCGATACATGCTATCAGATAATAGCTTCTCATGCTTTTGCCGAAAAGCATTTTACAAATCTGACTTGGTGGATAGATTCACAACGAGTGTAGCTTTAATTCAGTACATTGTATATCCATTTTAATGAAAGTTTGAGTTTTATCAACCACTATAGGTGGCGCTCTTGAACATTTCCGCTGATTGATGTTCCCACCACGGGACCACGGCCCTAACAAGTTTTAATATGATGGTCTTCTACCAGTATATTGTGATATTTATGCATTTCATGTATTTATTTACTTAGTATCTGTTGATTTGTGAATGTTGTACATGCTAGCTTGGTGTTCATTTGTACTTTACAGAGGAGTTGGTGCATAAGCGGAGCACAACATTTCATTCATAGATGTTTGTTTCTTTATCGGGTATGTCATGTGTTTTTGTTCATGATATTTTGACAATATTTTACTGTTAGTTTGCAAGTGCACGTCATGTACTAATTGTACGTAATGCCTGGCTGTTATTTATGAAAGTTGGGTAGCCCAGGCCCATAGGCTATCCTGTACATTATCTACATTTTATACTGTACATTGCATTGTATTGTATTGTTGTCCAACAATATTGTTATTCTTAGCACTGTCTACTGTACCTATGTGGAAGAGAGGAGTTGGTGCATAACGGCAACACAACATTTAATTTATGGATGTTGTTTGTTTCTTTAACAGAGAATAAAATATCAAAACCAACCGTGATCCTTTGGTCATATGTAAGCCGATCAAAACACAATGCAGAGGCAATCCACACCAGTCACACTTGGTGCCATGTCCATTCTGATCTACAAGATCATCGCTCGCAGGATTACAGGGTTGCTCCATCACCACCAGACTCCCCTCCTCTCTCCTCTACTGAGGCATCTGCGCTCCGCTGTGAATGCAAGTCTACATTTACATTTAACATTTAAGTCATTTAGCAGACGCTCTTATCCAGAGCGACTTACAAATTGGTGCATTCACCTTATGACATCCAGTGGAACAGTAGTGCATCTAAATCTTTTAAGGGGGGGGGTGAGAGGGATTACTTTATCCTATCCTAGGTATTCCTTAAATAGGTGGGGTTTCAGGTGTCTCCGGAAGGTGGTGATTGACTCCGCTGTCCTGGCGTCGTGAGGGAGTTTGTTCCACCATTGGGGGGCCAGAGCAGCGAACAGTTTTGACTGGGCTGAGCGGGAACTGTACTTCCTCAGTGGTAGGGAGGCGAGCAGGCCAGAGGTGGATGAACGCAGTGCCCTTGTTTGGGTGTAGGGCCTGATCAGAGCCTGGAGGTACTGAGGTGCCGTTCCCCTCACAGCTCCGTAGGCAAGCACCATGGTCTTGTAGCGGATGCGAGCTTCAACTGGAAGCCAGTGGAGAGAGCGGAGGAGCGGGGTGACGTGAGAGAACTTGGGAAGGTTGAACACCAGACGGGCTGCGGCGTTCTGGATGAGTTGTAGGGGTTTAATGGCACAGGCAGGGAGCCCAGCCAACAGCGAGTTGCAGTAATCCAGACGGGAGATGACAAGTGCCTGGATTAGGACCTGCGCCGCTTCCTGTGTGAGGCAGGGTCGTACTCTGCGGATGTTGTAGAGCATGAACCTACAGGAACGGGCCACCGCCTTGATGTTAGTTGAGAACGACAGGGTGTTGTCCAGGATCACGCCAAGGTTCTTAGCGCTCTGGGAGGAGGACACAATGGAGTTGTCAACCGTGATGGCGAGATCATGGAACGGGCAGTCCTTCCCGGGAGGAAGAGCAGCTCCGTCTTGCCGAGGTTCAGCTTGAGGTGGTGATCCGTCATCCACACTGATATGTCTGCCAGACATGCAGAGATGCGATTCGCCACCTGGTCATCAGAAGGGGGAAAGGAGAAGATTAATTGTGTGTCGTCTGCATAGCAATGATAGGAGAGACCATGTGAGGTTATGACAGAGCCAAGTGACTTGGTGTATAGCGAGAATAGGAGAGGGCCTAGAACAGAGCCCTGGGGACACCAGTGGTGAGAGCACGTGGTGTGGAGACGGATTCTCGCCACGCCACCTGGTAGGAGCGACCTGTCAGGTAGGACGCAATCCAAGCGTGGGCCGCGCCGGAGATGCCCAACTCGGAGAGGGTGGAGAGGAGGATCTGATGGTTCACAGTATCGAAGGCAGCCGATAGGTCTAGAAGGATGAGAGCAGAGGAGAGAGAGTTAGCTTTAGCAGTGCGGAGCGCCTCCGTGATACAGAGAAGAGCAGTCTCAGTTGAATGACTAGTCTTGAAACCTGACTGATTTGGATCAAGAAGGTCATTCTGAGAGAGATAGCGGGAGAGCTGGCCAAGGACGGCACGTTCAAGAGTTTTGGAGAGAAAAGAAAGAAGGGATACTGGTCTGTAGTTGTTGACATCGGAGGAATCGAGTGTAGGTTTTTTCAGAAGGGGTGCAACTCTCGCTCTCTTGAAGACGGAAGGGACGTAGCCAGCGGTCAGGGATGAGTTGATGAGCGAGGTGAGGTAAGGGAGAAGGTCTCCGGAAATGGTCTGGAGAAGAGAGGAGGGGATAGGGTCAAGCGGGCAGGTTGTTGGGCGGCCGGCCGTCACAAGACGCGAGATTTCATCTGGAGAGAGAGGGGAGAAAGAGGTCAGAGCACAGGGTAGGGCAGTGTGATGCTTAAGAGGTACAGTGAATTTGGCACAAGACAGACATTCAATACTTTGTTAGGTGTTTACTGTCCAAGTTATTTTATTATTGCATATATTTATTTTTCATGTTTTCAACACTATTTCAGTTTCATTTATTAATGTTTTTGCTTGTGCATATTGAATATTTAATTTCTGATCTACAAACAGTACTGGGTATTTTGCTTTATTCCATTTAGCCTATTGATAGCCCAAACATTTTTATTTCTCTATTACAATTATTGTTTTTTTGCATATGAAAAGACATTGTTTGCATCATGTACTATTCCAGTGACTCTTACGAGCTGAGTCCTGATAGTCAGAACGTGTCCGTTGGGTCCGGGAGAGGTTGTCCAGTTGTTACATCTGATTATAGGAGGTCATTACTACAGAGGCACTCAGCTGTATGATTTCTGAACAAGACAAACAGAATTGTGAGTCTAACACTGGCAGTATCCACACCATGCATCAGCCTAGTGATAGTCAGCCCCTGCATTCCAGTCCGAGCCACCAGTCAGTGTGCTGATGTATTGAAGCTGAATGTGATTTTCCCATCAGACATAAAACCACCACCGTTCTTCAGAAGTGACTTCACGGAACAGTTCTCCATCCATGAGTGGGAAGAGAAGTTGACGGGCTACCTGCGCAGAGTAAATTATGCTGACGGTGAGATGTTTATTGTCATACAGAGTAGAATCACTACGCAGTAACCCTGAGTTGAGCTCTGACAAGAAACCCACTGCTTTGTTTGACATCCTGAAGATACATGCCTATGGGAGACTTTTACAGCACCAAACCGTAAACTGGTGCGATGGATTACTGGATCTATCTGAATAAGGCCATTGATGTTGCTTATGAGTGTCTGTGCAGGTGGGGTAAGAATATTGATTACTCCAGTGCTGACTTTGTTATGATGTTCATCTCCCACTGTAAACCCCAAGCTCGCCCTGTCTTTCCAGTTTATGCCTGCTGAGGAGTGGACCGCATCAGAGGTCCAAGGACAGTTGAATGCCCATCAGAGGGATCTGAGTAGAGGCACAGCTCCAGCTCAATATGCAGTGCCACTCTCAGCATGCAGTCAGAGCCCAGCAGCAGTCAGCCAGCCCATTCTCCATCACAGTGAGCCACTTCAGCCCTCTGAGGTATTCGGCCAGTCTCAGTGCTCCTTCAATACTTCAGCTCCAACACCGGCCGCTCCAACCAGTCTCACAACAGAGGAACCAGGCATCTGCCATGTGGTTGGTATGTTGGACAGATTCCTCTGTGTGCACCGCTTCAATGTCACACGAAGCCCAGCCTGAACAGCCCCTTGGCTCACTCGAAGTTCCGTGAAAGTGAAAGTGGCAACAGACCCTGTGTAGCCTGCAAGTGTGCATAGGTTGTTTGCTCAGTGGTGTCACAGGCTTTACATGGGAACTTGGCTGGACTTAGAGTGAGCCAAGGGGCTGTTCAGGCTGGACTTCGTGTCCCTGACCATTTCAAGAGACTGCTCAAAAGCATCTCAGCCTTCCGTGACATCAGCGCTCCACTCCAGCATCAACCCGTTTTTTAACTAGCCAGCCCATGCGGTGCGAGGGAAAGCACGGGCAAAGGTAAAGTGACCCTCACAGGTGAGCCAGACCTGTAGTCCACCTATGTAGATAGATGTAGGCTACTGACAGATGACCAGAAAGCCATTCTTGGCAGATCGGAGACTGGAAGGTGCTAGTGCGTTGTTTTATGCCCCAGTAGTAGTTAGTGGCCAGTTAACGTTGAGTGGAGTGTTGGACTCAGGCTCTATGTCATGCAGTGAAGAGGGAACGTTGAGACTGAAAGCTGCCGGTGTTCAACTAGCTCCCAGCAATGTTGTTCTCATCAGCTGTGGTGGTCTGACTACAACTTGATCAAGTCTGTTCTTCAGAAGATGAAGTCTAACAAGAATCGCTGGGAAGCCACCTCCTCCAGTTATATTGACCCCAAGTTCCTTGAGCTCCTGAGCGATGTCTCGGGTAGAACAGGCCCCCGAATCGACAAGCAAGATTGGCACGGTAAGGCTTAGGCAAACTGTTACTCTTCTTCCACAGCACCTAATATGGGGGAAGTTGCCAAGCAGTGCTCGTGTGTCACTGTCATTGTTGAGCCCACGTACGCCCGCTCAGCTCCAAAGAACATTCTGGTAAGGAGAGTCATAACACCCATATGGGGAGATCGCAGGGTCTCATAACACCCTGCATCCCACTGCTGGCTTACCTCTGAAGCTAAGCAGGGCTGGTCCTGGATAGGAGACCAGATAGTGCTGGAAGTGGTGTTGGAGGGACAGGAGGAGGCGTTCTTTTCACCAATCTAAAAAAAATATCCCAATGCCCAAGGCAGTGATTGGGAACATTACTCTGCGTAGGGTGCTGGCTTTCATCCCCCTTTCTGTCCCATGTAACGATTCCCCAGGTCGTTGCTTTAAATGGGAATATGTTCTCAGTCAATTTACCTGGTGAAATAAAGGCTAAATAAATACAAATGAAAGTCCTGAATGCATCACTGAACCCAGTCACACTGTGCCGCCAAGCTAGCGGATGTCTCTCCTTGCCTAGCAGTGGAGGATCTGCCCGTCGCTCAGGGGCTGCAACGTCTGTGTGACACCCCAAGCCCTGCCACACCTCCAAGAGTCAGCTGAACCCACACAGCCGCTGAAAGACTGTAGTTTGAACGATGTGGATGTCGAGGTGTGTGAAGTATCTACTAAATGGAAAGCTAAGGTATGTGTGTGTCTATATATATTTGTTTCTGTTCCCACAACGCATCTACCTGACATGTGGCCCTACAAGTCTTGTTTACAAGTGTGTGTGTGCGCGCATCAAGGGATAACCAGGGTGCAGCATTATAGTGTTGCACACCACCATTCATCGATAAATTGTTCCTGTAATTAGTGTTATCACTGTACTTAGTTATTACGCAGTACAGTACTGTATCCTTGCAATTTTAATTGCACAGTAATAAGCACCCTGCACAGGAAAGTAATACCAGACCAACTTTCCCACAGTGATATTTCCTTTCTGCTCTTTCTATGAAACAAACATTCACTGTATCCAAATTGTATCATGTTTATTCACTCGCCTAAAGATAGGAGCAACTCTTGTACTGTCAGTCTCCTTGAGAAGTTTCAGAAGATTAAAATGCATCAGAAAAAGTTTGCTGGAGTCACACACACACACACACACACACTATAGCCTCCCCTTCCACTCCCTCTTTTACAGTTATTGCTTAAGTGATCCCTCGTTGCAGATACAAATGGGATGCTTTGTAGAGCATGAGAAAGTGGCTTCCTGAGCAAATTAGTGTAGGAGTCGATGGGGAATAATATTGTTTGTTTTCTATGAAACTAGTCTGGAATTATAGACTTGCTTGGTTGAACAGCAGCAGGTCTTACATGTATTTGTTTTGTTATGAATATGTTTTTTTTTCCAGTCTTCCCGATTTTTAAGCTGTATGCTGTCATAGTGAAAAATTGGATCTGAGCACAAAATGAATATATATGAAAGAATACATATTCACATCTGGTCATTAGAACTTACTTTCAGCCTTTTTCTTCTTACAATTTATTATTTTCACTCATAAATCATTGCTGAGACACACTGATGCCTGGTCCAGCTTTGATGACCTCGCTCCAAGTACGATCCAGCTTTGATGAGCTAATTACTGCTGAGATTCGACCTCTAAGGTACACTTAAAACAAAACGTGCAAGTTGGAACCAAATAACGTTATTGAGAGTGATACCATAGGGGAACCATTTTAGGGTCTCTGAAGAACGATACAAAAATAAAAATAAAATGTTTTGGCCAGGACTGAAATTGCATAGCCCTGCTGAAGGGTTTTGTGCATTATTTGCATATTTCCCAGGGTGCCTTCCGAGTGAATTTTAGAGTTACCAGTACCACCCATGACTGTGCTTGCAAGTGACAGAGACATAGTTGTTGCATTCATTCATTTACAGTTGTATTGCCATATCCAAGGGAATATGAATCCATTCAAATTGAATTGTTTAAACTTGTTATGGCTGTAATCCTGATATTGGGATAAGTGTCATCAACAACCTCTGAATAGCATAGCTGGACATAAAATATATTACTATAAATATTTATATTCATGAAATCACAAGTGCAATATAGGAAAACACAGTTTAGCCTTTTGTTAATCCACCTGTCGTGTCAGATTTTGAAATGATGCTTTACAGAGAAAGCAATCCAAGCGTTTGTGTAAATTTGTCGATCGGACAATAAAACATTAAGTACATTTAGCATCAGGTAGCTCGGTCACGAAGATCAGAAAAGCAATCAAATTAATCATTTACCTTTGATCTTCGGATGTTTTCATTCACGATACTCCCAGTTACACAACAAAAGTTTCTTTTGTTCCATAAAGATTATTTTTAGATCCAAAATACCTCCGTTTGTTTATCACGTTATGTTCAGAAATCCACAGGAAAGAGCGGTCACGACAACGTAGACAAATTCCAAATAGTTTCCATAATGTCCACAGAAACATGTCAAACGTTTTTTTATAATCAAATCCTCAGGCTGTTTTTAAAATAGATAATCGATAATATATCAACCGCAAATGTCTTTCACAGTAGGAGAGGGAAAAGCAATACCTATCCAAACTCTGTTGCGCGAGCAAAACTCTTGTGTCCACTTGAGTCGATGTTATAGTTCTGGTTCATTTATTCAAAATAAAAGCCTGAAACTATGTCTGAAGACTGTTCACACCTTGGGGAAGCGATAGGAAAAGGAATCTGGTTCATATCCCTTTAAATGGAACAAAGGGAGGCTATGGAACATGGAGTTTTCAAAATAGAAGCTACTTCCTGCTTTGATTTTCCTCAGGGTTACGCCTGCAATATCAGTTCTGTTATACTCACGGACAATATTTTGACAGTTTTGGAAACTTTCGAGTTTTCTATCCAATACTAATAATAATATGCATATATTAGCAACTGAGACTGAGGAGCTGACCGTTTACAATGGGCACCTTTTCATCCAAGCTACTCAATACTGCCCCTGCAGCCATAAAAAGTTAAGACAATAAAATACATATTTCTTAAGGCATTCTTTTGATGCCTTTGTTTTACCCTAATACAGTGGAATTAAACTCAGTTTACAGACCACATCAGGCCTGCAAGTCACATGCTGGTTTGCCACCTGGTTTTGGTTCAACTCTGCTTATTAACACCAACACTGTGGTTATTTTACGCCACAGAGTGTTCATTTAATTATTTTACAGTTTTAATTTAACTCTTGAATCAACACAAAAATGTTACACTGACAAATCAACACTAGTTTACACTGGCTCATTTGCTGGGTGCTATAAAAGGGACACATCTGCAGGCTTCCATACATTTCAATAACCTTCTAGAATTCTGAAGAACCGTAGATGCCATGTAAATTTAACCTCTCTGGGATATGTGGGACGCCACCTCTCCAACAACCAGTGAAATTGCAGGGCGCCAAATTCAAACAACAGAAATCTCATAATTAAAATGTTTGAGGAATTAAAATTCCTCAAACATACAAGTATTATACACCATTTTAAAGATATACTTCTTGTTAATCCAGCCACAGTCTGATTTCAAAAAGGCTTTACGGCGAAAGCATACCATGCGATTATGTTAGGTCAGCACCTAGTCAAAACAAAACATACAGCCATTTTCCAGCCAAAGAGAGATGTCACAAAAAGCAGAAATAGAGAGAAAATTATTCACTAACCTTTGATGGTCTTCATCAGATGACACTCATAGGACTTCATGTTACACAATACATGTATGTTTTGTTTGATAAAGTTCATATTTATATAAAAAAAATCTTGTTATATTCAGTAATGTTCAGTAATGTTTTGCCTCCAAAACATCCGGTGAATTTGCAGAGAGCCACATAAATTTACAGAAATACTCATCATAAACTTGAAATAAATAAAAGTGTGTTAAAGTGTTAAAGTGTTAAACATAGGATTAAAGATAAACTTCTCCTTAATGCAAACGCTGTGTCAGATTTCAAAAAAGCTTTACGGCGAAAGCACACCATGCGATAATCTGAGTATAGCGCTCAGCCACAAAAACAAGCCATACAGATACCAGCCAAGTTGTTGAGTCAAACAAAAGTCAGAAATAGCGTTATAAATATTCACTTACCTTTGATCTTTATCGGAATGCACTCTCAGGAATCCCAGTTCCACAATAAATGTTTGGTTTGTTCGATAAAGTCTATCTTTATGTCCAAATACCTCCTTTTTGTTCGCGTGTTTAGTTCACTAATCCAAGTCCAGATAAAAAGGAAAAAAAGTTCCATTAAAGTTTGTAGAAACATGTTAAACGATGTATATAATCAATCTTTAGGATGTTTTTATCATAAATCTACAATAATATTCCAGCCGGACAATTCCGTCAATAGAAAGGAAAGCGAACGGCTGTCGCGGTCACGCACGAGATACAACTAATGGCTTTCAGGCTTTCCCACTTCCTGGTTGGATTTTTCTCAGGTTTTCACCTGCCATATGAGTTCTGTTATACTCAGACATCATTCAAACAGTTTTAGAAACTTCAGTGTTTTCTATCCAAATCTACTAATAATATGCATATCCTAGCTTCTGGAACTGAGTAGCGGGCAGTTTACTCTGGTCACGCTTTTCATCCGGACGTGAAAATACTGCCCCCTATCCCAAAGAAGTTCTTAAGAACCCACGCTTAACTCAAAGGTTCTTTATCGGGCAAAAGATCTCCAAGTAACCTTAGGAGCTGAGGATGAACCATTTAAGAACCTTACATTTTTTCAGTATACAAGCAGACTCAGACAACTCAATTGCAGGTAGGAAACTGTTTTCTACCCTTTCGAACTGATACAATTTGTACATAACTGTCCCCCTTTCTGGGACACACCAAGAAACAGGACCAAGCATGAACTGCTGAAGAGTGACAGACACCATCCAAGCTGGAGGGGTGTTCTCCTCTTATCTAGCAACATAGACAGGAGTCTAACTACTCTAGCTCAACCATGACATAAGATGCCGGTCAGTAGGGCAATAGGGTTGGAATAGTTTGGTCCCAGATTTGTTTGTGCTGTCTTGACAACTCCTAAGACCAGGCTATGATTGGGCTTGAGTCCCCTTCAATTCAGGAGATTAATTTAAATTTCCAATTCAAGAATTGAGAAGTGCTTTGAAATGGAACTGAGCCCATTTCCCCAGTGTATCACTTCAGACAGATACACAAAATACAGGCATTTGGTACAGAGCTGAAACAAAAGCCTGCACACTCTGTAGCTCTCCAGAACCAGGGATGGTGACCATTGTTCAAGCCTGGATATCTGGCAATCAACTACGTTTTTGCTACTACTTACTGTACATGATATTACTTTGGTATTATATTTAGACCATTGATACAGATTATGTAACCTCCTAGCATCCAATCTGCAACATTTGAGATTGTAAGTGCTAGATACCTCCAATGCCTATGCCGAATGTTAGATACCACTACTCCAGTGAAGTAGTGTGAACGTATAGGTGAACATGTAGGCCAAGATGTGACTATGAAAATGTCCAATACAACACTTTGTTAACCCTCTGGAACCTAAGAGATTTCCCTATGAGATTTATTGTTCTAGATTTGTTATAAGATTGTATTTTAGCTGTAAGAGTATTGTCCCCATTCATTAGCAATACAACTAACGTAAGCTACTCTCTGTTCATCATATATGCATAGTCACTTTGACCATATCTGTACATACTACCTCAATCATCAGCCTGCCTAACCGGTGTCTGTATGTCGCCTCGCTACTTTTATAACCTCACTATACTGTATATAGCCTGTCTTTTTACTGTTGTTTTATTTCTTTACCTACCTATTGTTCACTAAATACCTTTTTTGCACTATTGGTTAGAGCATGTAAGTAAGCATTTCAGCTGTTGTATTCAGTGTACGTGACAAATGAACTTAGATTTGATTTTAGTTTGTGTATTCCAAGCAACAACAAGCACAAGGAAAGTTAAATTATATTATTACCTTTTAGATATGTGGATTGTTAAAGACTTCAAGAACATTCTTTTACAGTAGGTAGTAGGTTCTTTAATTATTCTTTAATTATTTGTTTGTTAGTTGTTGTTACACCTCACTTGATCAAGAGACACCAGCCAGCTGGCAGGCCTAGGGAGACGAGTGACAGGCATTGATGCTCTCCACAGTCCGTAAAATAAAACGATACAGTCTACACCATGGAGGCTGCTGCGAGATGGTGTAAGATGCACAGAAGTTACACTCCCTACAATGGCTTTCTGTCAAAGCAAGGGCTGATTTCAAGGTTTCACTGCTAACCTACAAAGCATTACATGGGCTTGCTCCTACATATCTCTCTGATTTGGTCCTGCCGTACATACCTACACGTACGCTACAGTCACAAGACGCAGGCCTCCTAATTGTCCCTAGAATTTCTAAGCAAACAGCTGGAGGCAGGGCTTTCTCCTATAGAGCTCAATTTTTATGGAACGGTCTGCCTACCCATGTCAGAGACGCAAACTCGGTCTCAACCTTTAAGTCTTTACTGAAGACTCATCTCTTCAGTGGGTCATATGATTGAGTGTAGTCTGGCCCAGGAGTGGGAAGGTGAACGGAAAGGCTCTGGAGCAAGGAACCGCCCTTGCTGCCTCTGCCTGGCCGGTTCCAGCTTTTTCCACTGGGATTCTCTGCCTCTAACCCTATTACAGGGGCTGAGTCACTGGCTTACTGGCGCTCTTTCATACCGTCCCTGGGAGGGGTGCGTCACCTGAGTGGGTTGAGTCACTGATGTGATTTTCCTGTCACTGATGTGATCTCCCCTCCCCCCTTGGGTTGTGCCGTGGTGGAGATCTTTGTGGGCTATACTCAGCCTTGTCTCAGGATGGTAAGTTGGTGGTTGAAGATATCCCTCTAGTGGTGTGGGGGCTGTGCTTTGGCAAAGTGGGTGGGGTTATATCCTTCCTGTTTGGCCCTGTCCAGGGGTGTCCTCGGATGGGGCCACAGTGTCTCCTGACCCCTCCTGTCTCAGCCTCCAGTATTTATGCTGCAGTAGTTTATGTGTCGGGGGGCTAGGGTCAGTTTGTTATATCTGGAGTACTTCTCCTGTCCTATTCGGTGTCCTGTGTGAATTTAAGTGTGCTCTCTCTAATTCTCTCTTTCTCTCTTTCTTTCTCTCTCTCGGAGGACCTGAGCCCTAGGACCATGCCTCAGGACTACCTGACATGATGACTCCTTGCTGTTCCCAGTCCACCTGGCCTTGCTGTTGCTCCAGTTTCAACTGTTCTGCCTTATTATTATTGGACCATGCTGGTCATTTATGAACATTTGAACATCTTGGCCATGTTCTGTTATAATCTCCACCCGGCACAGCCAGAAGAGGACTGGTCACCCCACAGCCTGGTTCCTCTCTCTAGGTTTCTTCCTAGGTTTTGGCCTTTCTAGGGAGTTTTTCCTAGCCACCGTGCTTCTACACCTGCATTGGTTGCTGTTTGGGGTTTTAGGCTGGGTTTCTGTACAGCACTCTGAGATATCAGCTGATGTACAAAGGGCTATAAAAATAAATTTGAAAAAAATAAACAAAGTCCCAAAGCCTCCAAAATATTTGAATCAAAGTTATTTTGATGCTTTTGGAGTGACGCTTTTAAAACCCATTTGACAAGAGTGTGAGAGACGAGAGGTTTGTAATGTTGAAAACTTCTTAATGACAGTGATAGAAATGCTCCATGGATGTCTGGGTTTCCGGTTAAGTGAGATCCCCAGGATCCCCAGGATGGACAATTACAGCACAAAAAAACACATTTGCTTTGTAAACAACAGGTGTAGACTAAAAGTGAAATGCTTACTTACAGTACCTTCACCAACAATGCAGCGAGAAAATAATAATGGTAATAATAGAAAAATAATAACAAAAGGAATAAATACACAATGAGTAACGATAACTTGGCTATATACACAGTGTACCAGTACCGAGTCGATGTGCAGGGGTGCCAAGTAATTGAGGTACAAATGTACATATACAGTAGGTAGGGATAAAGTGACTAGGCAACAGGATCAATAGTAAACAGTAACAGCAGAGTATGTGATGAGTCAATAGAGTTAGTGCAAAAGGGGTTGTGGGAAGCTCAATATGAATGTATAAGAAATACCAGTAAGAAATACTGAGTAAAGACACCTATTTACTAGCTTTTTAGCTTTTAGCTATAGCTTTTTCGGCCAGCTCCACGTAAAAAGGGATTTGCATTGCCAATATATGCTGAAAGTATATCGGACAACCTTTACTCTTAGGTCTCATTAAATAGGTATGGTTAACAACACGAAGTAGATGTAGAGACTTAAGGCTTTGATGCACTTTCACTTGAATAGAAAACATGTATATATTTATTATACAGAATTAACAAAGCAATAATGGAAATATGCTTTTGTTTTATTGTACAATGCTGGATGAGATGAATATACAGTATTTCTGATAGTATAATCAATCACCATACAATAAAAGCCATAAGAAACAACAATTACATTTCTTGTTGTTGTACTTTTATCCCTTTCTCTCTCCAACTTCATGATACCCAATTGGTAGTTCGAGTCTTGTCCCATCGCTGCAACTTCCGTATGGACTCGGATAAGGCGAAAGTTGAGAGCCATGCGTCCTCCGAAACACGACCCTGCCAAGTCGCCCCGCTGATCCTCAACACAGGGTCCCCACAAGGGTGCGTTCTCAGCCCTCTCCTGTACTCCGTTCACCC